>NC_143401.1:41429523-42050394 GCF_052110815.1 Crocodylus siamensis | reverse complement strand
GATACCTTGCTGCTAGCTCATTTGCCTTTTCTATGTTTTGCATTCCAAATGAATTTTCAACAGCAAAAGGTTAACAGTCATAGAAACTGCTGTCATCCTTCTAAAAATATACCTTAATTTTACACTGGCATTTACTAAATTTTTACTTGCTTATTAACTTCCTCTCTAATAATTCTGCAACAAGGTTTCCTCATCACTAGCTCTCATTTGTCATTTCTACAACACAAAAATGACATACTCATGCAAGGGGTGGAGTGGTTGTTGCAGTCAGGACATTCCAGGGAATCTATAAGTGTTTGTTTGGAGATACCTTTTATTGGGCTAACTGAATAGTTAGAAGAGTTGTTAAATAAGCTTTCATGCTCAAAGTGTCTGTCCTTCCTTAATCTGAGAAAGAAATGAATACAGTCCAAGATAAATACTAGATAAAACAATGACTTTTGTTTTACTCCATTATGTTAATGGAAATGGTCATGAAAAGAAGGGGAAGGTTTGTTTTGTAATATCTTCTATTGGACCACATGTAATCTAGCTTCTTACTATATTTAATAGAACAGTTTTTAACTTGCCTCAAAAATCTGAAAAAGCCTTCCCAGTAAGGGTTTACCACAGCCTATCACCTTCAGAAACTTACATCTGGTCAAACAAAATTAGTTTGTCTTGGCAGCTGAAAGGTGATACTTTTCCTTAAGGCCAGATCTTCTACTCCACTCCAGCTACTTTTCACTGCTTTTGAAAAGCTTAAAAGCTTAAATGCCGCCCCCCTGGAAATTCTCCTGAGATGGCTTCATTTCAGTCCATGGCCTCGAGTATGCTTTGCTGGTCTAAAAGTGAAAGCTGGGTTGCCTTTGGCTGCCAGAAGTCCCCAAGCTGTGTAAAACTAGTGTAGTTTAAAACTGCCCTGATATTGCTCTACTCTATGATGCGGTCAGGTTCACCACAGACCAGTTGAAAGAGACAGGCACATCAAAAATAGCAGAAAGCCACTTTGTACCCTTTCACATGATTTCAACTTCCTGATCTGTTCTGAATCCTAATCAACCAGACAACAAAACCTGAAGTCTGCAAACTAACAACCACCACTATACTTAATAAGATCTGTCACAGATTATTACATTACCTTGCACAGCTCCAAATAAGATGACAGTTTATAAAAGACAAAATTACAAAAAAATACCTGGCAAAAATGGGAGGATTACAAATTAAAAGAGCAATAATGATGCCTTGTTAGTCCTCTTTATTTTATCATTTATTCCCTGTTTGTTTATTTATTTTGGGGGCAAGAAGAACAGGAAAAAAGAAGGGGTGAATAAATCAGATCAAGGGATGAAGAAAAAGAAGGAAGTAGTTCAGTCCTTGGCCCATAGGCAGAGGAAGAAAATAAGTTGGGGGGCTGAGTGTACAAGTGCACAAGCACGTACATGCATCCCACCCCTAGCAAGTAAGTCTGCCTTGGGGAAGGGGCATGCAGGGGTAGACTGAGGCCCCCACGATGAGGAAGGGAGGGAGTGGGACAGAGACAGGAGCAGGGGCTGGGGTGAATGGGGTCCTGGGGTGGGGCCAGGTCATGGGACACTCGGAGCCCGGATGGCTTGTCCAGAGGCATGGGGGGCTCCCTCCACTGTGTGCACCCCCAGGGAATGCACAGGGGCACATGCCCCCCTGATCTGTGCACAGGACAAAGGTAGGCTGCCACTGTGGGCTGAGGTGTGCAACCCCCCAATCCCTGCTCCCCCACCCCAGCATCCCCATAATATATATATATTTTTTTAAACGGCACTTACTGGCAGTTCCAGGTGCAGGTGCTATCTGTGTCACTGGGGCCCCGCCCGCATAGTGCAGGGCAGGGGGACAGCCCCAGCAGCCCCAGCCCGGGTCCTGCTGCCCCCTCTGTCCTGTGCTGCCCAGGGGGACTCTGCCAGGAGGTCCTGGAGCCCCCACAGCCCCTGCTTCTAGGATGAGTAGATGTTTTTTTTTCTGGTTTTTTTTTATTTTTTAAAGTGACAGTGCCTCGGGCTGGTGGGGCATCCATGGGGGTACTGGGGGTGCAACTGGGGGATGAGGATGGGCAGGACAGCCATTGGGGGGGCTTGGGGAGTGGGGCTTGGGGGACAGCCATCGGGGGGGTGAAGCAGCCAGCAGGGGAAGGAGCCAGGTGGGGCAGCAATCAGGGGGCTGGGGTGTGGCATGTGGACCCTGCAGGGGGGTAACCCCTGAGGGGACCATTTAGCTCCTGTTGGGGGGGGCTGTTACCCCTGTAAGGGGCTGTAGCCCCTGTTGGGGGGCAGCAAAAGCTAACCTATTTAACAACTTATTTGCCTCCATTTCCTGAGCAGGGACTGTATCAGGCCACCCACCGGGCTCCCCTCAGGCCCCAGGGGAGGTGCACCTAGGCCAAGGGTCAGTGAGGATCTAGTCAGGGAACTTCTGGCAGGACTGGACATATTTAAATCAGCTTGTCCACAAGATATCTACCCCAGAGTGCTAAGGGAATTAGCTGAGGTCATTGCAGGACCCCTGGCATGGCTTTACGAGCACTCATGGTGGTCTGGTGTAGTGCCAGAGGACTGGAAGAGGGCCAATGTGGTTCCCATCTTCAAAAAAGGGAGGAAGGAGGACCCGAGGAACTATAGGCCAGTTAATCTTACCTTTATCCTGGGTAACCTTTTTGAGAGAATTATTCTGGCACATGTCCACAAGGGGCCAGCAGGGGAGGTTACGGGTTCATTAGAGGCAGGTCCTGTCAGACCAACCTGGTGGCCTTCTATGACCAGGTCACCAAATCCTTAGATGCAGGGGTAGCAGTGTGGTAGTCTTTCTGGACTTTCGGAAGGCCTTCAACACTGTGTCTCACCCTGTTCTCATTAAGAAACTGGGGGACTGTGGTGTCGACACCTACACAGTCAAGTGGGTCACCAACCGGCCAGAGGGCCGCACCCAGAGAGTGGTGGGGGATGGGTCATTTTCGACCTGGAGGGATGTGGGCAGCGGGGTTCCGCAGGGCTCGGTCCTCGGGCCGGCACTGTTCAGCATCTTCATCAGCGACTTGGACAAGGGGGAAAAAGCACCCTGTTCAAATTTGCTGATGACACTAAGATGTGGGGGGATGTGGGCATGCTAGAAGGAAGGAATAGGCTACAATCAGACCTAGACAGGTTACAAAGGTGGGCAGATGAAAATAGGATGGGATTCAACACTGACAAGTGTGAGGTGATGCACCTGGGGAGGAAGAACCAGCACCATACCTACAGGCTGGGGAACTCCCTTCTCATTAGTGCAGAGGCAGAAAAGGATCTTGGAGTCATCATTGATGCCAAGATGAACATGGGCCAGCATGCAGTCAGGAAGGCCAACCACACCTTGTCATGCATGCACAGATGCATCTCAAGCAGGTCCAAGAAGGTGTTCCTCCCCCTCTATGCAGCACTGGTCAGGCCGGAGCTGGAGTACTACGTCCAGTTCTGGGCGCCGCACTTCAAGAGGGATGTGGACAACATGGAGAGGGCCCAGAGGAGGGCCACTCGCATGATCAGGGGGCAGCAGGGCAGGCCCTACAAGGAGAGGCTACAGGACCTGAACCTGTTCAGTCTTCACAAGAGAAGGCTGAGGGGGGATCTAGTGGCCTGTTTCAAACTAGTCAGAGGAGACCAGCAGGCACTGGGGGAGTCCCTGTTCCCCCGAGCACTACCAGGAGTGACTAGAAATAACAGTCACAAGCTGGCAGAGGGTAAATTCAGATTAGACATCAGGAGGTGCTACTTCACTGTCAGGGCAGCTAGGATCTGGAACCAACTTCCAAGTGAAGTGGTGCTGGCTCCTACCCTGAGGGTCTTTAAGACAAAGCTTGACCCCAGTACTCTTTCCTGCTATGGCAGGGGGTTGGACTTGATGATCTGCTCAGGTCCCTTCCAACCCTACTAACTATAAAACTATGAAACTATGAAAATATATATTAATGTATTCATAAATTCATGGAACGTGTATTTAGAGTTCACTTTATTATTATGATAGAGACACTGGTAGGCTTCCACATTGCATTAACACTGTAGATATTTCAATAAAACGTTGCCAAACCGATCGCTGTCTCTCTGTCTAGTGCTCTTTATAGTGTTCTTTTGTTTTAATTGTGGAGGAACATGGACTCTGGGGTATTTTACAAAGTGACTGGGATTTTTTATCAGGGATTTTTATGTTTTCCTATAGGGAACACCGGAATTCCTGGTAGGCAGGACCTGGCACCTTGGACCCAGCTGGCTGTGGCTGACCTCCTGGCCAAATGGGGCCAGGAGGACATGCATCGACAGTTCAAAGCAGGCCACCAGACCTGGAACACCTTCCAGGCAATAGCTGCCCAGATGGCCAGGCAGGAGGCACACATGGTAGTAGTGCTGCACAAAGGCCAATTCTACACCCACAGCCCACTGGCAGCTGGCCTAGAGGGACAGATACCTCTACTGGCTGTCCAGTCCCCCTCTGGGTCTGGCAGGTGTGCAGCAGGTCACAGCCAGGCAGCAGCCCCCACCCCACTGCCAGACTTCTGCAGTGGGTAGAGGGTGCAGGGAGACTGCTGCAGTGGTTAGAGGGTACAGGGAACTCTCAGGGCTGCTTCAGCAGGCCAGGTGGCATAAGGAGTAGCATCCCCAGGTACCAACTGGATAAGCCCCAGAAGCTCTTGAGAGCAAGTAGCCCTGACCTACTTAACAGGGCAGCTTTTTATACTGCTGGAGATAACACAGGTGCTGGCCCCAGGCTCTAGCTCACCCTGGCTGCAGATCTGGAAGGAGGCAGGCAGAATTATTTTACCCCATGTGGCACAATTTGTACCACACCAAAGTGGCAAAACGCCCTGCACCAAATTTGCACCACTTCTATTTGAGCTGCTGCAAGTGCACCCACAGGGCCCAAATTTCCCCTTTGACTTCAGGAGTTCAGATCCAAAGTCTTCAGCCCACTTTTAATCCCAAGAAGATATACAAGTAAGAAATACTAGTTCTTACTTTTAGTATACTAATATTAGATTTCACAATGGTCAAAAATAATAGAATTGTCAGGTAGAAAAACTAATCTCATTAGATTTCTAGTCAAAACTTCTAGGGCTAAGTATAGACAGTTAAAAAGCCCAAGGCTGAATCAATTCAATCACAGACGCATACATTGAACCAATAAGGAAGTGAACATTCACTTTTGAGTCTAGAAATGCAGCCCCATGCCTGTAGTGGCTGAGGCCAGAAGCCAGGGAGTGCTAGAGTATGCCTCCCTGCTCAGCTGGAACGGACAGCATGGGCCATGGCTAGCCTACCCCCCCTGCAAGGGGGAGTTTGCAAGGGAAGTTGAAAGCATCCTGAGATGCTGGGGGACTGTGAGTTAACTTGAATCTGGAGGGGATTTGGAAGAGAAGTTTAATAAACTGATTTAACCTAAATCAGTAAGGTCTGACATTACATCCATCCAGGTTTATCCTAAACTGGTTTTGACCATTTTGAAAGAGGTTTATGTGCCTTGAACTGTTCTGTTACAGATTTCAATCAGTTACCGATCGCTTACACTAGTTTGTGTGTCATTTTTGTCCCTACCCTAGATGTCTAGAACAGTGGTTCTTAACACTTTCAGGGTCATAGCACCCCAGTACCACTTTACTGACTCTGGCAGCAACTGTTGGTGCTTCTTCAGCTTACTTTAGTGCTTCTCCACCAGTGCTTCTGCTATCAAATAAATCTGTCCTGTTCCTCCTGCAGTCAGCCTAGCAAGGGCTATGATATGTGTATGTTCCTCCTGCATTAGAGCTCTCTAATCAAAGCTGCCTTGAGCTCTGTAGCCCATCCCCCACCCCTCTCCTATTCTCCCCCTGCTCCTTCAAGTAACAGGCCAGTTCTACCTGTACCTCTGTTTCCAGGAGCCACTGGACCAGGAATGGCTAAATGGAACAAAACAGCATTTCTGCCTGCTTTAGGCTGATTAGAAAGCCTTGATGCAGGAGGAACCATCCAGCAGAGTTTTGATGGCTTGAAAATGGTATTTAAAGGTTTGCTTTTTGAGAATTGGCTTCTCTCTCTCTCTCTCTGTATTAGAATGGTTTAGTATGGGCAATTGACCTCTAAAAGCCTGGGTCTCACATTTTTCTCAGCCTTCAGAAGCAGACAGTGTATCTAACAAACAAAGACACATAGTCTAAGAAACTGGGGGCATGTACCACACTGTTCCATAACATGAGATAGGGTGGCACCAGCTCGCAAGGCCAGAGGGGTCCTAAAATTCCTGTTTTGGGAAGGTTGTGCATGTGATGGGCTTGGAATAGGCTGACAGTACAGAACATGGACAGTACAATACCCAGAGAGAGAGACCAGTCAGCAACAGCCATGGATGAACAGTCATCAGGAGAGGAAAAGTTTACGAAAGAAAGGACTTTGGAGCAGCAAAGGGTCCTACTCCTCCTCCCTGAGAGAGTCCCTGAGAGGAGTCCCCATCCCTTTTCTCCAGGAGGGGATCCCAAGGCCACCATGGACAGAGGGCACGCCACCAACCCATCTCATTCACCTCACTGGGGGAGGAAGGCAGGCCTCGACATCCCACCTCCAGGCTACTAACATGCTAACATCTAACACCTAAAAGAGAGCCTTCAGAGTAAATCCTGCATCCTGGCCAGTTGTTTCTTGACTCTGATGACAGCCCTAGGATTGGTTGATAAATAGAATTGCTTGTTTGTATTGTTTCTTTTCTGTTATCACTGTGTCAATAAGTTTGCCTACTGCCAAGTAGGTTGTGGTTGGTCTGAGGGTGAGGTCCCTGCCCACCCCCCACCCCTGCCCAGAACAAGGAATCTGCATCCTAAATCCAGAGCCAACAAGTTTTACCTCTGCTGGAGCACCTCTGTTGAAAACTACTTGCCTAGACTAAAGGCTGAGATGCACATCAATGTTTTCAGATACTTATTAAACCAAACCCTAGTTCCCTTTGAATATTAAGAATGTTCTGTGTGCTCCAGTGTAGATAGCCTTGTAAGCCCCTATAATTCCACAATTTTAAAGAATTTGTTCAGCTTCAATCTTACTTTATCATGTGCATTATTTTTCATCAAGCTAAATGCACAAACACACACACACACACACACACACATTCCTCACCACAACAGTAGAGGAAAAAGACATCGCCTTTCCCCCCACAAAATAATCAGGAGGCAGTTAGCTGAAGTGCAGGCTTTCAGGGACAAAAGAAAAATCAGCTTTCCATACCTGATTTCTCTTTTGCTGTTAACAAAGTTACACAGTCTAGCATCACTTGGGGTTGCAAGTCTATATTTACATAGTTTGTATTCTCAAAGATAATGTTACATTCTCTGAGGTTCCTCTGGTTTAATGCAAGATGTTGGAGAATAGTATGAATTATCTCTGCAGTGATTTCATGCTGAATTTGTGCTGGTATGTAGCAAGCAGTAAAAATAAAGAGTACTTTATCTTTCATCCAGAAAATAAATGGTAATGGTATTTGTAATGTTTACGGACAGAACCCCAGGGTCTGTGGAGATAAGTCTTGTGACATAAAATACTTAACTATGATGGAAAATGGTATTACTTGTGTTAAATTCAAAATGAGCATTTTGTCCCAGATAGCTAAAAAAGTAAATGTCATTAGCTATCTGAGGTTACAATGAAATCTGAAAAGGGTACTCTTTGGTAATTACATTTGCCGTAGCTATAGAAACAACTAACATAAAATCCTGTGTATGTGACAGCTCAGTGTACATGCAAAGATTGCTGTATCTACTTAACACTGAAAAAGAGGGACAGTTTCTAGTAGTCCAGAAACCTGTTGGTTACTTACGTTTCTTCCTGTTATAGCATGGTTTCTGGGGAGAATAGAAGAAGGGGGATGCCAGATTTTTTTCGGGGGTATACAGATATATATCTATATATACCTGTATATATTTATACAGCTGATATAAACTTAATTATCTTAGAAATATATTTTCTTCCTCTATCTAGCTGCTTGTGATGACCATTTTCATGTTCCCATTTTTGGCTTGTTTCAAATGGAAAAATTCAAAGAAGCCAGACACTCAATTCTCATCTAACTTACAGCAAGCTTAATCAGGAACCCACCGAAGTCAGTAAAGTGATGGTCAGAATCAGACCTTCCATGTTACAGTTAGGAGACATTCCTTTAATCCACCTTTCTGTACACAGCTACTGCAAGAAGTGTAGGATACTTCTGTATAATTCGTACTCTTCTAAAACAAGTGTAATGCCATGAACAGACTTTTTTCTTGTTATCTTTGCCTCATGACAAGTCTTTGTTCCTTTCAAACCAACACAATAAAACTCTGGCAAAGACATAACAGGACTTCCAATAAAATCAGAGTTTGGTTTTTTTAAGGAAGGGAGCAATGTGATTAACCAGACTCAATGAAAGTTGTTTGAAGGAGGTCTAGAAGCTCTCTGGAGCATCCTGGGGAACTGATGATCTTACCATATATAGTTCTACCCTGGGCCCTCGTTCTCTCTACAGCTAAATACTGCACTCGCGTCTGATGCAAAAGCCCTTTCACCCATCACGTCAAGACACAAGTGAATGCCACCATGCGACTAGTAAGTAGCGCTTATTGCTCCTTCCATAGTGAGAATGGATTCAGCTGTACTTTAAAAGTATGAAAAGATCATGACTGACCATGAACTCCTATTGTATGAAGATGTCACCCACACACCAAAATATAGGCTCAAGAAAACCTCTCTGACTGGCTATATGTGCTTCAACTTTTATTGAACAGTCTGGATACTGAGAGCCACTGGCACAAAATCTGGCCTACAGCAACAGTGTGTAACAAAAATTTGGTCATAGATCTATCCATTGAGAAGCCAGGGGCTGGGGGACTGAACCAGGAACTGGGAGGGGGGCTGTTTGTTCCCCTTGCTCCCAGATAATTCTCTCCAGTCCCTGCGGCTTCTGAGGCTGCTGGCTCAAGCAGCAGCTCGTCCAGCTGCCCCTCCACCGGGACAAGGCAGGCATTGCTGGCAGCCCCAAGAGAAACTGTGGGGGCTGGGAAGAATGAGCGGGGGGCTGGGGGATTAAACTGGGTACTGGGGAATCAAGCCAGGACCTGGGAGCAATGATCAGGAGTTGGGAGGAATGATCGGGGGACTGGGGCAACAAACAGGGGCTGCCCCCCAGCTTCCTGATCATTCCCCCCAGCCCCTGCAATTTCTCCCATGGCTGACAGCACTGCCTGCCTTGCCCCAGCAGGGGCGCAGCCAGGAGAGCAGCCGGAAGAGTCGCAGCTTTTCCTAGAGCTGCCAGCTGAAGCCAGGGCTCAGTCGGCTGCTCCTCCAGCTGATCCCGCTGGCACTGCCTGCCTGTATAGTTTATTACCAAATGAGATTCAGCGCCAAATATCTTTGGATTCAGATTCAGCTGAATTGAATTGGGAGAGTGATTCAAATCACAGAATCAAATCACTATTCCTCCAAATCACCAAATCTGAATCTGAAGTGAATACTTTCTGCTTCGCACAGGCCTAGTATCTGTATGGTATAATACAGTCCTATTCTGGGTAGGTTTGTAGCAGTGGTGCTCAACCTATCTGACCATGTAGGTCAGAAGTGGAATAGGGCCAATTCCTGAACCAGATCCAGCATAGGATCAGTCCCAGGGTACAATCAAGTGGGCCATATGTAACTTCAGAGTGACCCTGTGCACTGGTGTGATCTAGCATGTAGGGCCATGTTATCCAGCTCATGGGGCTCTCCATGCATCCAGAAATTTGGCAACAGGGGAGCAACAATTAACACTGCCACTGCTCACCTCCTGTCAAATTTCTGAACTTACAAGAAGGCCCATGGGCCAGATGACATAACTGCACTGGCAGGATCTGACCCACAGGAGGTTGAGCACTTCTGGTTTCAATGATGATGCTAAAAATCAGAAGCAGACCATCTATTCTTGTTTCAAACAGCAGTGACACTAGTGAAGCTGAACCAGTGTTGACAATAGGGGAAAGCTTTTAGTAATTTTCCTAGGCAGATCCTCAGTCTTTGGTTTGGCAGCACTGCCTGGGCAGTCATTCTGTATGCTTTAATAAGTCTCTCAATCTTTTAAAAAAACTATTTTTAGGATATGTTTCACTGAAGCAAGTTTTCCTCCTGATACCATACGATGTCGATACAAAAAAACAAGTTCCTATTGATTTTTCATTTGTTAGAAACGTTTAGCTCAGAATTGAATACACAGCAACATTACTAAGTGTTATGGGTTTTTTAAATCACAAATTTTGTGATATTGGATATTTGGCTGAAAGCTTAACTCCTGTATATAAGAATATCTGGCGTCATTCTTGTATCATCCTATGTGCATGCTTATATGTGTGTATAAGCATTATCAAATCCTGTATCACATCCTATACATACTTACATACATATATGCATACAGACATTCATATAAATTTAAACTTAAACCTCATGTTGGAAAAGAAAGAGTGCCCCAAGACTCAAACATCACAAGGCAAACAAACATATATGCATATGCACACGTATACACATGCACACGCACACACACACACACACACACACTTAAAATAATGGTTTTCAAGACAACTTAATGATTTAGAAACTGACAGCATGTTGAGTAGTTGGCATTCTGCCATACATAAATACTTAGTAGAGAATTTTAAGGGATAAAAAGTTATTTCAATGTTCTTACACAGAAATTTAAATCTGGAATGCAAATACTGATAGTGATGGAATATCTGCATTCATATGTAACCAAAAAACCCCATAACTCAAACTCTCCTCTTCAGTCGTCAACATATATCACCCCACGAAAAAATTGACAACTATAAATCAGGAGGATGTGTCCTAAATTTAAATAAAAAAAAGAGACAGAGAGAGAAAATACTAATAGTTAAATCCTTCAGTTGATCTTGACTATTTACTGAAATAATAAACAACTACATTTATACTATTACATGCTGATGAATAACTATCTACCAACCCCTTTTAAAACAGAGATGGCAGTATCTGAAAATATTAATATCTGAAAATGCTCTATAAAAAGTAACCAAGAAAACTGTCAAATCTTTTAAGACTTTTATATTTCTCTTTAGCATCCTGTGAAAGAGCAGTGGTTAATGTTAAGATGTGATTTCTGGGCATTTTTTTCCCATTTTGTTGATACAGGATTGGATAATATGAAGTGACTATAGAACAAATAATATATTGTTCTTAGCAAGAATTAGATTTTTTATGATCCCCTGGATCTTATTTCTACAATTCCTAAATTGAAAAATGATTGTCAGTTTATTGGATTCTTCAGAATATCTAGATTTAAGGAACCAGAGGATTCTGATGACTAAAAATCAAATAATATTATGTATCAGTTTTAAGGGGGAAAAATCTTTATTCTTATACTAAATTGGATTCAGCTACAACAATTTAATGTTCCCCATTAATCCTCTAAATCTGACTTTTGCACATCATGCAAGCTAATGTGCTTCCCAAATCATGCCAAAAATCAGTCAGGAATCATATTTATCCATACAAATGCCATTCTAAGATTAGGATGGGGCACTAGGATGCTGGCCACAGAGAAACTCCCAAATTTGAGCAACTGATGCCTAATTAACACTGTGCACAGCGAATTGTTACAAGCATCCTGCTGCTAGCATAGAATTTAGACAGAAATCAAAGCACCCGTGCTCTGTCAGGAAGACAAGACATACAAATAGGGTTTTGTGGCTGAAATTCTGAGTATTTCATTTGGCTTTCCAGAGGACTAAAGAGATTTTAGGGGGAGCTGCTCTTCCTTTCAAAGGAGTTAACTGCAAAAAGGTAGCCAGAGCTAAACATTTTTGATCCATTCAAAAATGAGGGTCCATGATCCATGTAATTGCTAATACCAAGCCATTGTTGTTAATAGAGAAGGCCTAGGTAGTACATCTATCCTTAGCTCTGAATCCCACCTCTGAGTTAGTGTGTTTATTAGAATAACTTAGCTAATGATTATAGCAATGTGTCTGGAACCTTGGATTCTTGTTTTCCAGCTCTGCCACTGTTTAATTCTGGACACGTTGTTTAACCTCTGCATGAGTCAGTTTCTCACATAATGGCTGGGGACAAAAAGTTACACATACACTGGTTTAAGTGATCAGAAACTGGTTTAAGCCTGTAACAGAATAAGAAGTCCAGTACACATAAGCCAGTTTCAAGGGTTAGGGACAGATATTATACATAAAGTGGTTTAAGTGATCAGAAACTGGTTTAAACCTGTAACAGAACAGAAGTTCAGTGTACATAAACCAGTTTGAAAATGGCTGAAACCAATTTGAGATAAGCCTGGCTGAATGTAGTATCAGACTTAACTGATTTGGGTCAAACTGGTTTATGCAATGTTTGTCCCAGACCCATTCCTGATTTAAGTTAAATCAGAGTCCCCCAGCACCCAGCATGCTCTCTGGGCTGGGCAGGGCTCTATGCTCCAGACAGCTGGGCTGATCCCTCCCCTTTGCTTCCTGGCTGCAGCTGCGGCAAGGACTGCAGGTACAGCAGGGTCTGCCTGCCTTCCACCTGCTTTCCCCCTCCCCCTCACAACTCTCTGCTGAGGCAGGGATTCCTCCCTCCCCTTTCCCTTACACAGACACCTCTCAGCTAGCAGAACACATGTTGGCTACAGTCTGTGGTGTGGGAGACAGAACAAAGGCAGACAGCACAGTGCCAGCTTAGGGCTTTTTGGAGCTCACCAACAGGTAGCTGGTAATGTTCCTCCATTCCTTCCATGGAAAAAGTTGTTTAAGAAGAGCTTAAACTAATGACAGTTCTTAATGGGCTGATAAACACTGAGTTAGGGGTGATAAACACTGTGTTATTAATTCCCTGCTGGGCTGCTGAGGGGGGCGGAACCCCTCCCTAATTAGAGTGTCCTGCTATGCCCCACACCCCTCAGCTCAGCACTCTGGGAGGGAAGAGAGGGCTGCTGTAGTGCCCCCCAGCTTCTAGCTTGAGCCACTGTAGGCATGTGCCAGCATTTCTACATTCCAGAGGGGATGTCTGTATGGTTACAAATGGGTTTAGCCTAGCCAGGTTAGACTAGCCTGCAAAGATGGAATCAATTCAGCCTCAGGTTTTATGACTGTCTGTACCTAGCCAATGACTTAGCTTGGATGTTGGAAGCCATATAAACATGTTAGTGTAGTACTCCACCCAGGCTAATACAGTGTTTCTTGGTATAGTATTCTAGGTTGTGCTGTGTAGACACGTTTTGCAGCACTGTTGTTTACACCATTTCCTTCCTGTAGAAGTAAAGCTCTACTCAAAATATTCATATATTTAAATGCCAACTGTGTGATTTATCAGGTGTGATTATTTCTGTTTATAAATCCCCCTCAGTTGAAACCCTATGGCCCTGTTTGATTGTTCACTATACCATAAGAACCTAATAAAATTTCTCAAACCACATCATAGATTTCCTTCAGTTCTCATTTACAACCCACTTTTGCTATACTTGACTAAACACTTACTAGTGGCCAAGACACCTTCATCCCACAATTTTTCTCCTACTGAATTATCAATGTAAAGAAATTCAAACTCTAAGTTGGCAATAAAGCAAGAGCTAGAAAATACATATTATGGACACATTTAAAACCAATTTCCCATTGATTATACAGAATGCTAATCCAGCATTTCAGATCTATGTAACAACCACCAGATTTAACAGAAATATTGTCTAGAAATTTCATAAACATAGCAGGACACTTGGGTTCTTGTTTTCCAGCTCTGCCACCAGCTGTTTAATTAGGCACTCATTTCTTAACTTGTGTATGACTCAGTTTCTCAGGTAACAAAATCTCTCATTTGTAAACATGTTATAAGACTTAATATTTTAAAGGAGCTCTCATAATACCTTGCTGCACAGTGGCACTGCACATGCAAAAAAATCTATGTGGAAAGACAAAGTTCTCAAGAAGTGAAACTCTCAGAAGTTAGGAAATCCTAGAACTTAGGTTTCCTGTGAAGCTTAATTTTAGCCACTTGTGCATACATAGTATGTCACGGTCTTTCTAGGGTTTTTTTTCCACAGAATGTGTACCTCATTCAGTGAAGGCAGAAGAGATAGCGCTTACTGAATGAACAGATACTCAATAGTTTTTTCCTCCTTGTTTTCTATACGTGGTTGTAGGCCATGTTTACTGCATAGTAGACAAACCCTGTCCTCAGGACAAACATTTCCCAAAGAGATGTTCTATGGTGCCCATTACTGTAGTATTCAAGGGCTTCATAAACATTGACTTATTTTCATTTAATCATGTGTTATGTGGTGAGGCAGTATTGCCACCATTTTATAGAAGCAAGACTGAGGCTCAGAAACATGAAAGATACATGAACCATGGAATTCTATTTCATCAGGATGATGTTGTGCTTTAATCTGTTCAACTACTATTTTATTCAGTAACTGCTGTAAATGCTGAAAGAATTCTTCAGCAAATCAGATCACAGGTTTTCAAGATGGGCACCCAAAAAACAAGGCGTAAACATTTAGCAACCACCTGTGAAAAGTTTGGTAATGACTACTGGACAAGAATTCCATCAGAATTCTTTGGTCAGGGCCAGGAGGGATAGGACAAATTTCTCCTAAATAGCATTCAACTGCCTTAACCTTCCTTCTCTTCCTACAGTCTCCTGTCCCCCAAACTACACACTTTGCAGCTGTTGCAATAAATGAGGTAGGAGCCTGCAGAAAATAGTATCCTTCACTTCTTAAGTCTGATCCTTTCCAGTGCAACTCCATTCTGCACTGAATGATGCAGGCCTCTTGTGAAAAACCTGATATATTATTGGGCCAAATCTCATGGTGAATATGCACAAGGGAGACAGGTCAAAGTTACACAGGTATATTGTCAATGATTTCCACAGATATTTGCTACCTGCAGAGAAACAGTGAGTCTAGGGCACATCTACTAACACACACCCCTGTGAAGAGCCCAGGAGCATGGCTAAGCAGCACACCTCACTTACTTACACCTTCTCTGTTCCTGCCAAAGCCCAGAAATTAGGTAATGCATAGTAGCTGCCTTAGTGCAACCTGGAGTGCATGCTCAGGTTTTATCAGTTGTAGTTCTTGGCAAACACTCTAGACTGGCTACACTTTCTGATTTCCAGGCTTTGGTACATGCTGACTGGGGTGTTCTTAGGCTGGCCACAGAGGCAGTATAGACATGCCCTGAGAAATATTGGTTCCATTCCAGACTCTGAAAGAGGTGTGCTGTGAAGGATATAGACTCTTTTGCTTATTTACTTCCCTCTCAAGCTGGAAGTATTCTGTGCTGCCCCTCCAGTATGCCACCCAGCTCCCAGTTCCAATCGTCCCTCCCCACACCCAGTCTCCTTGTCAGTCATTTAGCTATTACTGGTTCCAGTTTCCTGTGAATGTCAACTCAATGTTCGAATGTTCTCGTCTGTCACAAAAATCTATAAATCCTCAGATCCCATTTTCAAGTTCCTGCATCCTTGTCTAGCTAGTTCATCTCCCTAATCCTACCCTTTCAGTTCCAGTTTTCCTCTTCCCACTTCCCTCATTCCAAGTCCCTTACCCCAAGCCAGTGGTGATGCATAGGAGGTGCACCTAAGAGCACTCGTGCACCCCCTGACAGGCAGGGCTCCCCACTTAGGCAACAGGCAGAGGGGGCAGACAGGAGCACCGGTGCACCATCTGTGAGTGCCGGCCAGGAAGTGGGGGTGCTAAGTGAAGCACCCTTGGCACTTCCAAAAGCACCACTTGCGCTTCCCAGCCAGTGTGATCAGCCACAGGGTGACTGTGATGTCTGTAGGTATTATAGGGCTTGCTAGTAATGCCCTGCACTCATCTGCCTACAGGCTCTGGATCACCAGGTCTGCCAGGAAGTGGATCTTACATTTTCTCTTCTGCCACGACTTTGATGACCTATATATTCCCAGGAGGCAATGCCCACGGTGATCCTGCCTGGTATTGATCCCTGTCTTCTGTGGGGCTCTAAACCTTCACAGGGACACCTCCCTCCACCCCCACCATTAGCCGACTGGCCACTGTGGAGCAGGGCAAGTGTCCCCCTTGACTCAGGTGGCACCAGTTGCTCATGCCCCAAGCTAGCAACTCCAGCCTCCTAAGTCTGGCTTTTATCCCATGCTCAAAACTCCAGGTGCACCTACATAAGATGTTTACTGCAGTTGCATAATTAGCTCTGCTGTAAAGTGTCATCATCTACACAAGTAGTGTTATTAGGCTGGAGTACACCAATTAACTCTGCTGTAGGATAGTACTACCCTTTATAATCTTTGGAATACTAACCTGAAAGTCTAGCAAGTCCCTATCAAGCATGTGACAACTGCAAGTATTCAAATGCTTATACCTCATCCAAATTTCGGAATATTTTCACAAGGACAGCAGAAGGTACATTAGTAATACTAAGGTAACTCCTTGTCTAAATTTTCAGGCCGTGTCAAAGTAGGTAGGTGCTAAACCATCTCAAATAAGTGTTGCCAGGTTTTTTCTTAAGTTATTCAAAACAACATATTTTCCTGCAAACATCCATCTCAGAAACAGCTGAACCACTTTGTAAAAATTCTCCAAAAACTTCAGCTTCAGGTACAGGCTGATCCTCAGACAGACCTCTAGACATGGAAATTTGACCCTGCGTAGTTAAGTTTCAGAAAACTTATGAACAACTGAGAAGTAGTCTTATAACAGGAAATGTTAGACAACTTCAGAAAGTGTTGTCATTTAAGTCCAGACACTATTTTAGACCTTACACTTAGGGTCCATTTAAAGTATGAAGACTGCCAGTACAAGGAGAGATATATTATCAGGCCAGAATTAGAACCATCAGAGTATGTATGATTTGCAACAAATTTGAGTTGCTATCTGGCTACTTAGCATTTATGTAGGCCACTTTGGAATAAAAAGGTCAACAGAAGGTGAATCCTATTTCTCATCTGCTTTGGTTCTGTAGGTCTGAAATCCACATTCAGAATGGTGTCACATTCAGTTACCTACCATCATGCAGATAATGGATGGTCTAAATCTCCTCTACCAACACTCCTCTGCCCCACATGTCAGAAAAAGAAGATAAAGAAATGCATGCAGAAGCCCATTATTTTTGGCTAAAAACACTAAATTCTCAAAGGCAAAAATGGCAGTTAGGTGTCCTCATTGAATATCAGTGAAAACTGAGCACTAATTCCCATTTGGCCTTTGTGGGGGAAGGGGGGGAGTTTGGTGGCATTTGATGTGGCTTTGTAGGAAAACCTGTGCTGCAGCATTCACAATGGTACCAAGATCAACGTTAAACTTAAGGGTGGAGGGAGAACAAATAAGCAAATGGTCTCAAGAGGGGAATTTTCCACTGTAAAACTCATTCACTGCATTAAATTACTACTATGATACACTCAGAAATTACAGAGCTTTGGCGCGTGGTGTAAATAAAGTCACGTCTTTCCACAGGCTTGTTTTTTGGGAAGGAAGAGGAGCTGATGGTACAATTCCATTTTTAAGATGCATTTTTTTTAGTTTGACCCTTGTTTTAAAAATGTCATTTTTTAAATTGTTTAGAAATTCCCTGAGGCTCTTCTAATTGGTTGCATTTTATAAATCACTCACATGCATTCATTCAAGCATGCTTAATACCATAAACACACTTTGTTGAACGTTATGATACTTTTAATTTCAAGGATCACGAATGTCATACAAAACTTCTGCTTTTATGGAACTAAGTTAAAAACCATGACAAACCTGGATCAATAAACCACTAAAACGCAACACTATTTCCTGGCCTGTGCAAAATAAACAGCAGACAGGACACGATCATATAGATTGAGCTATATTAAGAAAGCCCTCCACATGCCCCCAGCTGGCAGGTGTGTGAGAGAAAGCTAAGATAGCCACATTCATCCTACCTTGTTTTCATCCACCTCTCCTGTTAATAACTAAAGATTCCAATTCCTAGGGCTCTCATCTGTTCCAGGATTGGAGTTTTAAAAAAGAAAGAAAATGAGATCATTCTAAACTATTAATTCTTGTTACATTTCTTAGTTTGTGAAGTTTTCCTTTTCCTTTCAAAAGCTCTGAGAAGGAAGAAACAAATCCTAAAGCTTAATACAACTGATCTGCTCAGTGCATGAGCTGGAACAATCTTCTAAACCAGCCAATTTTTATTTTATAACTTTAGCTGAGGACAAGGCAAAACATTATCCTGGAGGATCTTCTTCACAGTTAATCTAGTCAGGAAATGAATCCATTTACAATACCTCTACAGCAGGCAGGCTAGCCAAAATGTTCTTGTATAATACCACCATTCTTGCTCTGACGCTACCACTTTCTAATTAAATTCCTGGTCCAGGAGACAGGCTTTAATGCAGTGGGCTGTATTTAATCCCTGGTGAAGAGAACCACTGGCCATGGATTACCATGCTGAAGTAATAGACAGTATAAGCTGCATATTGACTAAATTGGTAAGAAAACAGGAGCACGTGGCTTTGAGTGATAAAGAATAACTTAAATTGATTGAGCATCTAGTATAGTTCAAAATGAATGATATATGCAGTTGAGTCCACATTCATTGCTCCACTACTGCGATGAATTCTATGCCTTTGCAGGAGCCTTACAAAACACTTGAAGCTACTCTAAAAAAATTATTGCTCGGGTATGCCAATAGGTGCATCCCACTCACCTGCACCCACTCTGCATACGCACCTAAAAAACAAGGTCGTGTAGTTGCTTTGAAGGCACATTCAATTACCATTCTTGAAATGTCTGTCTCTAGAGTGCTTGAGAGCATTGGTGGGGTGTGCCATTGACATGCCATTTCATCACTTCCAGGGTTGGTGAATATGAAGCAGAAGCAGGTGGGCACATTGTGCTTCTGCACAGTACTCTCAGTGGAAGCAGTGTAGACATACCATTTTCTTGCTAATCTCCAGCCTACTACCTTAGAAGGAATTTCACATGCTGAGTGAAAAGCATCATTATGTTTCTCTAGTCTCAAAAACAAGCCCTCATCCTTATCCAGAAGCTTCAGTTCAATTGCATCAACATTTCTGCTGCCAAAATCAAACCACCAGCTCCACTTCCAAATTCCAGTCTCATTAACAGGAAAGCTGTTTGAAGACAAACACACATTTGGAGAATTTGCATTAGGTAAACACAGTTTAACTTCATCAAACTGCGTACAATTAACCAGAAGCTGGTATAAATACAAAAAGACAATTAGAGAAAACTGCAGGAAAAGAAAATCTGTCTCTCTTCAGTGACTATTTTGCAGACCAAATATTGGTAGTTTGCCACAGGTCTATTCAAGGTAGGTCCAGGAAGCACCACAGCTAACTGAACACTGCATATTATGTTCCTTCATTGCCATTCTAGAAGCTTTTGAGAGAAACATCTGCCTTATTATACAGTGACATGTTTTCCCCTGCAGGTTTTCTTACATGCTCTCTTCAGCACCCATCACCATCACTAGAACTAGATGAAATTGCACATCTCCTGTATTAGAACTTCATTGACGAGGACAAAAGTGTATCATAGCCAAAGAAAACAAGCCCTTCTTTGCAAATATAAGGTTTGTGCTTCTACCATGATCCACTTCCTCCATTTCTTTCATGTTACATATTTTTTCTAGAAGAACCACCCAATCCTAAGAAGACACAAGGTAAGCATAGGGCTGTGTGAAACAGCAGCATTCCACTTCAACTTCTGTTCTGATGGAACAGTGTTTCATTTCGAGTTTCATTTTGTTTCAAAAGCACTGTTCCATTTAGTTTCATTGAAACTGTTTCATGGTTTTAATGCTGTTTTAACATTTCACCCATAGGCTATTCTGTACCCAGTGCTGAGAAGACCAGTGCTGCTGCTGGCTCCAGCCAGAAGCACCAGCCTCCTGTCATATGGTAGGCAGAGTGACGGTCCACACCCCTGGGAAGAGTCTGGCATAGCCCCTCAGCCCTCCCAGGGGTGCAGGCAAGCCCCTGATCTGCCTCCCAGATGACGTGAGGCTGGTGCTGCTGGCTGGGGCCTTTGGCAGCACGGATCTTTCCAGCATGGGTTGGGCCCAGCACCAGTCCCAGCCAGCAGCACCAGCCTCCTGTCATACAGCAGGCAGATCGGGGGCTTGCCCCCCCCCCCCCAGTGGTGAGGGGTGATGCAGGGATAGCAAGCAGCCAGATGTGAAACTGGTAGTGGCAGTGCAGTTGCCAGGCCCACTCTGTCCAGCTCCACAGGGCCCCCCCAAAGTGAGGGCCTGGGATGGTCATCCTGATTCACACCCCGTAGTGGCGGCCCTGGCTACCACTGGCCCCAGAACTGGCCTCCTGTGATCCTGCAGGCAGATCAGGGTCTAGCCTGGGAGGGCTGCAGGGCCTGCTCATGGGGGTGCAGGCAGGCCCCTGATCTGCCTACCAGATGACAGGAAGCCGGTGCTGGCACCTGGGACCAGCACTGGGCGCAGCCCATACCCAGTGCCGGGAAGATCGGTGCTGCTGCTGTTCCCCAGCTGGCAGCACCAGTCTCCTGTCATTCAGCAGCACTCTTAGCTCACCAAAAGCATCTGAGAATGTCTCCTAGCTAAAAGGGAGGTGTACATCCAAAGGAAGGGAGGGGCCATCACCACGGATGACTATACTGCAGTTGCTTGGGAATGCAGGGGGACAGTCAGGAAGGCCAAGACAGAGATGAAACTGGGACTAGCTACCCAGATCAAGGACAACAAGAAGTCCTTTTTTAAATACAAAGGGGGCAAAAAGAAGGTACTGGGTAATGTGGGGCCCCTGCAAGACACACTAGGTAATCTGGTAGTCACACCAGACAACAAAGCTAACCTATTTAATGACTTCTTTGCCTCCATTTTCCTGAGCAGGGACCAGATCAGCCCCCCAACCAGGCTCCCCTCAGGCCCCAAGGGAGGTGCACCTAGGCCAAGGGTCAGTGAGGATATAGTCAGGGAACTTCTGAAGGGACTGGATGTATTTAAATCAGCTGACCCTGATGATCTCCACTCCAGAGTGCTGAGGGAATTAACTGAGGTCATTATGGGACCCCTGGCACGGCTTTACAAGCACTCATGGTGCTCTGGTGTGGTGCTAGAGGACTGGAAGAGGGCCAGCGTGGTTCCCATCTTCAGAAAAGGGAAGAAACTATAGGCCAGTTAGTCTTACCCCAATCCTGGGTAAGCACATGTCCACGAGGGGCCAGCAGGGGAGGTTATGCTTAGGAACAACCAACACAGTTTCATTAGAGGCAGGTCCTGTCAGATCAACCTGGTGGCTTTCTATGACCAGGTCACCAAATCCTTAGATGCAGGGGTAGCAATGGACGTAGTCTTTCTGGACTTTTGGAAGGCCTTCAACACTGTCTCTCACCCCATTCTCATTAAAAATCTGGGGGAACTGTGGTATCGACACCTACACAGTCAAATGGGTCATTAATTGGCTGGAGGGCTGCACCCAGAGAGTGGTGGTGGATGAGTCATTTTTGACCTGGAAGGACGTGGGCAGTGGGGTTCCGCAGGGCTTGGTCCTTGGGCCTGACTGTTCAACATCTTCATCAGTGACTTGGACGAGGGGTTAAAAAGCACCCTGTTCAAATTTGCTGATGACACTAAGATGTGGGGGGATGTGGGCAGGCCACAAGGGAGGAATAGGCTACAATCAGACCTAGACAGGTTACAGGGGTGGGCAGACAAGAATAGGATGGGATTCAACACTGACAAGTGCAAGGTGATGCACCTGGGGAGGAAGAAACAGCACCATACCTACAGGCTGGGGAACTCCCTTGTCATCAGTGTAGAGGCAGAAAAGGATCTTGGAGTCAACATTGATGCCAACATGAACATGGGGTAACAGTGTGGGGATGCAGTCAGGAAGGCCAACCGCACGTTGTTGTGCATCCACACATGCATTTCAAGCAGGTCCAAGAAGGTGATCCTGCCACTCTGTGCAACACTGGTCAGGCCGCAGTTGGAGAACTGCATCCAGTTCCGGGCACCGCACTTCAAGAGGGATGTGGACAACATGGAAAGGGTCCAGAGGAGGGCCACTTGCATGATCAGGGGCAGCAGGGCAAGCCCTACAAGGAGAGGCTAGGGGACCTGAACCTGTTCAACCTCCACAAGAGAAGGCTGAAGGGAGATCTAGTGGCCTGTTACAAATTAGTCAGAGGGGACTAGCAGGCATTGGGGGAGTGCCTGTTCCCCCGAGCACTACCAAGAGTGACTAGAAATAACAGTCACAAGCTGGCAGAGGGTAAATTCAGATTAGACATCAGGAAGTGCTACTTCACTGTCAGGGCGGCTTGGATCTGGAACCAGCTACCAAGAGAAGTGGTGCTGGCTCCTACCCTGGGGGTCTCTAATACAAGGCTAGACAAACACCTTGCTTGAGTCGTTTGACCCCAGTACTCTTTCCTGCCATGGCAGGGGGTCGGATTTGATGATCTACTCAGGTCCCTTCCAACCTTACAAACTATGAAACTATAAAACAGGCAGATCAGGGGCCTGCACACCCAGGAGGAGTCCGGCACAACCCCTGCAGCTGTCCCAGGGGTGCAGGCGAGCCCCCAGTCTGCCTGCCAGATGACAGAAGGCTGGTGCTGCTGGCTCATGCCAGTGACAGCATCGATCTTCCCAGCATGGGCTGCACCCAGTGGAATTGAGGGATTGGGGCAGGTCCCCACAGGAGCTGATTTGCCCCAGCTCCGCCCCCCCTCCACCCTCCTTGGGTCAGCTCTGACAGCAGCCCACACCCTGCACCAGGAAGATTGGCATCTGGTGCTGGGCACAGGCTGCTGTCAGAGCTGACCCAAGGCTGCTGCAGGGCCCAGGGCAAATCAGCTTGCACGGGGACCTGTCCCTACCCCAATTCCACACACCCTGGATGCAGATAAGCTGCCACTGCTCACTACCCCCCACCCCGATTGCAACAGCTTCTTCACATCCAGGGTGTGCAGAATCAGGGTGGGGGTACGTTCCCATGAGGTGATTTGGCCCAAGCCCTGCACCAGAGCCAACGCAAGGAGGGTGCAGGGCCCAGGACAAATCAGCTTGTGCGGGGACCCACCCCCACCCCAATGTCACATGCCCTGAATGTGTACAAGCCGCCACCGCCATTACATTATCGGGAGGAATAGCGAGCAGCCAGACGCAAAGCCGGCAGTGGTGGTGCAGAGTAGCCATGGCCACTCTGCCTGACTCCACGGCACCCCCCAAAGCATGGGGCCTGGGACAGTCACCCCGATTCGTCCCCCTTAGGGGCAGCACTGGCTGCCACTGTCCCCAGTGATCTGGCAGGCAGATTGGGGGTGAGCCTGCACCCCCGGGAGAGCTGCAGGAGCTGCTCCCAGTGGTGCAGGCAGGCACCTGATCTCATCCTGTCATCCAGCAGACAAATTAGGGGCCTGCACCCCCGGAAGCAGTCTGGCACAGCTCCTGTAGCCCTCCCAGGGGTGTGGGCAAGCCCCCAGTCTGCCTGCTGGATGACAGGAGGCTGGTGCTGCTACCTGGGACCAATGCTGGGCAGCCAATGCTGGGAAAGATCAGTGCTGCTGCTGGCCCCAGCCAGCAGAACCAGCCTCCCGTCATCTGGCAGGCAGATCAGAGGCACACTTACATGCCCAGGAGGGTTGCGGGGGCTGTGCTGCAGTTGGGTTGCTGTCCTTCTGGGGCTGCAGTCAGGCCCACAAGCTGCCTGTCAGATGACAGGAAGCTGGTGCTGGTGGCTGGGGTCAGCAGCAACACTGATCTTCCTGGGCCTGGCTGCCACTGGCCCCAGTGCATAGGGTGACCCTCTTTGGGTCACAAGGTTCTCAGCAGTAATGTCAGTGATTTGCGATGACTGTGGTGGCTTCTTGCCTAGGAACAAATTTTTATTCTCAAACAGATGTGCATTGTGCTTTACAGACCATTAATCTACATTATCCTAACTCCAAATTAGGTTAGATAAGGCTTGACATCAGCTTCTCAGAAAGCAAGATAATTGCTTTTATTTTATTTGCATAATTTGTGAATTTCCAGAGTTTCTTTTCAAGACCCAAAATAAGTCTGAATACATATTATACATGTTATTAGTTATTATTTACTTTGTGCATTCTAGTCCTGTTGTTCTGTGTTCTAGTCATACTTTGCCTTAAGTTTCTTAACCAGAACTTGGATTCCTCTCAGGAAACATTATAGCCTCAGGGCACAATATGAAAGCATTTGGAAGGAAAGGATAGAAAGAAGTAATAGCTTCATTTCAAATACATCAATTACATTTCTACTCCATTTTGATGGGGGGAGGTGAAAGGGGACCAAAACCTGTTGCTATATGAGATTTGTGCAGTCATAATGCACCACATGCCTAAGGGTAGTCTTGGTGAAGGACTAGATCTCTATGGTAACTGAGTTGCTTTGTTCTTAAGAATAAGTAAGGCTCTTTTTGTTTTAAAATATAGATGCTGAAAAAGCAACTTTGCAACCCTACTTGTTAAAAAGTGGAAAAAAATAAAGAGCTCTTTTTGATTATTTAAACAACTTCATAATGTGAACTTTAAACACTGAAAACAACATATTGGAATATATACACCACCTTATAATCTGAGATCTAAACACTGAAAAGATAATTGTATCAAGATAGTATGCTTAAAAGGAGTTTTCTGAAGTAAGTTTAATATTTAAGTCTTCACAAATAAGCTTAGGCCTTGAGAAATGTTGTCTAGTATTCTTGTGTCACTAATTAATAGGACGTAAATTAGTTTTCCTTCCTTGATCTTTAGCTTGGTTCATAATCATAGTGTGCAACTGAAACTGCAGCAGAAATTTCAACAGTAGTATTCAACATTTTCAAAATGCCATCAACAGATGCAAATGTAAATATAAGCAAATGAAAAATGTTATTTCGGTCTGGTAAACATTTTGCACAAGGACCTCCATCCATCATTATGATGTCTTGCTGCTAAGTAATGTGTGCATTAAAAAGTGTATAATATATATATATATATATAAAATATATATATATACACACCGATCCTCAGTGCCATGATGGATTATAACTGAGGAGTCCCCTACCACACTTGCCACTAGGAACTGATGTTAGTTCAGTTAAAAGAAGTACCCCACTTTCCCCCTGCACCTTCACATGAAACTAAGGCTAGATCTTCAAGGGACTTAGCTAACATTTTCTTTTTCATTATATTCCAAGTCTGCACAATTCTGAATTAATTGGCTCCAGCCAAGATCAGATCTGTAAATACCAGAACTCTTGAGGGAAATCTTTGGGTTTTGATTTGTAATTAACAGCCCAATTTGCAGGAGCAAGCCTCTGAATCTAGATGAACCTGATCCCCTGTGCTCTGCTTGCTAGCTCCCATTTTAGTCAGCAGGGGAACTTGAATTTGCAAGCCTCAGTACTCCAAGAGGTACCCCCTGTCCAACTGAAGAGATCAGAGCAGGTGCACGAGTGCTGTGGCAGGTGTAGGGACCCTCCTTCCCCTATAGAGCAGAGCCAGATCACCAATGGGGACTTAACCATATACCTTTTAATGAGAAAAACAGTAGTGGGAACATAACGTGTATAAACCAGGGGGTATAGGGGACACTACAACACCAAAAGGTTAGGCATTTACATTTGCAGACATGTTCATCCAGTTGACAAAAGACAGGTTTAACCAAGTATAAAACACAAACAGCACAACAAACAATACTTGTTGGCGAAATACAAAATGCACAAAATATAAAACATCAAATAAAAAGAGATATAGGGTCTAGGTGCCTGGAGAGGGGAAAAGACAATGACACCCTTTCACTGCAACAAGAATTTCTCCATCACTTCACTCACCCCCACTTGGGACTTGAATTCAGATCTTCCACACAATAGGCAGAAATTCTTTCACAGAGCCACCAGTACTGGTACTGGTCTAAGCTGCTAGGGGTTTTGACCTTCCAGGAGCCCCAGCCTCACATTGACCTGCCCTGCCTCTTGCCGGAGGAGCTGGAAGCAGAGCTTGAAACCTTTTTGGTCACTGCTCAGCTTCTTGCTGGAGCTGGGGAATCTCTCCTGCTGGCTGCAGCCTCTTGTAGGGGGATCCTAGAGCCCAGCGGGGAGCCTCTCCTGCCGGCTGCACACCACACTGCTGAGGTTCCAACTGCTGCCTGCAGGTCCCACTCCTTCAGGTTCTTCCGGGGCAACTGCTCCTGCCCTGCTGGCCCAGCTCTTTGAAACTCCTTCCTCGTGGTCCCTTGCTGGTCTCCCTGAGGCAGCTGCGCTGCCCCTTTTATCCCCCTCCAGGTGACCTGAGGGGCTAATCAGGGGACATGGAGGGGGAGTCTCTGGGGCCTGATTGGTGAGGAAAGGGAACCCCAAGCCCTCCAATCATTTCTTACCTTTTCAAAACCCCTGGTCCAAATCACTACCAGCTAGCCCATCACACCTCCATGAGCCTCTGTAAATTACAACCACCTACTGGCTCACAAAAACAAAACTAGAGGGCAGCATGGGCTCTGAAACACATATGCCCATTAAACAAAATAAAATCAAATTATTGTTGGAGGGTTATTCTAACAAGTTGATGAAGCCAGCCTGGTTTTGGAAGGTTGAGATAATAAGAACATTTTAAAAGATGTAATTTTTCAATGTTCTCTAAAAAACAAATGCTAAGTCCAAGCAGTCCTGAAATTTGGAAAAGTGGAAACAGAGATCAGAAATGAACAGCTTCCATGCTGTCCTAAGGAGTCCCTTTTCTTGACATACATTTAGGAAACTTTTAAAGATGTTTGTTACTATGATAGCAGACATTGGGGGCTCAGACAGAAATCACGTGTCACGTGATCATCCCCCTGCTATCATAGCTCTTTTCCTTCCTCCTCCTGTCTCTCTCTATCCCTTATACTTCTTCTTGTAGCTGTTCTTTTTCTTTCAACCATTCGTTCTTCTTTCCTTCCCTAACAAAGCTGCCTGGGAACCTTAACTTGGCCATACGTGAGTATAGAACCAAACCTAATCTCTAACACAGATCCTGTTTATGGTGCTCATGGGTCAAGTGAGAGACCAGAGAAGTCCAATGTGCTAATCACTGAGACTGGTTTAACTTTGCTGCTGCTGTTAAGCACTGACAGATATTTCAAAGGATCAAGTATGTCAGGTAATTACAAATATTAGTGAAGCATTCAGAGAGTTGGGAAAGAAGGATTAAATTTTCACATTTTAAATGACAACAGCTTGGTCTCAGCCTCATTAGATATTACCTCACTCTGACTCCATGTGTTCGTTGTTGTTATGAAGACCTTTGTTTGAAAAATGACAAAGGAACTGTTAGGAGTTATTTACATAGAGCGAGTAAGTACATAAATAGGATGTTTTTCAGATCTTATGTGAAAATGGACCATTTATCATTTTTGGCACAAAAATTGTTCCCTGGAACAGTCAAAAGTCTGCTACATGAGTGTATAAATGAAAGCACTAAGCAAAGTGCACAGCTGGAGTAGCAAAAATCCTTTATTTTCAGTTGTAGTCACCCCAATATCAGTAAAAAAAATAATTCTGCTTTTATGTGCACCGTTGCCCATTGCCACCATTGCCCATTGCCATACTATTTACAAATCTTCCACACTGCCATGAATTTTTCACATTATTGGCATGGAGTCATTTTCAGGTTCAGTTACTGAAGAGCTCACATAAACATTTTAACTCGGTCCTTCTTGAGTCACAAATAATCCAAGATTGATTACAGAAAAAAGATAAAAGCTTTTGAAATAAAAACTCATCTGCCATATAAAGTATGAGTAAAGAATCTGTGAAGCTACTTTCTAGAAGTAAAGTGAGCTTGTGGGTGATTTGTGTCACTGGCTCTCTTGTCTGGAAAAACAATCATAATTTATAATGGGATCCATGACAAGTTTTATATTACACAGGGTGAATCTACACAAAGACTACTGGTCTTTTTAGTTTGCATGCTTAGAGCAGGCTATCATTGTGTATTTCTCATCATGCAGAACAATTTTTCTTAGCAATGTTGGTCTCTGAAAATCAGAAACATACATACTGATTTGAAAAGTAATCTATCCACATTATCATAGGCCCTAGAATTTCTCCAAGAATTCCATTTTTAGTCTGTATCTTATAAAAAGCTCTCCAATCTTGATTTAAAAGCTCCAGGAAAGAGGATTTACTACATCCTTTTGTAAGACGTTTCACTTGTTAATAATCCTTCATCCTCCAACTACAGAATCTTGTTATGCCTGCCTGCTGGGTATATATTCACATAATATCCAGGTCCTTTTTTAACCTTCTCTTCAATAAGCAAAATAGATTGAGGTTGTCTAGGTTCTCACTGTAATGCAGGTTTTCCAATCTTCCAGTCATTTTTGTAGCTCTTACCTGACCCCTCTCTAATTTTCAATACCTTCCTTAAAAGCATGAACAGCAGAGCTGCACAGGTTTCCCTTGATTTATGCAAGTTCAATTTATGCGAATTCACTCTTACGCAATGACCCTTTTTATAACTGAAATTCATTATATGCAAGGTAAATTCTCTGGTATGTGACCAGCATAGGTGTACCCCCCTTCCCCCAAGCAGGTAAGTCTGTGAGTTTGTGAGGGGAGAGGAAAGGGCCATGAGTGGAGGGCAGGAGTGAGGGGAGGGGAAAGGCCTTTGGGGTCGGGGCCTCAGTCGCTGTAGCCCCTGCTGCAGCTGCTCTGGGAGCGGTGGATGCCAGCAGCTTGCAGCCACTGGGCTGCACCATGCTCCAAACCCCCTGGGGCTCCATTTCCCCTGGGGCACTGTGCCCTGAACCCCTCCCCCCCCAGTGTGGCATAGCCCAGTGGCTCCCAGGGCTCCAGCAGGAGCAGGCAGCAGTCTGCACTGGGATGAAAGCAGGCTGGGACCATCAGCAGCACCAGGCCCTTCCTGGTGCTCAGGGTGGGCCATGATGATGGGAGGGGGGCTGCTGCCACTCCAAAATTCACTGTAGCCCCCCACAACCTGCTCTCCCAGCACTGCTACTGAGCACTGGGAAGAGCATAGTGCTGCTGCCAGCCCCAGCCTGCAGCAGCCACCATGCCCAGCCTGCTCTCATCCCGCTGCAAGCTACTGCCCACTCTTGCTGCAGCCCTGGGAGTAGCGGACACTGCCTGCTTGCAGCCGCTGTGCTGCACCATACCAGCAACTTCAGGGGCTGCAGTGATTGGAGAGAAGTGAAGCAGTGGGGTGAGTGGGGAGAAGTGGGTTGAGTGGATCTGCCACCCACCCCGAGCACTGCCAAGAGCCCAGTCCACCCCTGCTGCAGCCCTGGGAGCGGCAGACACCGCCTGCTTGCAGCCATTGGGCTGCGCCACACTGTGCCCTTTTCCCCGCTGCTTTCCTAGCCCCAGCCTCACTTACCACCATGGGAATGCATCCCTATCTGTCTCATTCTAAACTGGGTTCACTTTATGCAAATTCAATTTATGCGCCATTCCCTGGGAATGCATCTACCACATAAATCAAGGGAAGCGTCTATATGGAATTTCAATAGTATATACCTCCTATTCCTGTTCTATACTAAATATTTCTGTGCAGGACATAATTACCACTCCAACTTCTAAAGCACTTGATACCTGCCATCATCTGGCAGGATACTGGAATAACAAGACCTTGGGTCTGATTTGATATGGTAATTCCTCTCTTCCACTACACTAGAAGTTAATATCATGTCAAAATCAATAATTTTCCTAACAGAACTAGAGAGGCTTTTGAAAAATCTGAGCTAATCTGTTTAACCACAAATGGCTGTGTATTCTCAGCCATAGTATTTTCACTCAACACTGTTACCATATTAATGTGAACACAGGACAAGGTTTTTTCAGATTTGGTGATGAGATTTGGTCCACCTGTTTTATAATTGCATACTAGGAACCCTCATTAAATACACTGTCTAACATTAATCTGCTACCAAAAGCAGCATGTGCTAAGCAAAGGAAACCAACTATCAAACTGAATAAATGTAGTCAACACTAAAAATGAATATAAAACACATGACCCATTTTGGGCAAACATGCCGACAGGAACCTACCACAAGGATGCATTAATGCAACCCATCTGAATATGTTGAATGGCAGAGGTGCAATTAAGGAGATTCCCCCTCAGAACCAACTCTTTTTTCAAGTCATAGGGAGCCACTACATTGCATACTGTGAAAAAGACTTACTGGACAAAGCATGTAGGCCATGGGATGCCTCAATAGAAGACAAATGCAATGAAAGTGAAACCGCGGCAGGCAGAGCCGTCACGGGCAAAGATCAAAGGGAAAAATACTGGTCAAACCGAGAGAAGTCAGGAACAGCTCCCACATCAGCCTGAGCATGCTTTATAAGAGCATGCCGAGGCCAATCGGCAAGCCAGATGCCCAGAGCCAAGATAAAAGACCCAGTGGAAGACCATGGGGAGACTAGAAGTAGAGTTCCCAACCAGCCTGGAGGGGCCAGAGTGCACGAGCGGTCCCAGTGAGGGGACCTGGTGGGTACCCCAGGAGGGGGTCCCTTCAAGAATGCAGGGCCAGAGAGGGCCTGAGGATTACTTTCAGGGTCAGCGTGGGCAGAAGAAGTCTGCAGCAAAGACTGAAACCCGGCAGGACCCAGCGGTATCAGGATCCAGACGCAGCTGACGGATGGTGGGTCTCAAACTCCGGAAAGAGGCAACATAACATGGGCTGGAATGGTGCTGAGGCTGGATGCTGTATAGGTGGAGAGGAGGAGGCCATAGGAGATACTCAGGACAGAAACATCACCACTAGCCTGCGACCATAAGATCCCAAAAGCCTGAGCATGGAAAAGTTTCAGGACATCCACGATGTTGTCACCTGTGTCATCAAGGTTGTTGGTATCAGGCAGGGTGTACGGGAGGTGGAGCCCCATAAAGTAGGAACAGTGGGAACGACCAAGGAAAGACGCTAGGGGAGGCGGGACCAAACATCGTCCTCCCAATCCAAACATAATCATCAAAGACATGGCAGGTGAGGCCCCTGGGGAACTGACCCAAAGTCACCCCAATAAACAAACTGTTCATCCCAAAGAGCCATGGCGAGGTGCAAGAAGAACCCACATATGAGACGTCTAGGGGAGAGACACGGAAGATTACATATACATTTAAACTTCCTCTTCACTCCAATTATTTTTCTTTCTTCACAAGCCTTAAATGTCTAGCAAACATCACCAAATGGCCCCAAACAGTTGTCACCCTTCTTTCAGCCTGTTGCATATGATTAATGTGGTCCCACCCTCCAGGAGATGAAGCTAGATCTGGCTGCCATACATCTCATAGGCATATACATTTTTGGAGCATCCTAGGACTTGTGATAAGAACACCCAGTTCCAGTCATGATTGGGGGGGGCTAATTAGCATATGGATCTTTTGTGTAGGGTGTCTGGAGTACACACACATATTGAGCAGTGCTGAGCTGTCCAGTCGCCGTGGCTTGAAATCATGTTGAATCAGATGGGGCCCAGCCTCATGAATAACATGGCAAATCATGAGCCTTAGGCTTTGGACTAATTTGTACTATGTGTTTATGGAGTACCTGTATTAAAACTTGCAGTTTAAAAAAAACAGTAACATGCATCAATTCTAGATGAGCTAAATGCATGGATATTATCTGCAAATTGCTACAGCTATATTTAATTTCAAGGTCATTGTTTTTAAATTTTCTTCTCACTTCTATGTGCTCACAGAGAGGAGGCTGTGACAGTAAGTAGAGAAAGAAGGGGATGCTGAGGGGAAAAAAGTTGGGGTGAAGCAGAGAGGCTACCTGACTTTCCCCACCCATCCCCCCAAGATTTATTTTCCCTGCTGTAGTAGTTGAAGCGGGACAAATTCAAGGCCAACTTCCACTAACTAGATTCTATACCTGGAAAATTATATTTATGAATATATAAATTTCTGTATGTAAAATCTATTTATGGGGGTGGGAAAGCTTATAATTAGAGTCATCTAATATTCAAGTAAATAAAATAGGTTGCATGGAAAAGACACCAACAGCTTGCATGAACTGGACACTCTATATGGTTAGCATATCATGTGACTTCTCGTAAAATCTTTTGAAATTATGCAGGGCATTAAACAGTTGCCATTCTAAAAGAGAGAGACACACTACAGCAGGGGTAGTAAAAGGTGACAGTGAAAAGATTTTCTCATCTTTCAGTGACAATTCTTGATTTTTTTTTCTTTTATCCCCAGAAAGTGAAAAACGTCACGATGTGATGATGGAAGAAATCCAAAAGTTAGCAAATGTTTACATTATTCTATAGCTTCAGTTATTTTACATTAACCAGTTTACCCTGCCTCAGGCTCTCTCTCCAAGGTAGACACAAATCCCGCAGTAAAAGAAAGCCAGAGACAGCAAAACCATGCCAATTTGCTTATTGACTCCAAGTGGAAAGTTTCATGTATGGGAACCCACATATATCATTGTGAGCAGGTGTCCCTGAATCAATCAGAAAGACAGCACACTTTGGCTGAGCTTCCCTCCCCTATGTTTGCTCTCTCCTGCCATGGCTTGATGGGAGTCAAGGTGAAGACTCGCAGGTAGGTAGCTTCCAGTTTAATTAACACAAAATGTGAAGCTCCCCCTTCTCTAGACGCCTGTAGCTGGGGAGCTAACTAAACTCTCCCACCAGGGTAACACCCTTATACAACAGAGCAGACTTCTGGGATTTGGGGTCCTCACCCCACAGACCTGCTTTCTCTCTGTTGGAAGGAATGAATGGTAAACCAGGTTGCTAATTGCCGGGTACTGACTTTTAATATATTGTTTTCTCCCTGTCCAAAGAGACACGTCTTTCAGCCTGACGAACGTACTTAATTAGTCCACAAAGGTTCTTTTTCTGACATCCATCAAAAAAAATTCTCTAATCAATATTGGGTACCTGTCCTGCAGTGTTTCCAACAGGCTTTACTCACAGTGCTCCAAGCTGACTCAACTGCTGCTGATCTTCAAAATGCTGCCCCTTTTGTTCCCGTGCCTCTGCACAGAAATTGGCTCTGTCGCACAAACTTCCTCTCTCTGCTTTGGCTCCTCTCCCCTTCCAGGGAAACCAGCTAGTTAAGTCCCATTCCTCTTATAAGAGTTCACTAATTAGTAATTTACAAATCTGCTGCTTTCCAATGTGATGGGTGCTCCCAGCACTGGCGGAATGACATCATCTCACCAACTAGTCCTGTCATGCGTCTGGTAAGTCTCTCGCTCTCTTTTCTCCTCCGTAACAGGGTAACTGGCTCCCTGTTACAATCATACTCTGGGTAAAAATGAGTATGGATGAAGGCAGGGATACAGGCATGTGAACATGAGAACATAAGAAGAACCATGCTGGCTCAGACCAATGGTCCATCTAGCCTGTTATCATCTCTGACACTGACAAAAATGGATGCCATAGAGGGAGAGCACTGAATCATATAAATCTCAAATGATCTATCCCCTATTAACTACCGTCCCTGACATCCATCATTATTGGCTTGGCAGAGAAAACACCTCCAACCTTTCTGCTCAACAGCTATTAATAAATCTATCATCCATGAATTTATCCAGTTCCCTTTTTAACTTGACTATGCTACCTGCCTCCACCACCTCCTGTGGTAATGAACTCCACAAGTTAAGTAATGAACTCCACAAGTTAACTAACCTCTGCATAAAGAAGTACCCTCTCTTGTTAGCTTTAAACCGGTCTCCTACAAATTTCAGTGGGTGCCACCTACTTCTAGCATTCTGGGACTTAGTGGACAACAGTTCCTATTCACTTGGTCCATATCCTTCATAATTTTATAGACCTCTATTATATCCCTTTCAGCTTTCTTCTTTCCAGACCAAAAAGACCTAGCCTTTTTAGTCTCCCCTGGTACGGCATCTGTTTCTAGCCCTGACAATTTTGGTTATCCTTTTCTGTATTTTTTCCAGTTCTACCATGTGAAGACCCAAACTGCACACAGTAGTTAAGATTTCATAGATTTCATAGATTTCATAGACATTAGGGCTGGAAGGGACCTCGGGAGATCGAGTCCAGCCCCCTGCCCAAAGGGCAGGAAGTCAGCTGGGGTCATAGGATCCCAGCAAGATAAGCATCCAATTTACTCTTGAAGGTGTTCAATGTAGGTGCTTGAACCACCTCCATTGGCAGACTGTTCCAGACCTTGGGGGCTCGGACAGTAAAGAAATTCTTCCTTATGTCCAGCCTGAAATGGTCTTGCAGGAGTTTGTGACCGTTCCACCTCGTCATCCCTTGGGGCACTCTGGTGAACAAACATTCCCCCAGATCCTGGTGGTCACCCCTGATAAACTTATAGGTGGCCATCAGATCACCCCTGAGCCTACGCTTTTCCAGGCTAAAGAGTCCCATGGCTCTCAGCCTGTCATCGTAAGATCTGTTTTCCTGACCTCTGATCATGCGCGTGGCTCTCCTCTGGACTCTCTCAAGCTTCTCCACATCCTTTTTGAATTGTGGAGCCCAAAACTGGACGCAGTACTCCAGCTGCGGCCTCACCAAGGCCGAGTACAAGGGGAGAATGACGTCCCGGGATTTCCTCGAGAAGCATCTATGGATGCACGCCAGCATTTTGGTCGCTTTACTAGCCGCAGCATCGCATTGCAGGCTTATATTCATCTTGTGGTCAATGATGACCCCCAAGTCTCTTTCTTCCGTAGTGCTATCCAATTTAGCACTGCCGAGCCTATAAGGATGCTGCAGGTTTTTCCTCCCAAGGTGGAGAACCTTGCATTTTTCGGTGTTAAACACCATCAGGTTCTCGTCCGCCCATTTGCTAAGCTTCTCCAGGTCAGCCTGGATCACCCACCTATCTTCTGGCGTGGATGCCTTGCCCCAAAGTTTGGTGTCATCGGCGAACTTGGCCAGTCCACTCCTGACTCCAATGTCCACAACATTAATGAAGATGTTGAACAGGATGGGTCGCAGGACAGAGCCTTGAGGGACCCCACTGGTCACAGGGCACCACGATGAGTGACTGCCATAGATTACAACCCTCTGGGTCCGACCACGGAGCCAATTTCCCAGCCAGTGGATTGTGGTGGAGTGAAGGCCACAACTGACCAGTTTGGCCAAGAGGTGATCGTGGGATACCAGATCAAAGGCTTTTTTGAAGTCAAGATATATGACATCAATCTCTTCTCCCTTGTCCAGGTGATAGGTGACCTGGTCATAGAAGGAAATGAGATTGGTTAAACAAAACCTACCCGCAACAAACCCATGCTGGCTATCCCTTAGAATGTTAGCCTGGGCCAGTTCATCAAGGATGGCCTCCTTAATAAACTTTTCTAAGATCTTCCCTAGGATAGAAGTCAGGCTAATGGGCTTGTAGTTAGCCGGATCCACTCTCCTCCCTTTCTTGAAGATCAGCACCACATTGGCCATGATGTGGGAGTATCATGGATTTGTATAATGGCATGGTGATCTTTTCCATTTTGTTTTCAACTTGAGACCCCCATGGTGAGGGAGGGAGTGGCAGGGACAGGTGCTGCCCAGCCAGGGCAGGGTAGGGCATGGGACCAAGCCACAAGTAAGTAATCTGGGAGGGGGGAGGCATGGGGGGGAAAATGCCCCCCAGATCTGTGCTCAGGGTGAGAGCAGGTTGCCGCTGTAGGCTAGGGCCATGGACAGCACTGGCCTTTTCCCAGCAGGGGGACTGAGCCAGGGCTGCACTTGAGGTGGATGGCAGTGGTGCTGGGAAAGAGGCTATGAGGGGGGTTATGATGAATTTTGGGGTGGACCATAGCCCACCCCAAAGACCCCCTCCCAATGCCACTGCCCACCCGCCACAAGCTCAGCCCCAGGCCTGCCCCGCCACTGGAGAGAGTCTGGTCCCATGCCTGTCCCCAGCCCACAATGGCATCCCACCCTCACCCTGCACACAAATCCTAGGGCAAATGCCCCCGGGAATGCACGCAGTGGTGGGAGTCACCCCCTGGACAAGCTACTTGAGGCTCCATTCCATGCTGTGCCCCACCCTGGCTGGGCAGTGCCTTCCCCTGCCCCTGCCCCACTCCCTCCCTCACTACAGGGGCCTCAATCTGTGCCCCCTCTCATACCACTTCCCTCCCCCCTACAGACTTACCAGCCAGTTGCTGCTCTCTGTAGAAGTAATTGGCTTACTTGACTAGAAAAACAGACAAAGACCAGAAGTACTGACACTGCTTAATTCAAATGTTCTGAGATAAGGAATCTGCATTTCTGCATTCCTTGGGTTATCTTAATATCTTGCCCTGTATGCCTTGGGATAGCCCTATGCATAAATAATTGTTTAAGTAAACGACCTAAGTTTCTGTGTAATTTACTATTGTTTTGTTTCTCCAAGGTGTATCCTTTTATCTCTTTCTCTGTCTTTAGTATAAATAGGCTTGTAACCTTAGAGAGTCTGAGAAATCCTTTGAAACAGACAAGGGTGATTCCCCTTGCTGTCTGGAATTCTCCCTGTGATCACAGTATAGCCTTAAATAAAGAAAAGCTGGCTCTGTCAGTTCTGATTCAACCACAATGCGAAGTTTGATTTCTTCCACATCTCCAAGCTGCCGTGCTGCACTCCTGACCCCATGCATGCTGCAGCTGCCTGCATGCATGAGGCATTTAATTAGCAACATTATTGGCCACATCAGCCAAAAAAAAAGCGATTGCCTTTTATTGGTGCTGATATGATACGGACTGATGTATCAGTGCACCTCTACATGCTATTGCCAACAGTTCTGCAATTTTACATTTGAACTGAGTTCCCTCAATACTCAAGAAAATGCCATCATATCTTGGTGACTTACTAGCATTTAATTTATCAATTTGCTCCAAAACTTCTTCTGTTGTCATTTCAACGTGGTCCAGCTCTTCATACTTATCTACTAGGAAGGATTGATCCAACACGGGAATTTCCAAAGTATCTTCTGTGGTAAAAACCAATGCAAAGAATTCATTTACCTTCTCTGCTGCTGTATCATTTCTGAGTGCACCTTTTAGACCTTCGACATCTAATGGTCCCATTGATCCTCTTGCTGGCTTCCTGCTTCTAATGTATTTAAGAAAGGTTTTTGTAATTAACCTTAGAAGCTTTTGCTAGATGTTCCTCAAATCCTGCCTGCCATATTTCACTTTTATACTTGACCTGCCAGAGTTTGTCAGCTTTCCTGTTTTTTTCAATCTGAGGACACCTTCCACTTTGTGAAGGCTGCTTTTTTGCCTTTAATGGCCTCCTGAACTCTAGTATTAAATTACACAGGGGTTTTATTGCTCTGGTTGGATCCTTGTTGATTTATGGTATACATTTTTCCTGAGCCTCTAATATGGTATTTTTGGACAGCTTCCAAGCTGCCTGCAGACTTTTTACATTTTGACAACTCCTTTTAACTTCCAACTAACTTCCTCATTTTTATGTAATTTTCCATCCTAAAGTTCTAGATTGACTTGATGGATTTTTTTGACAGTTCCCTCCTACTAGAATGTTGAATGTGGTACGTTACTATGTCACAATTACAGAGTGGCTGATCAACAGATACCTCTTGAACCAGGTTCTACAAGTTACTCAGCAATAAGTTGAGAATTGCTTCTCTTCTTGGGGGTTGCAAGGTGAGTTGTTCTAGAGAGCAGTCATATACTACAACCAGAAATTTTCTCTCTACATCTCACCCTGATGAAGTGCTTACCCACTTTACGAGAAACCACTTGATGTCACCCATTATTATTGTTTGTTCCATTTTTGCAGCTTCTCTAATCTTCCTAAGCAATTTCTAATCAATCAATATACACAATCTTGCTGATATCTCCACAATCTCCACTTGTGAGTGGTTTAATTTCTCCCTCTCCATATAAAACATAATTCCCTGCTTGAGAAATTGCAATTAGCCACAACTTACCAGAAATTGATTCTCTCATGCAGAGAGAATTATAATTTTATATCAAGTATATGTAAAAGAAGACAAATTCCAAAACAGAAAAGATCTCATTTTCCTGCAGAGCACTGAAAACAAATGAGCACAAGGTAGTAGCAGATTTGTCTCAAAATAGAATGCCTTTTAAAAATTTTTGTTCTTTAAATATAAAAGCTAGCAAATTTCCCATGGCCGGGACTCCTTAGAGGACATTCTTAGTATTAAGTACTTCTTTGTTCACTAAACTGGTTCAGCTAAAACAGAGTCAATTCTATTTTGCATAAGTAGTTGATGCATGTAGGTATGTACAATGGGGGAAAGGAACTGTTTTAATGCTGCATATGATGGGCACAAGGAAAAGAGGGAGATTACAAACCAGGATTACTTCGGTTGATGAAAGACTCTTTCTTCTTGGCAGGCAGCCTCTTGAAATCTCACCTCAGCTTCCTTGCTGAGAACTGTAGCATGAGTCAGTCTCACAGCCATATTTAATAAGAGCAATTAGTAGCTCTCACAATGCCTTAGGATGCTTCTTTGACATTAGATGGGATAAAACATCAGTTTCAATATGTCACCTGATCATCCTAATAGACTGTTTGTCTGTAAAATATATTCTATGGATATTCCTGAATAAAGTTTTGCTAGTATGGCATGTGGAATTTTCACCCAAACTTACTAATTCATTATTTTTATATCCCAGAAAAGATAGAAGCTGCTTTTTTATTTAAAAAAGCACTCTCATGATATCTGCATGGGATGCAGATTCAAATTTGTTTCTCTGCTCCTCAAGTAAATTCCCAAAAGACTACATCTCATCATTGCCATTGCAGAAACTCATTTTGATTTTCCAGACTCAGAGAACTTTTAGCCACTGACTCAATCAATATTTCACAATCTCTCTAGGAGGAAAAGAAAAAAAATCTCTAAAATATTGCAATGATGTGAGCCTAACAAGGTAGACAAACTCCAGTTGTTACCTCAACACAGAGTAGGTAGTCAGGAATTTTCAGTTCAAGCAAACATTGGACAATTTCCCAAAATATTACATCTACAGCCACATTCAAGAATTTTCCCTCTGACTTTCATAATAGAATTGGAAAAGTCAAGATGATATGGAAGTTACATGAACAGAATATTCCACAATTTAAAATCTGACCTTTGTGATCAGCAGTGCACATACATAGCTGAAAAGTCTGTTTGATTCAAAGTTTTGTAACGCCTAGGCTTTTTCCACTGCTTTACCAATTATTTAATCAGTTCCTTTAACTTGTGACCTCATGACAAGCTAAGATTATGTGACAGAATAAATGTGACACAATACATTCCCCTTTTTCCTAATTTTTCTGGGATTATCCAGTACAGTCTGGCAGAGTCTCAGAGTGGCAGAGTCTGACAACACAATCTTGGCTTTGAAGGCTTACCAATTTAGTATATGGTACGGTAGACACAGAGAGGAATAATGGGATGAGAGAGCTAGACTAGAACCAATCCTGAATAAGCACAAAACAATTAGTGCTGAATCTTGCCTCCACAGGCTAAAATTTGAAATGCTGAGAAAAAAATCACTTTAGCATCATTACAGACTGAAAAGTAATGTGCAAATTGAGTTTCTAATATGCCTGACTTCACATTTAATTAAAAATGAATAAAATAACTATTGCATGTTAAACAGCAATTTAAAATGTACTGAAGTTGAATAGCTATATAATAAATAAGTATTGACTCCATCATGTGTTAGCTTATGTCACAGCCTTAAAGTAGAAATTTGTGTATTTTTAAGTTTGGGAGGCTAAACATTATTATTATTCCCCCTTAAAAATCATGATTTGTAATATCAACTCTATACTTGTTGTAATTCTCTCATTCTTAATTCCTCCTGGCAAGCAATCATTCTTGTCTTGAGCCATGAGTGCTCTTATCATTGCTGCTGCTGTTGCCTCTCTGCTTCAGGGAATCATGTTACTACTACTCACCGTCTCCCCCAGATTTAATGGACCCAAGTATTTGGACTGCCTAATACAGAGGCAGGATCAACACTATATTCTTGGTGGCTGGGACTGCATTACCTTCTATAGAAAAGGGTATGAAAAGTATTGCGTTCAACTCTGAAACCTACCCCTACATAAAAATGTAAGCATTGGTCTCTAATTCAAGTCACAGTACTTTCCACGCTCACCCATCCTGATGAAGGCTGTTGATTTCAGCTTGAAGCAAGGCACTACATTAATTCTCAGCATTGTTCACCTCAACTTCAGACATACCATGGACAATTCAAGTGGCCTGTCTAAAAGGTATTGGCAAAAAAAGAGATTGAGACAACTCCAGCCACAAAGCAGCAACAACAAAAGCAGCTATTGAACTGTAACTTAGGAAATCACAAAGTGTTCAAGAACTATAAGCTATTGTCTCTATTGTTCTGGAAACTGACATCCACCTGCACTTAGAAATTAAACATAGGAGTTGGAAATGGGAAATGGGAAAGGAAAGTTTTTAAAAACTGACATTGTTATCCAATGCAGCACCTTAGTTTTAAATGGAAATATTTTAATATAACCATGTTTAGGGTGTTTTTACAGTACTTAAGCTCTACTTTAATGAGGAAGAAACTGTGTGACCTAAAGGTGAAAGGACCATATCCTAAGTCACAAAACAGGTCAGTGACAAGTCACAAAGATAAGCTGGGTCTCCTGCCTCTTGATTTAGTGCTGTACCTCTTGCCTACACTATCCCGTTCACATTTCAGAATTTTGACTACTTAAACATCCTTAACCAATGAATCTAAAGTAAAATGTAAACAGTGGAAATTAGCAGTGGAAAAAGGAATACATGAGATTAAAATGTTATCAACAAAATATTGTAATCAAAGAAGAAATAAGCCATTTTCCAACTTTTATTTAAAATGATTACATAAATGAAAAGAAAAATTACCTTTCAAAAAGCCAGGCAAGACTGAAAGTCTAACAAACTATATTTAGAAATATACAAACCACTTTCCAGGCCATTTTATACTGGAAAATAAATAGCTTTCCAAGTTATACCAAATTTTAAAAAAAACCTTTACAGACTTGACCACCACTGGTACAGTAACTATTTTAATGAAACAAAAGACACTCTCTCCAGCTACATGTAAGCTAACCCCAGTCCCTTCTTACAAAGAAAATACAAGTACAAGAGATATATACTATATCCTACTGAATTTGGTAGTAATACCATTGGAAGGAGGGCGCAGGGTATTGGGTTTGTTTTTCTAATTTGGAAGGTATGTCTTTGAATTAATTTATATGAGAGAAGAAAACTGAAGTCCATTCCCAAGAGATGCCATGAAACAGACTTCCATATACATCCTTGAATATTACCTTGTCTGAAATCAATCTTGCTCAGTCTGGAAGTAAGAAAGCAAATGACATAGAACAAACTAAGTGAGACATCTTTGGGTCCAGCTGAGCCTCACTTGTCAAAAGTTTTTTGAGTTTTTTTGTGGGCAGCAGCAGGGAGGGGTGAGTGGAATTGGGTCACGTTCAGGTATTAGGGACTGAGTAGTAGGTCCTTTTGGAGCTCTAACTTTTGCTGTTTTGTAATACCCCCAGCATCTAGAAACTACAAGCCTGGCAAGTAGAGACAGAGTGCAAAATGCCTGTGTGCAAGATGTCAGAAACCTGAGCCAGCCTTCTAAATGATGTCAGTGGGACCAGATGCAGGCCCTGTATCTTCACCTGAATCAGTTAAATTTTTATATCTGACCCAACAGGATACCCTGACATTGAGAGCTTGGATCTTATATCCACTAAAGTCAATAGCAAACTTCCCAATGACCTCAGTGGCTCAGAATCAGGTTCTAAATGTCTCCCAACATCAACAGCATTTATGTAAAAAGCTATCTGCTCCACTGTTGCAGAAGCTGAAATCAGAAGTAATATCCATTCTACTTCAAGGTTCTCCTATAGTATAAAGGAAAGTATGTCCAAGGCTTTAGCTATATTTTCTATTTAAAGACACTAAGTATGGTTGGACTATTTCATTTCATAAAGTGCATTTAGTTGTCTAGAGGTACTTACTCTCTCTCCAGTCCTTGCCACAAGTGCACTAGTAGTATCCAGAAACAAGTATTTTCTGAGTGACTGGGCAATGTGTTGCCCCTACAAATTTAAGATAACTGACACTAAAAGTTGCAAGTAGGGATACCTGCTAAGAAAAAGTGGATCACATTAAAAGGTCATTTTATTGGCTATTTTGTCTCCAGCTCACATTTTAAAAAAATGGCACAGATACAATTCATAAGATGAAATCAGGCAAGATATTGCTAAGTAAAGTACTGTTAGAGTTCTTACCTTTTAGCCAGGCTTATCTGAAAATGTCTAAAATGATAAATCATCATTTGTTCAAAATGTTGCTACCTCTACAAAGTATGAAGAAAGAGAGGAAGACAGGTGTGCTCAGGCATCCTTACTAATAGTAAAAGGTTTTTTGTTCAGCAATATTTATTCTACATAAGTGATAAGAACCCTTTAGCATACTTTGAATTTCATCTGCAGGATGAAATGAGATACCTTATTGGAGGCCTTGCCAAAATCCAAGATAATGACCATTCAACTCTACTCCTGTGCCTAAGTGTTTTGTGACCCTGTCATAAAACGAAACCAGATTGGTCAGGCATGATCTACCTGCTACAAATCTATGCTGGTTTCCCTGCTGCATTATTTTTCCTGCTGGACTCCCATAAATATGATCCTTCATAATCTTTTCAAAGACCTTTCCAAGGATGGACGTGAGACTGAGTGGCCTATAATTACTTGGATCTTCCTTCCTCCCCTTCTTGAAAACAAGGACCACATTGGCCCTTTTCCAGTCTTTCGGGACCTGACCCAAGTGCCATGAGTGCTCAAACAGCCATGCCAGTAGTTCTGCTATGACACCGGCCAATTCCTTCAGTACTCTCAGATGCAACTCATCCATGCCTGCTGACTTGAATATATCCAGTCCATCCAAGTGACTCTGCACCAAGTCAGCACTGACAGTTGGTGGGCTGGTGTCCCTCTGATTCCCATCTAAGAACCCATTAGGAGACTTATCTTAAGCCCTGTTCAGGAACACACAGGCAACATAAAAAATAACCATTCCTCCCCAACTTCTTTACATAAAAATAACCATTCCTTATACCTTCTCAGATGACCAAATTGAAGTCTACCAAAATTAAGTTTGATTTCCTATAGCCAAGTATTGATTACTTATTAGGACATACTCTGAAATACACTGCAGCAGATTTCAGGAGACAGAACTCTTCTTATGAGCTAATGTGAATATTGGACAGGATTGAAATTCCTTATAGTCTCTGTCATTTCAAAGCTTTATCTTTCTAATCCAAAAGATACAGCAATGTTGCCCTGGAGAGTACAGCTGCTAATTCTGCATTCCCTGTTCCCATCTTTCTTCACATACATGATGGAAAGATTGATGCTATGCCTGCAGCACAAACATAAATAGTGACAGCAAGATTGCCAAGGCCTGAAGAGAAAACCTTGGCACTGCAAATTCTACAGAAATGCAAATGTTTTTTGCTGTAGGTCACTAGTTTAAATTACGTCCAAGTCTGTAATGAGTGATGGTTGCCACCATTTAATATTCAGTCTTAGATGGTCTAAAGTCATCTCAATTGCTGAGGGCCAGCAGCATCTTGTTGGGTTCAACCCTGAAGGCAGGCTACTTGATAATATTTGAAGTAGGCAGGTGATCTCAGTTCAGCACTTTAGGCAGACAGAAGTGCAGCTCTTGGGTTGAACTCATGCTTCAGGGAAAGCACCATGCGTTAGATCAGGGACAGGCAAAATTTGACCTGCAGGCTGGATCTGGCCTGCCAAGCAATTGCATCCAGCCTGCAGGCACCCACCAATTAATTGTACCCCACCCAATCTGCACAATCCACTCCCACCCTCATGCACGGAAGGGTGCGAGTCCAGCCAGCATGCATCTTCCAGGCAGAGCTGCTGCTGCCATTGCTGAAGCCACCAGGAAACCTGATTGGCTTCCCTTGGCATCCACTGGCTCCTCCTCATCTCCCTACTGTGGTGCTCACTCCAGGCAGCAAATAAAGAAGTGGTGGGGGTGGAGGGATCTGCAGCTGGGAGGAGTCAAGGAGCATGGGACTGGGACTGGTGGGAATGCAGATTCCATGCCATGGGGAGGGGAGGAACACAAAGCCCATGTGGGAATCATATGAAAGTGCGCAGGGGTTTCAGGACCCACCCCCTCACATACTAGCTCCCCGTTGGCAGCAGCAAGAGCATGTGGCAAGCCCTCAGGGCGCTTGTGGGCCATGGAGGCACTGCCACACATTGGCAAGTGGTTCTGGCCAGACCTGCACATAGTGTCAAGAAGCACAGCCAGGCCAGCCCTCTGTCATACAGGGATCCCCATGGCGCACATGCAACTCCTGGCACTCATGCGCCACTGGGGGAAGCCCTGCATGCTGGAGCCAGCTGCCTTCCCTGCTGCCTACTAGCATGTGCAACTGCAAGGACTCCATTGGAAGTGGTGCAGGGCCCCTCCCCCTGCTTCCACAACAGCAGGGAAGTCAGCCAGCTCCAGCACATGGGGCTTCTCTCCAGTGGCACATGAGTGCCAGGAGCTGCATATGCACCATGGGGAGCCTGCATGATAGAAGTGGGCCAGCCTGGCTACAGTCCTCATTGTCATGTGCAGCTCTGGCCAGAGGCATGCAATATGGGGTGGTGTCACTTGCATGAGCCATAAGTGCCCTGAGAGCCCCCACCTGCTGCTGCCACCAGCAGCAGAGGCAGTGCACCAGAAGAGGGAGGGAGGAGGAGTGGGGGGGTCCCCATACTCCCACCCTACTTCACACCCCACAAATCCACACTCAGCCCCTACATAATATACAAGCCCCCCTGCAACATATCCTATGCCCTCCCACACACACAGCCACAACGTCTCACAAATTCCCTCACACACACAATTCCCCCACACCCGACTATACACACCTCCTCACCCCAGCCGCACTCCCCACACGTCCCCACACACAATATACAAGAGTAAAAGTTTTTTTTTAACTATTATGCAAACACTTCTATATATACACAACACAAACACAAATCCTGATTAAAATATTTTTTGTAATACAATTAAAAGATGTTATAGTAGGTGTTTTATTTTTACTGTAAGATTTGCTTTTTCTCTGGTTCAAAGATGGCAAGCACCCCCTCCCAAAAGGAGTAGAGTATGTTATCTGGCACTCTACAAGCCAGAATACCCTATTAACCAGAATTTGTGACTGGCCATCTGGATGCGGTGGGGAGAGCGGGGAGGTGGGAAAAGCTCACATATGGCACCCACTACCTGAGCTGCTGCCATGCTGCATGCAGGTGCTGCCACCCATCTTCCCCCCACCCCATTCCATGTTATCTGCCTCAGATAACCAGAATTTTTATGTAACCAGCTCCTGGCATTCCCCACTCATGCCAGAAAACAGGGATTTTACTGCACTTCCAGGGACAAGGGAGGGACTTCCTGTAAAAAAGGGCAGGGTTTAGAAGTCAGACTTCCAGTCCCAAGATGGAGACCAGGGGAAAACACCTGTCAAGGGATGGGGCTACCCTTGTGGCCCTCGACAGCTTACCAAAACTCCATAAGCAGCACTTCAGATGAAGTAATTCCTCACCGCTGAATTAAACCAATTCTCCCAACCAAACAGACAATAGCTGCTGGGTCAGGAGGGTGGATCAGTGATTGAATTCCAATTTGGAGCCTGTCTAGGGAGAGAGGCTGCATCTCTGCAGCCTCTTCCCCCAGCTCCACCCGCTCTCCCCCTCTCTTCCATTCTGTCTCAGGATGGGAGGGGAGAAGACAGGGAGGGAGGTCCATTCTTGCATTTCCCCAGGCAGAGTGGAGTGAGGGTGGGGGGTGGATTGGACCTGCATCTTTCCTTGCTCTAGGGATTGCAATTATCATTGCTGCCAGCAGGTTCTTTTCACTTAGTGCTAAAATTCATAGAGTCCCAAAAAAACAGTGCACCGAACTAATACCAAATGTAGCAGATCCAAACATAAAAAAGCAAAATCATTTTAAGTTTACAGTTTAAAGTTGTAATGCAATTACTGTTTAAGAATGAAGTGCAAACCTGGTATATACTAACTATAACTGATTCATTTATCACCCTAAATGTTAAGGGTTTTATCTATCTATGCATGTACATATTACTTATTTGTGCATATTCTTCTACATGAGAAGATAATATCTCTTTGAAAAATACAATGTTGCTCCCCTTTGACCACTGCATCTGTACTAATCCATCATCACAGAATTTTCTAACACTCTGACCCATGAGCTGCCTCCAATACATGCAATTAAATAAAAGTTCCTCCCCCCCCCCCCACCCCGTGCGTAACTTCAATTCCACCTTGCCCTCCTAGAAAATGTTAAAAGAAGGGAGGGGAGGAGAAGGGAAGGGAGAGTATTGTTCTCAGTTCCAAAAGCACAGTGACCATTCCCATTCTACTTACAGATTTAACAACTGGGCTCATAGGCTAGGGACAGAAATTATACATAAACCAATATAAGTGAACAAAATCTGGTTTAAATGTGTAACACAACAGAAGTTCAGTGCATTTAAACTGTTTTCAAAACGGCTGAAACCAGTTTAAGATAAACCTGTACGGATGTAGTATCAGACGTAACTGATTTAGGTTAAATTGGTTTATTGAACTTCTGTCCCAGATCCCCTCCAGATCCCAGTTGACTCGCAGTCACCCAGTGACCTGGGATGCTTTGCAACTCCCCTACAAACACCCCTTCATGATGTTGGTGGGCTAGTCTTGGCACAAGCTGTTTGCACCAGTCCAGCAGAGAGGCATGTTCTAGCCTGGACCACTGCATGTTCCATGTTCTGGCCTGGACCACTGCAGGCATGTGGCTCCGTTTCCGGAATCAAAAGGGAATGTCGGTTAACTTGCTTATTGGTTCAATCTATGCAATTTAGACTGACTGGTGAATACTGAATCAATTTAGCCTTGAGCTTTTTGCCTGTACTTAGCCATATAGCCCCACAGAATGAGAAACAGGAACTGTCAATGGAAAACATCACTCAGTTCTAACTCTGGAAGCTCCCAAGATACAATATCTACAATCTGTAACATTTTTATGGATGATGAGGCTGTTTATGATCACATTTACAAGTGGTTTTAGAATTTGTAAGTTTTCATTTTTCTCTTCCTTGAAGTACAGGTGCTAAGATAGCAGGAATGTAGACAGAGGAATCCAAAAAGCTTGATCTGATAATAACTTCAGTACTCTGAAACTTTTCTGACTTTTTTCTATAAGTTGGCTAGCATATATGGAGTATGTTAGTATAACGGGATAGAAAATGCTTATTGGCATAAGTTTGAGAGGCCCTGAATTACTCAATGGTTTTGCTATCAAGCAATGTACCCAGGAAAAACATTTCTTTTTATATAATGTGTTGGGACAAAGATTTGAATATATTCTTAACCTGTAGTCTGAACAAGAAGTTATTTGTTTTAGAACTTTTTTTTTTTTACAAATTATTTAAGTATTTTTTAATTATTAATTCTTTTTTCTGATTTAATTTTGTTACTTTAGTATTTTAAGTGATGAGTTAATGTACTTAGTGACAAAATAATTAAAGTATTTATAATTTTGTTCTTAAAATAGTATCATTTATATTATTGAATGTGGAAAAATACAAGTACTGATATTGGAAAATCTTTTAAGAGGACTTCAATTATTATATAAATTTGGCTTTAAATTTATCAATATGCTTCTATGGAAGGTATCAGTAATAAACTTTGTTTAGTAATATTACTATTTAGATTACAGATATGAAAACAGTGTATAACTCTAGGTCAGAATTCAGTTGGCTATTGTAATCTGGTATAAAACAGCATTAAATGTGCTTTTCATTTTGTAATTTCATTATTTTAAATTTTTCAGGTCCCTCATTTTAATATAAATATGCCTGTTAAATTTACATGGTATGTAAAAACTAACATTGTGTTGCATTTATATTTTAAGGAAGTTCGCTTTCAAGAGCAATTTTTTCTACCAGTTGCTGCTGATTCTTGCTGATCAGCCAGTTGCATTTGCAGTAAAAATTAGATAGCTTTTCCAGTAAGTACAGCTTTTTAATCAAGTTCTGCTTCACTGAAGCATACTACTTTTAAGGAATAATTTTTTCTAACAAAGCAGAAAAGAGCTATGATGTATGTAAATTGAATTACATTCTTCACAGTGAACAAAGATGAGTAACATCCATACCAATGTGGTGATATGACATTTGCAAGACTATAAGAGAGAAAATGGGACTACTTTCACTATAATGCCTTATTCATAATAATAATTCCCAATATATATTAAAGAAAAATATCTTCATGTAATATCTACCAGGTATTAATGCATTTCCAACTTAACGTTATTTATTTTGAATTTAAATAAAAGACAAAAGGCAAGTGAATTTAAAACGTCTACTACAATAAAACAAACAGAAATAAAAAACCCTAGAATACAGAAAGTCCCAGTCCTGTTGCAGCTGAAATCAATGGGAGAAATTTGACTCTACAGATATCTTGAAGAACACTATTCATAGATATCCATTCCTAATCTGATCATTCCAAGCAATCAGTACTATCTTGAGCTCTCACTCAGCTCTCCAGAAGCTCAGGCAAGATGTCTGACATATACAGGAAACAGTGGAAGATTCTTTACTTACTCCAAAATATCTAAACTTAGCATACAGACACATATGACAAATGAACGGTTTCAAAGTGTTACTGCTTGGAAACCGGTTCACAATTGTATCAAAAGCTATGGCCCTGACACCAGAGGAATGAGAGTGAGTACCTAGACAGCAGCATAATTAGTGGTACATGAGCAAGGATGTCAGCTTAGGAGGGGCACCAGAATTCCTCCCACCCTTGCAGGGTCCACACCGTGGCAGCAAATGCAGCCCCACAGCATTGATCTAGCAGCATTGGACAAGTGCATGGACACCGCACTGCTGCTGTAAAGGCAGGTAAGCAATGAGGACACAGTGGGTTGCTAGAAAGGTGGTTTTTATTGAAAAAGCAGTGCACAGGAGGGAACTCATTGATAAAAGTTACAAAAGCAAGGGGAAAAGGGGGACAGTAGAATTCTGGCTGTGTACTAGAGTGGCCAGTTGCTACTCTGGGAGGGGGAGGAGCAGTGCAGCATGGGAGACCTGGAGGACCAACCAGACCCATGTCACAAAGCACTTGGTGTCTGTGCACAATGCAGAACCAGTTCATAGTGAACAAGTTCAAAATAAGAGCGAATTATCTAGGTATACTTTTGAACCATTCTAGGTGGCTTCTAATTAGTTTGCCTGTCGACTTCGAATTTAAATCACATTTAAACTGTTCAAAGTATTATTTGTGGCCATGACATTAGTTGACTTTGAAAGATTTCATTCTGAGCCTAGGTGGCTAACTGAACTAATTAATTTAATTAAGACATGCCAATTTCTTTAGCCAAAAGCACAGAAAGAACTGATATGCCTATCATCATCCCTGCACTCCCTTAATTCCCCAGCCCAAATTACTAAATACCAATTTAAAGCTGGGTTGACAGGGGGGCAGCACCACTGGTGAAAATCTGGGACTCCTGACTCCAGCTGAATAGCTAATTTTTTTAAATCACTTTAACACCACTTCCCCTTATAATAGTTAAATTTATCATTCCACATAAAGCAAGCCACCAACTACACTCTCCCAATCCAAGACATGCCCTGTTTTTAGGAAGGCAATATGAAAAAGAAAAGTTTTTTTTTCTGGAGTTATGGCTGTGTAGAGTAAAGACAGAGCTCATTTGCCTTCCCTTTCCTTCTTAACTAAAAGCTGATACCCTAACTTCAGCTGAAAAACTAATCTCCATGTGTAGATCTATGATTTTGAAAAGAGCTATGTAATAGGAGGAGAGAGACCTGGAATAGCTAAAACATTACTAGAAGAAAGGTTAGCTTGATTTGTGGAACACCAACACCCTTAAAAAGTAGAGCTGGTCATTAACACCCTTAGAGTGAAGAGCAATAAGCTATTAAGTCAACTGACTCCCTCAGGTGCCTAAATAGAAATGCCACAAGCAGGAATCAAAGCAGGGTACTTCTTTTCCAGGCAGAAAAATCAGCTTCCCCACTTAAGACATGCACCTCAATTTTGGGGGGCTGATTTTTAGGGGAAAGGTGCATGTGCTATGTGAGTAAATATAGTATTTCATTAACTAGTTAAGTTTAAAGGTACTATGATTCCTCCATGCTTGAAGAAACCACTGTAGGCACAGCAGCAAGTACCAGGTTAAATTAGGGCCAGACAAAATGACATACTGATCCTGCAAGACACTGAGTACTTAGATGCAATCTGCTAAAACATTTAACTAAATGTCTGAAATTAAGCACACAAGTAGTCTCAGTGAATTTACGGGCACTATTCATGTGTGTAAAGTTAAGCTTACTTTGCAGAACTAGGGCAAGGTTCTGCCATAGTTTCTACTCATAGGTCTAAATCTGCATGTTTCTACTCATAGGTCTTTCCCACTGAGTATATTTGACTATCATGATCCAAGTCCCCTGGCTTCTGTATTAGACAATCTGAAATAAACATTGAAAATTAATACGTTAGTTTGTTTCTTTTCATACTCCCTGATAGAGATATGTGGTAATTGCAAGCAATATTGTGATTGATCTGTTTCTCCATATGAATTCCCCAAGAACATGGTAGTAATATTATAATCTGACTTCCAATATTATATCCAAGACTTAAAATGTTGCAGGCAAGATGCTAACTCTAAATTCAACCTGCAGACTGCAACTAATGAGAACATGGCAATTCACAGCATATAACAGCTGGAGAGTTTACATTTTAGGCTCTGTTAAAAACAATTTGCACCTTAAACATTTCACAAGTTTCTCTAGCATTCTGAGACATTATTAATTTGTCTATTTATTTTATTAATTTCTCAGAACTAGGCTCTATTGCTTTATAAAAAGCTTAGGTTCCACTCTGGCCAGAGGTATTTTCTCCTGAAAATGCAAACTGAAATGCAAAGACATTAATAAGTTTCCTACACTTTCCAATTCTCCTGCTAGCAAAACATCTCAAGTAAATGTCATTAGAGGTTATTTCTTACAGCTGCATTTGATTTATGGCAGCCAAACCAAATCATCTTGCCATAACAGTTTTCTTACTAATGACAACTATAAGCTGACCCTTCCCCCCCACCACACTCAACCAAAAAGCACCCCTAATAGATGATTTTTCATTTTATATACATAAGCTAGAAGTTGACATCAATACTTTATGTCAATAAAACTCCCTGGAAAAACCATCTCACCACTTAAGAGATAAAGCTGTACATATTTTTAACATGTTTGTTTTCAACACTTCACCGACACTACATCTTGTTTTAAAATTAAATTATTTAGTAAGATCATGCAAATGATCTAATTATAATTCTAATAATGTGCTTTTGTGAAAAGATAATCGGATGCTGCAGTTTACTTACCACCATATCTAAACACATTTCCTAAAATGTAGGTTTTGAAAACATTTTTAAATTAGTGGTAGTGTTCTACTGTTGGTGTTCAGGAAAGTAAAACATAAAAACAGGAAAGGTAAGCCAACATGAAAGATTTATTTTTCATTACTAATTAGCAGAATAGATCTATGGCAGGTTTCTTGGTTATATTCACACGTATACAAACATAAGAGTATAATTTTTATATATTATATATCAAAAGTCACAAAATGTCTGTAAGAGAAATTGTGCGCCAACAAAAGTCGGAGGGCTTTTTGCATGTAAAAAACCACCATGAAATACATGAACACTACATTGACTAGAAAAAAGAATCAAAAGATTCGACTGCTCCCTGGCTAACTAGAGGGCTTGAAAAAACCCACATAGCATAGCATAACTCTGAGAACTCCAAAAAATAAATATGGGGAACAAAATGCCTAGGAAAAAAAGGAGCAAAAACATTAAGTGAGCAAATAATTTAGAACTAAACTAGCTAAGCAATAAAAGAAATTCTTAACATGGTTGGTTTACTGAACATCCTAAACAACAGGACACTTCCTTGAATTAAGCAAAGAATTGGGCCCATATGTAGAAATTTACTAACAAGATCATAAATAATAGTGTAGAACAGACTCAGCCTCCAAGGACAGGCTGATAAGACTCTGCAATGACCAAATCCTATTCACTTTGAAGTCTGAAGTAAGTTTCCTCCCTATTAGTTACCATTTCAAAACAAACATGTAGCCAAAAACCAGTTTTGGAACAATTAAGAATTTTCTCACACTGACCTGATATCTTGTTTTCTTATACAGTGGAAAATTCCCACCTGCGCGCGCATCTTGTCTGTAAACTATAAATCGCCTCTAACAGTTTTATTCGGGTCCCCTGAGCTTGCTCAGTGAGCCCAGCATGCTGAATAAATTTTGAGACAGACAACGACTCTGTGTCTTTGGGAATAGCTCTGCAAGAGGTCACAAACTCCTCAACAATTTGGCGACCCAGATGGGACCCCCTGTGTGCTGACCTGGCTGCTCGTCGTTCCGACCAACCTTCCCAGCTGGCATAGGTGAGTTTGTCACCATTTGGAGGGCTTGGTCCGGGCATCGGGTTAGTGGGGCCCGCCGTGAGGGGTGGCTGTTCCCAGGAATTTATAGACCAGAGTGCTTAAGTCTCGGGAGGATGGGACAATTGGCTTCAAACGTCCCACCGGGATCTCCTTTAGGGAGGCTTCTCCAGGTTTGGGGAGAAGGGAATCTGCCGGTGCAGTCTGGCATGGGCAGGAAGCATGCTTGTATTTTGTGTACACAGGAGTGGCTTGTCTTAACAAGGTGCTCCGGATAAACGGTGGCCGAAATTTGATCTCAGAGGGACTGTGGGAATTGTCTGATGAAAGGGTAAAGGCTATAAAAGACTTGCCAAAGCCCACCACTAAGAGGCATATGCAAGCCTTTTTAAGAGCGGCTGGATTTTGCCGGCCATGAATCCCTGCTTACGGAGAGATGGTTAAGCCTCTGGTAGAGACCACTCAGAAGGGAGAACCTGAAGTGGTTCAATGGACCCCCGAGTTAGACCATGCTTTTCACCAAGTTAATCACCAGCTATCACAAGCCCCTGCTCTAGGACTCCCCAACTACGAGAAGCCATTTGTGTTGTTTGTCCATGAGAGACGGGGAGTAGCTTCAGGAGTCCTAACCCAGAAACTGGGACCTCAGCTACACCCAATTGCTTATTACTCTACCATCTTAGATCCAGTGGCAAAAGGGGTAGTCAGCTGTCTGCGTGCCATTGCAGCGGCAGCACTGCTTGTTGAGTGCTCGAAAGAGCTAGTCATGGGGTACCCCCTCAAAGTCAGGGTTCCTCATAAAGTTAAAGCCCTAATGACTAAAGAAAAGACTCAAGCCTTCTCTCACCAGCGTTTAGCCCGGTATGAAGTGACTCTTCTAGCTGCCGAAAATGTGTGCATCTCACGCTGTACTAGCCTCAACCCGGCCTCGCTTTTGCCTCATCCCGAGGATGGAGAGCCACATCACAATTGCTGCACTGTCGTTCATATGATGGAAAAGCCCTGAGATGACCTCACTGATGTGCCCCTGAACAATCCTGACTTAGTCTTCTATGTGGATGTGTCCTCCTACATAGAAGCTGGAGTTCGTCGGACTGGGTATGCGGTCGCCACTGACTTCAACATCATTGAAGCAAAGCCCTTATCTCCCCGGCTGAGTGCACAAGCAGCTGAACTCATTGCTTTAACTAGTGCATGTGAACTGGCAACCGGGATGACTTTAAACATATACACTGACAGTCGGTATGCGTTTAGAATTTGCCACTCCACCGGGCAATTATGGAAACAGCGAGGCTTCATCACTTCTTCTGGAACAAAGATTGCGAACTCCACTCAGGTTTCTGAGCTCCTGGAAGCCATCCAGAAACCCAGACAGATAGCCGTAATACATGTCGCTGCACACACCGGCAGGAGCACACCTGAGGCTAAAGAAAATGAGCGGGCGGATGCTGCTGCCAAAGCCGCTGCTCAGCAACCCCTACGTCTCAACGCCCTTGTTCCTGTGTGGGAGACACCCAGAGCCTTAGAAGGATATGAGCAAGCATGCAAAGGAGAAGAAGACTGGAAGCGTCTCTGTGGGGCTTATTCAAAGGATGAACTGTGGTACACTAGCAATAACCGCCCCATCTTGCCTAAAACATTACAGCGGCCCCTGTGCCAAATAGTCCATGGGCAAGGTCATTATGGAGCAAGTGCCATAGCTGAAACCATTCTCCGAGTTTGGTTTGCCCCTGGGATCCATGCAGTGGCTAAACAAGTGACCAGCGTCTGCTCCACTTGCCCAGCGCTCAACTCTGGCCCAAAGAGAAAAGGCCCACCTGCGGGCCAACCTTGGGCATATCAACCATTTGAGAGACTGCAAATAGACTTCATCAAACTTCCCCAGTGCCGAGGATACAGATATGCTTTAGTAGTGCGAGATCAGCTCACCCATTGGGTAGAAGCATTTCCTGCCACCCATGCTTCTCATCAGCAAGTCACTCATCCACTTCTAAAGGACATTATTCCGCAGTTTGGCATACCTCAAGTCATTGACTCAGATCAAGAAGGTCACTTCACCTCCCAGGTCTTACAAACAATTTACACACGGTTAAGAATCACTAGGCAGCTTCACACCCCTTATCACCCTCAATCATTTGGAGGGGTGGAAAGGGCAAATCAAACTCTAAGAACCCTTCTAGGCAAAGTGTGTTTGGAAACTCAGCTTAAGTGGCCCGAGGCATTGCCCCTTGCACTGTTTGCTATGCGAAACGCGCCTAGAGCTGATGTTAAGATATCTCCCTATGAGCTTTTGTTTGGTCATCCACCCCCCATTACCTGTAGTTTCCTTCCTCCAGCTACAGGATTGCTAGCGAGGGATGAGAATTTATCCCATTATGTGATTTCTTTGCAGAAGCAGCTTACTTCTTTACAGTGCCATGCTGCCATTCAGCAACCTGTACCCTTTGAGTGCGAGATACACCCCTTCAGTCCCGGTCACTATGTGTGGGTCCGTGTTCCGCAACGGAAAAGTTGCCTAGAGCCAACGTGGGAAGGACCATACCAAGTACTACTAACCCTGGGGAACAACCATTCTACTTTCAAAAATAGAATGGGGACCTCAGTTTGGTGAGTGTCGTCCCCTAAATTACTAGCTGTCAATCCTCACCAAAATGTAGAATGGCCTCATAATGCTCTTGTGAAAATGACCAATTCCTACGCGAGTAACTTAAACTTCTCAAACTGCTGGGTGTGTACTCGACTACCCAAGCATCCAAATTTCTTTAACATTGTAAATATAGCAATAAAAGAGGGACTCCTCTCTCCCTCCCAAGGCTACCACGTGGGTGGTGGAAGGAGTGGCCCAGCCTCTGGGGGCCTCCCCAGCTGTGCCTGAAACCCCCCACCCCCAGGAAAGATCACACGAGTGATCTCCGGATCCCCGTAGAGGTTTTGGGGCTGCTAGATATTCCCGAACAGGAGCCCATGGAGGAAGTCCCTCATTCTGCTGACCAGGGCCTACCTGCTGAAACCACGGGTGCTGAGGCCTACCCAAATTAAGGCCTGGCAGCAGAGCCTCCTCCCTCTGATGATCTGTGGGATACAGAGGCCCTTGGGCTCACCCCAGTGAGTCCTGAGGGAGGCGGTCCCCTTTCCCAGGACACGAAGGCAGATGCTGGAGCCACCCCAGTGCTGGGTGTGTCTCTTCCCTTCCCTTCTTAGGAAAACCTCACCTCCAGCCTGCCCCATAGCTCTGCACCAGAGGGAGTCACGGTGGAGTCCCCTAATCCCTCTCTCTCTCTTGTGCTAATTGTGGAAGAATGTGGATTTTGGGGTATTTTAAAAAGTGAATTTGGGATGCTGCTTCAACAGTCTAGTTGACACAAGGGGATAGTGTCCCTGATACCAAGTGGCTGGGACTCAGAAGCTCCTGTCTATTTGTATCTTCTGGAGACTGTGGGCCTTAGGGCCCACTCAGTTACCTAATAACCCCCACAACTGTTTGGAGCCAAAGTTTGAAAGATGCAACTATTTTATTTTATTTTTTTTGTTGGACAACTAAGGAAGAAAAGGGTAGGAGTGATGTGGGGGTTATAGGTTCAAAATGTGAAAAGAAGTTTGCCAGAGGGGGACACCTTGGCTGCACCCACTAGTCCTCAAAGGCATCCAAGGAGTCACTGGATGCTACTCACCAGTGCTCTGCTGGAAACATGCATGGAAAGGAAAGCAGCCCCACAGTCTCTGGGCACCTTCCTGGCCAGAGCCTCCTTCCTGGTCAAGTAGAGGGGCCACTTGGCCAGGACCAGGAAGAGGTTGAGCAGGAGGTGCCAGAATTTGGTGGGGATATGGATGGGGTGACCAAAGACAAAAAGGTGGCAGGTGAAATTCAACCAGAACCTCAAGAGGAGGTTCGGGAGGTGAAGGTGGATGGGGCTGCAGCCTGGCACACTCGAGGGTCATGTGCACCAGGGTCTCCCTCTGCCTGCAGAAGGGGCAGAAGACTGGGGTGTCCACAAAGATCACCACATACATGCCCATGGTGATGGCTCCATGAAGGAGCCACCAGCTGAGGTCCCCAGTGGTGTGGTGAGGGTGGAGTACAGACTCAGCCACTGGGGTGCTCCAGCCATGCCCTTGCCGAGCAGGTCCTGCCACTTAGTGTCTGGGCAGGACGCAAGAGTGGCATGATGGACAGTGCGATGCACAAGCGCATAGAGGTGGCAGTGATGGATGGTGGAAAAGCAGACCGGTTTGGTGTCCTCCAGCCAGCTCAGGTGGTGAAGAGGGAAGCACCGTGAAACCAGATGAGACGCTGGCCCCACAGCTAACTCTGGGGGGTTGGAGGACAAGGGGCATTGGGGCAACCACTGCACAGGACCTGGTCAACAAAGGCAAAGGCATCAGGAGGTAGGGCAGATTTCACCTCCCAGATCAGACGGCAGGTTGCACGTGTTGTGGGTAGACCCATGCACCAGGCCAGTGCAGTGGGGTCCACCCACTCCTGCCTATCGTAGTCCAGGAGGTCTCCAATATGGGTGACACCAGCCAGGATCAACCTCTGTCACACCTGGGGCACCTCTGCTGTCAGCACCCCCAGCTGGGGGTTCCAGAAGAGGGGCTCAACATGCAGGTCAGTATCCTGGGCAACAGTTGTGGGGGACCTGGTGGCAGAGACCAGCCTCCAGCCTCCAGCCCTGGAGGAAGTCCTGGTAGAAATCTGGCAGTCCTCACAGGTCCTGAAGGGAGAATCTCCACAGGCTGAGGAGCTGCCAGTCACAACAGAGACCCCGGAGGAAAGTGCACCCCAGGTGGCCCCATGCTGCATGGCTGCCAACACTGTAGAACAGTCACTGCAGGGCCTGAAGGTGAAATGCCAAGACCTAGCTGCAAAGGCAAACCACGCCCTGGCTGCCCTCCCACAAGGGGAGGCTCAGGACCTCTGCAGCAACTGAGTGCCATCCCAGCCAAAAAACTCCAGCTCCCATCTCTGGAGTTCTGTCAGGATCTCAGGGGTACAGGTGGGGTGTGTATGCAGTGCCAGAACATGGACAGGACCAGCTGGTTCAGCACCAGCACTCTCCCACACAGGTAGAGACATCTCAGGAGCCCTGCCCATACCGGGAGCCACTCCACCACCCTTGCCTCCAGCTGGTGCCAGTTCTCCAGCAGGGAGGGGTCTGTGGGGGACAGGTAGACTCCCAAATAGAGCAGTGAGTCTGCACTCCAGTGGATCCCATGGAGCATGGGTGGGAGTGAGCCCACCTGCCACCATCACCCACCACCAGGCCAAGGCTGTTGACCCAGCTGATCCAGGTAGAGGAGGCTGCTGAGTACAATGTCTGGTAGGCCTCCACCTGTGCCAGGTTGCCTGAGTCCTAGACCATTAGGAGTACATTGTTGGCATATGCTGACAGGACCAGCTGCACCGCTGGATCCCAGAGCATCATCCCCGCCGCCCGCTTCTGCAGGAGAATGAGGAAAGGTGCTCCAGGGCCACGGTGTACAGCTGGCCTGACAGTGGGCAGCCTTGACACACCCTTCTCCTGAATGGGATGGGCTCCATTGGGGCCTAGCTGAGCTTGACCAAACATTCTGCAGAGGTGTACAGCACTGGGGGAGCCCACACGAAGTGGAGCCCAAAGCCAAAGTCCCCCACCATGCCTATGAGGTACCCATGATCCATTCTGTCAAACGCCTTCTCCTGTTCCAGGAACAGGAGGGCGAATGACAGGCCCTCCTGGCGTGCTAGCTCCAGGAGGTCCCAAACCAGGTATAGATTGTCAAAGATGGAACATCCAGGCACTGTGTACATCTCTGAGGCAGGATGGATCACATCCATCAGCACGGACCACAGGAGCAGTGAGATGGCCTTCACTACCACCTTGTAGTCCATGCAGAGGAGGGACATCGGATGCCAATTCCTTACATCATGGGGACCCCCCTTTTTTTGGCAGGAGGGTCTGCATGGCCCTCTGGTATGACAGGAGGAGTTCCCCACTTCCCTTGGATTCAGCCCAGACTGCAGCAAGGTCCAGGCTGAGGATGTCCCAGAAAGCCCAGTAGAACTGTGCAGTCAGTCCATCAATGCCCAATGCCTTGTTGCCAGGCATCAGGTAGAGGGTGGCTGAAAACTCAGCCAGAGTGAGAGGAGCTTCCAGCCAGTCCCAGTCTGTGCAGGGTCCCCACTGAGATTGGCCTGTTGATTAGGGGACTCCACCGTGACTCCCTCTGGTGCAGAGCTATGGGGCAGGCTGGAGGTGAGGTTTTCCTAAGAAGGGAAGGGAAGAGACACACCCAGCACTGGGGTGGCTCCAGCATCTGCCTTCGTGTCCTGGGAAAGGGGACCGCCTCCCTCAGGACTCACTGGGGTGAGCCCAAGGGCCTCTGTATCCCACAGATCATCAGAGGGAGGAGGCTCTGCTGCCAAGCCTTAATTTGGGTAGGCCTCAGCACCCGTGGTTTCAGCAGGTAGGCCCTGGTCAGCAGAATGAGGGACTTCCTCCATGGGCTCCTGTTCGGGAATATCTAGCAGCCCCAAAACCTCTACGGGGATCCGGAGATCACTCGTGTGATCTTTCCTGGGGGTGGGGGGTTTCAGGCACAGCTGGGGAGGCCCCCAGAGGCTGGGCCACTCCTTCCACCACCCACGTGGTAGCCTTGGGAGGGAGAGAGGAGTCCTCCACACCAGAGGGCTCCAGCTGTGCCTGGGCCTTCCTCTTGCCTTTATGCCCAGAGGAGACCTGCACCCACTCAGCTATGGGGTGGTCCTCAGGTGGACAGGCTCCAGCAAGAGAAGGTGAGGGTTGGGCAGCCATGATGGGGGTATAACTAGGGGCAGGGGGCCCCTGCTCACTCTCTCCCCCTGGCTGCTGCTGCCCTCCCTGGGACTCCACCAAACTTGGTTGGGCGGCAAGGTCCCTTGAGCTCATGGGCAGAGTCGTAGCTGTGGCTGGGGTGCCAGGAGGGCCTGATGGGGGTGGGGCACCAGTGCTAGGGGTATCCCTCTTTCCAGTGGGACCCACAGATGCCTTCCCCGCCTGGCCCATGGTGCACTCATGGTGCAAGTGCCCCAGGGCACAGCACCAGAAGCAACACAGGTCCCCCAGTGTATACAAAATTCTCACCAGAGCCCCCGATAAAGAATTGCCAGGCAACCCCTCAGCCTCCAGTCGCATTCCTGCTGCCAGCTGGATCATGGCACCCCAGTGAGAGGGCCACCAATGAGAAGATAACTCTCCCCAGGGTTTGGAGCTGAGGGGAGCAGGGCCCAATTGGGGATATAGGAAGGGATGAAACTGAGAACCACTCTGGTCCCCAACTTTTCTAGAGGCTCAAGGGGAATGTATTGGCCCTCCACCATGAGACCCCTCTCCACTGCCTTTTGTGCAGCAGCCTCCAAGGGAAGGAAAAAGACCCCTTGCCATGAAAGCGGGAGGCTGCCATGATCTTGGGGGCCCCCACTACCCAAGCCAGGACACGTAACCAGGTCTCAAAGTGCAGGTTCTCCCATTTGGGCAGTTGTCACTTCTTCCCATGCCTGCGGGTGAGTCCTGGAAGGGGGTTCCCACTGCCCAAGCTGGAAGGGCCAGTGGTGGAGGGTCCAGGCTCCCTGGCTTTGGATCTACCTGCAGCAGCCTATGCATAGCTGTGGTTCCCTCCCCAGGGGGCCACATTAGTGGGGCTGGGGCTAGGACCAGGGACAGGCTGAGTGGGTGTGCTGGCTGGTGTAGTGCACCTGGTCCCCTCAGGCCCTTGTCCTTCCTACCCCCAGCTGTGGAGAAGGCTGAAGAGGAGCCTTTCCCACTGCCCTTGTCCTTGGTCCCCAATGATGGGAGAGGGGTCTTGGGAACCCCTCTGGGGGGGGCTGGCCAGGGGAGACCCCCAGGCCCTGTTGGCTCCCTACTGGAGTTCCTCATGCTCCTGAAGCAGAGGTTGCAGGCTTCTCCACCCCCAGAGGAGGTTGGTTGGACTCTGGCTCTGGGGTGGAGGCTGCAGGGGGCATGCATCCCCTTCGGGGCTTGGCTGGGATCCACCCTCATAGCGGGGGGCTTCAGGAAGTTCTGTGGGGGCATCTGCATCCCTGCAGGAGGTTCCTGCCCTGCCATTGTTTCACGAGGGCAGGGAAGACAATAAAGAAAAACAAAATACCCCATGGGGCTGGTGAATCTAGTAGGGACAGGCTGGGTTTGTGGGGTAGAAGGGGACTGAAACTCACTTAACTAGAGCACCACAGGAAAAAAACTGGTAGGCCTATGCTTTGAGAATGTGTGGGGAGGGGGGGGACACACACACAAAGGCTGGGGAAACTTGAGCTGGCTTAGCCACACAACAAACACCAGGTCAGGGGGAGTAGACCATAACATTTACCACACAAGAGCAAAAACACACAGGGAATGCTGTTAAGGCAGATGTAAAAAGGTGGCTGGAGCAGTAGATGGGCTTTGTTTGTGGAAGATCTGTCCAGAAGCCCCTCAGACCTCCAGCCAGGTGCTCAGCAGCAGAGCAGTAGGCAGGAAGACAAATCAGGATCAGATGCAGTGAGGTAGCTGTGCGGGAGGGCAGGAGCAGTCAGTCAGTTAGGAAGTAATCCAGTGCAGGTGTGGTGTCAGGTGGTGCAGCAGGGAATCTCCCTCTCTCCTGAGAGGGGGCAACAGCAGAAACAACAGCAGCAGCAGAATCAGCAGCAGTGATGTTAGGAGTTGTCCAGTTCAGCCACTCAGCATCTGCTTCTGATGAAAGTGGAGGTGAAGGTGCGGGTGGCCTGCTAAGGCAGCCGGGGCAGGAAAGGTACCTTTAGGCTCTGGCAGCGATGGTGGGAGAGGGGCCCACAGGCAGTGGGCCCCTCTCTATCTCCAGGCTTGGTGGTAGGCTGGGCAGCAGGCCAGAACAAGGGTACAGAAGCTGGGGTATGGTGCAGTGCAGTGGGCCCCTCCCTGAGGGGAGGCAGCAGCATGCAGCAGAGGACCCCCCCGCCTTCGGGTGGGGAGCAGCAGCAGCAGCCTGGGACAGGAAGGGGCACGGCCAACTTCCTCCCAGAGGCTCCTCCCCCAGAAGCTCCTAAGGGCAAGTAACCCTGAGCTGCTGGCCAAGGCAGTTTTTATACTGCTGGGGCCAGCATAGGTGCTGGCCCCAAGGCTCTAGCTCCCTGTGGCTGCAGATCTGGGAGGAGCCAGACAAAGTTATATTGCCCCAAGTGGCACAATTTGCTCCACAACAAAGTGCATGACTGGGAATGTGTGCTGAGGCAAAAAACCCTGGTTCAAATTTGCACCATTTCTATTTGAGCTGCTGCAAGCTCACATGCTTGCATGTGTGGACGCTCTGTTAATTTCTGGCAATATAATCCTTAGTTGCATATTTTGACAGGTATAGGAAGCCTATCAGATGCTATCTCTAGTTAAACTGAGCCTCTAAAAAACAGTAGGAAAAACTTAGATTTGTACTGGACTTCTAATGAGTTTATCCAGCTAAAGATAACCCCTCTTCTCTTATCCTGAATTTTTTCAGTTTAACATCCATTATGAAAAAGTACCTAAATCCACAGCCCTATTTTAGGTTCAAATTCTTCCTTGTGGTCACATGTGACATGATAATTTCATTCAATTCTCACTTGTTCACTTGATTTACAACTGTCAGCCTCTGGCCAAGGATAGACACTGTATCTGTAATGCTATAATAGTTGAGGACAGAGATGCATACCCATTGTAATGCTACAAAAATGGCAGAAGCACTAAATACATGTAGCAACTGTTCTGTGGCTCTACATTGTGTAGTGCCACATAACTGCAGGATATAACGTCTGGACAGCGCATATGTTGATAAGTAACAAAGAATGTGGCAAATCAGAAATCAGTTTAACTGGCAGAACTTCAGAGGGGCCAATTTTCATGCCACCTACTTATATTATTTATAGCTCTTGAGAGTTCTGATCAGTCTCTCACTTTTACGAACATTATATCAATTATCAAAAAAATACAGGAAAAAGAGTAGATGAAGAAAGATTTTCAATATTCTTCATTCTCATTGAGATAAGCTGCTACCAAACTCTGCTTGGAAAACAGAACTATAGGGCCTCCTTCTTAAAGTCAAGAGAAAAAACATTCACTTGATTAGACAATCTATTATTTCTAAAAGTATTTGTAATATGTTCCTATGAAAGAAGAATGCTCTGTGATGTGTAAATATACATAGGAAACTAAAATTAATCCTTATAATATTGTACTATGAATATCCTGCAGTAACAGGCAAAACAATGTGGAGGGTTAGAAATTTGGATTATGTTTTCAAATTGTGTCTGTACATTACAACTATAATGAATTGGCTCTGGGTCCCCTCCCCCCATAAGTTGAACAGCTCTTTAGTAGCAGAAAGACTCTAGAAATTATTGAAGTATAGATAATACGAATACACTTTTTGCATGAGTACATGCTCAATTTACAGAGGAAATTTTTAACTGGTTTTGTTAAATGTCACGGGAAAATCTATTATATATTAATTAAAATCAGCCTTACTGAACTACACAGCATTGGGTTCTAGGAAAAAAAATATTGCTTATTTGCACAGAGCATCTGAGTTTGTCAAGTTTCCAGTACTGAACAAGCCAAAGTTTCCTGTCACTCTGACCTCTGGTGCTGGAGGTTATCCAGTAATCCAGTGTTAATATACTGCCCCAGTTGGATTGCAGTGTGCCTTAGTGGCAGCTCAGGTGTAGCTTTGCTTACATCCATGTCTGCTACCATAAGCCAAATAAGCAGACTAAGTGGGTAGACAAGCAGGAGGCAGAAATCTCATATGTCATAGTCTCTGAATTCATTATTATCACTGATCTCATATCTTAGCAGCTGATTTATCTTCTATCTTGCATTCTAACCTTCCAAAGTCATACGGCATGGAAATGCTAAAAAGCTGCAAAAAGGCTACTTTGGGATGGGGACAACTATTCATTGAACTTCAAGCTACCATTGGTTGGCTTTTCAGATAGACAGTCCTGTTCATACAGAGAGGCATACCTTAGTAATAGAAGCCTCTTCTTTTTTCTACTGCTTATCCAAGAGAAGTTTCTGAGCAATTGTACGCAGATGTTTTCTCTTTGTATTTTCAGAAACTCTTCTCAGAAACCTTCAAACTGCCTGTGTTAATACATCAGCCCTGGAGTAAATGAGTGAAAATGAAACAGCTATGGAAGTCAGGTATGTTTACTCGCACAGTGAATTTTGTCTTTAAAGAAGACCACTGCAGGATAGAGATTTCCCATTCAACAAGCTCTGCTGCACTAAATATCACTGACAATTCTAAAAACTATTCCTTGGATCTGTCAGGGACTACAGGTTCCTGCATGGAAAATCAATGCATTATAACAGACCAAAGGAATAGTAACAAGGATCTATCTACCTTAATGTTCTTCTGCAAAACCTCACTTTTAACCATTCACTGGTGGCTACTGTAATTCTTTGTTTACAGAGTACTAGGTGTGTAAAGTATATCAATAGTAAAACACAGAGGTCAGTGATCACACTCAAGTACACAGACAATCAAGGGTTTGAACCAGCAGTCCAAAACAAGTGGCTGTATAATATGAATTACAGCAAAACCTTTCTCTGGATGAGCTAGTAGAAACTTGCTGAAGTATTTCATAGTTGTAAGCATATATTGTACAGTAACTCACAAAATGTAATGGATAAATTGAGAGGCTGAATATATATAACTTGCTTTAGAACGCTCAGATTCTGTGTCTTTATATGGCCAACCTTTCATAGAACACAGAAAATTAGGGTTGGAAGGAATATCAGAAGGTCATCCCGTTCAAACCCCTGATCAAAGCAGGAAGCAGGACTGTCCCCAGCTAGATCATCCCAGCCATTCACACACTTCCCAGCCATTCCTACTTCCTCACTCTGTGAAACATATTAATGTATAATCCTTGTTGTTCACAACATGCCATCCAGAAAAGGAAAAATAATTTACATAGAGCAGGAGCAACTGTATCACAGCATAATTATTTATTGAGTTTTGCAAAGAGAGTTTAAAAATAATCTGTAACGTCTGTTTACAGTAAGCTAATTATTAAGGCACTGTGATGTATGTATCTTGTTTAATTTTATACACTTGTAATTTGTATGAATAAGATATCTAACAAATACAGAATGAAAATGAGCTGCTTGTTAAAATGGAAGGAAAAATGCACCTAATTATAAATCACACTAGGACACAACTGGTGCTTGAATAATACCATTTTTAGGAAATTGTATTTGGAAATAGCATTAATCAAGTTTTCCCAAACAAACACTCTCTGACCTGGTTGTTTCTCTTCTAATTTCTCAAAAGTAGCACAAAAGAGAATTATTCATCTGGACTGTGTGGCTGACAATCCCTTTAGTCACTTACATTTCTGCTATTAGGAGTAAACCAACACTATGACTTTGCTGTGTGAATTTTTTTACATCCCCTTTGCAAAGGCATGAATATCTGTGAAAGCTTCTCAGCAGGGGAATACGAGGGTATAAATTTACTTTGTTTAAATTCAGCCAGAGACTTCATTCATGCAGCATGAAACTGGATCAGCAGCCTCTCTGACTGTACATCCTTCTGGATTAAATTCTTAATTTCCACATTCCACATGCACAGTTTGAAGGAGAAAATGTCACTCAATAATATGCATATGATTCTATAAAATAACAGATACTTCCTTCTGAATATGAACAGTCTTCAACTCAAAAGCCAAAGTGTCGAATCCTCCTATAAAATGGATTTTACCAAGCCTTTTCATTCAAGTTTCACCTTTTTTTCACCCAATCCCCTTAACTGTATGACATGTTGTTTCCCTATTGCTCTGGGACATTCCTGTTAATGATTCACTTAGCTGAGCTTTAATTTCTGTCCCTGAGCTTATATAAAAAGGATGGCTTACAGCTAGTAAAAAGCAATAATTTCCATGTTTACTCAAATATAAGATGGCCCCAAAATAATTAGATTCTATACATGGAAAATGTATACATTTGTTATAATTTTCCAGGTATAGAATCTAATTATTGGAAGTTTGCTTTGAATTTGTTCCCTTCCCACTGCTATCGTAGTGAAAAGAAATCTGGAGGGTGGGATGGACCCCTTGCCCTCTGCTCCCCAACTTCTTCACCCTCCCCCATCAACCTTACTGTCTGTCCCTACTCTCTCTGAGGACATATAAGAAAGAAATGCAGAACAAATTTGGAAACACATTGACTTTCAAATAAATATGCCTAGGCACCCATAGATTTACTTCATCAAGTATTGATGAATTTTATCTTTTTTTTAAATTCCTGCAAGCTTTAACACAGGTATTCTATAAATACACTTATAATCAACACTTTTATACTTACTATGGTTTTGTTTTTTATTTGAAAACATACACACAAAGAGCATCTGCCATAAGCTTTCCTTCACACACCTTAAACCCCATTTAAAACCCATGCACCCGTTACAATAAATGCACCCCTGCCCCCACCCACAGTCCTTTTTCTAATTCAATAGCAGTTTCTTACTCCTAGCTCCCTTTCTGGGGGGTTATATTCTCAGTTCATTCACTACCCTTGTAGCTATCACTGTTGCTGTTGCTTCTGCTAATGATGATGCTGTTGCTGTCATTGTCATTGTCTCCAGATCCAGTGCTGCTGCTGTCGTCTTCATCATCCCTATCCACTCCCCCTCTCGTGGGGTGGGGGGGCCTCTTTGAAAACATTTGCCAAGTGTCTCTCTTCCAGGTGGAGTTGGGTGCATTTTCTCTGTCCTCACCCACTGATTTCCAGTAGTAGGACCAGAGCACACCCAGAAACATGTTAACACAGTCTGTTTCTTTGAGTTCCCTGCATCTTTGCCTTAGGAGGTTCCTGCATTTCTACAGGGCACTCCTCACACAGAACAAGAACTGGTCAAAGTTGGTTATCAGAGACCCCTTATACTTACTATGTGTTATATTAGTTGAAGGCCAAAAAGCTCATGATTTACTTTATGGTTCGTTGGACTGGGCTCCACCAGAGTGAACAAGATTTCAAGCCATGGTGACTGCACAGCTCAGCACTGCTCAGTATGTGTGTGTACTCCAGATACCCACACAAAAGAGCCATGTACTAATTAGCACCCCCACTCATGGCTGGAATCAGATATTCTTGTCACAAGTCCTGGGACTTACCAAACATTTATATGCAGATCAGGCACAGGGAAACCTGGTCCAGCTTCACCTCATGGAGGTTGGAGCAGCATTCTTCATATGCAACAGTCTGCGGGGGTGACAGAGAGATTCTCAGTGAAATGTTTGGGGCTCTATTTGGTGATGTTTGCCAGACATTTAAGGCTGGTGAAGAAACAGGAATTATTGGAAATGGGAAAGAAAAAGACAGCTTGGCTGTGGGAGTAAAGAGGAATTTGAAATGTATACACTGTAGTGACTCACCGTGGCTTGAAAAAGAGTTGGTGCTGAGAGGGACTGAGCGCAATGGGCGCTTTAGTCAGGGCTGCACTGGCACATTTTTTGTGGTAGGTTCCTATATTAGCTTTGCTCTGTTCCTTGTGGGCTCTTATCCAGGACCTGCAGCCTCTCCCCACATTCTACTCATGTTGAACAAATTTTTTTTGGTATTGGTCGGTGGAACCAGAGTGTGCTCCATCCACTCTTATGCATTGACCTGGTATTGCAGTGCTTCGAGGACTGCTGCAAAAAAAAGTTTCAACCTTTTGGCTAAAATCAAGCATTTTTGGCACAAAAGGTTATATGTTAGGGCCAGCTCAGGTCCTTCCAGTGCTGGCCTAATATTTTTCCAGGCTAAGTATCAGTTTCCCACAGAGCAGAGGTTTTCACCGTTTTTAGGGATTGTACCCTTTCTAGTGGTGGTGGCTGGATATGAATGGGGGAGGAGGACTTGCATGTGACAGCAGTGGTGTGGGTGATGGATGTCAGTGGTGGCCTCCACATGTGAGCCTGCCCCCCCCTGCAGCACACAGAGGGGAACCGCTGCCCTTCCCCCACTCCCTGGCCCTGCTCATGGGAGGCAGTGGTGCGGGGTGGTGGGTGGCAGCACTCCATCCCCGTCCACCCGCACATACCCCCAGCACCTTTTCAAGTACCCCCCACTGCAGAGGAAACTCCTGATACAGAGGAAACACCCACCCATTTTTTTAAGGGCCCAAGCAAAACAAAAAAATAAGTATGCAGGTATGTCTTTTGACTAAGATCAAGCATTTTTGGTACCAAGGGGAGGGTGTCAGAGCTAGTTCTGGCCTTACCAGTGCCAGCCTGGTATTATAGTACCTCCACACCTAGTGCCAGTTCCCTGTGGAGGGAACGCTCGCCCATTTTTTTTAAGGGCCACAAAGGTCAAAAAGGAAACCATGACCAGCCCAGTAGATGTAGCAGGTGCAGCGCACTAGTCAAATAAGGGAGACAGTGGTGGCTTTCTACCAGGACCTCTACCAGCGCACACACCAGCGGACGTGAGAACCATGCAGCAATGCCTGTAGAGGGTCACCCAGGTACTCAGGGAAGAAGAGAGTCAGAAACTGGTGGAGGAAAGGACTTTAGAAGAGTTTAACAAAACTTTCCACAGTTTCAAGAATGGTAAGACTCCTAGACCAGACAGCTTGCCCAAGGAGTTCTATGTTGCTTTCTGAGATGAGATGGGCATTGACCAGTTGATGGTCTGTAGGGAGTACCTGCAGGAGAGCCACCTGAGGGTAGGGATGGAGGAGAACCTCATAACCCTTCTTTACAAGAGAGGGCAAGGGGGGATTTGAAGAACTGGAGATCTATAACAGTTCTGATTTTTGACTATAAGCTCATGGCTAAAGTCTTGACTGAGCATCTTAAGTCTGTTATAGGTACAGTGATCCACAAGAACAAGTCATGCATGGAACCAGGGTAACAGAACCATGCAGCCCTGCTGCAGCTGCACAGCACACTACAGTACCAACAGAAGAGAGGACTGAACGCTGCTGTGCTGAACCTCAACCTGGAGGAGACCTATTACTGGTTCCTATTTGAGACACTTAAGAAGATAGGCGTCCCCGCAACTGTCATTGTCTAGATACAGATGCTGTACACTGGGAGTAGCAGGGTGCTCGTAAATGGGTTTCTGATAGCCCCAATCACAGTGCAGTATGGCAGGGCTGCCCACTCTCCCCAATCCTTTTCATTTGCGTGATGGAACCACTAGCCCAGCAGCTCAGTCAGGACCCCAGGATCAGCAGACTATAGGACCCCAGGAGTAACTGGAAAGAAACACAAGTCCTGGCCTACATAGATGAACTCAATGTCATATGCAGGGACAAGTGGTCAGTTGAAAGACTGTTATAACATACCCAGGTATATGGTAGTTCTTTTTGTTGTTGTGATGGTTAAAGGTTGTGATGGCGAGCATGAGGATGCATGGACTCACAGCATGGGTGCACAGTGAGCTTTTTGTAACAGGAATGAGAATGGTGTAACTGTAAAGGTACGGTTTGGACTGTTCAGTGAACCATATTGGTTGAAACAGATGTGTAGAGGTACAGATGTAAATATATTTATTTAGAAATATATCTTTGCACATAAAACGTTTGCATTATATACAAGTAGATTCCAAAGTGCTGCTTAAAATATGTTTATGGAGTATCCATGCTAAAATTTGCAGCAGTTCTAAATAGGTTGCATGTATCAGTTCTAGATAAACTAAGTGTATGGGTACTATATGCAAATTACTACAGCTATGTTGAATTTCAATGTTGGTATTTTCAAATTTGCTTCTCAATTCCATGTGCTCGGGGAGAGCAGGGTCTGAAAGTAAGGAGAGGGAAAAGGGCTACAGGCAGAAGCATTTCAAGAAGGCAGAGGGAAAGAAGGCTACCTGACCCCTCACCCCCATTTATTTTCCTTGCTGTAGCAGTGGGAGAGAGACAAATTAAAGGCAAAATGTCAATAATTAGATTCTATGCCTGGAAAATTATAACAAATATATAAATTTCCCATATATAAAATCTAATTACTGAGAAGGTCATCTTGTAATCAGGGTCATCCTATTAAAGTAAGTAAATAAGTAAATATGGTAGTTTTGATGGAGCTTCTAGTAAAGACTTTTTCCCCCTAAATCCCAAAGTACACATATTTTCTATTAGCTCCAATGCTCACAAACATTCATACACTCCACTAGCTGATCATAACATAACTTCAGAATAAAAAATATACAGGACCAGTATTTGTGTAGATGTTTTTTCCGTAAGTGTTTTTTCTGTAGGTATATTTTAGGGAAATATGTAATGATAAAGGCCTCTGAAAATGTTACTGGGTTTTTGGTTGTAACCAAGCTGGTCTAAGGACATAAGCAGGCAAGTTTCTTTAAGTAGATGTGATATCTTTTTTTAGACCAACTGAGTAGTTAGAAAAAAGTTCTTAGCAAACTTTCAGGTATAGGGAGTCTGCTGTTCTGAGACTCCAAGAAATGACAGAAGCTAAAAATGTGGCAGGATGTCAGTAGGAATGTAAATAGGTAGAAATTGTTATGTTTTTCATTGCAATTCATCACTGCTATATTACCATCCAAAAATACTTCACAGCTTTCACTTTCTTTAGAAAGGTTAGGCCAGTGACAACAAAATGGTTCCTGAGTATGGCATAAATACTTAGAGTACCTCTGGAGACTTGGGGCTCTCTACAGATGAGGCCTTATCTTGGTTTCCAGATAAAAGTACTAAGATCTATAAATTGCTCCAGAAATCTTGATGGTATAAGCATAGTGCCCTGCCCAAAACTCAAAATATCCCAAGCACCCCTCAAACTACTTTCCTTGGAAGGAAATGATTAGGGCTGTGCAAAATTTTGACCAGTGTTTCATTCTGAAGTTGTTTCGATGCGTTTCAAGCTTAAAATAGTGAAATCAAAATAAAACAAAAGCCTTCAAAACAAGCTTTGAAATGAAACAAGGGCACTCAAAATGTTTCAAAAGTTTCAAAACATTTCAAGTTTCAAAGTCAGGCTTACTTGGCTTCAGCGGCAGTCCCAGCTGGCAACAGCAACCTCCTGTCAACTGGCAGGCAGATCAGGGCCCAACTGCACCCCTGGGAGGGCTGCAGGGCTTTGCCAGACTGCTCCCAGGGATGCAGGTCCCCAATCTGCTTGCTGGATGCCCTGAGGCTGCTGCTGCCAGCTGGGACCAGTGCCCAACCTGCACCCAATGCTGGGAAGTTCAGTGCTGCCTCTGGCCCCAGCACCAGCCTTCTATCTTCTGGGGTGTGGGTGAGCCCCCAGTCTGCCTGTTGGATAATAGGAGGTGAGTGCTACTGGTTGGGACAGTGTTGGGCACAGCCCACACCCACTGCCAGGAAGATCAGTGGTGCTGCTCGTCCCAGCTGGCAGCACCAACCTCCTGTCATCTAGTAGGGGTGGGGCCTGGGGCATATCAACTCATGTGGGGCCCGCCCTTGACCCTGATTTACCCCAGGCCCCACCACTGGCCCCAGGTGGCAGAACCAGCCTCCTGTCACCTGGCAGGCAGATCAGAGGCCCACACCCCTGGGAGCAGTCCAGCACATCCCCCACAGCCCTCCTGGGGGTGCAAGCAGGCCCCCAATCTGCCTGCCAAATGACAGGAGGCAGGTGGTGCTGGCTGGGGCCAGCAGTAGCACTGATCTATCTGGCACTGGGTGTGGGCTGTGCCCAGCACCATCCCAGGTGGCAGAAGCAGCCTTCTGTGATCTGGCAAGCCGACTCGGGCCCCCGCACTCTCAGGAAGGCTGTGGAGCTCTGCCGACCCCTCCCAGGGGTGTGGGCTCCTGATCTGCCTGCCGGATCACAGGAGGCTGGTGTTTCCAGTTGGGACCAGCTCTGGGCACAGCCTGTGCCAGGAAGATTGGTGCTGCCACTGCACCCAGCTGGCAGTGCTCACCTCCTGTCATCTGGCAGGCAGATCAGGGGCTTGCCTGCACCCTCAGGAAGACTGCGCAAGCTGTCCCGGACTCCTCCCATGGGTGCAGGCCCTGAATCTGCCTGCCAAAAGGTAGGAGGCTGGTGCTGCCAGCTGGGGCCAGTGGCAGCACCAATCTTCCCAGTGCTGGGTGCAGAATAGCTTATGGGTGAAATGTCAAAACAGAATTGAAACAGTGAAATAGTTTCAACGAAACAAAACAGAACAATGCTTTTGAAATGTAATGGAACTTGAAACAAAACACTGTTCCATTGAAATGGAAGTTGAAGTAGAATGGTGCTGTTTTACACAGTCCTAGAAATGATCTGTATACACTGTGCTATTTGCTACCAACATTTTCCATGAAGGCAACATTCTCCAAGGACCCTTCTAATTGACAAGTGAGATTTGTAAAAATTGTTGAACATCTATCAAATTTTCTAAGTCAGGAGAAGTACATGATTTGCCAATAAATTTAATAGATTTCATAGACATTAGGGCTGGAATGGACCTCAGAAGATCATTGAGTCCAGCCCCCTGCCTGAGGGCCTGGGGTCATAGGATCCCAGCAAGATAAGCATCCAAATGTCTCTTGAAGGTGTTCAATGTAGGTGCTTGAACCATGTCCGATAGCAGGCTATTCCAGACCTTGGGGGCTTGGACGGTAAAGAAATTCTTCCTTATGTCCAGTCTGAAAGGCTCTTGCAGGAGTTTATAACCATTCAACCTTCTCACTGCTTGGGGTGCTCTGGTGAACAAACATTCCCCCAGATCCTGGTGGTCACCCCTGATAAACTTGTAGGTAGCCATCAGATCACCCCTGAGCCTGCACTTTTCCAGGCTAAAGAGTCCCATAGGTCTCGGCCTGTCATCATAAGGTCTGTTTTCCTGACCTCTGATCATGCATGTGGCTCTTCTCTGGACTCTCTCAAGCTTCTCCACATCCTTTTTGAATTGTGGAGCCTGAAACTGGATGCAGTACTCCAGCTGCGGCCTCACCAAGGCTGAGTATAAGGGGAGAATAATGTCCCGGGATTTTCTTGAGAAGCATCTATGGATGCACGCCAGCATTTTGGTCGCTTTACTAGCCGCAGCATCGCATTGCAGGCTCATGTTCATCTTGTGGTCAATGATGACCCACAAGTCCCTTTCATCTGTAGTGCTAGCCAGCATAGCACTGCCAAACCTATAAGGATGCTACAGGTTTTTCCTCCCTAGGTGGAGAACCTTGCATTTTTCAGTGTTAGACAACATCAGGTTCTCATCCACCCATTTCCTGAGCCTGTCAAGGTCAGCCTGTATCTCCCTCCTGTCCTCAGGTGTGGATGCTTTACCCCAGAGCTTGGTATCATCAGCAAACTTGGCCAGTCCACTTCTGACTCCAATGTCCACATCATTAATGAAGATGTTGAACAATATAGGTCCAAGGACAGAGCCTTGGGGGACCCCACTGGTCACAGGGCACCATGATGATTGAATTCCATCAACCACCACCCTCTGGGTCCGACCACGGAGCCAACTCCCCAGCCAGCAGATCGTGGTGGACCCAAGGCTGCAATTAGCCAGTTTTGCCAAGAAGTGATCATGAGATACCAGATCAAAGGCTTTTCTGAAGTCAAGATATATGACATCAATCTCTTCTCCCTTGCCCTGGTGATAGGTCACGTGCTCATAAAAGGAAATAAAATTGGTTAAGCAAGACCTACCTGCAACAAACCCATGTTGGCTGTCCCTCAGAATGTTGCCATGGGCCAGTCCATTGAGAATGGCCTCTTTAATAATCTTTTCTAAGACCATTCCTGGGATGCAGGTCAGGCTGATGGGCCTGTAGTTTGCCAGATCCACTTTCCTCCCTTTCTTGAAGATAGGCACCACATTGGCCTTCTTCCAATCTTCAGGCACTTCACCAGAGTGTCAGGAGTTCTCAAAGATCCATGCCAGGTCCTGGGCTACGATGCTTGCCAGCTCCTTGAGTACCCTGGGGTATAAACAGTCAGGGCCGGCTGACTTGAAGGTATGCAGCTTTGCAAGGTGCTCCTTCACGAGGTCAGCATTGATGAAGGGCAGGAAATCTCCCTCACTCGGGCCTCCCTGTCCCGTAATGGGCAGGGGCATCCCATGGGACTAATTAAAGACTGACACAAAGTACCCATTTAATAGGTTGGCTTTTTCCTGGGTATCAGTTGTCAAAATACAGATGCTTGGAGTATAATGTAGAAACTTCTTGGGTTATCCCAACCAAATCTACAGTAAGCAGGAATCTTAGTTTTATTTGACATGAAAAAGGGCCCAGAGATGAATGACACATATACATTTGGATCCATTTGAAAAGGGGAATGTTTCAAAAGGTTAGCAGTTATGTACCAATTGTTACCTGTGAACAAGGCAGGAACTGCACAAATGTAGCAGAACCATTCCAAATTTAAACCTGGCTACATCACTGAAAACACTCATATATCCTTGAAATCATCCCTTTTGATTATATTTGCAGCCCAAATACCAACTTGTCGGTCCAAATAACTTACCCATATCCATATAAATATGTGGATTTAGAAACTTATCCAAGCATCTTTGGTGAGTAAATTTATCTAGAAATGCACAAAACTAGTCTTTTTGATGATATTCCAATATCCATACTTCCAGTTATGCCAGAAGCAGGAAAAAAAGAACATGAATTGAAAGATATCTTCTGAAGGTGAACAGAAGTAGTAGTTACTCAAAAACTTTTGCATTTCCTTTGCAGAGAAAAGAAATCAATTCACGCTAAGCTTGTGGCAATGTCTGGCCATAACCTCAAACCTGGGCCCTCAGCCTGACCAGCATGGTCACTCATCCCAGCCTGTCATCCTACAGCTAGCCACCCAGGCTGCCCTGAAGCCTTCAGCAAAGCCTAGCACTCTGCCCATTCACTCACACTGGAGTGTCCAGCCAGGGTCAGCTGACTCTCCAGTTCCCCCAGAAAAACCCCTAATCTGAAACTGGAAATGTCCAAGTACCAGGGTTTAATTTGATCCCAGAATACCTTACTGTTCCCTCTGGCTCGTGCTCTGACTTCACTCTCTGCTTGATCTCCTAGCTTCTCAACCTGATTCTCTGCCTGCTTCCCCACTGGCTCAGCTTGTTCTCTGCTTGAACTCCTTGCTTCTTGACTTGTGCTGTTCCTAGACCCTGCTCTTGGATTGGCCTCCCAGTTTTCAGATCCAGCTTGTCCCTGGAATTTGCTTGTTCCTTACAACCCTAATCAGCACCTTGATCCTCAAGTAGCCCTAGACCTGGCTACCTGTGACCCAGCACAAGGCAGAGGTTTAGTTTTGGTAAGTTATTTATCTCACCCAGCTCTCATATCCTTAATTCTGGCACAATATCAGACTTTGAACTTGACAATAGCATTTTCCTACCCTTAAGTTTCCATTTTTTACTATCACTTGCTCAGATACCCTCCCCAGAACTAAACTTGACAGAATTTGACATAGCATGGAGTTTTACTGTACCACAGAAGCTAACTATGTTTATGGATAGACTACAGCCAACTACTTCAGACTACTAAGTAGAAATGATCATGGAAATTTCTTAGCTTTTCCATTTGTCTTGCCAATCTTTGTGTTTTAAGGTTGTAAATTTTCTCCATTATCTATACAACACTTTAAAACTATTCTCCCTAAATGTCAGTGACAAGCAAAATCCCTCTACGGATAAGACTCATTGGCTTCTTGTTTAAGAAAGCAATGAAGACAACTGAAATCAATTAACAACATCTATCTTCAGAAGTTATTCTAATGCCCCTCACTTTAAATTTATGTTGCTCTTAAAGCCTTCATCTATAGCGCCGATCACACAACAGAGAATTTTAAAAGATATTGCAATAGTTTTAAAGCATCTAAAATCTGGCCCATCATGTTAAAAGGCAACTAAACAAGAGTGGGCACCTGTACCAGCAATTAGCAATAAAGCTTCATCATGAAGAACTGTCAGGCTTCTAGGACTGCATAGCAAACTACAAATAAGAAGGAATATGAAAAAGATAAACATAAAGCATTATATATGTCATACAACTGTGGGCAATGCACTAATATTCAGTGAGTTATATTTACCCCTTCAGCAGAGTTATGAAAAGATTGAATTTTGGCTCAAATTTCTTTTCATAAACTGAGACTGCCTACAGCATAGACTACACCAGTTTCAGTGATCAAGGTCACTTTTAAATACCCTCCTCTCTTCAGTTTTCCCAGTGCTCACAACCTCAGCATTCTGAGGAAACAGGAACTTTTCTTTCTCAGGGACTTCCACAAATACTGCCACATTCATTGCTATTTACCAAAGAACAAACATGTTACAAGATGACTCAGCAACTGCCCACTTGTTAGGTAAAGAGAGCCAAGTCATTGCCCTTAATATAGCAAAAAAAGTCCTGCGTCAGAGTACTAAGTATATATCACAGTGGTGTTTACCAAACTAAGGGGAAAATAAGTTGTGAGTCACAGGGAGAAAAAAGGTTTAAAATCCTGAAGAAATGATGACAAATGTTAGGATAAACAAGCAACTGAAAATGACAAACAAAACAGAAAGAGAGCTAGAGAAAGAGAGAGGAAAATGAAACCAGGAACTGTATACCAGAAAAAGATAGATCCTGCTATAGATTTTTATGTCTGTTTTGAGAATAAGCACAAAGATTAGTGTTTGCTGCCAGCTAAACCATGAAGAAAAATCTTCTACAGTCCTATCCTTTGACCTGAATTATTAAATTATATTGACTTGTGTAATTAGGCCAACACTAAATTAAGCACAGTAAGAGCCTGAGTGCACTTATACAGATATAAATATCCTAAATTAATTCAAAGGCTTTACTAATGGGAAATCAATAGCAATATGTTTGTGCACCATCTGGACATCTTAGCTGACATGCTCCTTTCAATTAAAAAAAACTGTTATATTTGCAATGATTAAAGAAGGTCCAACCAATGTAGATGAATCCATTAGGACAGAGAAGGAAGAGCCCAGCTCCAGACTTAGAATACAGACCCACCTATGTATAAAATGAATTATGAAGAAGGACAATTCTAACACACCATCTGAATTGTATAAGTACTTTAAAAGGATATTCTGAATCAATTTATTAAGTACCATTCCTGCGCTTGTCTGGTCGATTAGAACACACTCAACCCCAAACCAATTCCAAACACCTACAACAGGACAGGCAAATAGCAAAACCTGGTGCCAGCCAGGGAGTAGAGGTAAAGATTTGCAGTGTCATGGTTGCAGGCACTTACACTAGGAGAAGCTAAGCACTGAAGGTCAAGATGCTCAATCCATTAGTGAGAGAGAATCCCAAGTTATTTTCTCTGGCCAAACAGAAGGGAAAACTAGCTATAATTCACAAAGAAATTCACAATGAGACATAAAATATTTTCTTCATTGAGAACTTTGTAATTTAAGAACACCACAATATAACAAAATTGTGTTCACCTTTATTGTTAACAAACAGGTTAACTGTATTCTTACCTATTCTGAAGATCATGACTTCCTGGAAATTGATGATAGTTTTTGGCTAGAACTCAAATTCTCCTACTCCAAAAGCATGGTAACTCAACCACAAAGTTGAGTGGTTAAAAGCATAGAGCCTATAACATACAGCTGAGCATTTTTAGATCTGGCCACAGGCCAATTCATTGCAATGTTAATTCGTAGGTTGCACTATGTTTTACAAATGTCTTAAAAGTACAATATTTGTAGGGCAAGATGAACATGAATCCCAGATAAAACTTTCATGTCCTCAATGGACCTTAGAAAAACAAAGTCACAAGCAAAATAAAATATAGAACAAAAGATGAAGCAGGAAAAACCTTCTTAAATTAACTAAAACTTTTCCCCCATGCAAGGTAAGATGGTTCCTCTATAACCTCTGGCTACAAACAGATGTTGCATTCGTCCCAGGATAACCATTTTACCCCAGGATGAAGTGAAGTCATTCAGACTTTCATGTCTGATGTCCCAAGAAAAATCCTAAAAGGTTCACCGGATAAGAAGTACTAACAGCTTGTCCCAGGATATCGCAAAGTGGGTCTGAATGGTTACCCTGCAATTTCATCACTAAGTCAATGACAGAACAATAGCAGTCCATTCAGCTGCTTACTAAACCTTAATTAGAAGGTGGATGCATGTACATGCCAATCCTGGAATATTTTTGTTTTGATACAAATACAGGAACAACTTGTCCTGGGACAAATGCAATGTCTGTTCCTAGCCTCATGAGAGTTTTCCCATATAACCTACTTTTTCTCAACTTCCTACTTCAAGTTATTCACTGTCAGAAACTTTTCCTAGTAGTTTTCATAGTATGCAATAATTACTCATTTTCCAATTTCAGTCTGTAATTTCTTCTTCTAACATCCTCACCTTAAAATAGCCTCTCACTCATTAAATGTTCTCAGTGTATTTATAGCCCTTTATTACTCTGTAGTTTATATACTAAAAACCTCGCCAAGTTCCATTTTGAAACTACCAGTTCATTTAACGCAGGCCTCCTGACAGATGTCAGACAGTAACCCTTCTGGGTCACTACCTGTCTGCTCTGGATTCAAACCAAGAGGGACATGAAACAACCCATTCTCTATCATCAATCACTTAAGTCACACTGACTTTTTTAAAAAAAAATCTCTCCAAAGAGCTCTTTTGACCTAAAGATTCCTCCTACCTAAAACGTTATGCAAAAACAGCACTTAATATATACTCCAATCCTATTAAATAATTTTTAGCCAAATCAAAAACAGATACCAAATTAAAAATTCAGATTCCTCTAACTTCCCAGATATGTGGGCTTAGATATCATAAAAGATATCAATCTTATTTTAATTTTAAAAAATTAAACCAGCAGTATACTGGAGTAGCAGTGGCATAACCTTTCAAATGCTTACCTCAATATAAAGACAGTTTGATAAAGCTAGGCTGGAAATTCCCCATTCAACTAGCACTTGATTATATTAAGAATGCAGAGAACTGACTCCAGCGCTGTGTGGCCACTTTCATTACAATAAAGAAAAAAAGGTGAGACAATTTGTCTGCATAATGGAAGAAAGGATAAAGAAGAACCCATCTCCTACATGATGGTATCAAAAATGAATGAAGGGTCCATAAAAAGGTAGAAAAACTCAAACAAGCAATCGGTGAATTTTACTGAAAATATCACCTTTCAAGACTTTACTTCTCTTAAACTGTCTCAGTGACAGATATAGGGCAAGTCACAGCTTGCCAGGAGAGGCTGGTAACTATTACCAAAATCCTTTAAAATATTAGCGAAAAGTCAATCAATAAACTGATAACTTAAACAGCCTCTTTCCTACCGTTCTACCCCACGTGTTATGATGAAGTCAGTCATCAGAGCCAGCCTGCTTACATCTGTTTCTTATGTGCAACTAAGGATATCAAGTCCAGATTTAAAGAAATATAATATAATATTTATAGTCTGATTTTACAGCAGGAAACGGAGATTAAACATTGTTTAGCTGCAAACCATCAGAAGTCCAAATTCTATGCAAGTATTTTATGATCCTTGTTACTGAGCTTCATATCATTTCAGATAAATGAATTTATTCTCAAAATGTAATAGCAAGACAAGAATATCCTCCTCACTTCAGAGGTGTTGTACTGAGGCAGAGAGCAACTATCTTGGCTAAAACCACGCCTAGTGTGTGGCAGAGCTAGTTTCTGAAACCAGATCTCCCAAGGCCTAGCCCATGACTTGAACCATAAGACAACCGTCTTCCTCATTTAGAATGCATCTACACTAGAGTGTGCAATGTCACACGGGGATACCCAAGCTTGATTCAATGCCAAAAGCAATCTATGCACTGGGTCAAAAAAAGTCAGTGTGGGCAGATTTACTCTTCCAACACAAGTGGCAGAGAAAGTTAGGCTTCATTGAGCTCAATTCTGAAATGGTTAGATTGCTTCTGGCACCCACACTAATTCATTTAAACCTACCTCAGGTATTGGCACTGTACTACAGGGTAAAAATAATCCTTCCTCCCCAGAGTTATTTAGGTCAGTTCTCACTTGGATAACTCTGAAATCTGTGAATAGTTTATAGCTAGAAAGACTCAGTTTTTCAGGGATAATTTTCCATATCAACAAAAGCCTGTGATTACTACAGCCTCAGTTATCTGCATATTTGGATGAAAGCCCAATTGTTATTATGTGAATATTTTAGTTATCAAGGCTTCCAAAAAGATACAAAGTGAGTGAATTCTAGTAGGGTCCCCCCTACTGGATCAAAATTATCAATCTTTTTTCTCGTGATCATGAAATATATGGTGTCAGTACTGTTTCAAATGTTAGTTGTAGATGCTGATGAAAGCAGTATTATATGTTCAAAATATGTATAAAACCTATGATAGGAAAACCCAGAAGACAGGAGAACTGTCTGGCTTCATGTCTATCTGAACTATAATAATCTTAACTAGATTCTATACCACTCTCATCTGCATACTTGCACATAGATGATGAAGCAGACATTATACCTCTTGTTCTTCCTGTGACACCTTTGTGGAGCATCTTGCCTGTTGGCTCCTGAAAGCTTCCTCCTTTCAGTTATTCTCTGAAAGCTCCCTTTGCATCTCCCCTTCTATCAGTGGACATGTTTACCCTTCTACTTTTCTAATCCTAAACTTTGTTGAACTGGTGCCAGCTACTTTCAGGAAGTGTCTCTATCAAGATAATTTTTTTTAATCTTCTCCTTGTCCCCTTCCTGCCACATCTTCCTCATTTACCTTTTCTCTAACAGACAAGACTACTCCCACGCTGAAGCATGAGACCACCTCTTCCTGTCCCTTTCAGCCAAGGACAGAAGACATGAACTCAAGAGCAGAAGTATAAAAGAGGAGATGTAGGTTACAGATTGACATTTTGTTTCTACTGGGAGAGTTGTTAATCTCCCCATGGGCGACTGGTGCCTCCTGAGTCAGGGGAGGGGCACTTGCCCCCCCCCAGTGGCCAGTCAGTGACCAGGGGTGGCAGGCTCCCCCCACGGCCAATCGTGCTAACCAGGAAGTGCCAGCAGTGTGCCTAGAAAGGCCAGCGGTGCTTCTCCTGGCACCCCCACTCCCTGGCCAGTGCTTTCAGGGGGGCAGGCACCAGCACTCCAACCTACCACTCTACCCATCACCTAAAAGGGGAATGCTGCCTGTCAGGGGGTGCACCAACACTCTCACGGAGTACACATGCACCTGCTACACATAGCCACTGGCTCTCCCAATAGATAATACAAATGTATGGACATTCTGAGCAAAAATGACTGCTCCAGGACAAAAATAACCCTGGAACAACAGGGTTAAATGACTGACTTAAAAGAGGGTAGATTCAGATTAGACATCAGCAGGCGCTACTTCACTGTCAGGGCGGCTAGGATCTGGAACCAACTTCCAAGAGAAGCGGTGCTGGCTTCTACCCTGGAGGTCTTTAAGACAAGACTAGATAATCACCTTACTGGGGTTGTTTGACCCCAGTACCCTTTCCTGCCATGGCAGAGGGTCAGACTTGATAATCTGCTCACGTCCTTTCTGACCCTACTAACTATGAAACTCTTCCACTTCCTAGTCTAGGTGTGTGTCATATTTGAATTTGAACACTTTACCTTGCAACCAAATGTGAACTAGTTTGTGTTGTACTGGGCCACTGAGGGAGCATTCTGGAAAGTGAAAGATGGATAGTTGGTTCTACATGCGAAATTTCATGAGTGGCATGGGGAAGTGGGTTTCAATCTCCAGTGACTTGGTGTGTGATCTCACTGACAAGTATTTCATGCTCGGCCCCTGGAAGGGCCACATATCTTTGCACTTTCACCACTTGTTTTTAGTATTTTTATAATAACATTTTTAAAAACGCAAAAAGTGTCTCTTTCTCTCAGCAGTAGTATGCAGCAATCACTTAATGTCATTGTCAATCACATTTAATTAAGTCTGATATTTTGTCAGGAAAGGAAAGAGGAAGATGTTCAAGCCTAGTTAATTTCCCCCTGCTGCAGGTCGGCACCACCCCTCAAGGAGTGTAAGCATGTCCTTGAGCATGCAGGTCTTATAGTAGTGCAAATGCAATAGCTGAGAAACCACTTGCAATGAAGTTACAGCTAGAAACAATAAAAATAGCTGCAAGTCTGTGGCATCAGGAAAAAAGCCCAGGACCTTTGTTCCCCACAATGCAGCCTCTACCATATGAGCTTAAAGACAAAATCCATTATTAAATATCTACAGCAGCAAGTTGTATATTTTTCCAGTCTTCACACAAAAATAATATCATATTGCAGCTCATCCTTGCTGCTTCCAGCAGTTATATATGCTTATTCCTATTCCTGGAACCAAAAAGTAGGCACTCCCATAATGGGTACATTTATCAGTAAATTCTCTTGACAATCTGCCCGTACAATGGTGGTCACTGGACACTGAGCACTTTTGATATGCCCCTTACTGATGCTTAAATGGGAAATAAGTTATTTTGGAAATGTGGCCCTGATGTCTTTTTGTATGATAGATACAGGGTGGATTTGCAGTTGGGTGAAAATCAATTGATCAGATTTCTTCGTCAAATTAAGGCAGCTCTCTTTCCATGTTTCCTTCAGTTAATGGGTATCAATGGAGGCCTCCTTGATTCTGGTGTGTTATGACTAAACTGAGTGATGTAGCATATATTACTTCATCTAGGCTTGATCATAGGTCAAAGACACAAGATGTTCTAGAGAAAGTAAAAAATTAATTATTAATAATGGCATGAGCTAAGCTATTACATTCCCTGAACAACTTATATGTCATTTACTTTTGAGGCACTTTAAACTATTCATCAGTGAGATGCATCACTAACCCAGGTAAATAAAAAAGTGGAATAGAAAGGAGGAAAAAAGTATACAGAAACCAAATGGAGTGAGCAGTTGACTGACATCAATACATTTTACCATGCACTCCAAACTGGTATCCTGCTAGCAACCAACATTGTAAATCTAGTATTACATTTTTTGGACAGGAAAACACAAGAAAGGTAACCAGCGAATCTAAAGGGTCTATTTGCAGATGTGCTACAGGCTTCTTGAGTGACTTTGACCAAGTCTGTAGCAACTGATTAATAGATATTTACCTAAGATGACTATTATGAGTCTTAATTTATTAATGTAATTAAAGCTCTTTGCAACTACCAGAGAGAATGATATTCAATAAAAGAGCAAATTAAAACCTTTGCTATTAAAATAATATATACAGAGTGTATGCAAGCAAAAGGGTTTTATTTATTTTTAATCCTAAACTACTTCATGCTTACTCTCCAGGCATGCACACAAAACTGAGGAACCGCCCCCCCTCCCCCCATTTTATCTATTTTGTGTTAGCTGAACAAAAAACAAAATTCCACATACTGTTTTAAAACAGTTCATAATTTCCCCATTATTTGGTGGGACCCTCAGGTCAGTCAATGCAAACTTATTTTAATATAAGGATTGTTGATATAAATGTCCTGAAATATGGACAACTGAAATAAAAGAAATAAAAAATATATTTAATTGGAAAATTACTAGGAAAACAGAACTAATAACAATTTACATAAAATTACTGTTGTGCCTAATATGGTCCCTTATTTCCCAAAACATATTCTTTCCATCCTTGATGCTAATTTTGGCATGTAGAACAAAAGGATAAATAAATCAGAAAGCCTGAAAAGACACGCACATGATGCATACATATATAATTTCTGTTCTCTGGTATATTTGCTCATCCTTCTTTCTTATTGCCTTGATTTTTCCCTCTTTTCATTCTGAAAACTCTAGTTAGGTACATTAAAATCCTGAATGTTCAGCTATAGACAGAGTGATATAAAGAAGAACTAGAGACAGTAAGAAACCTATTGTTGCTCATGAAAATATGGAGTAAAAAATACAGTTAAATGATTTTCTAGAATGTATATATCTTTAAAGTTATATTTTAAAGGAAGGCAGATGTTTCATCAAACTTTGCATATCTCTCATTAAGGAGAGATATGCATGGATATAACCTTTTTTATGGCCTAAAATTATAACCCATGAAAATGTGCCCTAATGACAGCCTAGGTAACTGAAGTCATTTATTTATCCATATAACAAAATCAGAGTTAGGCAATATAAGAGTCTAAAGTCATCCTGCCAATATAGGAATGCAACCAGAGAGTAAGCTAAGAGTTGGGACCATAGCTGGGGTTTTGTTGTTGTTATGGGGTGAGGGGTGACTCTTTTCTATCAACTCATAGCTGATGTCAGTGGTGAAGATGATGTTAAGTGACGGGAAAGAGAAAATAGATTCCTGAGACTCTCAGATTATGACTTTTTTATTATTTACTTTGGGAAGGATATCCAACGTCTAGTTCTAGAGCCATACACAGAGTCAAATCATTCCCATGTTCAGCCATCTGTACAGTTGCTGAACTAAGTCTAGCAGCCAAGCATAAAATAATCTCCTGCTTTGGTTCCTGCTATAGCTATCACATGAAAGATCCAGTTCTGCTACTCCTCTCTTGCTCTGCAGGAAGGTATTACTCACCATGAGGGAGGATAAAAGACATACACACAGGTTTGGGACTACTGATATTTTTCTTGTCATTGTCATTTTGTGCATAAAAGGATACAGATTGTTGCCTCCATTCACAAAAGCAACGAAGCATATACTTTAATCTGTTTCTGTTCAGTAAAGCACTTAAAGACACACTTAACTTTAAGTACGTGCTTAAGTCCTATTAACTTCTTTTGTAGATGAACACGTTTTGATGAACTTGAAGTCTACAAGTACATGAGCAAAAGGAGTAATTCTCTAAAACCTGAGTGTATAGGAGATTAGCCTTAATAAAACCCCTTACCTGCAATATATAACAAATAAAGTTCCATCCACAAGGGAAGATGAAGTAAGTCTCTCCCAATGAACCTCATACGCATTTTTTCTAACCTATCCATGTTTCCCTCCAGGCAACTGCAGCATCAATGCATTCTTTATCACAGTCAATGTCTGTTTTCTTGTTCCCCTCCATGTGGTTGAATGACAAACCAGCTTAGGCAGACATAGAACTAGTGGCTTGTGCAATAACTATAGCCAGACGTTTGTTCTAATGAGAACTGACCTCTGTCACAGAGCACTCGGGTGCCCTGTGCCTAAAAGCAGAAATGGCTCCGGAGAGACCCCTAGTGGTGAGAAGGGGGAGGCTCAACTGCCAGTCACCAGGACACCCGGGCAGCACAGGTACTGGTTGCTAGGGGAACCCGGGGAATCAGCTGACAGGAAGGGGCAGGGCTTGGCCCCTTCTTAAGCCCAAGCATGAGGCCAGGAGAGCAGTTCCCCTCCGGCAGTCAAGGAGGGGGGAGCTCGGCCAGGGCAGAGAGAAAGGAGAAGATAGACTGCAGGAGCATCCCCCGGTTGTGGCTATGAGTTGGAGTATTTTCCCGGTAGGGATAGAACGTGGTTTTGACCGGATGGTTTACTTTACGTTATAGCCCAGGGCCTTTGTGTTTACTGTTTTACTGGGGGACTGGGTGAGGCTATGAGGGGTTGAAGGAGGCCTCATAGGAGCTCCACGGTAGTGTGGGGACCCTGGCACCATAGAGGGCGCAGCGTTCAGGGTGCATTTGACCCCAGTCCCAGAGTGAGAGGGGACAGTGAGGAGCCCCGGAGAAAGAGGGGGCATTGGGGAGCGAGAGGGAGCAGTGAGGGGGCATTGGGGAGCGAGAGGGAGCAGTGAGGAGCCCCAGAGCTGAGAGGGGGCAGCGAGGAGCCCCGGGGCAAGAGGGGGTAGTGAGGGGCCCCAGAAGTAAAGAAGAGGGCATAGGGCAAACCATGTCAAGTACCATCTGCGAGGCTTGGGCTGTGATGTAGGGGAGGAAAAAGAGCCACAGATAGCGCCCCCTGACACCAGGCATATAAAGTGGGCAGCCTCCCGTTAATTATATCACTCAATCAATTAAGATCAAGGCATGGCAGGAGAGTAGGCAGGCAGTTAGCCCAAGACAGGAAGGTGGAGCAACCAACAGAAAGACTCCGGCGAGATACCCCTGTCACAGCCTCTAATACAAAAAAAAATTACCTACCCCCAAGCAAAGAAAACCCTATCTGAACAGGTAACTTGCAAATAATAGCCAACAGAACTGAAAATTGCACCTATTTTATTGAACGCTTTCCTTTAGGTCACACAATGAGAGATATAACTGTACAGAAAGATTTGAAAGCTTAGTACAGAGATGATGAATCCCTGGCCCATGAATCAGAATGGACCTATGGTGCTATGGTATCTGGCCTATGAAGCTCCCCATGGCTCCAGAAATTTGGCATCAGGGAACCGGTGCCATTACAGCCCTGCTGCCAAAATTCCAGACCCATGGACAGCCCTGTGCTCTGGATCAGAAGCCTGATCCCAGGGCCAGACAAGGGGAGGTGCCAGACCCCAGGGTCCAATCCTAAGCTGAGGGGCTGGGACCACCAGGATCCTGGGGCCCAATCCCAGTGTGCAGGGGGGCACCAGGTCCCCAGGGCCCAATCTCAGCACACAGGGGCAGAAGGGGCTGGTGGCAGGCCCCAAGACCCAATCCTGGCACGCAGGACTGGGATAGCGAAGTGCCAGAGAGCAGTCTTGGTGCATGGTGACAGAAGGGGGCAGAAGCAGACCTGCAGGGCCTAGGCCACTAATCTGGCATGTGGGGCCAAAAGGTTGGATACCACTGGTTTAATACCATTTATTTAAGCATAGACTGTTATGATAAGTAAGTTATTGTGTACACAGTAACTGTTTCTAAAACAATTGTTTCTGTGCTTGTTTTTGAAACTGTGATAGAACAAGTTATGGGTGGTTAGTTCAAAGTTTGTTCTTTTAATGATATTATGCTATGGTACACCTATTCTACTGAGCTCTCCAAGATCACTTTTAAACTTCATGGCAAACACATTTTGTTTTATGTTTTAATTTCTGTTTATTTCTCCCTGTCTTGCCAGATTTATAAAAATGCAATCATAAGTACTAAGACCATGCAATTTTCCCTCACTACCATTTTGTAGTACCTAGGACTAACTTGTAAAGCACTTGCACTGCCGAGTTAAAACAGCACGAGATTAAAATAGAGATGACAGTCTTTATTCTGCATTGCCTTAAGCACTCTAAGACAATCTCCTGGCATTATGTAAGTTCTGTCTTGTTTAAATGTATTTTCAGATGGATAGGCATACTGACTGAGGCTGCCTTTATTAGCTAGGAAATCTGACTTTTGAATTTTCTCTCTGATCTGTAACATGACCTGCCAACTTTTCTCATCTGCATGAGGGGCTCTTTCTGGCATCTAAAGTATGTACTCATTAGAACACCTAAGTAACTCTGTGCAAACTAGAGCTGCCATAAAGAGCAGATAGATATATTACAGTACAAGGTAATAGCAGTGGCTAAAAAATGATTGCCAATGGTTATGGAAGTACCACCAGTTCTGTCAGTACTCTAGCATGCATCCTATCTAACCCTGCTGACTTGAAAACACCCAGCTTCTAAGTCATCCCTAACCTGTTCTTCTACTACCTTGAGCTGCTACCTATTCCTCTATCCTGGATGCACTTGCCAAATTTAATCATGAATACTAAGGCAGAAAAAGGTATTAGTTACTTCAACCTTTTCCACATCATCTCTTACTAGATTTCCCTCTGTTTTCAGCAGATAGAAGGGACCTACAATTTCCTTAGTGCTCCTCTTACTTCTGGCACACTTGTAGAACCCTTTAATTGCCTTTACATCCATTGCCAATTGATGGTAATATATAAGAGAGATCTAGGGCCAGACTTCTATCTCCCTCAATTCTGCTTTGCATTGTACTACTGGCATAAGGTGGGTTTAAAGTAGCCAACAGGGCTGTGCGGAGCTTCAGTGTCTGATTTGATTTGGCAGAAATTCAACCCAATTCAGTAGTCAAATCTCTGAATCTGAATTGAATCAGGAGACCCTTTAATCTCTCTGAATTGAATCAGAACCCTCCGAATCAATCTGGAGAGATTTGACAATTTGGACTATCCCAGGAAAGAATGGGGGGAAGGACCCCAAAATAAAAAGGAAAGTCCCGGGGAGCAGAATAAACAAGAAGGACAGGAAACAAACATAAAAGTTAAAACAAGGAGAAACTTACCCACAGCAGGAGCCACACCACAGCGCAGCCAGAATGGGGAGAGAAGCCCACGCAGCTCACTAGCTGTATCTTTATCCAACTGGGGCTGGCTGATGATGTCATCAGTAATCGCCAGCCAGCGGGAATAAAAATGACCACTGGTGGAGAAACAGAAGAAGGGAGAGCGGACCCAAGGAGGGCACGGCCACAGAACCCACTCCGGGAATCCCTCAGGGAGGAAGGAGCACCAGACGAGGAGCCAGAGGAGGCTCCTGACACTGATCCTGGCAGCAGTGACAGAGAACGGCTCGACAGTGTGGGAGATGGGCCAGAAGCAGCCCCTGCAATCAGCAAAGGCAGCAGCACCAGAGGAAGTAGAGAAGGGGACGTGAAGACCCACACCATAGCAGGTGGAAGTATTGGGACCAGTTGGGAGGAGGAGGAATTTTTTCCTTTGGGACAGTCCCAGCAGAAGCAGCAGGAAGGGCTCTGAAGAAGCAGGGCACCTACCCTGAATACAGAAGGTAGCCAGTCAGACGCAGAGGAACCATGAGGCTTCTGGATTGGGATGCTCCAGAAAGGAGAGAAGTGGGGCAGCACAGGGCCCTGGGAAGAAGCAGGAAAAGGGGAGAAGATGACCCGAGCAGGAGGTCATGGGTACACAGCCCCAAGTAGGGGTCATCCCCTAGCTAGATCGTAGGGAATTAGGCAACCAGTACCCTGATGTAAGGGACTAAAAGAGGGGACGACCCAGATTCCCAGCGATACGGTAAAAGTGTTGTTTTGTGTTTTTTCTTTTGTGCTTTTCTTTTGTGTTTCCCTGTGTGAAGGGGTTGTGAGACAGGAGTGGCTGATACAAATAGAATAATTGGTGCAGGGCCCATAGGGCATCACGCTGGGGTGAGAATAGGTTTCACAACTGGGATCTTCAAACACAAATGACCCAGGTCGGGGTAAGCGACTTGGCTTCAAGAGCTGATACCCAGGATGGGAAGGGACTTAAGAGGCCTCACACCTGTATGAGAAGGGGAACATGGCCAAGAAGAATGAGTGACCCATCAAAGTGACGAAAGTTCAGGGTGTAGGGACGGTGAAACCCCACAAGTGACCGTCGGGCAGACTGCGTGCTTCAGGAGGACCCCAGGTAGTCAGCCCTCCACTGGGAAACATTCAAAGTCGTGGCAGGAAAGATAGGGGAAGACTACTTGAGGAGTGAACATCTACTTGGCAATTTATGGGAGTCCGTAAGGCATACACCGTCCATTGCTCGAACCAAGGCTGCACGTGACGGTGGTCGAGACCCGGTAGTCACACATATATCGACAACTTTATATGCTTTTTCTACATAACTCAAAGTACCAGGTGGCTCATGAATGCTGAAATGGTGGGCTGAATGGAGCATCCCATAGGAGCGTGAAAAGGGTGGGGTCTCCAGCATGCTCAGCGGCAGACCTGGAAATGAACCAGAAGCACTTCTGGGTCTACCATGGAGCACATGGGGGACCGCCCCCACCCACTCCCCAGATTGGCAACTGGTGCCTCCCGGGTCTGAGAGGGGGCACCGTGTCCCACCACAGCCAATTGCTGAACCAGGGGGGCGTGGATGGGGGGGGTCCACTGCCAGCCACACAAGGGGCACCCCCGCACTCCTGTGGGACACGCCATCTGTTCACCATCTCAGCATTCACAAGTCATGCCTGGAACCTCAAGGTATGTAGAAAAAGCATTTAAAGCTGTCTGTGGCCAAATTTCTGATATAGAGAATCAGAATTGAATTTTCTGATTCAGCTGAATTGAATTGGGACAGTGATCCGAATCAAGTAATCAAATCACTATCCCCTGAATCCAGCCGAATCTGAATCGAATACGGCCTTTTTTGCATTCCCCTAGTAACCAACTGATGACTCAATAGCACTCATCTGTAGATTAGGAAGTGTGTGTGGCTACAACGCCCTTACAGTGTCCAGCAGCTAAACCGGGCCTTAAGAGACTGTTACTATCAGCACAAATTAAATCAGCTCCAAGGTATCCTAAAGAATAGACAGCCTTATTCACTTGCATGTTTCTTTTTCCTTTTTATGAAGCATTTTCTATGATGCACTTAGGCTAGTAACATTAAGCACTGATGATAAGAACTCTTTCTGTTCCTGGGAGAATGAAGACATTCCCTTCTCTGCTCCTCTGCCTGATTATTATGCCCAACACTTTTAGCATCTCCAGCAACTTCTGTAAGACTAAATTTTTGTCCACTGCTCTTTCTTACAATGGAGTTACTAAAGTGCCTTCCATATCAAGTGTGGTCTTGATCTTGACACCCTTCTATCTGCAGCAACCCTATTAGACTCAAGAGAGGTCTGTAAGAAGGATACCAGTTCTTCATTAGCTACCCCAAATTCCCCCTTCCCTTCACAACAGAGACTTAAAGTGACCAATGGAGATCCTCTAAGTAAAAGGCAGCTATAATGACAGAGCAATTAATAGAGCTGTGCCTTCCCCCTGGATAGAAAAGATGGTGATCACAGACCAAGGGATGGACATCCTAGCCCAATATTTACTTATGCTTTTCAATAATTTCAACACATTATGTGGGAGAAGAGTCGAGTAAGAAATGTTCCCTTTGAAGCTGCTCTTTCCCAATTTCTCCCAGGCTCCCACAGCTTTCCTATTTTAGAGAATTATATGACCTTTGAGTTTCAAAGAACTAGGAAATTGAGAGAATTGTGAAACAGCAATGTACCAGAAAGAGATATTCTTGAGAACTGACAAAATAAAAGTTATTGAGGGGAGGCAAAAAATACAAATGTGCACACTTCTAACAATTCTTATTACACCATTTTACACCATTATCTACATACAGATAACAAAAAATAAGCAACATCATGTTCTGTATAGGGAGAATGGGATTTCTTTTTCTTGCCATGTGCAAATTTTAAGTATTTCTATAAGGGTCTACAAGCCAGTTTTCAAAACTGAATGTCAAATGTCAAAATCTCAAATAGGTAGGCATAATTATAAACAGTATTCTATTTAGCTAACATTGCCAATAAAGCTTTATATCCTACCATATTGGAGATGTATGGCTATACAGAAGAGCCAAGTCAGTATATACAGAACAGTGCAACGTTTTCCACTCTCAAAAGCTAATAAATCCTTTGTTCCTTAGCTACCTTCAAATAATATCCCATTATTTTTTCTACTTAATCTCTCTTCTAATTTTGCTATCAATTCCTCTGTTATTTTTAACCACATCTCCAACTGTTTAGCCTTCAAGCATGCAACATACATTACCAAATCCAGAGCAGCCATTATTTGCTCTATTGAGTAACACTCAAATAACAACCTTTTGCAGGTTATTTTACTTGTTAATTAACTACCAATATTACTTACACCTTTTTATTTCCTGGCAAGTAGCATTCACACTGTGAAATGTTGCATTAATCTGGGTAGGCATTAATTATATAAACTGGCATGGTACTTATGCTATGTTATAATGTGTTAAGAACCATCATGCTGAGATGTGCTTTACTTCAGAAGAAAATAAACGTTTAGAAATGCTGTGTACATACATACATACATACATACATACATACATACAGTCCTTGACTTACAACATTTCAAGTTACATTTCGCACTTACAATGTCTATAAATTGACACCCTGTTTCAAATTTCTGATGTCAGTTTCAACTTTATAACACTTAATCTGATGTGACACCACACCAGCAAACAAGTTCACTGTGTCAAATTGGTTTTGAGTTACAACATTTCGACTTAAGACACGGTTTTCAGGAACCAACTGTGTCATAAGTCTGAGGACTGCCTGTGTATACATATACACACACATACACACACACACAGAGGCCTGGACAGTATTTGTTTTTTAGATTCCTTGACTATCAAATTAACATACTTTAAAAGCACATGTAATTACATCTTTTTATATATATGATTCTTGAGAGATATATTAGCAGGAAGGCACAATAAATGGTCCATAGGGAAAAAAAAAGTCGTGAAGAATACAGGGAATAGATCTGTGACATTACCCATTTATTCACTGTATACACTAGACGGCTATTTTACATTTGGGCTATACCTAAAACTTCTGTTAAAATATTGCTTTGGATATAGCATTCCCTCTCAAGAAATAACCTTATCTCGGGCTTTAAAAAGATATAATTAAATGTGCTTTAAAAGTATGTTAATTTGATAGTCAAGGAATCTAAAAAACAAATACAGCCCAGGCAGTCATATATTTCCTTCCCATATTCCCCTTCCAATAAGCCTCAAGCCCACACTGAAGGAACCAATTCTAAGAGGTGAAAGAGTGCTAATGATTCATAGTCATAGATATTAGGGTCCATCAGGATATCATCAGGTCCAGCCCCCCTGCACTTGGGCAGGAAAGACTGCTGGGGCCCCAAAAAGGTAGGCATCAAGATGCTTTATGAAGATTGCCAGGGTGGGTGACTGTACCACCTCTGGGGGGAGCCTGTTCCAAACCCTCGGCACTCAACTTGTAAAGAAGTTTTTCCTTATGTCCAGCCTGAAGCAATCTTCAATCAGTTTGTGCCCATTGTTTCTTATCTTCTTCTCGGGTGCCTTGGTGACGAGATACTCCCCTACGCCCTGATGTACTCCCCAATATACTTATAGGCTGCTGATATACCATTTAGTTCTGGCACACAATTAGGGCTGAGGAAAAGTGTATCCATCCCTGATCATTCCTTCTTGTGAACATTTTTCAGGTTTTGTAAATGTTTTTCCTTACATACAAAGAAGCACCTAAGGCTATTGCAATTTTTTCAATACGAGAGAGAGAAAAAAATAGCCGATAGCTTGGGAGTTGGTAAGGAGCTCAGCTGGGCTATAGGAAACTTAAGTCAAAGTCGTCTCTGTTTGGCTAGATTCAGAATAGGAATTTAAACAGCAGTCTCCTACATCCCAAGTAAATTACCCTAACTACCTCATTAAGCAATTTTAATGTTATTCTCTTTGGATGCTTACTATAGTCCCCTGCTTTTAGCTATCTACAGTGGAGGTCAGTCTCTCCCTAGAAATTGCAGTATGTCAGAGAAAATTCTCTCACTAAAATGTTCAGCAGTTTGACATTTTCTGGCAAAAAAAAAGTTTCACTGAAAATTTTTTGACCAGCTATAGCTACTGTATCAAATAACTGAACATAAGGGAAACAGGGTTCAAATAACTTCTAGGTTATATCACGGTCTATGGTAATGTGAAGCACCACGAACCATGTCTTTTGTTTTCTCAACAAACTAATGGTGAGTAAAAGAATTTCCCCACTCCCTAGAGAAAACCCCTCGGGAAATAAAAAGCAGCATGCATAAGTAATTACTATCATTTTAGAGTTAATTGGACTGTAAAAAACCACGAAGTTGAATTCCACCCTGGTGCAGGGGGACTGGTCTTCAGATTGTTGTGGTAAAATCAGTACTTAGAACTTGCTTGGATCCTCTGCACTGGGGTGACTTTCACCAAGGAGAATAAGTTCCAATGCATTATATTTCCAGAATATTACATACTCAAATTCCTTATCAATTTTGGGCCTCCATGGGTATACTATTGCTGTTTTGCCAATTTGGCTGGAGTCTCTGCCACCACTCAATGCAAGGTATTAAAATGGCCATAAAACGCACTGACACATTGTTAGTATTACTAAAATTATTCACAGTGCTACCCATTTTGCCTTAAACTAACTGGACAGTTGATCCAAATTATCAGGATCCAAGCCTTCTATTCCATATGCCTCCAGATGACAAGTTATTTGTACTTTATTTTATGTAAATTTCTGCGAGTAAGGACAAGTATCATTGCCTGTACAGAATAACTTGTCCCTTAATACATTCAAAATCTTTTGAACCTCCTAAGATATTTGTGAGCACATAAATTCTATAAATTAGTATGGCCTTAGTTCATCAGTGATATTTCCACTGACATCAGAGAGACAAACATCTGGATCAAAAAGAGTAAGTAGCTTATGAGCAGAGGATATGGAAACCCAATTCTTGTGTGGTGCTTTAACAGTTGCACAGAGCTGCTCAGATGTTTGAGTAGGTGGAGACATAAAAGTAAACATTTAGAGCTATAGCCACAAAGTGCTTGGACATCACAATATATACCTTTTAGGTGCCTTGCTGCCAAAGGTAAAGTTCTCTCCATCTAAGCTTTTAAGATTGTACAGTTTCAATGAAGGAAATGTTTAGAAAGAGAACTTCTGAGTAGTATCTCATGCCTAGGATGATTTTTTTTTAAAGTGTGTTCAATTTTAATTTTGAAGGCATGGAGGCATGGAGATAAGAGGGAGGAAGTTGTAACGGGGAACCCTAATCCCGTCACCAGAAAGCAGGTCCACCCCTTTAAGGCCAGAACTTTCTGGGCACAGAGTGCTGGTGAGGAAGAGGTTAAATGCTGAGCCTGGCCAGCTAATCTGCTGAGTGAAAGGGGTAAGACTATAAAAACCCTGGGAAGAATGGCAGTAAGGGGGACAGCAGCCGAAGGAGAAGGAGTGCTTCCAAGAGCCCCACAGAGAAGCTGGGTGAGCAGTCCAAAGGCAGGAACAACGGAAGCCATGGGGAGACAGCAGCTGCACCACAGCAAGGTCTGTAGCCTACAAAAGGGAGCTGAGGCACGAACCCTGTGAATGTAAGCTGACCTGCTGCTGTGCGTGATCATATTGATTGGTGACAGTTATTTTTTAATTTTTGGGGGGAGTTATTGAATAATACTGATGGTTTGGGTGAGGCTATTAGGGGAAGGAAGAGGCCTTATTTTGGGGATCCACTACGGAGTGGGGACCCCAGTGCCAGTGAGGGCACAGCTTTTGTGGGGCACAGACCCTGGCACCTGAAGGCGCAATCTGAAAAAGGCCAGGGAGGTCTGGTGCACCTGGGGTGCAATTTTGTTTTGGATTTTTTTGGACTGGGAAGGTGCAAGTTCAGGGTTGTCCCCTAGTTTTGAACTTGCGGCCCTTGGCTGTGGGGCCAGCGCCAGGGCCTCTGAGCCAGGGAGGGCCAGGCTCCAGAGTAGAGCAGGAAAGTGGGCCACGAGCCTCAAGACACTGGAAAAGGCTAGAGCCTCAGTGTCAAACCCTGTTTAGTGGGTTTAGCCGGGGAGACCTAGCTAGAGAAAAACAGGGGTCAGGCCCACTTAGGTGAAAGGCCCCGACATACACAATACAACAGGCAGTCTCCCGCTTGCAAAAACATCATCATAATAATTTCCATCAAGACATGCCAGGCGAGTATAGGGCAGGACGTAAAAACCCCAAAGGCGGCTCTAAGGGTGCCCCATGTAAGGTGCAGATTACCGGGAAGATGACGCTGGGGAGAGCGACCTGTTACAAAGGATTGCAAAAAACAATCCTATGTTTATATCAACCTCCAGATAAAACAACTCTGCTGGAGTTTTTGATCAGAAAACAAATGCAGCATTTGTCTACAGAGGTGAGATAGTCACTTCTTGAAGTCTAAGGACTATGGGTTAAAAGGAGCAAAGGAACATAATGAAAATATCATTGTCTCTGCTGTTTTTTGTTTAAGGAAGCAGTTAACACACAGCAGAAAACCTGGGGGTGGGGGCGGGGTTGAAATAATAACAACAACAACAACAACAATAATAATATTTTACTAATGGAAGCAGGCTACAGTTTTCATGGACTATTCCTACAGGTCATTTCTGTCTGAAGGCATAAGTACTAAAGTGCAATTACAAGTATTGCTGTAAATAGTTTAGTCATTGCATTAAATTAAAAGAGAAATAATTACTTTAAAAGTCTGAATTTTGTTAAGTCTTCAGAATTGCTGTTCTCAAATTTATTATTCTGCATAATGAATATAGTGTTAATAAATATTTAACTTACTAAATAATTATCATCATTTTCTTCCACTGCATACTTACCACCAAATCAGGATTCAGTTCAAAACTGTAATTTTTCCAGCACAGAGCTCTTAACAACAGAACTGTTGTAGAGACAGTGGCTACTGATTCATTATTTCACTTATGCCATGTAGTAAGTCTGGACGAGACCACAACTGATCAGAGAAGATAGAGCACTGTATACCCATATACATAGTGTTCATTCCCCATAGCCAGGCAGTTTGGCACCCTGGGCATAATGCCTCCCTACACGTTATTATATAATGTTACTTCTATTTGATTTGGTGCCCCCGTGTGAGTGTACCAAAGGCAGTGTACCATTGTCACTGCCTTTGCTATAGTGCTCAATTTATATTTCCTCACTACTTATAATGGCATTTAGAATGAAAAAATGAGGAAGGAAGGTGTCTTTAAATACAGAATAGAGTTGGAAAGTTTATTTTAAGATATCAAGATATAAAGATAAGCTAAAATCACAAAGGAATGACTTTACTGATGGAAACTGTAATTTAAAGATGCTCCCTAACTAAGGAGACCGATGAAGATGTTACTTGGGAGATAGTTAAATAGCTGTTAGAGGCAAAAGCTGCTTGCAGATGTTTAAAAAACCAACAACGACAAAAGTTTTACTTCAAACTCTGCATGCACCCACACCAAGCCCAGCACATGCCCAGAAGAGGCAGCATGTTCATTGGACCCAACTTGCCCAACATCTGTATAGACTGGGGGATTTAATGGGGCTTTTTTTGGCACTTTTAGCTAATAGCCGATTGAATTAGCTTTCGATCTATACAAATGTAGTGGAGCTGGGTCAAAGTAACACAATGCTTCTTCCAGTAAAGCACTTTTTTTTTTCTTTTCTTTTTTAACATCTACAAGCAGCCAAAGTGTCTGCAGAGGTCACTTACTGCTCCACAATTAGGTGTAGTTCTTTTCATTCATTTATGCCTGTATTTATTGAATCCAGACAGTGCCATAGAAACAAAGTTTGGCACCGGGGCAAAGCCCACAATGGCAGCCTGCCCTCACCCCGCACATAGATCCAGGGGGTATCCCCCCCCAGACTTGCCTGGGAGTGCATGAAGCAGTGGGAGCCGCCCTTCCCCCATCACCATGCCCCCCCAGACAAGTTGCTCACGGCTCCATCCCATGCCCCGCCCTGGCCTCTTGGTGTCCCTTCGCTTCAGTGCCTGGGGCAGTTGCCCTGCTCATGCCCGCTTTGCTACAGCACTGAACTCAGTGACAACTATATGATGTCAGAAGTGAATAAGAGAAAATTTGAAAGAATTTGAGTTCCAAAATGACACAGAAGGTGGAAACTTCTCTGGCAACGCAGCCACACAGAAGCTCAAGAGTCACTGTAAATAATCCTCCTGTACAGTGACAGTTTAAGTAAAAGAACAGATAATCATGGAAGACTTGCACCCTTCTCCTTCTTGACTGATGTTAGGCAATACAGCAGAAAACTAGAGGGCGTTCAGACAAAGGTTGGAGTGGTACCAGGCAGCCACACAGGCACAGGTGGAAAAGGACAAAATCAAGTACTCAGGCTTCTTGCATACAGTGGGGGAAGGAACCCTAACTGTTTATAACAAATTTATCTTCAAAGACAGGCAAAATATGCAGTTAAATGTAATAATGTCCAAATTTGAGAAGAACTGTATGCCAAAAAAGAATGAGACCCCTGAAATACACCATTTTTTTAAGTGAAAACAACAGGAGAAAGCATAAGTAAGTATGTTACTGAACTAAAAAGACAGAGTAAGTTTTTGGGAACTTGACAGAATCTCCGATTACAGATAGAAATATTTTTGGCACTGTAGACAATGTGGCTGCTTGCAGATGTTAAAAAAGCACTTCACCAGAAGAAGCATTATGTTATTTCAGCTGACAGTATCTGTATAGATCAGGCACTTGGCATATTTATCCAAAGCAGATTCGATCACCTATTAGATAAAGGCAGCAAAAATGCCTCAGTAAAGCACCCAGTCTGTACAGATGTTGGGCGAGGCGGGCCCATCTAACGCGCTACCTCTTCTGGACATGTGCTGGACTCAGTGTGGGAGTGCCTGGAGTTTAAAGCAAAGCACTGCTTCTTTTTTGTTGTTGTTTTTTTTGTTTTCTTTTTTTTTTTTTTTTTTGTTAATGCCTGAAAGCAGTCTGCATTACATAAAAGGCTACAAAATGGGGGGACTTGTCCCTAGAGAAACTATCCAAATGTGCAGGGCAGTAGAAACTGTAAAGCACTGCCTGAAGGAGTGAATGCATCAGAAGGGGCTGGGGTGTAGGTTGTAGCTGTGTTGATCTAAGGACATAGGCAGACAAGGTTCTTTGGGTGAATCTGATATCTTTTATTAGATGAACTTAAATAGTTGGAAAAAAATTTAAGCAAGTTTTCGGGTTCAAAAACCCTTCGTCAGGCAGAGGAAGTTTTAGTAGTTCGTGTGTGCTTTTCCTGGATGGAATGAAAAGTAAAGAAGCCAGAGGCTGGGCTGGTATGCATACAAGATAGGCAGTCAGTGAAGATGTAGATTGAGGAGTTAGTGGGTAAGGGACAGGCTGGGTGGGGGTGAGAGAAGAGGGATGAATAGTGGAGAGGTACCTAGGGAGTCAGATGTCAGGCAGGTTATAATGTGTCATAAATCCAGTGTCTATATTTAGTCCATGATTTTTAGTATCCAGGAGGCTCTTGGCTACTGCAGCCTAAATTTTGACAATCATCTTAGGAAGAAGCAATTGTTCTAGAATAAGAAGCAACCATGCCTTTATGGGAAGAAAGAATCTATGGGCACAAGTGGAAATGCTATTATGTAGAAGGAAAGCAGCCTCAGCAGGCTGACACTAATGAACTTTGTACTATGTGCAGAAACACGGCTACCGAAAGTGCAGTCAGATAGATCCCAGTGTAAGGATTCAAGCCTATCAAGACTTGGAGGAAAAGCTTCTCAGCAAAAAATAAAACAAACTGGATCTGATACTTCATCAATCTGAGAAGAAAGTGAAATCTCCTGAAAGACTCTATGGCTAGGTACAAACATTCAAAAAGCCCAGGGTGGAATCAGACCCAGTTATGCAATTTTCTGTAAGTAGTGTAGTTTAGATTGGTAGCAAACAGAACACGTATTTACCCTTTGGTAGTGGGGAGCAAATCTTAGACCATATTTCACCATTTTTAAACCAGTCTGTGTGTGCCAAACTTCTGTTCTTTTATTGGTATAGACCAGTTTCTGATCACTTACACTGGCAAAAGCATAATGTCTATACCTGATCCTTATACTTGTTGTTAAGCGGGAAGATGTAGTGATCAAACTTCTAATTTAAGGATGCCCCCTAAGAAGATTGAAAAGTTAGCAATTGGGAGACAGTCGCTATTTGAAGTATCTGTTAGTTAGGGACAAAGTTTGCAGAAGTTGCCTATTGCTCCACAATTAGAGTTTTCTATTTTAGATCTTCTTGTTCACATAAGCCTGTATTTAGTGAGCTAACGGTACCCAAAATTGACCTGGGTAAAAAGTCATCCTAAAAACTTTGTGATCTACTTATTGCCTAGATAGCTACAATGGAGGTCAAAACATCCATTCCCTTCCTGCTTTGCCTGTGCTAGAGCATCTAAAAATCAGGCCTGTCCTAAGGTTAACACTTATAGATAGTTGTTCAACTGTCCAAATCCTGGGATCCATGCTGCAATGCATACAAACACTTCAAAACAGAAGCAAAACTTACTAGGCATGACTTATTGGGCTTAGGGAGCAGTGTGAGATGCATGGATGAAAGCCCATTGCGCCCCTGCACACCGAAGCCTCTCAGCAACCCCCAAAAGCCATGGAGTGTCCCTGCTGACCCCCAGCACAGCTGGAAGTAAGCAGGGCCCATGGTGGGAGGGGACTAGCCCAGCTCAACTGCAGGGAGGCAGCTGAGAGGAGCCAAGGAGGGTCTCGCCCCGCCCTGGCTCCTACTTCACCCAGCTCCCCAGGGAGAGAGTAGGGGAGGGGGAGAGGGTACTCATGAGTCCCTCTCCATTGGGGCAGGGTCCTCTGAATCCTAGGCAGGGCTCCCCCCTTGCCCAGGAGTAGCATGGTGCCAGCAGCAGACCCACTGCATGCACATAGTTTAAAAGGGCCCACCAAAGGAAAAAAAGCCCCAGTTGGGCTTAGTAAGTTGTGCGAGATGCATGGGTGAAAGCCTGTCATGCCTCTGCACCCCAAAGCCCCCCAGTGACCCCCAAAAGCCACGGAGCACCCCTGCTGACCCCCAGCACAGCTAGAGGTAAGCAGGGCCGTGGTGGGAGGGGATTAGCCCAGTTCAGCTGTGGGGAGGCATCTGAGAAGAGCCCCTCTACCCCACCTCCTATTCCACCTAGGGAGCCACGCGACTGGAGCCTTGTGAACAGGCCATGCCAGCAGGCACGCTTGTCTGCCCAGCACATGAGTTAGCACGGAGCTTGTGCAGGAGGATTAGCAGGAGGACCCAAGGCCCTGCCAGTGCACCCTAGGGAAGCCAGTCCCATCAGCAGCCAGCCTACCAGTGGCATCATGCAGATGGGCACGCGCCACACCCCAAGGGTCCCCTCGGAGCCTGAAGCCTCCCCCCGGTGCCGCAGAGGCCTCCACCCAGATGGAGCCCATGGTTCCAGGCTCCACGCAGACAAAGCCATACACAGCATTAATGTGCCTTAATGCATCTACATGTGTTAATGCACTTTAGCTATTCATGCCTAAATTTGATACCTGCTTTTGCCATTTTTAAGGCACATTAAGGACATGCATGTGTAGACACATCCCCTTAATGCACCTTAAATTGGGCCTTAAATCAGCACGAGTAAGTGTGCCTCCCTTGTGCTACTTCACTACTTATTCCATGCCTTCCTCAGGCATTGCTTTATACAACTGTCCTTATTCAAATTCAGTATCAAAAGAATAATTTCTCTGTGATTTTGTTTATACAATGTTCTGAAAGATCTGCTTCTCACAAAGGGATTTATGGCACAAAGAAACATGAACAAGAAGACCAGACAAGACCAGATAAAGCTAACTATAAATCCCTTTGCTCATGCAGGGGGTCACAAGAACTAATTTACCCTGATGTCTGTTCCTTTTAGGTAATACGTAATTGCTATTTGTCCCTACTTCATATATCCATTTTGTATAAAACTATCACCATGGGATCTCTTTCCAAGTTTCATGCATGAAGTCTTCAAAGAGGATGACCCCTTCACTCTCCAAATCTATGTAGCTTTCATAATCATTCTGGTCATTAGTAGTTCCATATTCAAGGAAGGAAATACTTCTAGCAGAAATAGAAAGGCTTATATACCCAGGAATACCCAAAATAACCTATTTGAAAACATTTTTGGGGTGTTCTCTTTCACCTTAACAAGTTATTAAAATATGTTTGATTCATGCATTAGGCTCATGTTTTTGTTCATATATCTATTCAGTTTTGACTTGTCTATATAGAGGATGACAAGGCAGTCACTGAACAAAAGTCATCTTCCTTATTATTAAAACTGGTAGGGAAAGTAAAGCAAGCAAAGAAAACAGTATGACACCCACTTACTGTAGATAGCAGATTTTCATCATAAGATCTAATGTTTTTAGGGCATGTCTAGGGTGGTTTTAAACACAGCATCTGAACATAATGGTGTAAGGAAAGAGAAGAACCACTGGGAGCAAAGACTAACTCTCTAGAGGTAGAAGCAGCCGCCCCAGCCCGAAGGTTACCAAGAGTCATTCAGGGATCTTTTTTCTGGTGTTTCCAGGGGGGAGGCAGAGGAAATGTGAGCACCAATATATAAAAAAGGACCCAAAGCCAGCAAGAGGGAGTCACCCAGAACCAGAAGTTTCTGAATTGGTCAGAGAGATGGCAGGGACAACTGAAGGCACTCTGGGAGTGGTCAGGAAGGTTTTTCAGAGAGACAGCTCTCAGGTAACCTGAAACTGCCACACGGCAGCCCAGAGAGACGGGTACCGTAAAGACCACAGTAGCTGGTCTGAGAAGAGGTACCATAAAGACTGGTCTAGAAGAGCAGAAAGAAGTCAAAGTTTGTTTGTTTTTTTTCTTTTGAAGTAGTAGAAGATCCCTCCCCAAATATAGCCAGATAGTGAGGCACAACTATGCAGGTAATAGGCAAGAAGCTGGTAAAATATAAGTCAGTTCCTTTTGTTCCAAGTCTCATAGATGATAATCAGGACTGAGGCAGCAATTGATTTTGGCTCTTAAAAAAAAAAAAAAAAGGCACAAGAAGTGTCAAGCCAGCTCAGAGAATGACTATACAGACTGTGAATTAACACCCGGTGGAACAGGCAAGGGTGTAGGGGTTGATGGAGCCCTCACTATGCTAAGGCAGCTATCAAGACCAACAACAGAAGAAGCCACATGCCCAGGTACTTCTTTTTTCCCTTAACATCAAGTTGTGGCAGGAGAGAGTATGGGCATGCAGGGTCTCTCATGAAGATGTCGTGGGCTTCAGCCACCTGGCCAAAGGGATAAGACTGTCTTAGGGGAAAAAAAAGAAAAAGGAAACCTTCCAAATAAGGTAATAACCTCTAAAGACTGACTGAGTACAGAAAATTGAGGCAGGCATTTAGACAAAAGGCAGGTGGACAGGCTCTGGCATAACCCCCACCTTGATAAATGGCTAAATACAGACAGTCAAAAAGCCTAAGGCTGAATCAATTGAATGTTCACATGTTAGTCTAAGCTGTGTAGATTGAACTGATAAGCAAGTGAACAGACATTCACTTTTGATTCCAGAAATGCAACCACATGCCTGCAGTGGCCCAAGCCAGAAGCCAAGGGGTGCTAGAGCAGGTAGCTTGTGCCAAGGCTAGCCCAACCACCTTGCAAAGGAGTGTTTGCAGAGGAGGTGCAAAGCATCCTGGGATGCTGGTGGACTGTGAATTAACTGGAATCTGGAGGGGATCTGGGATAAATTGGTTTATTGAATTTCTAACTTGAATCAGTTAAGTCTGAAAATGTTTCCTTCCAGGTTTCTCAAACTGGTTTCAGACATTTTGAAAGCAGTTTATGTACACTGAGCTTCTGTTGTGTTACAGATTTGAACCAGTTTCTGATCACTTATACTGGTTTATGTGTAATTTCTGTCCATAGCCAAGATGCTTTTTGAAAAGCAGTAAGGACTTTTAAAAGCAGTAAAGATGTCAGTCAGATGTTATCTGTCACACATGCCTTGTATTGAGTCTCTGCTAACTAATGTTATAGAATTTTAAAACATTGTAACAAATCAACTGAATTTTAGAAGATTTCAGAAACTGCTTTTTCATATTATTTAAAGATTTTGTGAGAAAATGTTGGCAGAATTAGCTGGACAGTGCAATACCATTATAATATTAGGAAGGAACCCACAATAGCATTCACTTTTAAAAGATATGTTGCTGGCCTGTAAACAAGTATCCTTAGAATGGGTACAAGGATGAGCATGTGTAGTTATCAGCTTCCAGCTTCTTTGAATTCTTCTACATCTTTTTCAGTAGACAAGTACATGCAGGTTCAGCCTACGTATTTATATATACAGTTCTCCCAGGTTCTATTCAGCACATTGTGATGTATATTTACTTTGTTCAAAAACAGTTTGGGCTAAGAAATAACCTTTACATCCTTAGAGTTTTTGCAGCGAGATCAGCCATAAGGAACATGAAATGATTCGCCTCTTTCTCAAAAACCAAACGGCAGCAGAAGCTGTAGCTGCTAGAATTGCAGCTGGTGATGGCAGCACAATATTTTGATACTTGGATTTTATAGCTGAATCTCAGGTGTATTTACAAGGATCATAAGAAAGGTGAATTTGATCTGTGCATTTGCATTCAGGCCTTGTTTCACAAGTTGAAATGTAGGCTTTATCTAAAAATCAAGAGATAAAACCAGAAACAAGATGTGGGATATGCTGAATTTCTCCTATGCAGCTCAAGTATTACAAGCACAAAATATAAAAACAAAGTACAAAATACAGTAGTTACTTTAAACTTGCAGTGTGTTGGAGGGTTACTTTCACACTGGACCTTCAAGACTGTGCCTTGACTGTGTCAAGAGGGATGTCGACAGCATGGAGAGGGTCCAGAGGAGGGCCACTCGTATGATCACAGGACAACAGGGCAGGCCCTATGAGGAGAGGCTACGGGACCTGAACCTGTTCAGCCTCCAAAAGAGAAGGCTGAGGAGGGATCTTGTGGCCTGTTATAAACTAGTCAGGGAGGATCAGCAGGCATTGGGGGAGTCACTGTCCCCTGAGCACCGCCAGGAGCGACCAGGAATAACGGTCACAAGCTGGCAGAGGGTAGATTTAGGTTAGATATCAGGAGGCGCTACTTCACAGTCAGGGCGGCTAGGATCTGGAACCAGCTTCCAAGAGAAGTGGTGCAAGCTCCTACCCTGGGTGTGTTTAAGAGGAGGTTAGATGAACATCTTGCTGGGGTCATTTGACCCCAGTACTCTTTCCTGCCATGGCAGGGGGGCGGACTGGATGATCTGCTCAGGTCCCTTCCAACCCTAGAAACTATGAAACTATATTCAACAATCAACCATGGTGAATACTGAAAACTTCAACTTATTAGATAAGAAGCAAGTTCTCCATTTCAGCAACTGGGAGAAGAAACACTATAAAAGATTAAACCCCTTAGCTATCAAAGTAGCACATTTAAAACTCTTCTTTTTGTTCATCATCCCTCAAGCTATTACCATGAATCCCAGAAACTTTCAGTTATGCTATACTCTGATAAGAAAATAGTCTCTTTATGAGAGATACTGTGTGGTGCTTATTCAGTTAACAAAACTTTCAGTAAAGTGAGAGATGATTGTGGTACCAGCAGTCCACTGTTGTCTTCTGTGGAGACAAAATTATTTTTACACAGGTAGTATCCAACTTAGGTGCTGACTGGCAAGAGGATGGATGCACTGGGTCTCCATTCTAGTAAATTATTACAATTTTGCTTCCACTTGCTACAGCAGAGGAGCAAATAGATACGAGTCACAGACAGGGGTGTAACTAACAAGACTTGCACGCTTGGCAAAACCACACTGCCCTCTCTCCAGGAGGGAGGGGAGTTCTTATATGAATGATTTTGCCCCCTAGACCACCCATTCCACTTCAGCTTACATCCATTCCCATTTGATAATGTAAACACAATCGATTTTGTGGCCCCAAGTACATTTCTATAGAACAAATGGGCACCATTGTCACCAGCAACATCATGTTTGGCACCTTCTTCAGTAGTGTCAGCAAAAAAGGCAAAACAACAATGAGTACAGAGGTTGCTTTTTCAAGATTTAAAGTGCTTTAGTGCCATGACTTAACAGCAGTGCATGCCTTTACAGCACATTAAAAATGGGTACAGCACTTCAAATTAACCCTTGTTAAATGAGGTATTAAATTTAAAGTGCTGTACCTTATAGCACTTTACCAACCAACAGCACTTTAAATAACTTCTGTACATTGATCAAATTTCTGGCCAGTGGAGAAGCCCCAGAGGCAATGAAGCACCCCTGCCTCCTAGCCTAGAAAGTGCAAAAAGGCTGAGCCCCCTCTCCCCACAAACATGGCACTTCTATCATGTTTAAGAGTGCTGTAACTTTATAGTGCTATAAAAAGTGCTTTAAATTACAGTGCTGTAAATTTTGTATGGAACACTTCTGTACGCACCCTACATTAACTTCTCACCCCTACATCAGGATTTAGGTAAGACTGGAATGATGCTATAGCACATTTTTTGTACTGGTCTGAAATCCCTGACATACAAGCTACAGCCCTATATTATGCATGTTTTCTAGTTCAGAAGCATTTCTGACTGTTATATATCAGAAAAATCAATTTAGACTGCAAAGTTTCTTGAAGTGTCTCAGTTTCAGTTTTAATCTGAACACTTAAATCACTCATTGCAAAACTAGTTTGTTTGTTTGTTTCCAACTACTCCCATCAGAGAAGCAGTATATTTGCAGGAATTCAAGAATACAGGGTTGAATTTTAAAAAGTGAAAATTTACTGTAGCTGGGATACCTATACTGTAGGTATGGCATTTCAAGTACCTGGGAGAACTCGAAGCTGACAGAAAAAATCAATATATTGATAGTATATTAATGTATTAAATATTTAGTCTGCAAAAGTATAAATATCAGAGTGTTTTATACTACTAAAGTAAAAATTGTAACCAATATACTTTGTATTATGGTTTTTGTTGTGTTTTTTTTTTCCTTTGTCTGCTTTCCTTTATACACTTTGCCACCTCTTACCATGGCAAGCACATAGCTGGAGTTCATCAATTTGTCTTTGAAAATTTCTCAAAAGGCAATTCACAGAATCTGAAGATATAGAACATTAGGGATCTCCAGTAGCAAGATGGCCTTAGCTAAACACTCTTCAGTAACAAGGGAAACAGAGGTTCTAAGCTCTATGCAGTAACACAATGCCCAGCTAACCTGCATGTTTTCCCCATATCACTCTGTTGTGTCTCATTTTCTGCAGATGTTTTTCAAATGTGTGCAGTAATGTGTCCTGGCCACGCTACTGCCACTTCTCCTCATCCCCCCAGCTCCAGTTCAATACCAGCCAGGTGGTTGCAGTGACGTATTACCAGCTGGAGGCTTTCCCCATGACATTGCTGGTGCCAGGCCACTGGTAGCTGCACCCATGCTGCCACTACTTCTCCCAAATGCCAGCACCCCAGTGACAGCATGGGTTTAGCTGCCAGATGGTGGGGAGGGAGCTGTGCTGGGTCAGGGCAGCTTCCAGCTGTGCTCAGGTTCCAGTCACCAGGGGGAGCTGAGGCAAAGAAAAACGGCAGCAATGCAGATGTGGTTTGCATATACCTGGACCTGGCACAGCTCCCTTCTAGCTAAAAGCTGCAGCCATGCTGCCAAAAAGTGTGGGGCTGGGAGAGGAGGCAGCTACACAGATGTAGCTCCCAGTTGCCTGGTCACAGCACAGGTGTAGGTAAATTCCCTGCCACTATTATGTCTCTGTAGCCACTTGGCCCACATCAGACCAGAGTTGGATTGTTCTGGGTTAAAGGTTGCTGTCCCTTGCATTAGTCAGTAGTTTAGATGGGTATAAAAGCTAAATTTAACTGAAGAACAATTGTTGAAGCCCACTTTTTTTCCCCAAGACTCAGGGTGTTGTCCCCGTCAGATGTCAGTAGGAAAAGCCTCACTTTATTTTACCTTAAAAAATGCTTGATATCCACATAGGGTTAAAAAAAGAGAGGGCCTTGAACATGATAACGTTTTTAAAAATTTAATGAAACAGGAAAATTCCATCAAAACAGTTTCCGCACCTCAGGCCAATAATAAACAGATCCCTGCTGGATCTGTGTAAATTCTTCTATGCAGTGGTGCCAACTGGTGACCAGGCGCTAAGGTAGAATTAAACAATTAGCAAAGTTTCCCATCTGCTGCAGGATGGACTGATGTCTCTCTATACAGCACATTGCTAAGGCTGAAGCTTCTGAATGGTATCTCTAACCAGGAAGCCTTTCACTGACTGAAAATTTGTTCTTTGCACTTTTACACACAAAAACTAAGCCTGAATCCTTTCATAGACTGAAAGGTAGAGAGTTTGGGGCAGTTTCTCCTCTGTCTGTTCATTTCAGAGAGCCAGTTCATGAATTCTTCTGCTACAAGTAAAGGCAGAATATAAAACAATTTGTAGAGTTAAGAAAACTCTAAACTAATGGGTCATGTCAAATGGTTGAGTTGCAGTAGGAAACAGACTTTTTTTCCCTTTGGAATGTTTCCATTTTCCTACGCAACAACTTGCACAACTACTTAAAGTGATATTAGTACTAATAAAAAAGATATGAGACTGATAGTTTTGGTGGGTGTTGTCTTCTTTATCCCTTAAAACACACTTGGAAGCTATGTAGGGTCTTAAGTCAGAAAATAAAGGGCATTTATACACATGTTCTAGGGGGGAAGGAGGGCCAGGGGAAATGCTTTGATTAGAGCAGATCCAAGAACCACTTTAATTAAAAGTGCCTGGAGCGTCACATATATCAGTGTCCCCGCACTGAAAAATGGTAGTGGGGGCATGTAAGGAACTGGAGGACACTCACCTGGGAGGCGTCCCCAGCCAGGAACACAGACCCCTCCAGAACAGGACCTCCATGCTGTGGTGGGAGCTCCCGATCTGCCCCTGCCCAGTTTTATCACCTCGGCAGGTGAGGTGGATTGGCGCCAATCTGCAGGCAAGGCAATATGCGGGGGCCAGAGGCAAAGCTGCTGGGGGGAGGAGGTGAAGACAGCAGAGGACAGTGAGAATGGAGGCTAGAAGTGCGGGACACTAGGCAGATGCCCTGGGAGCCAGGTAAGCACCCGAGCAGGCTCTGAAGAGGCTGGACAGCTGTTTGTTGGGGATGATCTAAGTGCAGCTATGCCTATGCTCTACTGTATTTCCCAAGCTTCTGTGCTTTTCTGGTTGCTCCCAACCCCACTTTCTGCTGCGTGTGTCAGGGTGTTTAAGCCTTTTTCAGAGGCATTGGGCTTTGGCTCTAGCCAAAGCTGGGGACTTTGACTGGGGTGTGCCAATGCTCCTGCTAGGACAAACCTAGCCAACTCTAGGTTCCTGGATGGAGGGTCTTGCCCCCTGCTCAGGGTTTGACTGATCACCATATTGGGGTCAAAAACAAATTTTACTCCATGGTCAGACTGGTATGGATTGTAAGGGTTTGGCCTTTCTCTGTGGTTGGGGGCATAGCCTCCTACCTGGGATCTCTTGATCCTAAAATGGAAACATTTCATAGAAGCAGGATATTGGCTGCCATGGTTCCCCTGCTTTACTTTTACAGACAAGGTGTTAGGTCTGTGTCATGTCAAGGTTGACAGTAAGTAGTTTTCTGTAGTGTTTAGATTATGGATTGTACAGGACGGTTTGGATAAAAATGATCCTGCCAGAGGCAGGGAATTGGACTAAATGACCTCTGGAGGTCCCTTGCAGCAATGCTTCTCTATAATATCTTTCCTATGAAATATGGAATACTACAATTGAAAATGCATCAGAAAGCCTGAGTACCGAACATACCCTTCAACTGTCCTATACATATCAGCATTTTCAATTTTGTATGATGTGCTATTTGCTGTTGTTCACTAGCGTCACATTCTACATAGGTCTGCATTTGTGTGTTTGTTTCTTCCCTTCCTGCCAAGGCCACCACAAGTATGCAAGATATATTTATAGTAATGGTTGAAAAAAAAGCTATTTGGGAAAGACACCAATTTAAAACAAAAGCAAGGTAGCTTAATTACCACTTCAAGTGCAAATTAATGCAAAATGACAACTGACCCACTGGTTTGTTCTGAAAGCAGGTTCTCTCTGCCTGCAAACCAGGCCTGAGGACAAAAGACATGATATTGCTAATGGTCACTTTACCTCTAAGGAAAGTTTTATATCTGACTCCTACCACAAGCTACAGATAATCCTATATAAAATGCTTGTTTCTTTTCAAAAGGGGCAGCATACTTACAAAGCAGGAGTCCTATCTAATTGGGAAAATAGGGAATGGCAAACTATCAAGACACATTCACCTCTGAAAACTTTTCCCTAGAACTGACATTTCCATATGTGAAAGGATACATGGTTTCAGGCTGTCAAACTGAAAACATAGCAAAATACAGCATTACTTGGTAATAAACATACCCTAGAGTACTATGAGATTTCTACCTGTATAAAACAAACATGAGATAAAATCTTCAATGTTATGTGAAAAATTTTTCTTTGGTATGATTTCATTTTATTTTGACTAGCAAATCCAATTGGTTAGATTCATGACTGGCTGACCTGCTCCACTGGGCTTTAAACTAAACCCGCTGGGGGACTGGGGGACTACCGCCACTGCTGGCCTGCTGAGCAACCCTTGCAAAGCCAGCGGGCCAAGGCACTTAAGGGAGCCCACCCTTCCCCAGCCCTGGTACAATCTGTGGGCAAGGCAAGAGCCCCCAAGGGGACACTTGCCTGCCTGTACACAAATGCCTGGAGCTTGGAATAAGCAGGAGGAGCTCATCCTCCTGCTCAATGCAAATAATTATGATGTCACTGGGATAACGGAGACCTGGTAGGCATGACTGGACCACAGGTATAGATGCCTATACCCTGTACAGGAGGGATCGTGCAGATAAAAGGGCGGGGGTGTAGCTCTCTATATTAAGGAAAGCTACATGTCCCTGCAAGCTGATACTGGTGACTAGGGTGGACGACTGGAGACCCTCTGGGTTAAAATTCGTGGGGAACATGGCACAGGGCACACAACAGTGGGAGTCTACTACAGACCTCCCACCCAAAGTCCTGACTTGACCAGGAGTTCGTCCACGAACTGGCTGAGGCCGCATGCTCCAGGACCATAGTTGTCATGGGTCACTTCAATTACCTGAACATCTCGTGGGAGGACCACTCAGCAAAATCCGAGCAGTAGCAAAGCTTCCTCATGCGTGGGTGACCTCTACCTGACTCAAGAAGTTTATGGGCCAATGAGAGGCAAAGCGCTGCTCAACCTGGTTCTGGCTACAGGGGATGACCTAATCAGCAACCTAGTGATCGATGGGAAGCTGGGTGATAGCGACCATGAGCTGATCACCTTCACCATCCGCCATAAAGCTGCCAAGTCAGTCAGCAACACGGAAGTCCTTCACTTCAGGAAAGCCAACTTTGACAAGCTCAGGAGGCTTGTCAGTCAGGCCCTAAGGGACCATGACCCCAGGGAGAGGGGAGTTCATGAAGGGTGGTTGCTCCTCAAGGGAGCAATCCTCAGTACACAAGCTAAGTCTATTCCATCTCAAAGGAAAGGCAGCAAGAGGGTGCAGCAGCCCCCCTGGCTCTCCAGGGACCTAACAGACCTCCTAAGGCTAAAAAGAAAAGCCTACAAAGGATGGAGGACAGGATTCACCTCCAAGGAGAATTATTCTGCCCTGGGCTGGTCCTGCAGGGAGCAAACCAGGAAAGCCAAGGCTGCAACTGAACTCCAACTAGCTTCAAGCATCAAGGACAACAAAAAGTCCTTTTTTAGATATGTGGTGAGCCAGAGGAAAAGCAAGGGTAACACAGGACCCCTACTGAACCAGATGGGACAACTGACACCCAGGAAAAAGCCAACCTATTAAATGGGTACTTTGCGTCGGTCTTTCATCAGTCCCATGGGACGCCCATGCCCACTATGAGACAGGAAGGTCCAGGTGGGGGAGATCCCCTGCCCTCCATAAATGCTGACCCTCGTGAAGGAACACCTTGAGAAGCTGGATACCTTCAAGTCAGCTGGCCCTGACAATCTACACCCAGGGTAGTCAAGGAGCTGGCGAGCATCATAGCCCAGCCTCTGGCACGGATCTTTGAAAACTCCTGGCACTCTGGTGTAATGCCCAAAGACTGGAAGAAGGCCAATGTGGTGTCTATCTTCAAGAAAGAGAGGAAAGTGGATCCGGCCAACTATAGGCCCATCAGCCTGACTTCTATCCTGGGGAAGATCTTAGAAAAGTTCATTAAAGAGGTCATCGTTAATGGACTGGCCAAAGCCAACATCCTAAGGGATAGGCAGCATGGGTTTGTTGTGGGTATGTCTTGTTTGACCAATCTCATTTCCTTCTATGACCAGGTCACCTATCACCTGGACAAGGGAGAAGAGATTGATGTCATATATCTTGACTTCAAAAAAGCCTTCGATCTGGTATCCCATGATCACCTCTTGGCGAAACTGGCCAATTGTGGCCTTGGGTCCACCATGATCCGCTGGCTGGGAAATTGGCTCCGTGGTCAGACCCAGAGGGTTGTAATTGATGGCAGTCACTCATCATGGTGTCCTGTGACCAGTGGGGTCCTTGGACACATATTGTTCAACATCTTCATTAATGATGTGGACATTGGAGTCAGAAGCAGACTGGCCAAGTTCACCAATGACACCAAACTTTGGGGCAAAGCATCCATTCCAGAAGATAGGCAGGTCATCCAGGCTGACCTGGACAGGCTCAGCAAATGGGCGGATGAGAACCTGATGATGTTTAACACCGAAACATGCAAAGTTCTCTACTTTGGGAGGAAAAACCTGCAGCATCCTTATAGGCTTGGCAGTACTACACTGGCTAGCACTACAGAAGAAAGAGACTTGGGGGTCATCATTGACCACAAGATGAATATGAGCCTGCAATGCGATGCTGAGGCTACTAAAGTGACCAAAATGCTGGCTTGTATCAATAGATGCTTCTCAAGCAAATCCCGGGACATTATTCTCCCCTTGTACTTGGCCTTGGTGAGGCCGCAGCTGGAGTACTGCACCCAGTTTTGGGCTCCACAATTCAAAAAGGATGTGGAGAAGCTTGAGAGAGTCCAGAGAAGAGCCACGCACATGATCAGAGGTCAGGAAAACAGACCTTATGAAGACAGGCTAATAGTCCTGGGGCTCTTTGGCCTGGAAATGCGCAGGCTCAGGGGTGACCTGATGGCCACCTATAAGTTTACCAGGGATGACCACCAGGATCTGGGGGAACATTTGTTCACCACAGCGCCCCAAGGGATGATGACGTTGAACAGTCATAAACTACTGCGAGACTGTTTCTGGCTGGACATAAGGAAGAATTTCTTTATTGTCCAAGCCCCCAAGGTCTGGAACAGCCTGCCATTGGAGGTGGTTCAAGCACCTACGCTGAACACCTTCAAGAGCAAATTGGATGCTTATCTTGCTGGGATCCTATGACCCCAGCTGACTTCCTGCCCTTTGGGCGGGGGGCTGGACTCGATGTTCCAAGGTCTCTTCCAGCCCTAATGTCTATGAAATCTATGAGTAAATATGACCCTTAGACAAATCAAAGAAAAGAAGAGGTGGAAGACGGATATTTTCAGATAATTTTCTCCGTTTTGAAAGACAATGATTTTCTATTTTTAAAAGAAGTGTGCATTAATATATCTGCATGTCTCAAGATGCATATGATGCATCATTTTCAGAAATGCCAACAAAGGACTTAAGTGGAAATTAAAAAAAATTAGCATTCTTATGAAGCATTGATATTCCTAGAAAGAGGAAATCAGCATACTAAAATTTTTTTCAGTATTTGTCAAGATGCCTTAAGAAATTATAGGTACTGATTTTTATTTTAAACAAAAACAAAAACAAAGCTCATACAATTACTAATGTAAAACAAAGAATGGTTTTGTCAACTATATTTAAAATACTTAAAATGTTGAGAATGACACAGTTTTAAATGATTGCATATAACATCCTTACTTTAAGTTGCCTCAACTGAGTGAACCATCCCCCTTAATCACTTTGGAGGGAAACAGAAAATGGAATGGTAAATAAAAAGTAATGCAACATACACACAATGCATGAATGTAAGCATGTTGGGACTACCTGATCATAATCCCCACAGCACAAACAACTCATATCTTGGAACTTTCCATGATATTGTCACAACAATGCTTTGTAAACATGCAGGGAAAACCCAAGATTGAAGCACTGCAAATCTTGTCTGACAGGACTGCCCCAAGGTTGACTAAACTAAACTCAGCCACAGTTGTGACTGAATGAGCTTTGACATACCCCTGACGTTTCAATAGTACTAAAAAGTATGATAATGTGTGTGAAGGAGTGAGACAAAATGCACAGCCTGGAGAGCAAGCAGGGCTGCAGCTGGAGACTGAAAAGGAAGGAAAATACCCACCCAACTTCTGGAGTAGCATCTCACTCAGGATTGGAGGAGGGAGGCCGGACAAAGGTATTTCCAGCACCAGAGAGGGGCAGAGAGGGGACAGTTCCCTGCAGGGCAGGGCAGACCAGCACATAGCAAAGACTGAACTAAGGGATTTTGTCTGTATTATGGCAATTGGGATTTTAAGCACCTGAACACAGGTAAAAGAGACATTAACAGAGCCTGACAAGAAGGCTGAGAAGCAGCTGGGGTTTTATTTGGTTTTTGCTGTTTCTTTTGAGTTCTTGAGTACAGACCCTGGAAAGGTGTACCTAAAAGAGGTCCAAGATCACCCTGGAGTAGAGGGTCAAAAATAAGACCACAACAGGCAGCACTTCAGGAGAATAGTGTGAACACCATCTGGAGAGGCTAGGCTGAGATAAAGGGGAGGTTTTGGAGCTCCATAGAAGAAACAGGGATTGAGACCAGGCAGGATCACTGTGGGCAGTGCCTCCCAGGAATATATGTCATCAAAGTCATGGAGAGAAAACATAAGATCCACTTCCTGGCAGATCAGGTGATCCAGAGCCAAGGTCTACCCTGTCGGCACCTGTAGGCAGACGAGCTTAGGGCAGTGGTAGCAAGCCTTATAATACCTACAGCTGTCCAATGAGAAACACAGACATGAGCCAATTACAAAGAGCTTTCTCAACGAACAGAAGGACCAAGGGGGTGGGGGTAAGGGCGAACCTGATCTAAAGGGTAACTGCTAAATGAAAAATGAAACAAAGGAAAATGAAGGATAGCAGACAGACATGAACAAGAATTTTTGACTGAACAGTTATCTGCCATATAATGTTGATTTAAGAGAATCAAAAATGTTCAACAGGTAGATTTTTATCCCTAGAAACATTTGATAGAAACCAAGCAGGAGACTGGCCAATTTACTACCCAACCTTTCCCATTTCTTGCCAGCTCTTCTGACATTCAACTTCCCTTGCTCTTCTGCCACACTCCATCCAGGTCCAGGATCTAGGCCAAGATGTTTTCAGAAGTTTCTGATTTTGTTCTTTCATTCCCACTAAAGATATTTTTCATGACTGATGTCTTGTTCCAATATGGAGAGAAAAAAAAAATTTCAAAATGCAAAATTTATCTCAGGCCAGGAATTCTTGTTCCTGAACAGCTTTAATGGACAGTGATCTTTCTGTCCTCCAAATAAAAATAAGACGTTCTAGATAATAATTAAGTTTTGCATGTCATTAGTTGAAGGAAGTTATTTAGGAGTGGGCACGATGAAGAAAATATTAAAACAATTGGCTGGTTATAGGTATATGAGTTCCTCAGCTTTGAAAGGAATTTCAGATGAACACCGAACACAGCTCTTATATTTACAAAATTCTGCATGAACTAGGATTTCCAAAAAGCTCAAAGTTAGCCATCCAGATTCTATTAAAACTGAGCTCCTTAAATTCCTTTAAAAACAAACAAACAGCTGTACAAATAATATTTTGTTTGTTGGGCAGATATTTGTATTTTTTTCATTTCTTTCTCTTATTCTAATAGAAGCAAAGGAAATAAGGAAATGAAGTGAATCATGATAATTCTAGAAAAGTGATGCTCAACTTTTGTCTTAAACAAGTGGACAAAAACTTAAAATCACAAACGTGCCAGGGACTCCACAGAAAAGTGTCATAGTTCCATACTTTGGCATATCCTAATATTAAGTGTTTAAGAAATATGAGAAAGGAAAACACATTTTTAGTAATCTAAGGCTTATTCATACAAAAGTAATAATTTAAATTTTCTGTAGTGGTATTTCAAATTTCATAAAAATGATTACACCTTAGTATCATTTCAAAATAATAAAACCAACAATTATATTGCACAAGATTATTAAAGAAATGTTTATTTCAGATGATAGATGGAAATTGCCTAGCCGGTAGCACTGTACCTTACCTCAGCTCCCCACACTTCCCAATGTCCTACCAATATCTCCTGAAGGGAGAGTCATATGTCATAGATATCATGTATGTTTTGAGAACACTATGGATTGGGATCATGCTCTGCCTCAGAGCAATGGGGCTTTCTCTGAACTAACTTTTTTTCCCCCCCAGCACTGTGCTGTACCAGAGCCCCATAGATGTGTGCTCATGAGGCTGCCAAGGATGGGTCCCCCACTGCCTTTTCCCTTCCAATTGCCAGGGTTTCCCAGAGCTTCAAGGTGTAGAATCTGTGCATTGTTGCCTCCCACTCCCCTTCTCCCCCACTGAATTCAGTGGCAAGGAAAAGACAGGATGAGGCAGCAGAGGAGCCATTCAGCTCCAGGGCTCCAGAGCTACATGAAACCTATCACTCCAGCCATGGCAGCACTGGCATGACAATGAGCCAATGCTGGAGCTTTCATGCAGCTCCAAAGCCTAGAAGCTGAATGTCATTGCTGCTGCTTGTCCCATTTTTTCCCAGCTGCTGAATAAAGTAAGGGGGTGAAAGGGAGGCAAATGGCAGCTGTGCTCAGCTCTTGGGCTCTGGAGCTGCATGAAAGTTCTGTGCTAACCAGCATGTCAGCATCGGTATTCATATCCTCATTTCTCCTGTCACTAAATTCAGGGGCAAAAGCATTCTCTGGGTGACATGTCAGTGACCGGCCATTCACACTGGCTTCACAGGCCACATCTGTCCCAGATGCCAAAAGCTAAGCACCACTGTTCTGGAGGATGCTGACCCAGCAAGTCAAACCCTTATTTCCCTGAGCAAGAACTTGAATGTGGGTCTTCATACTTCTTAAGTGTATGCTTTAACTACATAGGCTAGGGACAGACATTACTCATAAACCAGTATAAGTGATCCAAAACTGGTTTAAACCTATAACAGAACAGATGTTAGGTGCACATAAACTAGTTTGAAAATGGCTGAAACCAGTTTGAAATAAACCTGGTTGAATCTAATATCATACTTAACTGATTTGGGTCAAACCGGTTTATGCAGTCTGTCCCACACCCCTTCCTGGTTTAAGTTAAATCAGAGTCCCCCAGTTGTGTAAGGCAGAGTACTCAATTGTGTATGGGGAATTCTGATTTAACTTAAACCAAATGCTTTGCTGGGTGGGGCTCTGCTCTCCAGCCCAGCAGGTTTAGCCCCTCCAATCTGCTCCCTGGCTGGAGCTCTGGCAAAGACTCTACCTCCACCAGGCATTTGCCTGGCTTCCTCCTGCTCCCTTGTCTCCCCCTCACCACTCCCTGCTGAAGCAGGGATTCCTCCTCCCCTCTGCCTTCCACCAGCAGCTCTCAGCATTAGCTAGCATACCACATGCTTGCTACAGTCTGTGCTGTGGGAGACAGCACAGTGGCTTAGGGCTCTTTGGATCTAATCAGCAAGTAGCTGGTAATATCCCTCCATTCCTTCCTTGGAAGAAGTTGTTTAAGAAAAGTTTGAACTACTGAGAGATCCTTTTGTTTTGCTGATGGAGTGATAAATGCTGGTAAATCCCTGCTGGCTCCCTCCCAGGGGAGGGTGGGTGGCGAGTGGGGGAAGCCAGGGAAAAGAACCCCTCCCTAATCAGTGCATCCTGCCAGGGCCTGGCCATGCTCACCTTAGCTCAGCAGTGTGGACAGGAAGGGAGGGCTTCTTTAGCACCCCCCAGCTTCTAACCTGAGCCACTGTAGGTATGTGCCTGCATTTTTTCAGTCCAGATGGGTGTCTGTGCAGTAACAAACTGATTCAGCCTAGGCAGGTTAGATTAAATTGCAAAAATTGAATCAATTCAGACTCATGCTTTTTGAATGATAGTCCCTAGCCATAGGGGCAGGTATTCTGGGGTGGGTCTCTCTCAATGTCTCCTGTGAAAGCTGTTCCAATTTTTTTTTTCAAGGGGGGAGGAGGGAACTATGCATTGGAGCAATTAAATAAAATATGACCACTGTGCTAATTAGGACAATCATTCCACCAGACAGGAACATTTGGAATCCAAGTGGTATTCCTATGAACAGCTATTTTTACAAAAAAAAAAAAAGGAGCTTCAACAAGAGAGACTGAAAGGGACCCACTCTACAGTCTAGTGTTTAGAGCAGTCATAGTTGGGACGTTAAAATCTAAGCCCTGCTCCAAGTTAAGAGAATGCAGATTTGGACCAAGATTTTCCATGTCCCTCATGAGTACCATATCCACTAAGCTATTTCTACAAGTGGAGACCACAAACTTCTTATTATTATTTATATGAATGGCACTCAAGTCTTCACATGAAACCATGCAAAAAAATGAAAAAAAATATATTAGGATTCATTTTTGCATTGCTGGAGTTTTTTCCTCATTTTTGTTGGATGAAACCATTAACCAAATTCAATATTAATTCACAAATATTTTTAGCCGCTACAAAACTGTCATTGTCAATAAAACAAATATATTGCCTAAGTCTAATTTAATGAAGAGAATACAAATAAAAATCTCATAGTTTGTAAAATGGAGTGGATTAGAAAACAGGGCTCTCTTAGAAAAAGTACTCTCTCTAAAAAAATTAAAAATCCTGTTGCTAGAATTGAAGGTGTCTAGAGCCCAGATTAATGAATGGAAAAGACAAAGTCAAAGGGTCAGATTATTTTACTAATGCAGGTTGTTGTAGAACAATTTCCAGTGTTGGTAAATTTATCTTATTGACTTCTTTCAAGCAGCAAGGATTACATGAGCCTTTTTTTGGATTCACTAACCCCCTTCATCACTAATAGGAATGAAGCTAATAGATAAATAAAATCTAGCTCTAAGCAGTAGGAGGGAGACCTAACAAAATGTTAATGGAAGACAAGCTACTCAGTTTCATGTTTTATTTTTCACAGATTTTACTCCATCCTTAGTTTTATACTTAAAAGTTCTACATAATACATGTTACCCAATAATATATTCAGTTGTGCTTTACTATGTGTTCATTGTAGAAATATGATTTATCAGAATCAATGTGTAATGCTTTGAAGTCATAAATATTATTCTAAAATTATGACTATATGGTCATAACTTTATGACTATATGGACACTAACATCTTAGATATTTTCATGTTTCTTCAATTCTAATGTGCCAAGGCTTAACCAAAAGATCACTAAGATAGTGTTGTTCCGGTGACTTCAATAGGTTTTGGAAAAATTCCTTTTTAATGTTGATATATATTGTAGTAGAATCCAAAGATTCCAAGCTATATTGTGCTGTTATACTTTAGTGCAATATCAAAATACTTAGGTTACAATACTCCTCTCTGATCTGCACATTGCTAAAATCTACTCTTCATCCACAAGCAAATCCCCACTTAAAGTCTCCAGGTATTGCACATATATAGGAATCCCAGTATATCAGCCTAGATCTGTTGTGTAGATCTAACATCAAAATTCTCTCTTATTGTTCAGTTAGGTCAGATTATTGACCAGAACGTTACCATGTAACTGTGGATGCCAAAGGATTACCAGATTCCTTTTTCCCCTGTCAACCCTTGTATAATTTTTCATTTAATTACTGATAAAGTCAATATGCTCACAAGGAAAAAGCAGCAACACTTCAATAGTAATAGTCTCAGTGATAAAGAAATATTTTATGCCAGTGTTGCTCAAACATTTGGCCCTGAGAGCTAGATAAGTGGCCTGGGGCTGGTTTACAGGCCGAATGGAGTCCTGCACCAGGATTGGGTGCTAGAGTCCAGCATCACCCTCTCCCTGCTCCACACACAAGGTTTGGACTTCAGAGGCCTGGTGCCAACCCCTCCCATTGGGACAGGACCCAAGGAGCCTGGCACCAACCCTTTCCATGCCCGTATGCCAGGATTGGGTCTCAGGGATCCTGGCACTGATAAAATAGTCCTTTATACAAGGAAAAATTCAGCCTTGAAGTACCGGTACATGTCTAAATGATATTGATTCAAATACTTCTCTAACACACACATTTGAGGACTGCTGCCTATAGTGCTAACATGAGTAACCCTAGTTATGTTCTGTACATTCTGCTATGGTTATGTTCTACAGTGGTAACTTAGCATATTAGTTATCTCTACACCCTCATTAGTATGCATGTGTGAAGGTCATGGGGCTATTGGTGTCACAGTTCACAGTTTGTGGCCTTGGGTTTACTGTTTACAGTTAATGTATACCACTGTAAAGTGTAGGTGGATCATTTTTTTTGTCCACCTGTCCTCTCTTCCAATATTGTGGAATTTGTAGGCCCACAATGTTGTTATTGCTAAGTTACACAAAAGTCACTGATAGGTCTGCACTCACAATGGGCTGTGCGGAGGGGCAGTCCTCTGTTTTAGGACAGAGAGTATATGTCTGAAAAATGGGAGAGATTTGGACAGAATCTTGGCCTTTTTGCCAAGATCAAACCAGAAATACCATGATCAACCAGGTCAATGGCATTGTGTAGTTAAGGGTGGAGACTTGTCCAATGCAGTATGGACAAGTCCTCCTATAAAAGTCTACTATAGCCTCCCAATGGGAGGATCTCATTGGGAGGCTACACACTTTGTTTTTATAGAGATGGGGGATTTCTCCTTAGCTTTCTCCTTTGGCCTTTTGGCTAAGGGCAAGCAACATTCTGGGGCATCTGAACTCCAAGGCCTCCAGGCTTAGTGCCCGCACACAGGATGCCTGCCAAGCATTTGGAAGTATCTGAAGACCCAGGCTGAAGAGTCTGGAAGGGAGGATAGTTGCTAATGGCACCACACAGACTTGAACAAATGAGCTCTGCTCATTCGATATAATTCATAACTGATTTGGCTAATTTGGCCTGAGACACAAAATTTATTGGGGAAAAAAATACTCCTAGATGACCTTGTGATTCATCAGTTCCTGAAAGGTGAATATAGGTTCCTATAATGAGTTCAGGGAGAAATGTAACATTTCTTAAAGTTAAAAAGAGATAAGAATTGCTGAGCCTGTTGCTGAAGTAGGAAAGGAACTAAAAGAGCTGGAGTTGTAACCTGAAAAGGACTAGTGGATTAGTTTGCCAGTGACTGAGAAGGTTAGCTATTTTGAGTTTCAGTTCTGGTATGTACAGCCATTTGCCGCACCCATTCTAAGTTTACCTGGCTTACTTTAATCCATGTGAATGTAGACTGGGAGTAGCATGTACAGATGTTTGCTGCTCCTGAAAGCTATACAAGGAAACTGATATAAATAACTCAAGGTGCAGGGTGCAGGTAGTATCAGAGGAGGCTAGCAGGTCCACGGGTAAAAGCTGCCAGGTCCCTAGCAGGGGGTCTGTCATGGGGTGGGAGGGGTGGGGGCTAAAAATAGCCCGGTCAGGGTCAGTGCATAGAAAGAGGCACAGCCCCAGGGCTAGGGTGAATAGCTGGGCTTTCCCAGCCCTGGAGCTGTGCTCCAAACATATACAGGTGTTCAAGAGACTGGGTTAACCTGTTTCTGATCTAAGTTAATTCACTACCTTAAGTGAACCAACTGAGGTTGGGCCTGCCATTTTGGGGGCAATTTAAATCCCCCTGCACACTTGCACTGATGGGCTTTTAGAACAACCTAACCCTAGCTAAGTTGATCTAACTCTAAGAGTTGTACATACTCTTAATGTTTAACAGTTAAGGTTTTCTTTAAGGTTGTGTGTTTGTTCCCTATTTCCCCTGTAATAAACCCTATTTTAGTTGAGCATTACTTGAAAGTGGGCAAGTTTGTTCACATTAGAACACCCAGTTAAAATTTAATTTCCCAGGTTTGTCAGTGGGGGCTCAATCCAGAATAAGAACGTTGGTGTTAAACTCCTAACTTTGATCCTGGCCCTTATTACTGCCATCCAATGCCTGGCAAAAAGGTTACACAGACAATTTATGCTGATTACTGAAAAGACTGATGACTATTACAAAGTATCCCAGGTGCCTCCTGCTTGATTGTTAAGGTAAGATGTTACATGGAGGTGGAGGGAGGGGACGCAACCTTATCTTCTAATTGAATAAATACAGTATATTATACATGCTGCAGTAGTGCCTAGAAGACCTGACCAAGTTTAGGAATCCAGTGTGTTAAGTGGTATTTCTGCATGTAGAAAGGTACAGTCCATACCACTTTCTGTATCAATGGGCATAAAAATTATCCCCAGTTACAATCCTTACATCATCAAGAACCTGAAAAGTTGCATTAATGCTGAATTGTTGAAAGTGAGTCAAGGTCTATGTTGTCATACATAATATCATACATGGATTTCTGAAACAGCATGTCTTCAGATAAAAAAAAAGCAGAAGTTGTAGATTGGTGGTGGAAGTGGGCATTGTTTGTTTGGTACTTTATGTAGTTTAGCAAAGCTAGCTTAATAAAAAGTTAACAACAAAGGACATTTATACATGTGCTCTGGAAGGTGGGGTGGGCAGACAGTTTAATTAGAGAATGCACATGTATAGACGCCCAATGACAACAACTATTTAAACAGCAACAATCTGAAGATTTAGAGCAAATCTTAGAGAAAACTTTCTGACTGTAGGAACAGTAAAGCAATGGAACATGCTGAATAGGGAAGTTGCGGGACCTCCCTAGTTGGAAGTCTTCAAAAAAAGGTCTTTCCATTTTTTAGAAACAGTAAATCCCATATCTACGTAAAAGCCTGGACTAGCTGATAATATTCATAGACTATAGAGTTGGAAGAGACCAAATGGATAATCGTGTCTGACCCCCAGCCCCTGACAGGAAAGAGGACAGAGGTCAGACAACCCCAGCCAGGTGATTGTCAAGGCTCCTCTTGAAGACCTCCAAGTCAGGTGATAGGACCACCTCTCTTGGAAGCCCATTCCAGACTCTGGCCACCCTTATTGTAAAAAATTTTGTCCTAATGTCTAACCTTAATCTACTCTCCACTAGTTTGCATCCATTATTCCTAGTTACTCCCTGGGTTGCTCTGGTAAACAACACATCCCCAATTCCCTGCTGTCCTCCCCTGCTAAATTTATAGGTGGCTACAAGGTCACCCCTCAACTGTCTTTTGTATAGGCTGAAGAGATCCAGATCTCTCAACCTCTCCTAGTAGGATCTTTCATGGAGACCACTAATCATACGAGGAACCCTTCTCTGAACCCTCTCCAGATCATCCGTGTCCCTCTTGAGTGCGGTGCCCAAAACTGGACACAGTACTCCAACTGTGGCCCTTTGATCTGTTGGTCATACATCTGCTAATACATGACAAGGTGTGATTGGCTTTGTTGATGGCCTCATTACACTGCCAGCTCATGTTCATCTTGGAGTCAACCACGACTCCAAGATCTCTCTCAGCCTCTGAGCTGCTGAGGAGGACATCCCCTGACCTGTAGGTGTGCTGGGGATTCCTTCTTACTGGATGGAGTATCTTACATTTATCTTTGTTGAACTGCATCCTATTTCATTCTGCCCATTGATCTAACCTGTCCAGGTCAGCCTGTAACTGCTCCTTGACCTCTGGTGTATTCACTTTGCCTCATAATTTGGTATAATCCGTGAACTTGGAGAGGGTGCTCACCACCCCCTCATCCAAAACGCTGATGAAGATATTAAATAACACTGGCCCAAGGACCGAACCCTGCGGGACCCCACTGCCCACCTCCTTCCAGGCCGAGAATGACCAGTCAACTACTACTCTCTGGGTGCAGTCCCTAAACCAGTTAGCCACCCACCTGACTGTGTAGGCATCCACTCCACAGCCCGTTAGCTTCCCTATGAGAATAGGATGCAAAATCATGTCGAAGACCTTCCTAAAATCCAGGTGGGTGACATCAGCCTCCGCCCTGGGCAGTGTGTGACCTGGTCATAAAAGTTTATAAGCTTTGTCAGGCAGGATCTACCTGTGACGAACCTGTCCTGGTTTCCTTTCAGCATCGTTTCCCCTGCTAGGCTTTTAGAAATACGCTCTTTGATGATTTTTTCTAGTATTTTCCCAGGGACAGAAGTAAGACTGACTGGCCTAAAGTTACCCGGCTCCTCCCTTCTCCCCTTCTTAAAAATGCACACCACGTTGGCCTTTTTCCAGTCCTTAGGGACCTGTCCGGAGCACCGTGAGAGCTCAAACAGCCATGCCAGTGACTCAGCAATGACACTGGCCAATTCCTTGAGCACCAGTAGATGGATGTCATCCGGGCCAACTGACTTGTACCCATCCATCCCTTTCAAGTGCTTTTTAACTAAGTCAACACTAACCTTTGGCGGTCTGGTGCCTTTTGAACATCTGTCTATGCTCAAGGTTGGGCGATTGTCTTGGTCAGTATTAAGGAATACTAAAGTAAAGAACTCATTGAAGAGCTCTGCCTTTTTGTCTGTGTCAACCACCAGCTGACCTGATTTGTTCTGCAGGGGTCCTATGCTACTCTGAGCCTTCTTTTTGCTTGCTATGCATCTGTAAAAGGACTTTTTATTGTCCTTGATTGTTGTAGCCAGCCTAAGTTCAAGTCCTGCCTTGGCCTGCCTGACTCCCTGCAGTAGTGCACCAGGGAGGTCTATGCCTTCTTGGTGGCTGCTCCCTGCTTCCACTGCCTATAAATCTCTTTCTTTGCCCCCAGTCTTTCCTGGAGTTCCCTGTTCAGCCAAGGGGCCTTTTTTATCCCCTTACCCCCTTTCCTACATAAGGGGATAGACTCCTTTTGTGCCCCAAGGATCACTCCCTTCAAAACCAACAATTCTATGACATCATCATGGGGAAAAAAACAAACTTGTGGGTACTGCAGGAGGGATTGCAGGGAATCCCCCTTTCTTTTTTCCCCTCCCAAGATGGATGGAGCAATACTTTCTTTTCAGAACAAGAAAGATAATGGGCTTATTTTGTTTGATTATTTTCATAAGGAATCTAGGCTTCAAAAGGCCCTTCTTATATGCCTGTTGCTCAGTTCTTGTATGGTCTTAACTGCAAATCTGTATCAGATTTCAGAACTGAGCATGGTAAAACTCAAAAGCATTTAGGATAAGCTATATGTTTTCTGTAAAAGATAAGACGGGCAAAAATTAGTCAGGTTAAGCAGAAAAATACAAAAACTTTCTGTAAAAGTCCACAGTGTCTACACTTAGACATAAAGAGCATTTATACACATGCTCTGGGAGTGTGGGGATGTGTTTTAATTAGAACAGCTCTGAGAACCGCTCTAATTAAAGTGCTTGGAGCATCTCGTGCATCAGTGTCCCCATATAAATGCAACTTAAAGCAAAACCATAACTAAGTGAAATCTACATAGTTCAGTATTTTTCAGACAGCAGAAGATATCTGCTCTAGGTTAAGAAATTATAATTTATATGCATTTGGAGGTATTTCCAATCTGTTTTTATAAATATACACCAGTTGACTAAGCCAGTGTTCTTTTCCATCATTCTTCTGAAATTCAAATTAGCACTGTGTTTCTAATAGAGTAGGTTAAAAAACTGACCTGAAAATGGGGCTAGATGGTACAGCAAGAGACTAGGCAAGCCCCACTCTCCCTTTCAAGAAGCAAGTCTAAATTCTGACAAAGATCCCAAGTGAATGAGTCACGTGTGCTTTTCATAGACCCAACACTTTACATGGCACAATTACAAATTTTTCCTCCAAACTTTGATTCAATACTGATTCATGGAGAGGCACTGCTGATTTGTAAATAGAGTTTTTCCAAGAAGCTTACACAGAGCTTGTACACACAAAACATCACCCTTGCCAGTGCCATCCCTAATCAATAAATGCACTGACAGATTTAAAAGAAAAGAAAGAGGTATCAAACTACTATCTGTTACGGATCATGGGCTTTATTTTTAGTGATGCACAATAGTGAATGCACATTATGAGAATGGCCTTTGGGGAAAAAGTTAACCATAAATGAAACCAGAATTTTTTATGACTATATCACTGCAAAGTATGTTTTCTTTCTTTCAGTAACTACCATCATTAACAACTCAAGTGGCCTAGTGAAAGCAGTGTACATGGGCACTGTTACATTAAGCAGGCAAACTTTGACATTTATTTAAACACAGATCATAGAAGCAGTAAGTACAGAATAAGTAAAGAAAAGGATTTTTTTTTCTAACAGCATTCAATGCCTTTGGTTAAGGACTGTTGTCACTAAAGCATCTCTTTGAGAGGCTGGACCTTCATGTTCAATTACGAATACCAACTGCATAATGTTTGCAAAGTACTTTGAAAATAAAATGTACCATCTCAAAAGTATTACTCATGCATCTGATTCCTAAACGATATGGTCAAAAACCATCTAACGCATAATAAGGGCCAGTTCCTTGAAAAAAAACACTGCTCATAATGGAAAATGAAATGCCAGTTCTGGTCAGTGGCAATATGAGTTTAATGAGCAGAATACATTTTCACTGCACGTCCATGTGTCAACAGCACTATTTTTAATGTTGCAATGGAAACTCAATACATTTAGTGATAGTACCATATTTTCTTGCTCTCCACACATGCCTTTTTCAAAAAATTCAGCCGTCCAAAACTGGGATGTGTGTCTTAGCCAATGAAGCTAATTTCCTGTTCCAGTATTGAAGCAAGTAATGGTTGACGTGGTCTTTCCCAGATCAAGAGGGGCAGATGGGTGTGGGATAGGGGGAAGAACGCACCAATAGAATTGTAGCTCTGAAGTTACAGCTAAAGACTGAGTGAGGCAGAAGAGTGGGTTCCTTCCTCTGCCTGGGACCAGTATTCAGCTATGGTGAGCCTATACTGTAGCAGTTAATATTCTAAAATAATCTTTTTTTCCCTTCATTCCTCCTTGCCAAAACAAGGTGCATGCACTACTTGGGGGCATGTGGTATGTGAGTGAATCCAGTGGTAACAGTGGTAGAAACAGTAGTAATTTAAGCTAATTTCAGAAAGAAAAAATTATTCAAAGTCTGAAATATAAGCATTATTTTCTAGTTCATATAAAGCACTTTCAACACCCCAATACATGTGCAATTATTTTAAAAAATAATTAACATGACAGATAGTATTTATTTATAAAAACATTTTCAAGACTCCTTGAACTGGAAAAAGGTAATGTTACTCATTGATTCTTTTCAGAAAAACTCCTAGGTAGAAAGAAGTTGTAATATAGTGGTGTCCAAAATGGATGGCAATGCAGCCCCAAATGTCTCACTACTGCCTAACGATCTTTAAAAAAATAACACACAGAACAGAGCAATGACAGAACAGAACCTGATGATAGCACTTAAAACTAGAGAGCTTTTTGAGCTGATGAAAATTACCCAGTAACACACTCTGGAACTCCTCAAAAAGAACGGAACTGTTCATGTGCAATCCCAACTCCCAAGTCAGAACACACAAATATAAATACACTCCTCTGGGGTCAATAATACTGAAAGCATCTGCTAGACATAAATAACCTGCATGAGCACCTGACATTTGTCCATTATTCTGGAGGGATCAATAACAAATGGGACTTGAATGATGCCTTAACAAACAAAGTTTCACTTTCACAAAAGCAACTGGACACATTTCTCCAAAAAAAAAAAAAAGAACACCAGAGTAAAACACAATCAAAACAGGATAGAAATTACAGAAAACTTCAGACAGTTCCAACTTGCAAAATTCCCTCCAATGTTTTAATGCAAAATGAAGCCTTTAATTCAAAATATATATATGTGCATTGCATTTCTCTTAGATTTATGATGGGTAGATACTGCCCTCCACACGTGACTGTTTTTTATTTAGACACACATGCATCTCATAAGTAATAAAGGAACACAAGGGTCAATCTTTCTAAAGCAAGTATTTAAGTAACAAGTCTCTTTGTAACATGGGAACATATATACTCCAATCTACAGCAACTGCAATGAATAGATTTAGAAACTCTGGGGTACTACACTTAAAAATTGGAATGTCTGAAAAGCAATATAAGCATAAGTGAAGAACAAAAACAGGCCGGGTACATACCAGGAAACAAGACTGAAATGTATAGGTAGGGCCTGATCCTAAAAAATTAAGTGCACACAGCTTCCACTGTAATTGTTCAATTCTGGTCTTGGAATAATTCTCCAAATCAACATAGCTTCGTTTAAAAATGCATGACTCTTGGCTGGAATGAATTCCACATTGGCTTGAATGCTGGGGCTATTTGATTCTGATTAAACTCCTCAGGTTAAATTAACTCTCCAAAGGTTTGTTTGGCACTTGAAAAAAAAATGCCTTTACTTCCTGTACTGGTTTAACATGACAAGATCCAAGATGACTATACAATAAAACCTTTTCTCAAAGGAGAAAGCAGATTATTCTATGTACACAGAGTGTGCATAGTTTATCAATATTGTCTGCAGGTTTGATACATCTATTGGGGAGAAATTAGAGTTTTTATATTGTCCAGAGGATTAAAGGAATGCTTAATATCTGAATTAAACATGGGGATTACAAACCTTTATTTTGTATAGAAAGATTAATTCCTTTTCTTTTTTTTCTTCAGTTAAATCTTGGCCTAACGAAATTGTTAAATTTCTTTCCTATCAAGAGGCAAGGATTTCAAGTGAAAGATATCACCATAAGAAATCCCTGTTTCTCACATAGTTTCTGGACCATTAAAGCTACAGCACTCTTATACAACCATTTTCCACCAAAGGAATTTGTTGTCACAAGTCAATTTAGCACAATCCCTATTAGGACACAGCTAAACTATGTTCTGTTTTAAAGTATACATGCTATGCTACAAGTAGGAACAAAATCCATTTGACATGGATTTGTGTAAATGAGAATTCACACTAGCTGAGCAGGTGGGAGAAAGATGCACACAACATAATGCAAAACAGAGTCAAAGTCCTTGCTATTTCACATAAAAGCAAAATGTTCTGTTTTTCTGCCTAAGATATTTTATTTATGTACATGTTAATGTTTTACCATGAACATAAGGGCCCCTCTACACAGGCAGGTAAAGATGCAACAGGATCTAATGTGCAATCCACATAATCACACCTCCTACCATGCTACACATGCATTGTGAGATCGTGATTGTGTTATCATGCATTAGATACCATTGTATCTCACTGCCAGTGCAGGAGAGGCCCAATCCCAGACTTGCAAGAAGCAAGCTCCTACAGTGGGGAACCACTTCAGCGGAGGCAGTTCCCAGCCATGGGGTGCTTCCGGACACAGAATCCATGGCTGCCAGGCACTGCTAAGACTAAAAGTCCCCTCTGTGGTGGGACTCCCAGGCCTAGGTGGGCATGGTGCATTCCTGCAGCTGGAAGCCTCATCAGCAGACAGGGCTCCCAGCCACAGGTGTAAATTAAAACTTGATAGCAACCAGCTATAAAATTATAAAAATATACATTTTCAAGGTTTAATTTTATAGCTCAGTTTAACTGATGAGAAACAGGTTCAAACCTGTAACAGAACAGAAGTTCAGTGCACATAAACCAGTTTCAAAATGGCTGAAACTGGTTCAAGATAAACCTGGTTGAATGTAGTATCAGGCTTAACTAATTTAGGTCAAACCAGTTTATGAAACTTCTCTCCCAGACCCCTTCCCAGTTCAAGTTAAATTACAGTCCCCCAGCATGCTTTCCAGCCCTGGGATAGGCTGTGCTGTCTGCTCCAGAGAGCAGAACTGGTCCTGACCCTCTGCTCCCTAGCTGGAGCAGTGAGGGCTGGCTAACAAGGGGCAAGCCCAGCTGGTGAGTCAGCCCAATGCAGTCTCCCCCCCCCCCCAAACCCCAGGTTGGGTCTGGGGCCGGGAAAGGGGTTAAATACCCCTTCTCCCACTAAAACTTACCGCTGGCTGCAACTGTTGACTACAAATCCCAGAGGTACCTGGAAGCAGGAAAAGAAAGTGATGAGCAACCCTGCAGAGTCCTGCTGCTTTAATTCTGGACTGTAAATCCCAGAGACCTTGGGGGCAGCAGGAAGAAGAACTGAACACACAACCAGAAACTCATGCTCTAGTGCTCCTCAGCTTCTAGCCTGAGCCCCTGCAGCATGTGGCTACATTCCCTAAATCAAAGGTAATTGTCTGTTCACTTTTGTTTCAATTTAATCTGTGCAGCTTAGACTGAACTGATTCAGCTTCAGGCTTTTTGACAGTTTGTACCTAGCCCTGATGGTGTGATAGGTACTCTGTATGTATAGCTATCCTCAATTAATTGTGCAATGCCTGTAATGTGCAGAGGGGGCCTAACAGGCCATTTTCCATATAGTTCAGGCAGGACTGGGACAATTTTTGCCTGTTCAGATAAAGGAACATTTACTCATCATGTCTGAAAAAAATGCTGTAATTTTCTTCAGTAACTTCTAAAAGCAGGGGAGGTCAATCTGTAGCAAGAGAGAGTTTTTGTATGTAGCACATGGCAGACTGGGGAGAAGGAAGACAGTAGAATAGCATCAAAGCAGAAAGCAGAGCAGCAGACCAGGCAGGAGGCACAGGGCAGGAAACAGAATGCAGAAGAACTGATAGGGCAAGGGAAAGAGATAAAAGTCCCCAAAATTTCATGTCCTGCCATACACTCCTGGCATGGCAGGTCACTTGACTGTTGGGGTTTCCTGTTTCTCCCAAGGGTCTTAGAGTGTTGTGCCCTCTTCTTTCAGCTTACATAGCTTATTTCTAGAGAAGAGCAAAACAGTTTGATGGGGATACCTTAGAGATGTAAGAGCCAAGTCTGAAATCCCTAAATGTCCTGAAATCAAGTATTCTGAGACTTGGGTTAAGTACAGAGGTTCAAAAAGCCTAAGGCAGAATTGTTTCAATCTTCGCAGGTTTTTCTAAGCTGTGTTGATTGAACCCGTAACAAACTGAACTGATATTCAGTGGTCAGGTGGCCAAGAAGGGCAGAAGCCTGCACTAATCCAGGCCAGGACCCTGGGGATGCTCACATGTGCCATCCCTCATGCCAGACACTGCATAAGTTTGCTTTACCTAGCAGATCAGCAGCCATACTCAACTGGCTGCTGGGCACAGGTCCCCTGCTGTCAGCCACAGGGAGAGGGAGAGCCAGCAGACAATCTCTCCCCAGCCCCACCCCCTTGCCAGCTACCTCACACTCTCCAGCTTTACCCCCACTCCCTGAATTATGCAGACCCCAGCTGGATGGGCCACTGCTGGGCCTGGGGAGTGCATTCCCTCCCACTCCTGCACCTCTCAGAGGAAAGTGGCTGGCAAGGGGGCAGGGCTGGGGCAATCGCAGCCTGGCTCACCCAGCTGCTGTGGGGGTTTCTCCTCCACCCCCCACACTGTACAGACCCCAGCTGATGGGGGGGAGCCAGTGCTGGGCCCAAGGGGTGCATCCTCCCAATCTCCTACAGAGGTGCGAGTTGATGAGGGATCAAGGCATGAATGACCCCAGCCCAGCTCACCCAGTGCTGGGTAGTGAAAAGCTCCCGCCTCAGGAACTTTCTTTCCCTCTACACTGTGCAAACCTGGAATAGGGAGATTCCCTTTCCCCTCATCAATGAAGCAAGCTAGGAAGCAGAGGCTTTACTGCCTCAGCTCTGTGATAGCTGGGGGAAGGGCTGGCCCTGCTCTGCCAGAGGAGACAACAAAGCTCCAGGCTGCAAAGCATTCTGGGATTCTGGGGGACAGTGAGGTAATTAGAGACAGGAGGGAATCTGGGACAGAAGTTCCATAAACTGGTTTAACCTAAATTAGTTAAGTCTGATACTATATTAATTCACGTTTATCTTAAACCAGGTTAGAACATTTTGAAAAACCTGAACTTCTGTTGCGTTACAGGTTTAAACCCGTTTTTGATCACTTAAACCAACTTGGCTAAGTTCAGACAGTCAAAAGCATAAGGCTGAATTGATTCAGTCTTTGCAAGTTAGTCCAAGCTGCTGAGATTGAACCAACAAGCAAATGAACATGCATTCACTTTTGATTCTAGAAATGCAGCCACATGCCTGTAGTGGCTCAAGCCAGAAACCAGGGGGCACTAGAGCACACCTGCCAGCCACTGCCCAAGGGAAGAGAGCCCTCCAAGACTTTTCACACCTCCCTGCTGAAATAAGGGGCATTGCCAGGCCCTAGCCTGTGCTCTGACTGGGCTTGGAGGAGTTGGGGAGGTAGTGGCATTGAATTCATAAAAGCTTGAACAAGAATAGTTCTTTCTCTGAAAAACTATGAACTGAAGAACTATAAATGCAGCCTGGGCTGTGTATTTGCTCACTCTTCCTGCTGCCCCTCAGGTCTCTGGGATTTTCAGTCCATAAACACAGCAGCAGGAGGGTTGCTCATCACTTCCTCTTTCTGTTTCCAGGCACCTCTGAGATTTGTAGTCCACAGCTGCAGCCAGCACTAAGTTTTAGCAGGGCAGGGCAGCTTTGTACTGGGAGGAAGATGAGTTTAACCCCCCTCCCTGGCCCCAGATCCCAGCTGGAGTTTGCCTGGGGGGGACCAGTGAGCCAGCCCTCACTGCTCTAGCTAGGGAGCAGAGGGGCAAGGCCAGCCCTGCTCTCTGGAGAAGACAGCACAGCTCAACCCAGGGCTGAAAAGCATGCTGGCATGCTAGGGGACTATGATTTTAACTTGAACCAGGAAGGGGTCTGGGACAGAAGTTTCATAAACTGGTTTGACCTACATCAGTTAAATCTAATACTAAATTTAACCAGGTTTATCGTGAACCAGTTTCAGCCATTTTGAAACTGGTTTATGTGCACTGAACTTCTGTTCTCTTAGGTTTGAACCAGTTTCTGATCCCTTAAACTGGTTTATGTGTAACTTCTGTCCCTAGCCTTTACGTTTAACTTCCGTTCCTAGTCCTACTGACTTCCGCTGACCCTGAAGCAGGCCCCTAGATAAGCATTACTAGAGTATTTCTTCACTTAGTCATGAAATGCCACTTTCCAAGCCAAACCCTTAAAATTTGCCCATGTTTCTAATCTCCTGAGTCCTTTTAACATATTCATCTCTCCTCCTCACTGGTAGTTATTATACCTCTCCATTTAGTATCAGTAAATTTCATTAACCATTCTTTCAACCTATTTCTACATAATTAAGGTATTAAGTAATACGAGATCAAATAGTAATCCTTTCTTTACTCCACAAGACATCTCTCCTTCTCAGTTCTTTGCCTTTTACCCTTACTCTTTTTACATTCTTTCAGCCAGTTTTCATTGCAACAATGCCAAATTAATTTTAATTACTTTAGGACCTAATTCAGAAAAACACGCCCCCTCTGCAAAAGTAGCATTTACAGGCATAATTAAACTCATATGTATGCTGTGAATAAAAGTGGAAGAAGTACTTAAAAGTGAAGCACATGCACTCCTGCACTGGGGCTTGAGAGCAAAATTGCATACAACTATCATACAATTTACTGCTCTCAAAATAAATGTTTTGCATTCTTTTAATCTTATAATTTTGCAGTAAGGAATATCTGGCTGGTAGGCCATATTATTTAGAAGCCCACACTGTTTATCTTTCATGATTTCATTGTGTCCCACAGTGACTTAATATTTTTTTCCGTTCTGTTATTTAACTTTGACAACTACACAATTCATGTATCTTTCCTTTTCTAAATGCCCATAGCAGCTTTGCTTTTTCCATTTTCCAATTTTTCCTGTTTAAAAAAAAACAATCCACCTCTACTCGTCATTAGCACATTAAGTTTCTTTCCTACATCCTGAAATACCAAAGGATGCATATCAATTTGATTTATGAATGTTCACACTTTCCAAGAACTTCTCATCCACTCTTCATTAATAACTACTTTTACAAGGTCTTCCATATATCTAAACTGTCACAACTTTTTGTTTATGCCAGGTAGAGCATAAGGTAAAGTATACTTTAGCCTTTCAGTGCAGTATACAGATATTTACATATGAAATGTCCACATGGCGTATTAAACAAGATTCCCAAAAGTTAATTAAAATTCTTTGAGTTGGCAATCCTGGAAGGTGTCAAGTATTCTGGTCTTCATGCAAAAGAATACATTTAATATTAAGCGCACAACTTCTCACATGACCTCTAGAGCAACGTATTTTTTTATCTGAGCAGGGGTGCCAGAATCTGGACTCAAACAATGAAAGGGTCCAAAATTCTCACTTGAATTTAATTATCTTCAAAGGCAAAATGAATTTTAAATATATTAAAGTATCACAGAGTTTTATTCTAAATCAAGTATAAAAATAAAATTTCCCTGCTCTTACCTATACAATTGTTCTTAAAATGTTCACAAAAAAATACTCCCTGCATTTTGGTATGCTGCATTGTGCAGTACAGTATCTTTAGAAAATAATTATGTAATTAAACTAGCCCAAACTTCAAGACATTTTTTTTCACCACAAAAAGCAACACTAAAGCCTCAAGGAAATTACCACAAGAGAGAACCACTACAAAAACATATCTTTGCAGTTGTTCCCTCAATTAGGAGGTCTTGCGGGCACAGCAGCCCAAGTTTGAGTTTGAAAGCCATACTTGGACTAAAAGCTTGGACTATAACTGACATTAGATAGAAATTACTCATAAAAAGATTAATAGAAATATGCATATTGCTTTGTTTAGTTATACAAAAAATATAAAACATAAGCCAAACACTAGCAACTCAAAATACAGCAGTTATGACAAGCTAAAAAATGAAAAATTAATTCCCAGCATATTTGATTAACCACTTTAAAAGGCAATAATGATTAAACTTCAATATTCATAGAAAGAATGTCAAATCAATGCAACTTCTCTCCCCTACTGGTCTGCACCTCAGAGATGTGTGTAACTGAGGTGTCACTTATTGTCTAAGAACATCTTAGTGGTATTTTCCCAGCAACATACTGTACCACTTCATTTAAAAACTATCATATATTTTCTTCTCCTGCAAATTGCAGTTTGGTTAGTTGTTTTTTGAAGCTTTTAGGAAATATGGATTCACTGATCAACAGTACCATAACCAGGGGTGGGACAACTGAAGAGGCAGCCCTAGGCACTGCCTTTGGGGGCAGGGAAGGGGCAAGAATAGCTTCTCTTGCTGGCTACTGGCCACGCTGGCAGGACAGGCTGCAGACATCACTTCCTGCACTCGGGAGTACAGAGCTGCCCTGCTATGCCTCCACCTATTAAAATACATGTTTTAACAAACCAGCATTCTCCATATAAACATTGGTACTTTGCAAAGTATTTCCCTGTCTCCCATATTACTTTTTTAAAAGATGTCAGCTTGGAATATTCAGTACAGCTTTACCTTCTCTAAAGTATGCAGTCACTAATTAATGTTTCCCACTAGATAAAAACTTCTTCCTCTTTCAAAGGAAAAAAACATGCCTTCATCCTTTTACACTATTCAGAGATGCCAAAGCAACCTAGCAGTGTCTGCTGTAAATAGAAATTCAACAAGAAACAAGTGAGTTTGTTTCATTGGAAGCCTCTTCAGTCTCACAGGACAACATTAAATTAAAGTCAGTAACATTTAAATGACTGCACCTGTATGCATACAGAAGTGATTTCCTAATGAATTAGCTTTGTAGCTCTCGATGGCCTGATAGGTCAGCAATATAAATTATATCTAAACACAAACAAGTATTTACAGGCGGCCCGTGTGGAAAGACTGTATGGTAACAAATCCATTTTTCAGAATTCCTCTGAAGAAGAGCATGTCAAATACTCATTTTAACACACTGCTTGAGGTGGGGAGACGGGTTAGATGTGACATTGTATTAGAGGCATAATGCATTAATACACATGGCTTTTAAAGCCATAAGACAGTCCAAATTGAATGCCAATAAACTACTTCTGTATTATTTCCAGAGAAGAATTCAAGAGGATGACAAAATTATTTATCTCAAAATGCTTTCTGAAGCAAGGCAAACTTCCATAAACAAAGGGAAAACTGAGGTACTTTAAGGGAAATGTGTGATCTTGGATTAGGCATTTCAATCACAAGTAGAGTATGGAAAACCCAGGATTCTTAACTCCCCAACATCTAATTAATAAACTATGCTATAGATGGGGCAGTATTATTTTATGAATAAAATATTAGACATCAAAACAGGTCTATTCTTTTACTAAAATGATATTTAGGAAGGTCCTAATAGGCCCTAACAAGTAGTAAGGCAGATAGGAAAAGAGCAAGCCAATAATAGTTTATTCCTGTTTAAGTGAAGCAAATCATAGAGTTATTGTTCCAATCCAGCTAAATGCTGGGAGGCTGTATAACGGTACAGAGTACTCATCTTCCACTGATTACACTACCCTGCAAAGTCGCATCCTTCATGAGGCAAGAGAAAGCTGGTAAAGTTTCGGGAAATGAAAGGACAGTGCCAATGTTTGTGAAACCTATTAAAAATGTCTTTAGCACTGCCAACCCAAACATTGTTAATCATACATCCATGCCATCCCACATACGAAATTCACTTAAAAGCATGTGATGATAAAACTATCCATTTTAGGAGGCATTTATTTGTCTTCTGGTGTTTGAGCCATTAGTAGTAATTTTCAACCTTTATTCTACAGCCGTGAAAAGTAATTACAAACATACCTTGCTTTTTAAATGAAAACAAATTTGAGTGACTGCATGACTTCAGAAAAATGAGCTTTAGTTAAAAAAAAAAAAAAATTAAAAGCATGAGATTTGTAATATCATGAAAGTTGACAACACCACTTCTGTCCGTCTGGTCTCCTAAGAAATATATCTCTAATCCATTATAACTATTAAGCAAGCCAATGAAAAGAAACAGAATTATCTTTTCACACAAAAAATTATGTTACAGGAAACTCTATAGGTGGATGCTATTTTCCATTTTCGGTCTACATGTAGGATCATGGCAAAGTAGGGCTACAAGGGACCTCACTAATCCAGCCCACTGATCAAGTAGGATCATCCCTGACTGAACCATCCCAGCCAAGTGTCTGTCTAACCTGCTCTTGAAAGCTTCCAAGGATGGAGATTCCACAGTTCTCTAGGCAGACTGTTCCAATGCTTGGCCTCATAGTCAGAAAGTTCTTCCTACTATAAAGTAAACCCAAGATGTTTTACTTTAGGCAAGATGGAAATCCATCCTTCCCCACAATGAATTAAGGATGCACACAGTCACTGCACACTGTCTACATTCAGGTGGTTTATTTTAAGCCACAGGAAAGTAGGCCAGGAGCAGTGTGGGCAGGAATTTGCCATTGTCAGAAGCAATGTGCACAACTGTTCATTGCTCCTGGAGCTATGCAAAGAACAAGGTGTAAGTAATTTAGGATGGGGGTAGGGGTAGGTGGCTAGTGTATCTGTGTGGGGAGTTGGTGGATCTGGATGGAGCTGGTAGGTCCGTGGTGGCAGAGCTAAAAAATAGCCCAGTCAGGGTCAGGGTCAAGGAGGTGAGACTAGGACAGCCCCAGGGCTGGGGCGAGCAGCTGGGCTTTCCCAGACACAGGGCTGCACTGTGAACACCTACACGTGCTCGCAAGATCAGGTTAACTTTTCCTTAGATTAGATTAACCCAATCTCAATCTAAATTAGTCCATCTCAGGTGAACTAATTTAAATCAGGTGCACCATTTTTGGGAACAATTTTAGCCCCTTGCTCACCCGTATGATTAGATTGATCTAAATATAAAGTCTGTATGTACCTAAAGAGACCTTGTTGAATCTAATCAAATCACACAGTCTGAATCAATTTGATCTGATTAAAGGTGTAAAATTCAGAACGACTATCATGTTATGGTTGGAGTCAAAACCAAGTTTGCCATAAACTTTAATAACAGGCACAAGTTCAATACTGCCAGACACTATTATTTTTAAGCATCCCTGGTATTACAGGAAACTGTTAGTACATAACACTTAATAGTTAACTCTCCAAAATGACAAAAAAAGAAAAGCTGTTTTGGCATGACAAGAGACAGACCAGGGGGAGATGAGGGACCTTTGGGGATCACTATTTTTGTAGTACCCCTTTAAAAATGCATTTGTTTAAACCACAGTTGTCCACTTGGAGGCCTGTCAGTCTGTGGGAAAATATTCCCAGGTCTGATCTGCAAGGTGCTGAGGACTCTTCAAGTCATTCCTGCTCCTACTGAAGTTCATATGACCTTAAGATGTTGCACTAAGCATCTCCTGAGAAGCGCACTTCCCAGGATGTAGTTCTTGTTGTGCTTTTGGTAAGGCTGGTAAACATATGCAGCTTGTCTCAGTAAAATTCTCTTTATCTCCCAATGATAACTAAAATCTTCAAAAAAATAAAAATCTGAAAGTTGCTGAAAGTGCATGTTTTTCTAATGCATAGAGGGGAAATGGGAGGGGGGATGGGAGCAAAGCATAAGGCCAGAGAGACTAAGACAGTCTAAGAAATGACCAATATATTTTCCTACTTTGCATCATGTATATAATAATACAAGGTCCTAAAAGCAATTATTTTATATAGAATCTTGTTCATTAGCTTGTTGGGTAGCCCACTGGACTTCTAAAATGAAGTATATGTTCATTTTTATTGGTCATTATATTAACTAAACTTCTTAAAATACAATTTTTGTGAGCTTGTCACATCTCAGTATTATCACTTTTACACTAGACTAAGAAACATGAGGGAAGGGCCACAAATCTTTCAAAATTCTAAAAGTTACCTGGAACATCTTGATTTGACATATAAAGAATATCAAGCAACCAACATGTTTCTTATGATTTACAGTAATATTGTGGCTTTCAAAAATATATTGCCGGATTGAGTGTTTTAGTTAAGAGTCCTTATTTATACAAATAACCATATCTGTTTCTCTACCCTAAACATCAGATGAAGTAAGCTTCCAAAATGGGATTAAGTGACCTCTGGAAATGATAACTGGATTTCCACATGTTGAAACAGGGTACTAGCTCATGTATTAAAAACCATGACCTCACACACGGTAAATCCAGATTCACTATATGTGACCACAGGACATTCTAATCTTGAGATCAACAAAAACAGTCCGCAAAGATGTAAAAAAAAAAAAGTGACAAATCCATTCCCATCTTCTTCACAAACCATTCCTTATCAGCCTGCCACGTATGCCTTCAAAGGTTTGTTCTCCTTCAGGTCATACCTGAAACTGGTTAATGATTATTTCACTCCAGACTTATGAATGTTACTTTATAGGAGAAGCTGCAAAGAGATTAGGAGTGGCAATATTCTAGTTCAGTCACTTGACATTTTTATTACAATCCATTTAATCAACTGAAAAAGTTCCTGTAAAAATTCAGTATGTTCACAGTAAAATGTTTTTAATAAGAAACCTGTGCAAAAGTCCTTATTTCAGTATTTATACACACAATAAATGTTTTGCTTTGTGGGCCACAGCACCTTTGCCCATATTTGCTAATTCTTCCATGTGGTAAGAGCTGAAAAATGGAGAAATAACTTCACTAATGGATGATTTCCTTAAAAAGACTTAATTTTTCCCCAAGTTACCAGTTATCCCCATGAAATTCAGTTTAAATTACTGGGTCATGAGTGTAACCAAGAGCAGAATCTGACTCCCTATTTTTTCTCAAAAGACTATCCAAGTATGCTGAGTTTTCTTTCAAGTATGCTTGAAAACAAAAGAATCCTTCCTATTTTGACATTCCATTACAGTCCTTTTACAGCACAAATTGATCTGCTTTTGTTAAGACGTTTGCTTTCAGGCTTTTCAAATATCAGCCCTTTTAGGAGTCATATCTGACAAAAGTAATCAGATCAATGCCCCTGAAGATTAACTAGCCTCAGATGAACATACTATGGATTTCACCTTGTGTTACATTGTCTCAAGGTTGATTGCATGATTTCCTACTTGAATATAAATAAATCAAAGTTAGAGGAAGCAAGTATTTGAAAATTTCCCACCCCACCCCTAAGTGAATATTAGACTGAATAAAGAAAAATATTTGATCAACTTCAAACTGTTATTTCAAGACAATCTGTGGAATTTATAATTTGTGAAAGCTATTTGCCTTCCTGTTGAAAAGTACCATTAGTCAGTGAAGAGAGGGGGAAATAGCCAGGCTCTCTCGTATAGTTTTCTATGAAAAGATGAACCAACAGGATTAATAAAACATTTCTTTAACACACTGCTGATAATCTGATTTTCAAGAGCCTTTTAAAACAGTCAGTAAACAGATTATATTTTAATGGAGATTATTAACCTTGACAGAATGATTACATTATTCTATTCTTTTCCTCTCTTTTCAGTGACACAAGGGCCCCTGGCAGCTGTAACACTTAAGACACAATTATTCTATTAATTATGTTTTAAATAGTAACCTGGCCACTCATTCAGGCAATTAAAGACATCACAAAAAGGAAAACTAGCCACAAAAATATTGCATAAAATGTGTAATATTTTTGTAGCTGGCTTCCACTGTGCCTTAAACTGAACATGTGGCAGGGTTAGGACCACATTGGGGTGTCCAACCAGTCCTGGTGTGGTCCCCACCAGAGGATAATCAGTTAATTGTCAGCTGTATCTGGGACATTCTGGGGCTTGATTCAGCTCTTGTGCAGTCCCAGAGCCAGCCAACAGTCAGCAGATTGTCAGGCACCCAGCTTTCAACTTGCCAGTGCAAAGAGAGCCTTCGTGCTACTTTGTGAATCATGATCTGCACCCTTTGTGCTACTAGCAATTAGGGCATAACTGGGATCTGACCCCAATCCAAAAATCAGACCTCCTGCCATGCACACTTGGCATGGTGGGAGTCACATATCCCATTGTGCCTTCAAATGAACATCTGTCAGTGGCCAAACACCTGTCTGAAAAGCAAAATGTGTCACACAGAGTAATGAGATGCAAATTTAGGAGTGGCCCTCAAGATAGTAGCACCCTGAGCCAATGAGGAAATTATAGTAGCAGAGGACTAATACTCTCAATTTCCTTAGAAATGTGACGAGGGGCTATTGCTGTTTAGCTGAAGGTTCGGTCACTGTTTGCAGTTAAATACAAAGAACATAAGATTACCTGGATTTCAAGAATAAGGTTACCTGGATTTTCTTGAAATCATTAACACCAACACTGATGGTCAACAAAGAATGTGGACAAAAGTTTCAACCAGCAATAAATTTCAGCTGACTCTGTGGAATATAGTCAAACTGTACTATTACTGTCTAACAGTATGTAAGAGTTGTATAACAAGAAGTGAGGAATGAAAACTGCAAAGAAATATAGTTAAGTATACTGAATTTGGTCAGGAAACACGGTTCATCTCTCTACAGCTGCAAAGTATCCTATAATCTCTACAGCTAGAAAGTATTCTATACAGTTCTTTAAGTAACAACTACAACAGTTTTATTTTTCTGACAAAGGGGCACACCTAAGGATAAAATGCTGATGAGTTTTTCAACACGGACTCAGAGAATACTACCCCCAACAATACCAGTAGAATTCTCTGAACCACAGAGGCACCACCTGAAGTCTTCTAATCCCAAAATTGACACATCCCAACTTCATTTACCTTTTTACATCACAGCTGAAGACCTAACTGGATCAAATGAAAAGTGAGTAAAACAGAAAGAAAGCCTGAGAGTGCTGTCTGAGAATTGTGGATTTTATGTTTTGCCATTGTCGTGATCACATATGCCTACATAACTATTAGGCCCATGCGAAGCCTTGGGTGGTGATTCAATTTGGAGGAGTTTCAGCCCAACTCGGAGGCCAAATTTTCAACTCCGAATCAAATCAGGAAATTAGTTTAAAGGCCTGAATCGATTCAAAGCTCTTCAAATCTTTTCCAAAGATTCGGAGAGCTTTGATGATTCAGGCAGTCCCCAGTGGCTGTAGCAGGGAGTTGCAGCTGACTCCAAGCTGGTCAGTACCATGGGCAGTGAAGGGAGGGCTAGGGGAGGGGACCATGGGGGCCCTGCCAGCCCCCTCATTGGCTGCCCCTGCCTGCCCCACCTCGGTACTTTAAAAAAAGCCCAGGTGCTCACCAGGTGCCGCTGAGCAGGGGGGCAATCCCTGCTGCCGTCCACTGCCTCACACTGCATGGGGGGCTCTGCATGAGCCCCCTGACCCCACCGCACTCCCCTGGCCCCCCCATGGGTGCCCCACCCAGGGCAGCTCAGGCCCTTAAAGAAAAAAAAACAAACAAGAAAAGCCCCAGGACTTACCACTCCTGAAGCGGCCTTGGGGCTTTGGGGGCTCATGCAGAGCCCCCCACATGGCACAGAGCAGCAGGAGGCAGCAGAGATCACTCCCCGCCAGCAGAAGTGGTAAGGCCAGGGGTTTTCTCAGTTTGGTTTTCTTTTTTAAAGGGGCGGAGCTGGCCTGGGAGGGGCACCCATGGGGGGGCTGGGGGAGCGAGCGAGGGTCGGGGGGGCTCATACAAGTCCCCCATGCAGCTTGGGGCAGTGGGGGTCAGCAGGTATTGCCCCACACCCAGCACCACCAGGGCTTTTTTTTTTTTTTAAACAAGTGCCGGGAGCTAGAGCAGCCATTGCCAGGCTGGGAGATGGGCAGGTGATGGGCCTGACTGATTTGGCTGAACTGATTTGCGACAGTGATTCGAATTACCAAATCAAATCACTGTCCCCCAAATCAGCCGAATCCGAAGCGAATACCAGCCATTTTGCGCAGGCCTAATGCCTATCACCTAACCTCACTATTTTGTGAAGATCTGGGGTGATTTCATAGAGTCATGGAAAATTATGGCTGAAAGGGACCTCAGGATGTTGTCTATTCCACCATCTTCTAAAGGCAGGATCATACCTAAATCATCCCAGTCAAGCGTTTACCTAGCCTACTCTTAAAAAACTTCCAAGGATGAAGATTCCACAAATCTCTCCAGGTAGCCTGTTCCCCTGCCTAAACAGTCACAATAAGAAAGTTCATCCTAACTTCCAATCTAAATTTCCCTTGCTGCAATATAAAACCATTGTTCCTTGTCCTATTCCCTACAACTACAGGGAATAATCCATCACCATCCTCCTTACAACCCCCCTTCAGGTACTTGAATATTGTTATCAGTATATAACAGTATTTGGTTCCCCAAACTAAATCCAGCTCTTTCAGACTTTTCTGGTTTCCCAGTGATTTAAATGTTTTTGTTGCTGTTTACTGGACTCTTTCTAATTGTTGCACATCTCTTTTTAAATGAGGGGTCCAAAACTAGGCACAGTACTCCAAGAGAGGCCTCACCAGTGCTAAACAGAGTGGGAAAATTGCTTTTCTTGCTTACAAGTGATACTCTTATTAATACAGCCATGTGTGCCAAGGGCACACTGACTTGAAAACATCCACATCCTCTACAATTCTAAGTTATCCCTAGCCTGATCTGGCACTACTCTGAGCTACTTATATCCTCCCCTGTCCTAGCTGCCAACTGTATTTGTCATCTGACAGAAGATCTTATTTGTGAAGACTGAAGTAAAAAAGACATTTAATAGTTCAGGCTTCTCTGCATCGCCCATAACTAGATTTCATAGATATGAAAGATGTGATATAACAGAGCTACATCAAAACTAAGTTTTGTTCTACTTTTAGTGACCAGTCTCCATAATCAGAATCAACTTTCCCACAACTTTTGAACCAGAGAGCTTACTTTCTTGTCAGGTCCAACAACTGTTTTACTCACACTGTCATGGAGTGACAAGAGAAAAGGGGTAAAGACCGCTTCCCCAAGACTAGAAAGGGGAAGTCCCACAGCTCCAGGGAAACTGTCTAGAAAGCTCAGTGACCAGGGTTTACTTACCTGATGCAGACACAGTGCAAAGAGTGGGAAACTGCCAGTGGAGCCACCCCCATGCTTCATCAGCTGGTTATCTGTATGGCTAGGGGCAATGCAGAAAGATGATCTCAGGAAAAAATACCAGTAGTCAGCTTTAAAAGCCACTTGCCGGGAAGAAGCTGGGGAACAACAGCCTGGAAGCAGGTGTGTGCTCCTGGCTGGAACACATGAAGAGGCTCCAAGCCAAGTCTTGAGGAGGAGGGCACCATCCTGAAGAGCAATGCCCAGCACTGGATGAAGGAAGGACACCAAGAGACTAACCATTTACCTACATGCAGGGATGCGTGTGTTGGGAGGAGAGACCTCTCCCTCCCAGATTCCTTTTACTCTTTCTTTTCCTTTAATCTTTGTATTGCCCCTGGGCCGGAGACAGTGGCCATGCTGACTGAATTTACTCCCAAGGATGAGGAAGCAGGGGACATCAGGCACTCCGGGTGGGAAACCAGGTCGACCTAACCTGCTCGTTGACCTGATGAGGAAAAGTACTGGGCCAGGCAAAAATAAAAAGTTAAACCATAATAAGGAGCATAAGTAAAGGCCAAAAAACAAAGGGGCCTTGAGATAAAACTTATCGGGAGACAGCTAGAGAAAACACATTTAGTCTAGCAGGACTCCAGGGTGATTTATGTCAGACTGCCAAGAACATATTAAGGGGGAGACTTCTGTGTGTCTTTTTCTCACAAGTATATAACCGAGTCTGGACTCTGCAGCTGCTGAGAATTAGCCGCCCTTGCTTCTTCTCCTGTGGCCACATACAAATAAAGCACTCTGTTAGCCAAGCAGTGATCCTGACATGATTTCCACATCAGGCTGACCCAAGAAGTCATAGCACTAGGAGAGGGGACCTTTCCCTTCTATCTGTTGGGCACTCCATGGACAGAACTGAGTGAAGTAAGCCATCATCCGGCAACCAGCAGGCTTTTGCCATGGTGCCAATTAAAGCCATCAAACAGTTCGACATATGGTCAAGTCCACATGGTCGACACATGGAAGGGGTTTAGGGGAGGTGAAGCCCCAAAGATGTCCGCACATGATACTTCTTCCCCAAGCAAAGTCCTAATCAGATGGGAGCCTCCCTTACTAGAACATAAGATCAAGACATGGTGGGCGAGTATCAGGAACTACCCTTGGGAGGGGACTCATGGCAAACACAAGTGCCCAGAGAATACCAAACCCAAGTCAGGACCATCCAACCCCAAGCCTCTAAGGAACATGTACTCAGACTTAGGCACGCAAATACACATTGCCATTTTACAAGTCATTTAAAGTATAATATATCAAAATTAATCAATCCAAGCAAAACATATCATGTTATGTGATGGACAGGACCTAATTCCATTTTAACTGAGAGGGTACACTGTTCATTTTGGGAGAAAAAATCCTTATGTAATGGTTGTTTGTTTCATTGTCACAGTTTTGCTGGTTGCCAGCACTATAAACTCATTTCCAACACTCTTGCAGTGCTCACAGGACCTGTTATTAAACTGTTAGGGATCAACAACAAAATTTTCCCTTCACCAGTATAGATACAGCCAAAATAGAGACGTCTGTGATTTTATGGTCCTTGCCTGGTTGTGTGAAACTATCCAAGTTCATAGAAACCCAGAGACTGAGGAACACTGGTGCATCTTTTTCAGTCTCAAGCTTCCTCTTTTTTTCTTAAAATACTCCTGGTTCCAAAAATGAACTATGAACTGATACAAATCACTGGAACTCTGTTCTTATTACATAAAAGAACACACTACAGCTACCTTTGCTGAATTAGTCTTATCTGAATCCACCCACACTTTTTCCACTATAGAAGTTTTTAAACATCGAAGTATAGGACTGTCATTGTCATGCTTTGTTCAAACGATATTATGTAGAGCTAATGAGTTTGTTGGCACTTCAACATAAGAATAGAGTTGAGCAGCAACACACATATTCAAAATGCGATATATTGTGGCAACAATGTAAGAAGTAGCAAAATAAAGTTTTTATATATAAAAGAGTTGAGAATCTCAAAGAAAGCCTCTATATAGACAGAGACAGATATCTATATAGCTATCACTATCTGTATCTATATAGAGACTTTCTCTGAGATTCTGGACCTTTTGGATTCAAAATCTTACCTCTGACATCACTTCAGATTCACCATTATAGCTGAAGTAACATCAGAGATAAGGTTTTGAATGAAAAGGTTCCAGAATTTCAGAGAAAGCATCTGGTTCTGTGTTTTTAATTTATTTTGTTTAAGCAGACATCATAGTTGTTAACAAAGTGCAATACAATTATTCTATGTAATCAAATTGGGCAATGGTATCCCATTTCTCAGTACAGTAAAGACTATGCCACTAAACTTCTCTTCTTCAAATGCCAGTGAGTAAAGCTCTTCCTGACTCTTTTATACATGGGAGATGTTTTTGCCTTGAACTTGCACATAACATATTATTACAAGTGGGAGGTTTGTGTGTGCACAGAGGGAAAAATTAGGCCCTCATAGCCAACATGTTTCCTTTCCTTAAGGGATTAACAGCCATCACAACTACTAATCACTTCCCTTCAGTAAAATCCACTCCTTATTAATTTGTTTTCTGCTTCTAAATCCCCTGAGGAAAGTGCTGTTAAGGGGGATATCTCTTTAACATATCAACAATTCTTCAACATTTTCAAGATCACAAGCTGCACTTATAGCAAAGGGGAAGCTTTCCATCTTGAAGAGCCTCAAATAACTTTTCTATGGACATATTTCATTAATTTGGAACTAGCTGCAACAAAACAACTATAGACAGGTACACAGAAGTAAAAAATTAAACTACCCAGGGTCACAATACCTACACAACACTTGCCCCAACATCATTTTCAGTTAAGAAAAAAGAACAGTTCCATTTAAGCAAACAAACTGAACTCCGCCGAAGTGTTGAAGTCTTCAGCATCAAGGATCATCTCATTTGAAAGCTATCATGTACATGAGGGAAGTGATAAGATTTGGTACCAGCTTAGAACAAAAATTTAAGTATACGTTGACACAACATGCATTGGTGAGAACAAATTCTATCATAGCATCAGTTTTACTGAGCATGTCTACATGATACACTGACTATGCAGTAACCGAATAATATTGTGCAGTAGCATGTCACAGCACAGAAAGTGGTAATCTGCTACTGCACAGTATTATTAGCAGGGATCCAGGTTTTGTTTCCCATGGAAAAACAGAGTAAAACATGGATTTCCCCCCTTACCAGAGTAAAATACAGTTTTCTCATTTTAGCAGAGAAACCCATAGATTTTGCAATGAGCCCTCTGCAGGCTGGCAGAGTTCCAGGCTGCATGGGGCTGGGAGAGAGTGGGAGAAGGGAAGTCAAGCAGGGAGCACCTTGGAGACAGCTTGGAGAGCAGCTTCCACAGATACCTGGGGGGAAAATGAGGCCTTCATAGGGAGGGAGGGGTGAATTGTGTGGGTCTTGAGGCCTGGGGCAACAATGCATAGCTCAAATGTCCCAGCAAGGAGTGGGACGGGGTGGAGCCAACTCCCTGCTGCCCCACACACTTCCAGGGGCAAGGGAGACCCACACCCCCTAGATCTGTGCATGGGTGGGGGTGGGCTGCCCACTACAGAATTAGGCTTGCACTCTGCTGCTCTCCCCCAGGGCCTCCAGAGCCCAGTGTGTGCAACCCAGAGCGGTAGGGGACAGAGAAGCCATACAGGGATGTCCTTGCCACTGCAAGTTCCACACTGCCCTGACCATGCATCCTCCATGCGTGGGGGGCAGTGGGGGAAGCAGCATAGGGTTGTGGCACTCACTGCAGCCCCACACCCGGAGGACACATCACCAGCACAATGCAGAGCTGGGAGCAGTGAGCAGCTTTCCTGCATGGTTCCACTGTTTCCTGCAGTACTGCATTGCACCCACCAGGCTGCAGAGGCCCCAGGGGAGGGCAGCAAGTCAGGAGCCTCAGCCCACAGCTGCCCCACCTCTGCCCCTTTGGACAGATCTTGTAGCCATGCCCTCTAGCCCCTGCTTTTGTGTTGGGCTGGTAATGCATCCTCCACATGTGGGGCTGCAGTGAGTGGCACAACTCCACACCACTTCCCCCGCTGCTCCCGCACATGGAGGTTGCTTTGCCAGGGCAGCCCAGAGCTTGCAGTGGCAAGGAGATGTCTGCACAGCTCCACTGTTCCCTGCCACTCTGGGTTGCACATGCCAGGCTGTGAAGGTCCTGGGGGAGGACAGCAGGGTGGGAGCATGAGCCTGCAGCAGGCAGCCCACCCCCACCCTGTGCACACGTCTAAGGGGCTCAGATCCCCTCTGCCCCTCAGAAGTGCATGCAGCAGCATGGAGCCAGCCCCACCCAACCCCCAATGGGCAGGCAGCAGAAAGTGGAAGGGAGTCAGTCTCTGCTCTTCTGCAGCAACCACGGCCTCCTGCCCCATAGCCCTGGCAGCTGGGGACCCCTTCCAGCAGGGCTGTGGTGGGGGGGAGGCAAGGAGTGTCAGGGAAAGTGAGGGACACCAGCAGGTCCAGGGGGCTGTGGGTGTAACACTAGCAGGGCTGGGGTGCAGAGTTGGAATTGGGGACACCAACAGGGCTGTGGAAGGCCTTTTATTTTAATCATATATTATGGGGATTTTATCAGAGAATTTGTGATTTTTTTTTATTAGAGAATTTGCCATTTTTTTTATCCAGGAGAACCAGGATCCCTGATTATTAGGTTACTACGCAGTAGCATCACTTCAAAGATGTTCACTGGTGCTACTGCACCATTACTCTGTTTACTGAGCATTTATTTAGTACTTGATTATACAAGTACTAAATAAATGTGCAGTAACCACTGTGCAGTAGCATCTCATGTAGATGCACACACTGTGAATTAAATTCTGTTTCTTCTCAACTCTGATCCACATATTAATCACTGAACAAACAGAAATAGCAAAATCTGAGAGTCAGAAAAGATCTACCTCTCCCAACCCCTACCCTATTCCCTGCATGGATGAAACAGAGAACAATTTTTTTCCCTTCCCTTTATAACTCTAAATCTTTCATTTTTCAGTACAAAAAAAAAACAAAACTTGGATGATTAGTGAAGTACAGAACAAAAAAGCAGGAAGACAAAGCAGCTATTGTATTAACACAAGGAGTTTAACCTTCTGCATGGCAAATTTTACTTGAAAAATAAAATTCCACACAAACCAAGTGAAGTATACATGCTAAGCATCACCTCTTTCTTGCCTTCTCATCAGAATGTGCTGGTAAGCAAAAATGAATTGTCAACTGCAGCTCAAAGATCATGCCCCAGTTAGTAGTGCACTACCATAAAAGGTAGAGTCAAACCAGATATTTTCTACCAATAACAGAAGTGAAACACAAAGCTACAAAGGCAAACCCAAGAGCAATTGCATCATCAGTGTAGCAGAGAAGCATTTTCTTCTGTAAATTATTAAACAGTTTGGGGAAGCTATTATTTCTATCAAAATAATTTTGTAGCAACTTGCCAGCACTTGTCATTAGTAAGAAAAGGAATCAAACCCTTGTAATTGTTATCATATAGTCCCAGACAAGCAACTGATTCTGACTTCTGCATTTGAACTTTTATCATGTAAAATACAAATTATAAATTGTAATGATAAAGTCAAAATAAAAACATTGAACTTTGGAGGTCAAAGGTTTGTTTAAGCCTAATATAGTTGAGGCATTCCAGTACCTATAGCTAAGAGTGTACGCAAGGGAATTATGTGGCTAGCATCATGTGTCACCACCACTGACTCTGTGGACCAGATTATTCTTGCTCTTCCTTTATATGAATCAACTGTGGGGAGCCTTTAGTGCGAGTGGGCAGCAAGGCAAGATATCTTCACCACTTTGCCATCAGATACTTGGTCTACTTATATATATGTATACCCACTCTAAATAGTTGTATATTGTATTTGGTGCCCAGATACTTTGCGAACAGATGCACATGGAATAAGATACTATATATTTTCCCATATAACACACATGCAAATAAGATATACACATTGTTTTTAAAAGGACAAATGGTAAAAAAAAAAAAAAAAAGATTTTTCCTTGAAAATAATGGCAAGCAGCAATAAGCAGCTGAGTAGCAGCTTCTAAAGCAGGAGCCTTTGCCAGAGAAGAAAGAGAAAAGGTATACAGCCAGCAACTAGGGAGATCCACATGCAGCATTGACTTTAAGCACTTCAGAGTTCTTTTCCTTCTCCGATCCTACCTTACCCCCTGCCTGCTGCAGAAGCAGAAACTGCTATTACTGTATTTTATAACTTATATTGCGCACTAGGGCTGTGCAAAATTTTGGCAGCTGCTTTGTTTCGGAGATGTTTCAGGCTATTTTGGTGCCTGAAACACTGAATCTGAATTGAAATGGAAGGCTCAGAAATATCTCCTAAATGAAACGAGGCATCCAAAATGTTTCAGAAGAGTTTCAGAGATGTTTTGGAAAATTTTGGACTTTCAGAGCCAAATTTGCAGGGAAACAGCTGTACGCTGTTGCCCTGCCATGCAACTTGGCTCCACAGGGAGCAGAGATCCACATGGGAGTCCCCTCGCCACTGCTGCCCGCCTCCCGCTGCCCCAGCAATGTGGGAATACACGGGGCGGGCAGCAGCAGTGAGGAGCCCACAGCGTGGATCTCTGCTCCCTGCAGACCCAGGTCATGCAGCACTGGCTCTGCAGGGAGCTAAGATCTGGTGCAGTCCAGGGCGGGCAGTGGTAAGGAGGAGATCCCCAGGGCAGATCTCTGCTCTCTGCAGAGTCAGATCACATGGCAGCGCAGTGCTGGTCCCTGCCAGGTGACCTGGTTCTGCAGGGAGCAGAGATTCAGGGCTGCATGGGACAGGCAGCAGCAGGGAGATCCCCAGCATGGATCTTTGCTTCCTATCCAGTAAGGCACTGCAGTGCTGGTCCCTGCCATGCAACCTGGCTCTGCAGAGAGCAGAGATCCATGTGGGTATCTCCTCATGGGTATCTCCTCACCTGCATGGAGGGCAGCAGCCCTCCCCTGAACAAGCCACCCATGGCTCCGTCCTGCTCCTTGCTGGGGCCCCAAGCTCCTGGCCCCAAGCCCCACCCAGCTGGCTTTGAAACAGATTTGGAGGAGATTCAGCCCAAATGAAACATGGCAGTGATCTGAAACACTGAAACAAATCACTGTCCTCCAAAATGGAGGAATCTGAAACTAAATCAAAACACAGTCATTTCGCACATTTTGCACATCCCAATTTCCAGTAGCTGAATTTTGAAAGAAAGGTGTGCATTGCATATGAGAAAAATATGGTGGATATGATAAATTGCCATGACAGAAAGAAGTGTTAGGTTAGAGACAAACACACTACAACAACTAAAAATATTTAATATGAAGGCAATGGCTAGTCATGTAGTGAATACAAGAAATAGCAGATCTGGGTTTTTTACTCCCAGCTCATTCCACAGGCAGTTGTCTGACTTGGACAAGTCAGTTGGACAAGCTGTTCATTTTTCTGTGTAATACTTGTTCTACCATACTGTGCCCGTCTGGCCTCAAACATCCAGTAACATACCGCTCGGGCCCGGATGTTCAGTGGTGTTCATCTGTCCATCCCTGATGTTCCACTGAGCGGATGTCTCCCTCCAGTGTAGTCTTTCCCCCAGTCTCACCTGCCATGACTTCAGTTCTTGTTCCAGTGGTGGGTGTCTGACTACCAGGGTCTCTCGACTACAGGACGTCTGTCTGGTGATCTTCTGTGAGGCTCCACTTCCCCCCTACCTCGCCCTTACACCCTGCCTTGATGGGCTCCCAATGTGCTTCAGCCATTTCCCCAATTGTTGAGACTCCATGCACACTTTCAGAGACAGTCTTATTGGCTTCCAAGCCTAACCCTAAATCTATCCACCGCACCTCACAGCTACCTAGACTCACCTGAGGCTGTAAACACCCTACAGATTTAAACCACACTTGGGCTCCATATGCCTTGCACCACAACCCCAAAAGTGGGAAACATAAAATACAAACAATAAAGAAATATAAAGATACTAAGAGAGGCCCTTATTCCCCCCGCCCCTTTATAACCTGCACCTTTGGCCTACCCACCACTGCCAGGCCTCAGGTACCCAAGGCCCCTAACTGACCCTAAACTGGGTCTGAGCTAGACTGCCGGCTACTGCGTCCTCCTCTTCACTATTCGCCCGGCCTGTGGGTTCGCTGGACCTGCAGTGGCCCTTCTCCGTATGCTTCCCCCACGTCACCCTTCGAGGCGGCTCTAGGCCACTGGGGCCTGTCTTTTGCAGCCCCTCACACTGCTTATGCTCTTCATCTCCCACCTGGGTCACCTCCTCGGGCCCTCCAGAGCCCACAATGGTCCCACCTGGTCTGGTGTCTGCGTATCTGCTGGTCCCACCGGCTCCTCAGCAGTAACCCCTGGTGTACAGTTCCTCCTGCTCTTCCTGGTCCTTTAATCCGGGTCCCCAGCCTGTACAAGGCGCCTCTGATCCCTTGCTCCCTGTGCTGCTGCCAGCAGCGTCCTCCCCGTGATGGGCTTTGCTGTATCTTCCTATGTTGGGAGAGGCAGCTTCCTACACTTTTTCCCCCCATAGGGGCTCCAGGAGAAGCTTCACTGCTGGCGCTCCTGCAAGTCTCTCCCCCACTTCCTTGCCAGCAGCTCCTTTTATCTGGGCTGGCTGGTTCCTGCAGCTGGTGTTATCAGCTGGCTGTAGCTGTACAAAGACAAGGCTAACGAGCCACACGGGTCCCACCTCCATCTCCAGCTTCACTGCAGATCCTGCTGGCGGTAAGAAGTTTTTCTTTTCTTTTCTTTTACTTTTGTTTATTTCTGACGATTCCTGACCCTGGGGCTCCCCCCGGTTCTTTGGGGTCTTCCCCTCTGTTCCTGCCCATGACACATATGTAAAACCAGCCTCGGGAAGGAATTTTATGCCACTACTTCCCTACTTTTAAGCTTCCTCCATTCCAATCTACTATTAAAACGTTATAATCCTGGAGGTTTTTAGGACAAGTTTAGTATGAATGATCTACAAGTCACTCACCCAAATTAGCTTGATCACTTTCAGCATTAAAAATGTATGTGTAAAAGAGGAGGACATTTCTTCATAAACTACCTCTTCTGCCTACTGGTAAATTCATGTGCTATTGCTATATACAAACTTGTATACATTTGTATTTTTCAAGCCTATTCCAGAAGCAAAAAGAAGATTTATAATGTAATTGTTTAAATGAATGCTGAGATTCTCTTTCATTTGTTTATTTTTCCCAGTCATGGCAAAATAAAATTCTTGTGATTAATTCTGTTTGGATTATCTACATATCAAAGATGGGGTCATTTTTGTTCATAATGCCATATGGCTCTTAGTGGCTTGTAGTTTTATAACTACTGTCAGGTTCCTTCTGCAATTGTTCCACTATAAATGTGTTTGTGTAGTCAGACATACTGTAGCCCTTCCTTTCTCTCCAAAGAAAAAGGTCAAAAGCTAATTCCTTGTTTGAACAGTGCTGACTTTGTTAAAAGTAAAAATTCAGCAGATGCAAACCTCCCATTATTTCTCACAAGTTGAAACGCCTCCTATAAACACAGATGTGTTAAACAAATGGGTTATGTTCTTACATTAAAATCAGTTGTCATCTACAAAAGATAAATGGAAAGGAAAGGTCAACATTATCTTGAACTTAACAAACCTTGTTTGTTAAATGTATTTTGTTTGCAATCTTCTCTGCAGAAAAAAAGGCAATGGTTTCTCACTAGTAAAAGCAACAACAACAACAACAACAAAGCAGCAGCAACTCATTTTGTCTTGCATAAGACATTTCAAAATAAGATCTAGTCTGAACTAGATATTGAAACAGCAGACAGTTATAGTACTTTTTAATTAGCCATCAATACCCCATGATCAGTCCCCCAATTAACTGAAAAGTGATTAGGTGTGTCGCATCAAATGGGAAGAAACTTACTACAGCTGTACCAACCTTGAATAATACAATTTTAAACATAAAGAATCTAGTAAATGATCTAGTAAAGAAACATACAGCATGAGTAATTAGGGAACCTCCATTTAAAAAAAAAAAAAGAAACAAACTTTTTGAGATCCACATAAAATTAATTTTCTTAAAAAGGAATTAGATATTTAACAGTTCAGTGACCAACTTCAAAATAACTGTGTTCTTCTTGCATATGTATCTGAAAGGAACCTTGGAGAAACAGAGAAAGGAAAACGGAGTAACATTTATTTTGTTGTCCTTCCTATTAACCTTAATATTAATCATTTTTTCATTGTACTAAATAGTCCTTTTTTAAATACCAAATCACAGAAAAATCACACAATTATTTCTTCAGACTGATATGCCTGAACAAAACACACCTTACAAAACTGGCCTCAAGCTGTAACCCTATCACACTATGATAAACTGCATCGCTGCTATGCCCTCTTAGCTTTCTCTGGGCCTTGGATGATATGAGTTATGTAGGAATGGTCATTTTATGAGTCTGTAGCCACATACAAACATTTAGTTTCTCTTGAGAAACTGTGAGTGTACAGATGTTCAAGATTTTTCTCCCAGAGCAAAAATGGCCACTCCAGGAGAAAAATAACCTGGGAACAAGCAGGGGGAGAGAATGTCTTTATATGTTTCCTTCTGAGAGATCCACAGCACAGTCTTTCAGCCTTCCAGGACGACTTGCTCCTGCTGACTTTCTTCTCTCCCCACACCCCACTTCCAACTAGGAAAACAAATTCATGGATTGCAGCCCTGCTGCTCTGATCAGCCTAACAGCAATGGTGGCAGTAACAGGGGGAGGTTCACCCTGTCTGCCTGCTCTTGGGCTCTCTGTAGCCCATGCCACCCCTGCAGATCCAGCCCTTATCATGCCCCATGCCTGCCTGGAAGCTCTCCTCCACTGCCCCACTCCTGCCCCTTCCCCACTGCCCCCACTTCAGCTGCGGGCCCCAGTGGGGGCTAGATATGGACACATGGAAATGATGAGGGCTCCAGGGAGCCCAGGAGTAGTAAGAGAGGGGGAACCTATGCCATTGCTCCTGCTCTCAGGCTGATCAGGGCATCAGGGTGGTAAATCCAAGTGTGTAGGCCCCAATGTGGGGTGGAGGAGAAGACAGAGAAGGTGATTGGGGCAGCAGGATGGTGATCTTGGAAGTGGTCAGAGGTTCAGGGTTTCTGGGGAACAACCTACTAGGTGGAGTAAATGGGGGGATGGAGGGTATGGAAGAGGTAGGAGGAGGGGCCTGTCCCCTCCTGTCCCCCTCTCCCCTTCTCTAATGCCCTCCCCCGCCCACTTCTTCTCCCTCCACACTCACCTGCCCAGTATTCCAAACTGTCAGTCCAGGACCACAGAGTCTTGAATGTTAGCTAGTCCAAAGGAAGTGGTGCCTCCTGGGCTACCGGAAGATCAGAAAATACTGGGTTTATCTGAGTTCATCAGAAGTTCATTGAACTCAAGCTAGGTAGTACAGCTCAAAGGTAATCCTCCCCCAAAAGTGGCCTAATTTCAAGATTCCTAGAAGGTACTTAGCACATGTTAATGACTTTTAATATTCTTTTAAAGTGCTTTTAACATGGACTAATTCTAATGTGTAAATCTCACCCTAAAACTAGAATTTTTAAGTATGGTGCCTTGCACTGCACAGGAAAAAAAAGTCCTTGCCCTTATCAATCTAAGGCAGTGGTTCCCAATTTTTTTTACCATGACCTGCTGCTGGGAGTGGAGTGCAGTGGTGGCGATGGCAGTGGCTTGGGGGTGGGGGAGCTCCTGGCACATGGCATGGCTCATCCTTTGTGTGCGGCACCACCAGCATTGTCCCCACGACCCTCATCTGGGCCAAGACCCGAGGATGGGAACCACTGATCTAAGGCAACAAAAACACAGAGAATAGAAATATGGGATGCAAGAAAGAATAAAGAAGTCAGTATGATAGCAGTACAACACTAGAGGATAGTAAAGTACTGGAACAGGCTACACAGCAAGGTTGTGGAATCTCTATCCTGAGGTGTTTAAGACCTGGATAGACAAAGCTTTAGCTGGAATGATATAGTTGCAGATAGTCCTCCTTTGAGCAAGGGGCTAGACTAGATGACCTCCTGAGGTCCCTTCCAAGCCTAATTTCCAAGTGACTCCTTGGCCAAATACACTAGGGTGCAAAGCCCAAAAACCAGAAATGCTGCAGTTTGGCCGTGTATAGACAAAATGAGGGGCGTGTGTACACGACACTTTAAAGCAGGCTAAATGCTTTTGCACGGTTTTATTGGTGTCGGTATTTGCATGCCTCAGTGACATATTACACATTAATTATAGCCACTGTAACAAATTTAGTGGCATAATGTGCCTTAAATGACTTGGGGCACTGCAAACTAAAACTCCTCTGAGGAGTTTTAGTTTGCTGCCCTACCAGCCATGGAGCGAAGCACCGGGCTCCATGCAGCCCAGGGGCTCTGTAAGAAGCCCTGCAGGCAGCCTGGCAACAGCCCAGGAAGGCAGACTGATCTTCCCGCCCCCCCGCCCCCCTCCCCCAGAGCCTGCATGCCTGCCTGAGTTGTGCCTGATACTTCCCTCCACAGCTGCGGTGCCCCTTGGGACACACTTGAGCTGGGTGCCTGCAGGTGAGTGCTGCCTGGGACTGGGCCACAGCTGCCATGGAAGGAAGCATCAGCCCTACCCTCCTCCCCACAGCCCAGGAACCACTCTGCCGGCTGCTCACTCTCCACTCCCTGCTGCCGGAGAGGCAGGGAAGTCAGGTGTATGCATGGCAGGGGGGCAATAATTGGCCCTAAATTGAAACAGTACTTTTAAAAACCCACTGCTTCAATTTAGGGCCCCTGTTTAATCTACACATGCCTTGGCAGCTGAACAACAGGAGGCAAACATAGTAAAGGGTACAAAAAATTAAGACATAAAGCAGCTCACAGTACATCAGCTGAAATATAGTTATCTATTCAAATTTGATATGTCTGAATATGTCTTCAAAATTTTAAAAGACAATTGTTGCTGTTATGTATTGATGCTACATAAAAATAATGTAAGATAACTAATTGTTGTCACCATCATCTTTCTCAGTATAAAATCTTAAGATTCATTTCCATTCTACCCTCTTCCAGCCTGCAACAGCTCTATGCAGTTCACTAAAAAATTAGAGAAAACCCTTCACATAAACATGCACATATTGAACTTTCACAGTGACTAAATGAGTTGGTAGGTAACAATTCATGTATTCACATCACCCAAGAATATTAAAAATGCTTTGCAGTACAAACAATAGGAGGATGAGGGGCTTGATGCAACTTACTGGTACAGTATTTATGATGCAAATAATTATTGCAAATGAATTACAGTAAAGGGACTGCAGTAATAAGGGGAAGGAATGCAAGTAGGTTTTAGCTAACTGGATATATTATCCTTTAGGATTTAATAGCACTGATAGTTATTATATGTTAATTATACTTCAATTAAATATTTAAACACATTTAATGAAGTTTAACAGTTATAAGGCATGCACTTAATATACAGTGGTTAATTGATAAATATGTTCCTAATAAGTTTATTTAACAAGTGATAACTATCCTACTGAATTCAAATTAAATGCCTAGTTATATGCAGTTAAGGAATTTAATATAGTGAAAACTTTACTGGATGCATTGTCATCATTAAAAAGTTAACATTTACTCAGAGTAAGGTACATAATGAAATATTTCAGATACTACTGTAATTCCTTATTTTTTAAGATAGGACATCACTGGTCTTTTGAAGAATTATAATAAACAAAATAGCTAAGTTATTTTGACAGTGAAGGTGAGCAATAAATACCAGGAACTACCAGATTTAGCAGTTGCCTTAACCTAAATTTTTTTGTAAAGCCACTCTATTCACCAGACTGGGCAAGGATTCAGTGGGAAAAGGAGTATGTGATCATATAATTAAAATCCAATATAATCCTTATTCACAAAGGGTCTGAATTAATTTGCACAAGTCACTATACACCACTCAATCTAGCATTTCATAACTTTTAAGTTATGGATTTTAGAAGTGAAACAAATGTCTTAACAGGATTTTTCATGTGATTTTGTTGTTATTTTGTTTTTAAATGAAAAAGGCTCCATTATGTACAACTGTAATACCATATCCCAGCTACATAACAGAAACCAGGTTTGGACCCTAAGCCTTCAGCCTGAAGTACAAAGTGCTATCACTTGACCACAAACCAAATTATTAGCTGATAGCAGAAGCAGCACCCATTACCACCATGAAAACCCTTATTCCAGAGGAGGGATTTGCCAATAACATTACGTGCTGGACGCAGCCAAGTCTTAAAGAAGCAGCCCTGTCTACTTCAGCCTTCATTCTTATTTCCCTACCACAGCAGCAAGGAGGCTTCTACACTCTGTAATGTCTCAGTTCTGTACATCTTGGGATCTTGAGGTCATATCCCTGCCCATGGATGACTACCCAGTTCTATCTTACTGCTTTGCATTTCCCAGGTGTTCCTAATGTAGCAAATGCTGCTGAAGCTACTGCTGCTTTTGAAGTGAAATGGGTCTGCCTCTTTAAAACATTCATGCTCAGCTATTGTTTTGAGAAGCTCTTAAACTTTCTCAAGAAACAGAAGTGAGAGGTGAAATGATGACTTTAAAAGATTCCCAACTCAGCTCAAAAGGAACAAGATTTCTTAGGACAAAAAAATGTCACTTTCCTTACTTGAGTACTTTCTCCATGACAAACTTCAAAAGGCCTGCTGAAATAGTGGAAATATTAACACTGTTCAAGAAAAGGTAGGTTTTATAATGGAAAACAAGGCAGCTGTAACATAGTGCCAACCAAAATATCATTAGGAAATGTCTTTTCAATGGCAGTAACTGTAGTCAGCCTGGATGCCCAAAATTCACAGCAAAGCATAAAACACAGGAATTCACCAAACATTGATTTCACCAAAAAGAAGTCTTTTGGAGCTCCAAGATCACTTTAATATACTACTTTCTAAAGGGTGGATGAAAGGACCAAACAATAAGCCAGCGATCATTTTACACTAATTCTGGCTTGTGGTTGCATCTTGCAAAGGCTATTTTAAGAACACTGTTCTTTACCGCATTATTCCCAATAACCTTTCTAAAACAAGAGAATGGCCTTTCCTTCAGAGTCAGTGACCCTCTTAATATCTGTCCAGGCAATAATTTCCCCATATTGTTAAGAAAAGTAACCCCACTACTCTCATATTGCAGATGGTAAAATTTTCTTGAAACATGGCCTTTATTACTTCTCCTTTATTGTGCTGAGGATATCAAACTCCACAAGTTTGTTGATAAATTTGTTTTCCTATCCTATGCAATATAAGTAACACAGTGTCATAAATGGAACAAAGGTCTCTCTGGGACCTCTTTGAAAATAAGTTTGTTTCTATTCCTTTGTTCCTATAAACTCTTTCAACTAGCAGATCAATTGGTATAGACAGAAACATAAAAAGGAAAAATGGACAAAGTGTAACAGAACAGTGAGATACAGAAGGCAATATTTCTGGACAATTAAAGTATCCCTGCAGGAGAGCCACCATAATGGAAGGTGGAAGGAAAACCACACCTTTAAAGGTAAAAAGTTCAAGGGTTATGTATATTCATTTCTTTAAAGTTACTGCTTTCTGACTGGAGTAGAGTGAACAAGATTGTTGGCTTATATGTGTTAAGAGGGAAAAAATAGCAGTTTTCTTAGTCTCATTAAGTTCCTTGTCCACTGTTAAAGAAAGCAGAGTTGGCAAGCTGGTCAGTTAACCAGTCAAATACTATGAATTGACTGGTCAATTCATAGATTCATAAATTATAGCATTGGAAGCGGCCTCAATGGATCATTGTGGTCAACCCCCTACCCCTGGCAGGAAAGAGGACCGAGATCAGACAACCCCAGCCAAGAAATTGTCAAGGCTCCACTTGAAGACCTCCACATTAGGTGATAGGACCACCTCTCTTGGAAGCCTATTCCAGACTCTGGCCACCCTTATTGTAAAAAATTTCTTCCTAATGTCTAACCTAAATCTACTCTCCACTAGTTTGTACCTATTATTCCTAGAATTCCTAGAACTGACTGCATATTTTTGACAGGTGAAAGATTATACAATTTTTACAAATAAAAATTACATTTTCTGTAGTTTTGACAGAAATAAAATTTGTGAAGTGGGCTTGCCCTAAGCCTAAGCACCAATTCAGAGAGTTGCCAGAATGGCAGATCCAAGGGGTGCAGTGGTACACTTGCACCCAAAACTGACCTGAGCAGGATGTGTGGGGCCTGGGGCAAATCAGCTCGTGTGGGGCCCCACCCCTGCCCCAATTTCATGTGCCCTGGAGGCAAAGAAGCTGCCACAGCCATTGGTGGTGGCGCCAGTAGCAACCCGCTGGACCCAAGGCCAGTGGTGGCACAGAGTCAACATGGCCACACCACCTGGCTCTATAGGGCCTAGCAAAGCACGAGGCCTGAGGCAGTCACCCCAATTCACCCTCGCCTCCCACCAGGAATGATCCTGCTTGCACCCCTCCCCTTTGATTCCTGCTCCAACCAAACTTTAAAACCAAATGCTTGGGAGTGGCAGCAGCATTTCAATTCAGGCAGCCCTGAAGGAGTCAATTAACTTCATGGAGCATTACAACCAACCTCATCCTTGCTAATCTCTCTTCACTCCACAAATGTTAATGAACCTTGCTTCTTTTTACTGGTTTTGGTGCTTCATTCATCAAGCTATCCTTTCTTCTGCAATGTTGCTGTCTGTTAGCCATTCCTAGTAATATCTCTCTTGTGTTTCACAACCTTCATACTGCTTTTTGCACTAAGAACCTTAGCTAGCCTCTAAAAACCCTAACTCAGGAGTGGTAATATTAACTCAGATGAACTCAGATGTGAACATGAAGTGACTGATAGCGAAGTGTTGAATTCACTGTCAAGATGCTTAAAATACATCTACAAGATTAATAATATAATTACTTTGACTATTTTTGCCTTGTTTATTGTTTTTTAAACTTTATATATAAACTATCAAATTAGTGTATGTCCTTATAAATTATCTTAAACTGAATAATATAATGCTAGGCTGCTATCATATTACTAAAGCTTCTAGTTTCTCTTTAGCTAGAGAAAAATATGTTTTGTGTTATATGCAATGATGCACCACTCACAGTCTGCACCTGCCTCTGTAAAATCCTAGATACACCCATGATGGCAGGCCTTAAGAAGCCTGTATTACTGCTGCAGTCTCTATTGGGAGAGCTTGTGCCAATGCTGCCACCACTGCTGCCAAATCCTGCAAGAGGTGGTAAGCCATCCCCTCACCCCATCCCCTCCAAGCTGTGCCAAGATTTAAAGTTATGCTTCTGGTTTTAAGATAAGCAAAATTCAAAGTAACATGATTACTTTTGTTCAGGAAATAAGTGTAAACATTTGAGAAATCATGGCAGATCCAAAGGTACATGGTCTACTCACAGTTAAAAGCTGAATTTTCATTTCCCATAGTTTTCTTACAGACCAGTGCAGGGAAGCTATTGACTTTCTATTCTTCTGCATTCTCCAGAGAAGAATTCAGTTCAATGATTTGTTTCACCCTTGGGTTTGACTAATGGTCTCATTATCCTTCCTGTCAGTTCTTGCTATGCATAGGAGGCCTGGAATATAGGTGTCCTATACATTCTTAGATCCTTACAGCTGTAACTTAGACTCTCACTGATGTATTCAAGCAATGGATAAAAAAGAGAAATGAGGCTTTGGGAGGAATTTTTTGTAATAGTTTTATTCAAAAGTAATAGATCAAATTTGACTTATTTATACCCAAAGATATAATTAATGTCTATTTGGTCAAGTAATTTTGTAGGTAATAAGTCTAATTTTGATATTTGCTAATTACCTGGGTTGAAATGAAGACAGAACTTGTTCAGATAGGTTTAGTATTCATGCACGAACACAATCCAGAAGCTGTTCCAGATAACCAGAGGTTATTATACAACTAATCTGTGCTTCAAATTACATCCTAAGGATTACTGGGATTTTGGTTGTAGCCGTATTGGTCTAAGGGCATAGGCATGAATGGTTCTTTGAGTAGACATGATGTCTTTTATTAGACCAACTGAGTAGTTGGAAAAAGGTTCTTGGCAAGCTTTCGGGTACAGTCACCCTTCTTCAAGCATAGGGAGTTTTTGCTGGTCTGAGATTCCAAGCAATGAGAGAAGCTAAAAGGATGTCAATGAGAATGTAAATAGGTAGAAATTAGAAAGACAAAAGGTAAAACAGGTAAGGGAAGAAGTGGTGGGGGGAAGGCCAAAGGGAGACATTACAGTGATAGAATGCACAGTGGAAAATATCCTAAGGATTCAATATTTTAATTTCTACAAAAGTGAAGGAGCAGTTTTCCCCACTAAACATTTTATTTAACTTCTAAATATATATTCAGACTATTGTGTGGATCAGCTTTTCACAGATAAAAATCCATCTGATTTGCTTTTAACGAGAAAGATTTTTGGAAAGTAAACTTTTGAGATCTTAGGGTGTTAAAAGTGATTCTACTAGGAATATAATGACCTAATCAGAGAAAAGAAAATATTCAATTTAATTAATCACAAGAGCTTATTTCAAGTTCAAATAGAAAGGGCAAAATCCACAGGAAGTTTCAATAAACAAGCTGAGAATACCACGATCTGTTTGTAAAACAGAAGCAAAGTGAAATTTATCCAATAGATTATGTTTTCAGTTATATACAAGTTATCTAGTTGGCTGTAGTTAATTGCCCTGGCAGACTTTCCCCACCAAACACAAACACTTTAATTAACAGTGCAAAAACCTAACTAATGTTTTCTGAAAAGGTTTAAGACCTAGGATCTGAATGCTCTTTTGCTTTTATTACTGACCTAAGTGGCAAGGATAACAAATCAAATATGCTTTATGACAGTCATGTTTGCTTTCTTCTGAAAAACTTTTTGATCATGAAAAAACAGAGTGTTTTGAAAACAGATGAATTCCAAAAATATATAACTTCATGTCTCCTAGAGTTCATGATATGTCTAAGTCTGCCCCGAGGCTTTTAATGGAAAAGGGGTTTGGGACAAAAGTGGCAGTCATATGATAGCGGTCTGTTCATGAGGAGGGAGAAGGAGGGAAACAGCAGCAGAACTTGGAAGATAAGAGGAAGCATAACAGATACAGGAAAGTTGAGGGCAGGTGGGAGGTTAAGGCTGTATTCTCCTAAAGTAGTTTGCTTCAGATTATTTTTTTTAAAAATCAAATCATCAGCATAAAGTAATTTGATTGAGACTGAAGTGTATGGAAGAAAATTACTTGCCTTATATTGTAAATAAAACTGATTCCATCATATTCTGGGGGAAAAAAAATCCCTTGAACTATTGAAATCCTCTCCCTTATTATCTAGAATTTATTTTCCTAACTTCTTTTTTTCCTTAAAACAAGAGCCATTGTATATAAAAAAAAAAAATCTTTTTTTTAGGTTTTATACTTTATTCAAAGATGCCAATTTTTACAACATTCTTTTAATCTAAAAGCCCATTTATACTAAGTACTTAAAAAGTAAACTTTAGGAGCAATCTTCAGGTACAGCACTTAATAATGTAGGAACCAAAAAAGTCACTTCAAGGAGCCCTATCGAGGATAATCTTTTTATTCTAAGAATATTTCAGGAACATCATATAATTCTGGAAAGAAAAAGGCTCAATTAAATTATTTATTAACTAAATAATTAAATATTAATTATTTATTAACACAAAGGATGGATTTAGACAAAAATATGAATAACTTAAATCATTTTCACCATTTCTGCTGTTTGCTTCCCTTTTTAATCAATTGTCTGAACTCTGGCACTAAGAGCTTTGTTACACATTAATTTTAGGTGGCTCCTGAAGCTTTTAGCCCCTTGATTGTCCACACTAGCACCTAAACGCAGTTTTAAGCACACTTTAGGCTGCTTAAAGTTATGTCACTCCAGGCATCAGAGAGGCTTAATTCTGATCTGTATTACCTAGCTCGTGTTCTATTAATGCTCATCTACTCCCCACAGATGAGCCACATAAGTTGCAATCTTCTAGCATCCCAAGATGTACTGTCTCCTCCCCACCCTCTTGTTCTGTGTACACAAACTTTCTACCCCCTGAATTCATCCGCCGGGATGGGAGGGGCAGTTTGGCACCAAGCCAACACTCCCACCTGCATATATGGCCTTCCCATCCCCAGGGATGCAATCTTGTACAAACAGCCCAGGAGTGGGAGTGGGGAGAGGGGAGGAACAAGGTAGGGGGCCAGATGAGACCCCACAAGCTAGGGCTTCCTTCCTGGTTCAGGGGCAGTAGCTTCCCCAAAAGCAACTTCCCACACTTTACCCACCCCAGGAAGCATGACCAGCACCCCCCATGCCCCAATCTCAAATACAAATTTATTACAATATGAGATCTTTAATTTACTTTCTCTTAATTTCTTTTTTAATTCTTTTTTTTCTACTTTTTATTTCATCTTTCAGTGGCTGACTTAGTTTATTGCACCACCTTCATTTCCTCTCCACCTCTATTTCATTACCCACCTTGATCTTTTTAACTTTCCACCTCCCGCTCTTCAGCTTCATGTTCCTGCCCCCCTCCCAAGCCATCTTTCACACAGCCCAACCTACAGCAGGGAACAAAACCTGTCCTAGGTAACCAGCTCTCTAGTGACAACTCACAGCTATAGCTCCAAGTCAGACCCATGTTCACCAGCCCTCCCATGGCAAATCACAGCTGCCCAGGTGGAGGACAATCAGAAAAGGATTTTAGCCTTAAGATGTGGCTGCTCCAAACTCAAGTTAGTTCAATAAAATCCCTGTTATCTGGCATAAGTAGGGAACAGGGGCTGCCATGTATTTAAAAATGTTGGCTCCCTGAGGCTGATGGTTTTTGACCAGACATGGAGCAGTGGGGGGTACAGGTGTGGTGGCAGAACACACGCAGAGTGGAGGGTGGGGTAGCTGCAGCCGCACATAGAGCAGCTGCAGCACAGGGTGGTGGCAGCAGCTGCCATGTGTGAGCTTTCCCCCCACCTGCATCTGGCTGGAAATTCCAGTTAATAGAGTTTTCCGGTTACTCAAATGGCAGATAACAGGGATTTTACTGTACTACCACTGATCAACAGACCTGTGCAAATAGGGAAGTATTCAATTCATATCTGACCAATTCAGAGGATAGCGATTCAATTCAGAATTGGCCAAATTGGCTTCACAAGATCTGGCACTGATTCAAAGAGATTCGGTGATTCAGCCATAAACGATAATAGGGAAACACTGAAATACCTAAACTTTGTAATTTTTTGGTAGATTTTGGATTAAAACTGCAGAGATGGTAGCCCGTTCTGAGAGCATGATGCCTGCCAAATGTCAGAGAGAGAAGTGCAGGGGTTTCTGGGAAACTGTATCTCAAACTGCTGAAAGCAAAACTCATGTCACTTGTATATGTTAAGGCAGATTTGGATGAAAACAGCACGGATGGTAGCCTATAACAGGGGGCCTTCCCAGTGCTCATTAGATCTCCACCCACACCCGCTTCCGGGCCAGCTGCCTGCCCCTCTTTTGCTAAAACACAAATATCTCACAAAAGGGACAGAAAGCCTGCAGAGAGAGGCGTATATATTGTTTCTACATTCCTCCCCCAGAGCACTGATGGGAAGGGAACTCAGGAAAAGATCACAATCACTGGCCAGCTACAGATGTCAGCCTTTCCCTCTCTGCTCCCACTCCCTCTCCTCAGTTTCCATTTCCCTGAAGGACTGCCTCCTGAATCGCTGAATCTTCTTCTGAATTGATTTGGAGGATTTTTTTGGTCTCCTAATTTGATTCGGAGATTTGGTCTCTGAATCGAACCAAATTTCTCCAAATTGAATCAGTGACCAAAGCTTTGCACACCCCTAGTGATCAATATTTGAGCAGCAAAAAGTGCAATGTGTAACAAGACCCTAAAACTAAACCATCTAATGCTAATTAGTTTTGTACCTACAACAGGCTGCATCCTTCTAAGATATTAATTAGTAATTAACTGTAAATCCAAGAAGTGTCACAATTAGGTGGAACACTGAGCAGTGTTCAAGTCAGAACATGCTGTGAGCAGCTAAATGTTATGAATTAATACTGTGTCTTGCCTGCACAGCTCTGCCTTGCTGGCAATCAAGAGTGTGGATGTTTCTTCCATACTTTATTCATGAAATCAAAGTCTTCTGGTACTGCCAGATTTGCCTGAAAAATATTGTTATCAAGGATTCCTTTGTTAGCTTTTTACTAGTTCTTGCTTCAGGCCAGTACCCAAAAAGCAGCTTTTCCCATATTTTAGAGGACAAATTCCCTGTGAGACAAAAAGTCACAGAGGTGAACTGATCTTGAGAAAAAGAAATTAAATTGAATATTTTTATTCAGTTTCCAATTCAAAATCTATTCCCCATTTTAGTGAAAGACTATGTGGGTTTATTTTAGCCAGAAGTAGAAAAGGACCTACATTTAATCTAACACTCAGATCCACATTCAATTTTTTTCTTTTGGTCTTGGATCCAAGTTTGGTCACAGATCTATCTCCCATATGAAGTGGCTCATCTGTCCCTATATTTCAGATTTTCCAAAAATACAGCACTACTGATAAATGCAAAAAAGACAGAGATAAAATAACTTCCCCACTCTAGTACAGCAGCCTTGCACAGAGAGTCTTCAATACTCAAATTGCAATTCAAGGAGTCAGGTGCATGTTTATGAGCTTTGGGCCCTTAAAAGATAATAAATCCACCATAGGAAATAAGAATTACTGCCCTTGGAGAAAGTTTGTTTTTATCTTCCAAACTTGTTTAAAGATGTACCAGAGTGTTTCCCCTGCTGTAAAACTGCTATGGACTGTTTAAAAGCTTTAGTAAGTTGGGTGCCATCTCTGACAACAGTACATCTCTCTGTACATATCTGTACATTGTAGAAGCACCTACCCTAACAACTGTTTCCCAGCAGCATTCAGAATGGTGAAGATCTTTCAGTAGGTAATAGGCCTTGACAAAAATATTTCTCCTCCTCCCCATTACAAGAAGGATGGGCTTCTACTTTATTTTTGACATGAATAAAAGGTTGGAGAAAATGAGGCATCTGTTATGCTCTGTTACCATGGTGATCATTCCTTTCAGATGGCCATGTATTTCAGCTTGTTGACAGAATGATTTGTAACTGAGTTTCAGAAAAATGTACCATTCATCATATTTTGACTGAAACAATTCATTCTTAGCATTTTCTTTTTGCCTTGTCGTTAGAGTTCAGGACATTATGACTCAAACATGGGAAAATGTGTTTATGTTATTTACTGCTCTTACCCCTTCAGTGCTGACAGACCAGGAAGGATTCTGCTCAGAACCCAAAATTTCTTTGGTATTAGTGGTTAGCATTAAAATGGCCCATTTCTTAGCATCAAAAAGCTGAGGGGAGGGAACATATTTTAGATGCACTATTCATATGCATGACAATCCAGCCGAAGAAAGGAATCTTGAGTCTCCACTGCAAATACAAAACAAGGACAAAAGACTTCCTGAAAGAACTGCTGTGCATGCCCAGCTCTGGTAAACAGCATAATTGGGGATTGTCCATGGAGGGGGAGGTGGGGAAGAAGAGAGAGAAAATAAAATCTTTGAAAATAAATCGACTCTTCTGCCCAATTCTGTGCAACACTGGCAGCTGCTTGCTATGACTGGAGCTGCATATTATATTTAGAACATACTTTATCTGTGGAACATTAAGCAGTGTTAACATTAGAATGTGCTGTGAGCAGTCGCATGTTGAGCTGATATCATTTTTTGCTGGCACAGCTCTGCCTTGCCACTAGAGGGCTGGCAAGCAGGGGTGCAGCTAGAAGTCAGGAAAATTAGGGCATTTTTACTTGTGCTCTGGGAATGGTTTTTTACACATGCTCCAAGAGCTGCTGTAACGAACATGCCCTCAGCATCCCTGCGCTTCCAAATGGTGGTGGGGGCACTTTAACTAAAGCTCATCAAACAGCCTTTAGTTAAAGTGCTCCCACCACCATTCTGAAGTGCATAGACACTGATACACAAGATCCAGAGGCTGGCTAGGGCACGTTAATTAGCACTTTCCAGCAGACTTGATTAATCAAGTCTGTTCTGATGCGCTGTAATTGCAGCATGTCAGAGCAGCCCCCCACATGTGTGCAAGAACCCCTAGGCTTTATCCATGCTCTGGTGGAGAGCAGGGGCTGCTGAAAGTAGTGCATTTGGGATAATGGAGGACTGCAAATTGCTAATTTTACCACAAAGCAGACTCCAGTTACCCTAACACAAGCAAGGTAGTATGCCCAAAGTTAAACCTTGCCCAAAGTGGTGCAATATTAAACACATGTGTTTAAGTGCCCTTAGTACAATTTAAGTGTAACATGCAACTTGACCCTAATAGTGTAACTGTCCCAGATCAAGGAACGTGTCAGGTACAGCTGCCCAATGGCATATATCACACATTGCAGCAGAGGATTCCAAAGCAGAAAGGGAGAGTATTTAATAGGCCTGTGCAAAGTGGCTAGTATTCGCTTCAGATTCAGCTGATTTGGGGGACAGTGATTCAATTCAGTGATTTGAATTACTGTCCTGAATCGATTCAGCTGAATCTCCTAATTGAGCAGGCTCCATCCCCCAACCGCTGTCCCAATCCCGTCAATGGCTGCCCCATCCAGCCTCAGCATCCTAACACTTTTAAAAAAAAAAAGTCCCACACTCACCAGCTCCTGCCAGGTAGGGAGTGGGGTGATCCCCACTGCCTCAGGCTATAGGGGCGAGGACTCTGCCACGAGTCCCCAGAGGTCCCAACAGCTGCAGAAGCAGCTGATGACTGCATGGCTTTCTTTCTTTTCTTCTTTCTTTCTTTTTTTTTTTTTAATTTTTTTTTAAGTGCCGGGATGCTGGGACCAGGTGGGGCAGCCATTAACAGAGCTAGGAGAGCGGGCAGGGATCAGGGGACACTTAGGAGGGCTGGGGGAGCAGGCAGGGGATGGGGCCTGGCAGGGGTCCCCCCATGGTCCCATCCCCCCTCCTCCACCCCTTTCATTCCCTACTTACCAGCACACAGCCCAGGTCCAGCTCCCTGTGGTAGTAAGCGGGGACTGCCCAAATCTTCTCCAAATCTTTTCTGAAGTTATGGAGGCTTCATTAATTGGTCTCCCAAATCAATTCTGATTTGGAGATTCGGCAGCTGAATCAGGCCGGATCTCCTCCAAATCGAATCAGCAACTGAAGCTTTGCACAGCCTGAGTATTTAATAGCCACTTTCACAAAAAGGAAAATATAAAGCTAAGGCAGTACTGCAGCTAACATTTGTGCACTAGTGTCACCAAGTCTAAGGTATAATTGTAAATTTATAAAGTGTCCTTTAAGGTCTTTAAATCCAAAGTAGCTACTGCCATTTCAAAAGACTTTATATGTCACATAAGAGTTTAAAAAACATGACAGTCAACTGATGTTTTTCATAGGTTGTCTTATAATATTTCTCTTCATTGGATTTCAGAACCAAGGATATTTATTAAAGTAGCATCATCTTTGGTTTTTGAGAGCTCTTACATTTGTTAAAAACTCTAGCTTCTCATTCCTCAGCTAGAGTCATTAATTTCAAAGTCAAAGTCAAACCAAAAAAAATTAATTCAGAAGTAGAATGAGTACTAGAAGAGAATAAATTCAAAGCACTAAATGTTGCCTTTAAACAGGTTCCCAACTGTCGCCAATTTTCCTGAATGGTTAAAACATACCACAGAAAAAGAAAAATAATTTGGCAGCAAAAGACAAAGATACTAGGAAAATTTGGTCAGGAATTTTCCGGTGCCAAGTTAGTCCTGAGTGGGGTCAAGAAAATAGACCAGAAAGTGCCCGTTTGCCAAAGATCTTTCTTTTTTACAGTAATGTATAGGTGTCAATGGAACTTTAATGGGTTGCGGATACTCTGTTCCAAGATGTTCAAGCGACTCAAGGAGAGACATTAACTAATCTCACTAAGACTATGGCATTCACTTGGAATGAGGGTGACCAAATATTCAAATCCCTCTTCTGCTATTTACCACTTCCTGCGCAAGTATTGTAACCAGTGGCCTAAAGTGTCAGCCACTGTCTCCAAATCTTTTCTTCTAGAACTGTTCCATTTTCTATGCATAACTGAATATTCAGTGAACCAGAAAGAGGGGGGGGGGGGAAAAATCACCAGGAATTTGGGAAACCAAGGTTAATTTTTTATTTTGTGTTCGAAGTCAAATTAGCCAAATCAGTTCTGAATTTTATAAGCTCAGCAGAATTCAATCATTCAAAAGTCCATGTGATGCTACTACCAGCAAGTATTTTCCATCCCAGGCTCTTTAGCCTGTGGCTTCAGATACTTCCAAATCCAATCCATGGTAGCCATCCTACATGCAGGCCCAAGCCTGGAGATCTTGGGGTTTGCATGCTCCAGAGTCTCACTTGCCCTTAGGCAACAGGCCAAAGGAACAAGCTAGGGAAAGATCCCTCATTTCCATAAAGTAGGTGTGTATTGGGAGGCTATATTAGACTCTAATAAGTTGTCCTATCTGCAGTATATTGGACAGGTCTTCATCCTCTACTACATAATTCTAAAATAATCTCAGCCCAGAAAACACACCAATGCAATAAACTACACTTGACCTTAGCCTACAAGAGGCCAAGAAATGAGAATGTGGGCAATTGAAGTTTGAGTCTCCGGGCAAGACCTCATCAGCCATTTCCAATACGAGAGCTTTAAACACTGGGTTTTTAATCTATCCTGGCATAAGTAAGTGCAGATCACCTCCACCAAGCCATTGCCAAAGATCATAATTTTATCTCATTGTGGAAGTCGGGGAAGTAAGGGAGGGAGAGAGGGGAGGCAGGGAAAAAAACCCACAAAAAGAAATTTCTTGTGGGTTGATTTGTTTTTTAAACAGAACAGAAGAACCTTTTCTCATTGCAGCTCTAAATGTGGTAGCCAGTTCTGACATCATTCAGAAGCAACTCCACTGGAGTTAATAAAGTATAAAACCAGGTAAGAGAGTTCAGTCAGGCTTTTACTTTTCTGCAATTACCATATTTACTTGAATATATGACATGGGTTTTTCCCTCTCAGTCAGCACGGGGTAAGTGTTCCTCATCTTATATTCACATAGAAGGAAGCTTCTTTACATACATTTATCCATCATTAAAATCCTGCCAAAATCAGCATGTGCTCAGTAACAGAAACCAGCTATGAAGTTTATTAAATGCAGCCTGTGGCAGGTCAGTAGGGGATGCTCCTGCACTAAGCCACCCACCTCACTGTGTCCGACCACCTTCCAGGCTCTAAGTGCCTCCCTGGGGGCACCTCACATCTAGCCAACCCCCTTCCCGGAGCACACCTGCTAGCCTGGGGGTAGTGCTGCCACCACCCAGGATCTGGCCTATCCTGGCACTGTGCCCCCTGAGAAACACACGCCTAGTAGCCCTCAAGGGTACTCGATCCACTTCAAGAACCTGGGGCTTCCTTCAGACTGAAGCACAAATAGTGGTCTCCCTTAGTCAGCCAAACCAAGGGGACCCCCAGGCATAATCTAGGCCCACTCTTAATAAGCATTCCACTCTAGGTAAAAAGGAGAGCTTTATTGGTTACAAGGCGTAGGTTTGGAATAGGGTACAGGGTAGAGCAATATTAAAGAAATCCCATAGAACAAACTGGCATGGCTGGGTAGCATTTGATCACGCATCTAAGTTACTGCAAGGTATATATCTAGTTAGATTTCAGGTAGCTTACTTACAAGTATCATCCCAAGACAGGTGGAGATTCCCTCTGGAGGCAGGCAGTTAACTAATCATGAGTTTCAAGAGGGAGCATAAGCCCCATACCCAGGTATGTGATGACAGTCACATAGGCAGAGAGAGCAGGTTTCCCCTCTCCCTCAGGAATGTATCCAACTCATGTTACCTAAAAGGATGGGATGTCTGCCATCTGTAGGGCCCATGTTAACCAAATTGTCACAGAGCAGAGTTTTTGGGGAGAGACAGAGGTGGCATTCTGCCACACAGTCAACACTGAACATAACTATAAAACACATGGCCCATATTGAGCAAACATAGTAATGAAAACCATTTTTTTAAATGGGCCTGAAAAAAAAAAATCAAACTGGTGGGTGTTCCCTTCACAGGGAACTGGCACCAGGCCTTGAGGTACTGCAATACCAGGCCAGCACCAGGAGAGCCATGACTAGATCTGACACCCTCCCCATGGTGCCAAAAATGCTTCATCTCAGCCAAAAGGCCAAGATACTAAGAACTTTTCTGTGTGCCCCTTAAAAAAAACCCCAAAAACCAAAAATGGACCAGTGTTCTCTCTGTAAGGAACTGGCACTGGGCCTAGAGGTATTGCATGTGCCATCCCTAATACCCTCCCCTTGGTGACAGAAATGCTCCATTTGATCATAGCCAAAAAGGCCCAGATGCTGATGAGAATTTTTTAAATTTTATTAAAAACACACTTATTACCATACATTTACAAAGTTACGTATAGTAAGCAACCTTGTTTTACCAAGGCTCCATAGCACAGAAACAACTACATATCCGAAACCATACAACTACATATATTAAGCTCTTAAACAACATATTCATAGAATCATAGAAGTAGGGTTGGACAGGACCTTGTAGATCTTCAAGTCTGACCCCCCGCCTGGGCTGGAGAAAAGACTGGACTCAAATGAGTCAGGTAGCGCTAGGGGAAACAGTGTCTCCCCTAAACCCTTCTGGTCCCCCCTAGTGAGTTTATAGACAGTCACCAGGTCCCCCCTCAGCCTTCTCAAGCCTCTTCTTAAAGATCCCCAGGGTAGGAGCCAGCACCACTTCCCTAGGAAGTTGATTCCAGCTCCTAGCCTCCCTAACTGAAGTAGTTCTTGCAGACGTCTAATCTAAACCTACTCTACAATAATTTGTGTCCATTGTTCCTTGTCATGCCAGGTAGCGCTAGGGGAAACAGTGTCTCCCCTAAACCCTTCTGGTCCCCCCTAGTGAGTTTATAGACAGTCACCAGGTCCCCCCTCAGCCTTCTCTTGTGAAGGCTGAACAGGTTTAGGTCCCGCAGTCTTTCGATGTAGGGTCTGCCCTGTTGTCCCCGGATCATGCGGGTGGCCCTCCTCTGGACCCTTTCAATGTTGTCCACATCCCTCCTGAAATGGGGTGCACAGAACTGGACGCAGTACTCCAGCTGTGGCCTGACCAGTGTCACATAGAGGGGGAGGATCACCTCCCTGGCTCTACTTGAGATGCACCTGTGGATGCACGACAAGGTCTGGTTAGCCCTACCATTATTAACTTCCCACAAACATATCAACATATTAACTTGCCACAAAAACCAAATCCTTACAGAAATCTTTTTCTTCATATAGCATCCCATTAAAAAAAACTGTTACCTCAGTAAACACCTAAAACTCTGCTCCTCTCCCATTGGTCCACTCTGTTGGTTTAATGAAACAAGTGAGTTCTTTTTCCTGTACTCTCACCTCTTCCTCTCCATCTCTTCCTTGTCCTGATCAATGAAGTATTTCAGTTCATGCAGCCCCAGCTTCAGGCACTCTCTTCCCCCTGTTATTTCCTCCCCACACCTCTCCCTTGGGCACCTTGATAAGTACTGCACATGGTACCTTTTCCAGGAAATCATATCTGTTCATCACTGATCCCTTCTACCTCACCAGTTAAAGTTGCCTTTATCTGCAGCCTCCACTCTGACCTATCTTCTCTTGGTGCCTCTTCCATGTTTTCCCACTGTGGCAGTCTCAGTGGGCTGGCCCACCACCATGCTCCTCTGCTTCTCACCTGATGTACCTTCTCCTGCTGTTCTCGCTGTCTCTCCCACTCTCCTCTGCTCCTGTCATCCGCCTGACATTGTCACTTTTGTCATTACAGCCTCTGCCATTGCTTCCATTGTCACTTTTCTTCCTTTCTTTTCCACTTTCATCCAATCTCCATCTGTTTCCAAATCTTTATTTCAACTTAACTTTTTTCCCACCTCAATTGCCACTACTACCACTGTTTTGGGTTTTGGGTCTCCCTCCTCTACTCCTTACACACTTATGCTGTATTGATCCCTTTCTCTGTCTTTAAGACATAAGAACCTACCACAAAGACAGGCTAATACAGCCCACCTGAATAAGATAAATGGTAGCACCCATTGCAGTCAACCCCCCTCAGTGCCAACTCTTTTTTTCAAGTCATAGTGAGCCATTACACTGAATGTGTTTTGACTTCCTCTTCACTTCCACAGCTCAGCTATGCCTTTCTTTATGCTTTCCAGTTATTCCTCGATTTCGGTGGTTTTCTTGTTTTTTGTTTTTTTACCAGCCCTAAATATCTTGCAAACATCACCGAATGGGCAAACATCACCACCCAAACAGTTCACCCAGAATCCCTTTGTTGATCCTGCTCTCAGCTTGTCAGCTAGGATTGGCCTAGGGTTTGACCTGGATCAAAACTGGAGTGGCACTGCCATTTGTACAGACAGCACCCTTGTAAGCTGCATTCTTCCTTTTTCACCAGTAGGGAGCCAGCAAGAACATATAGGCTGACCAGCTTATTCCTAGAATGAACTGCAATAACCATGCACCAAGATATCTGGGAAAAAGTGTTAGTATATTTTATCAGACATACTTCAAAAGTGCTTGAAATGGAACAGTGGACACATATCTGTATGATCCCAAAACAAAAGTGATGGCTGTTTACAGCCATACAGTGTAATGATGGATAAGAAAAGGATTTGGAAACATAGTACCCTGAAGGCAAGGGTCGTGGAAGCTTCACATGCTCATTTTCCACTCAGCCAAAATATATAAGTCAACAATTCAAAATGGGAGCTGTTGACATACAGAAAAGACAGGGCAGAGCTCCTTCTGGGAAGCATATATCAACCACCACTTAAAACAAAGCAACACAATAAAAATAAACAGATAAATGTATGGTACCCAGAGCAGGGTACTGCAATCCATCACTCAAGGTCTGCCTCTGTTTTCTACAGAACAGAATGATATTCTGAACTCATTGTACCTAAAAGAGAACCTTCCAGAAGAGTGCATTAAAAGAATAACTTGATATTTGTCAGAAAGAAGCCATTACGTAGCATGGTGCTTGCATTTATTCTACATTATTACCAAGCACAAATTTAATCTTTTATTGCTTTATAAATACGTCACACTATGTAAAATATTGCTGGATTATAATTCTCTCCTCATAAAATGGCAAGCTAATGACCAGCCATCTGTTTAGCTAAAGAAAACAACCACCCGGGCTACTTTTTTAGCATAACACATCCCACTTTGAAACTGCTTTCAGTGTAAACACTCGTTCATACATATCAATTACAATTATGATTACTCTGTTAGTGAGTATAATCAAAATAAAATAGTCACAGCACTATTGTTTACCAATGATTATTGTTGAATTCACTAGTATAATTTCTACACTACTTTTTCATATCCTTTTCATTATGACACATTCCAATATCATATCAATTTCAAATTGATTTAATAAGCTGGAGTAACATTCAATGTTCAAGAACATATTTTTATAAAGGGAATTTGACAGTACAGTTGAATCAAAACCCAGTAGAGCTGGGTTAAAAATGAGTTTGGAGATTATTTCCCTTGCTCATTTATCCAAATCAGAAAAGCATCATGAATTTGGCAAAACTTGGTGTGATTTGCAGACATTCAATATTCTGAACAAAAATGGAAAGACAGAGGGTGCCATTATGATCAGTCTTGAATTGCAGTAATAGCTTTGTATAGATGGCTGGGTAGGGAGGAAGTTGGGGAGGCAGAGAACATTTTCTTAGCTGTAAGAAAAAAATTATTTGGACTTTTGTACAAAACAAAAACCAAAATATTTTTCCACACCTGAAGATTAGACATAACCCAGGAAGTCTGTTGACCAAGTGAACAAATGTAGCTTTTCAGATTAACCTACTGATCTAAAGCATTTTCTAATCAAAAAAATACAAAAGCTGTTTTGAATATATTCTGTTTATGCTGTGATATGTCATATGTTAGTTAAATACAACAATAATATGTATGAATTTATATTGTGAGAAATGCATTAAAGGCTTTTTTGATGAAATAGAGAGCTTTGACGCTGGCTTTAAAGTTCACTGTTTTCATTTATTCTAAATTACTTTTCAGAATATATTTTGAACCTCCATTTTCCTTTTCATATTTTAACACAGTAGGCATATTTAAAATAAAAATAGTTGCTTAATTAATGATAATGCACAGCAGGTTAGATCTTATGCTGCTAAGGATATTGTAACACTTAATGAAAGATTTATAAAGATAGAAATTCTTGTTTGAAAAACTGACCAAAATTATCATGAGAATGAAATAGAATGAAACAGTGACAGCAAATTCTTTTGGATTCTTAATTTCTAAAGCTAGGTCCCCTTGAAATTTTATTTGAACTGGACTTCTTTGAACTAGGCTTCTGTGACAATCTAATAATTTGCCTACAGTTGAGTTAAAGGGCAAAATTTTGTCCTTGCTCCCAGCCTCTCACTCAGTCCTTCCTTCCTCCAAGATCAACTAGTGTGTCCCCTTGAACTGTACTCTAGCTTCCCCATGTGATGTTGACAATCTGCCACATGGGAACAATAATGAAAAGCTTCCCTTTTAATAGAGATGGAAACTATCCCTCTTCCATTAGCTATCATTTCAAATGAAACATTAGATAGCCTTTCACATCTGGACACATAAGTAATACCCATTTAGATCTAGAGGCCTGATCCTGTGCATCTGTCTAAGGATAAAATTTGATGGAACATTCATTGATTTCAGTAGACTTCCAGGACTGCTGGTTCAGCAACACTTGACTGTATCACAAAACCACCACATGCTGCAGTTTCTGTACTGTAAGAGCTACGGTTTGGAATATTGAAAAGGGTAAATGTTTATGAATAAGCAACATTGGAAAAACAGTGCAAAAGAAACTTTTACAGTGGTCAAATTATTTCTGGTGCTAGTCACTGCTCAATACCTCACTTTCATGAGTATCTTTCATTTACCTATTAAAAAAGAAAAGTGCTCAAAACATTGTCCATTTCATTCAGTCAAGTGCAACATCTAGTGAATTGTAGGTTACCTGAGTGTCACACTGTAGTCACTTTGTTTTAAAGAATAAACTATTTTCTTTCAAAATTGTATATGCCATATTCTCAGCATTCTTCAAGCATTCCCTTTTTAAAATGGAATTATATAGCTTCTACTTTTTGGCATGCAGATCCACAGAATTAAGTGTGTTTCAATTTGAGATTTGATCAGAACCTTCTTTACTGTTAGCCATAGTAAATGATGCTTCACAGTTTTTAGCACCATAAGCAGGAATTCCATCTTGCAATTCCTAGAGATGGCTTCGGCACATACTAAGATGAAGTCTCCTATACAACAGGTGGAACTTGGCTAACAGTGAAATCAAAATGAAAAGAGCTTGAAATGACTTGGGACATAAACATACAGCCTGGTTCCACTGTGTAGAACACAAGATAATTCACTGAGATTCCAACCTTCCTTCTTGGACATGAGTGGACAGTTATTTGGCCCTGGGCGCCATGTAGGGAGTTTTGATGAGCTGGCCGAGTTGACGCCCACCCCCACCAGAAAAACTCACCAAAACTCCCTATGTGGGATGGGCCCACAAGTGGGATAAGTAGGTGAGGTTGGGATGATGGAGTAGCATCGCGGGGTGGTGACATCATGGGGCTGAGGCCTGGGGCTGAGCTGTGATCCACTTCCTGCATGCCCCTTCCTTGTGGTGAGGGTGTGGAAGGAGGGTTGGAGAGGGGGAGGCCTGCTGGGAGCTAGGTCCTGGGATCAGGCCGTGGTAAAGGGAGGGACAGATTAGACAGGAGACGTGCAGCAGAGCTCGGCTGGGCAGTGAAGTCCGTGGCTGCCCCAGCGGCATTCCACAAGAGCCAAGCTCCACCCACTCTGGGTTGCTCCTGGTGAGACTGCTGCCACCCAGGTGCAGCTCAGCTCCCCTTGCCTCCAGTGGCAGCTCCTCCTCCTGCTCCTGCCCCTGCTGCACCTTCCAGGGTTGGGTGGGCAGAGTGAGTAGAAGGAGTCGGGAGTTGAAGCCAGAGCCCCACACACTGGGGCAGGAGCCACCCAGCTCAAGCTTCCTCCCCACACGGCAGGGGGGAACAGGAGGAGCTGTCACTGGAGGTGAGGGGAGCTGCAGCTGCACCAGGATCATCCCGTGGCCAGTGAGCGCAGGCAGGTGTGTGGCACAGTCTATCCTGGGAAGGGCTCAGCACCAAGTGGAGCACAGTGGGCCAGATCCGAATAATTGGCAGGCACTCCCCGCAGGTCGGATCCAATCAGTTAGCAGGCTGAATCTGACCCACGGGCTGTATTTTGCCCACTTCTGCTCTTGGAGATCATTGCAAAACTGGAACCTTATTTATTAAGTCTCTTTAGGCTACTTCTGTGTTTTAACTGGAATAAAAAAGTAACCAGCTGCAAGTTCCTACTCCAGACCCTTCTATAGAAAGGTGTCTGTGTATTGCCAAAATCATTTCTTTTCAAAAGATTTATCTATTTCAGTTATCAATAAGCTGACAAGGATATAGATCTTATCTGTTCAGACATTCTTCATTTATTTCAATCTATGTAAGTGTTTAAAAATAGAAGAGGTGCATATCCAGAGCAACATACGGTACATCTATCACTGAATTACAGGATACCATTTTAATTATGTTTGGTCAATGATGAAAGTGGAGGGGAACAGTAATGTGTTGTGTAAGAAGCTAAGAGAAAGTTGCTAATGCCATAAAAAAATGGTCTATGATCATACTTAGGCACAAGCTTCTGGGTATCATATAGTGGATATGGATAAATCCCCCTAATAAAGGCATCTTGATTTTTCATGCACATGACAGCCCAAATCTAGTTCCCATTGGCCTAAACTGGGACAGAAATATTTCTAAATAAGAACCAATTTGTGAGAATGGACTGTAGGAGGTGGTTTCATGTTTCAGGTTGAACTCCTTTCCTACATCTACTTAAACAGGCCTCCAAGTCTTATCCTGATAGCTCTAAGCTTCCCTCTTTTCCCATTCTCATATAATCACATTCTCTGGATCTAACTTCCTGCTTTTAATTCTATTTCATAGCTGAGCCTGGTCAGTCTCACCATCTGGGTTGAAGTGGATGATCCACTGAAGTCTCATACATCAATGATTACCAGGGATATCCTTCTACTCACCCCACCATGCATAGATCAGTGCTCAAACAGCACACCTATTTTATCTAATTTATTCATCCTGTGCTAATCCTTGTTACCCAATGAAACTGAATATGGTGTTAAAATAAGGAGAGGCTTTGTTCATTATTAAAACAAACATAAGCAATTTGAACACCATCTATGAACAGTGCTCTCCAACTTACAATAATCATTGATGTGACCATCTTCACTTAAAGAGATAATACACTTCACCTTCAGGTGGTCTTTTATAGCCCACTGAAGTTTGTACACTTGATATTAAATATTATTCTTTCATCAGTTTACCATCTCAGTCCAGCAGAATTTGACACTACCCATTACCATCATAAAGCCTCTCCATATTGTAGAACTGCCTGAAAATTGACAGTGATTTTCTCTAATATTAGGTTTAATGGAGACAGTCTGACACACTTGCACCATGTATATTAATTCTCTAAAGCTCTTGATAGAATACATTTCATGTGCACAGAGTACCAAATGCACACTGTCAATTTGAAAGATTTGTTAGCCTTAACTTACCCCAAGCGACCACAACAAAAAATAGGATGATCAATGTCTAGAGAAAAAGCAACTCTTAAAATTGTGTTTTCATTCATTTAAATGAAACATAATGCACTTAGTGGCTTCTAACCAAAGAATTAAAAATGCTTTCCAAAAGGTGGACTGCTATCAGGAATTCTCAGCCCTACAAGAAACTGCCTAAAGGGAATTATTAGTCCTGTAAACAGAAAACGAAGCAACTAGCCTGAATTCACACAGAGACTTAGAGTTGAGAACAGACAAGTAGGTAGGTCCTTTGCTGCATCTTGCTATAACAACTGAATTGTCTGCATCTATACAAAAAGGTGGATAAAAACATAAAATGGTATAAAGTCATAGGTAGGCTCCTACCTAATTTGCAATATTGCAGAAACCTGGGATCATCCATGAAATCAACAAAAAAACTTAATAAAAATAAAATGCTGGCTCACCAGCAGTCTTTGCAGCTGGAAGGGAAAGGCACTGACTGGCAGTGTGACTGCCAGCACTGAGGGACATGGCCACCATGAAACAACTGCAGAATTCAAACTTTATGCCGCAATCAACCCACAAAAACTGCTAAGTACTTCTGTAGTTATAGGGCTAGAAGGGACCTCAAAGGTCATCCAGTTCAATCCCTGCACAAATGCTTCTCCTAAATCATCCCTGACTAACACTCATCCAACCTCATCTTGTAAACCTCTATGAGATTTCACAACTTCCCAGGCAGTCTCTTCCACTGCCTAACTGTTCTAACAATAAGGACATTTTCCTAAAGGACAGTGTGGCAGAGAACCTTTGGTGCCTGCCACTTTAAGGGCTGGGAGCAGGCAGCCAGCAGGTGCTTGATGAGGGTGGCCATTTTAAAGCACAGCTCTCGGGGCAGGGACAGCAGTTTGTTGCCAGCCACTGGGGGAGTAACATCACCCAGCTAAGTTACTGCTGCTGGAACATCTTAGTCATTTTCTACCCAGGAATTCCTGGGTATTCAGGATCAAACCATCAAGCATCCAGAGCACCTGCCAAAGGCAGCTAGAGAGGAAGATATCTCCAGTCGACCAGCACTCCGGCACCATAAAGTGAACAGACATGTGCTGCTAAATAGCAGCACAAATTGATACCACCTTCCTTGCAGTCACTCTTGTGGCATGACAAGAGGCATGGGCATGTTTGCTTGGCCTTTGTGCTGTTATAAAAATGTTCATGGTGGAAGAAAGTTGATGAAAGGCAATGTCTGTTTCCACCTTAGTCAGTCAATTACATTAATTCAAGTAATATTTTTTATCAGATGCCCTGATACTAACACATTACCACTGAATATAAACAACGAACAACATAGCTGTATATTGTTCTCCAACAACAGGGTAACAAAGTAACCTAGCACAAATAGCAGTGAAATTATGTGACGTATTGTCAATATGCCATGTCTGTTCAGGGAAGTAATGTATCGTCACTTGAAGCACAAAATCTAACAGCAACTAAGGGAAAATTCTAAGCATCGCCAACAAGAGGGTTGTCATTTCCAAAGATGAATGAACCAGCTCAGAAATATATATTACACCCTCACACATCTGATATACTTCATTCCCCTTCACTGAAGGTCTAGGTACATTGATTATCTTTCAAAATAACACCATCTATAATAGGCTTTTTGTCATAATTTTTTTACATTAATTTTACATTCCTTCATAATATCAAACAAATTAATTCCCTATGGAAGATGTTTAAAGATGAGCTATCTAGAAAAACAATCATTAAATATTTATCTGCAGCTGGTTGGTTCAATAATGAAAAAGTTTTTCCACAAGTTAGTTCTAATGTGTTTGAAATATATCTGTGTACAGAGTCACTTTTACAGACTTATTATTCAAAGTTGTTCAATGCATACTACATATACTTATTTCAGCCTAAGTTTTCTTCTTAGTCTTTCACTTTCACAAATTTTTTTTTCTACTCCATAATTGAATAATTTAAGCTTTACCTATCATTTAAGAAGATTTTTCATATTCATATAAAATTACCTTTAACATGAACCTTTCACAAACAAAGATAAAGTCTTTTACCGCCTGTGAGCATAATCAGGTCACTATGGGCACATTTACATGAGCCATTTACAGTAGTTGCCCAAGTAGCTTTGTAGTAAACATCTCAGTGTCTACGCATGCAGTGCTACTAGAACTGAGTAAATTAATTAACTCCACCACAGGTTAGTACTTGTAAATATAAGTACTATCCTGCAGCAAAGTTTTTTACTCCTCAGCAATGCACATGTAGACACTGATGTAGCTTAAGTAATACAGTTCAGGTTCAGAAATCTATGCTTAGAGAGAGAAGAGAAGAGAGAGAGTTGGGTTCTCACCAGTCCAAGGCACTTGGGTTGCAAAGCTGACAGGTTAAAGTACTCAGCATGATCCTTGAAGGGAGACCATCTGCTTCATTCAGCCTCTCAAGAAGAAAGTGGGTGGTATCAGCATACACACTGCTGCTTCTTTTACAGATTTTTATACCTTCAGTTCAGCTTCTTTCAAGCATTCTCAATAGTGTAAATCAAATTGTCTTTTCTATTGACAAGGGGTTATCTGGTTGGAACATCCCAGGAAACTGATTGATACTCAGCAAACACATACTTAGGAGCTGGCTTGAAATTCCTATGGATAGCAGATATACTGATGGGATATCTCCTGGTTTCTTCAGAAACTATAGGTAGCTTGCACCATCAGGGTTTTGGATTTTTACTTATTGTGAACAAGCCTCAGCTTAGCATGACTTTTCCAGATCTTACTATAGTTTTTTAACAGACTTAAGGCAATTATTGGAGTGTTCATAATCTTTGGGAGGGGAGGACTTCCAACAGTCGTCCCAGGAAAAGTATGACAACACTTGTGGTCAGGGCTGCAACGGGCTGGACGCTGTGATGAACCCTTTACCATTGTTCAAATGTAGCCCATACCCCCTGACTCGGTGTCTTGCCTCAGCATTCCCTAACCCAGCAACCAAGTTTTAGCCAATTAAGTTTAAATAGGCCTCCCATAGTGGGACCGGGGAATGTACGGCCCAAGATGCCTATTAAACTTTACTTCTGCTTAGAGGTGGGGGGGGAGGGGGGAGGCAGGCGTCCTTTGTAAATCCAGATTGGAACTGGCCTGATAAATGCTGAGCTGGGTATGTGGGTTGATTAGCATTTGGAGCACACATTCCCCATCATGCAGTGCTTCCCTGCTTCTCTGATCCCAGAATTCACTGCAGTCTCTGCTTTAGGCTTTCTGTTCTCCATCTCTCATGCAAATGAATGGTCATCTGGTCCCATCTCAGATGCAAATGAGACCTAGGGCAATTGTTTCACTCTTGTCATCCTTATCTGGAGTGTTTCAGGTGTGTCTCTAACTGCATCTTAATCAGTTTCTGTTTAGGTGTGTGTGTGGGGGGGGGGGAGTCTTTGTGAGTCAGACAGTCTGTGTCCTGTGTCAGGGATCCCTGAGAACATGGAGCTGAGATGTAACAAGCTACCCATGCAGACTTTACTGCTGACCTTCTCAATGCAATATTTATAGGTGAGGGAATGGTCTAATGCGACTCCTAGGTAAGTTGGGGTATGCTGACGGGGAAGGATGCAATTGCCTACTCTGATATTCAGTGTGCTCTTGGCTCAACAATAATAGCTATGGAAACCATTATATGCCATGCTGGGATGAGCAGTACAAGCTGCTCCTTAACATCATCAAGCAATGCAATGACCCTGCAACTGTAAAAAGAACTACAGAATATCTGGCTACCACACTAAGTGGTATCAAAAAGAAGAGACAGTTTACTACCATATGAGGATTGGATATGACCTACTTGAATAGACAAGCATGTACACAATCAACTGATTTACAGACAAAGGTACCCAAAAAAATGACATTGCTCTTTGTCAGCAAACTCCATCACAAAAATGCTGTGCAACAACAGCAAGTACAATAACCCAAGCAAGCAACATACAGAAATGATTTGTGAACAACTTAATTCACTCAATAGCCAATGTCAACCTTAATTTAACCAGCCTCATCCATACAATGAGTTTAATACAGCCTGTAAAAAGCAATCAAGCTTGGCAAGGCTGGTGGACCAGATAAGATATTCTGAGAATTCTTTACCAAGCTCAGAACTACTATGAAAAGATAGCTTCAGAAATTTATGTACAAATGTCTAGAAAGTAACAGACTTCCAAAAATCTGGGGAAAAAGCAGACACTATTGCTGTCCCAAAACCCAAAAAACCACCTGAGGATCCAAAGAGTTACCAACCCATTTCTCTACTCTGCGTTATATACTGTCATGGAGTGAATAATCCTAAATAGAAAAGAGAACATCATTGATCCCCAGCTCCCAAAAGAACAAAGCTAGCTTTCAGAAAAAGCAGTGTACCTCTGAATGATTTACATTCCTTAGATCTGACACACAAAACAGATTTGAAATGAGCAGAAAACAGACACCTTGACCTTAGAGCCACCTATGACACTATATGGCACCAAGGCCCCAAATATAAACTGCAGCCTACTGTAGCAAAATGCCAAGTTTTTCTTTTTTTTTTTTTATTTTAACATGCATTCCCTCCCCTTCCCCAACCATTTTTGACTTTTTCTCTCCCTCTCTATTTCCTATAGATAAGTAGAAGTGAGCTCAGACTTAGGATAAGCTTTAAAAAATTTTATTTTGGTAGCAAGGTTTTGGTTTTGGATATCCACTGTTTTATATTGTATTATTATTAGGTTTGTATTGATTCTTACGGTTGTATATTGTATTATTATCATTTTCATATTGATTTTTTATTGTTTCAAATGGATATTGTATGGTTTAGGCCTGTGTTTGTAAGTGAACCAAAGTCATGTCAAGTTTCCATTTTATATGTCAAGCCCCCGTCTTCTGTCCTCTGCCTGGGCATCCCATGTTGCAAGAATATGACTCATTGTCCCCCCCCCCATATAAACTGATTCCCCCATGAATGAGAATGATTGGGCATGATTGAAATATAATGGTAGCAGGCCTCTAATGAATGGCCTGTAATGACTGGGCCATCACCCCGCATTGATTCATCCAGGAACAGAAACAAGACCAGCATTTGAAAATCAAAAGACCCTGCAGAACCAGCATCTCTCATCATTACAGACACTCAAAACTGCACATCCCTGCAGGAAGCACACATGCTAAGTATGCCAGGGGCTGACCCTTGCCTGGGCATGCCTCCTGTCACTAGGGTCACACAAGGTCTGCCCCTACAAAAAGGGACAGTGAAGACAGACCCAGTGGGATGCCCTCTCCATCTGGACCAGCACCATGCCACACCACCTATACACCCAGAGGCCCTGCCAGTGCCCCACTCTGGAAAACACCTACTGGACAAGGACCCCGTTCCAGCCTGGAGAGGCAGATATTATCTGCACACCTCCTCCTAAAATTTGGACTCTCTCTCTGTCTCTCTCTCTCTCCTCCTGGACTTCAGCCGCTGCCACAAGCCTCTCTAACCCCTGCTGCCACTGTCTGCATGTGGGAGGGCGGGGAGGGGTGCAAGGGAACCAATAAGACATTGCGTCACCATCTCCCCTGTTCAATAAAACCACTGTCATTTGCAACCCCAAGTTGGGTCGTGTTTTACTAAATCCCAGTCCCTTCCTTATCTTGAATTCCAGCCTCATTCTCCTTCTCTCTCAGCTCTAGCCCCCACCCCTCTCCACTAGTTTCCCAATCTCCTCTCAATTTCTACTACCTTTTCCCTGTGACTTTTTGCTGCCTTTCTCTGCTTTCCCAGTGCCCCTGCTGCCTTTCAGTCTCTCCTGCCGCTTTTCCTATGATTTTCTGCTGTCCGTCTCTGTTTTCAGGCTTCCACCACACCTTCTGTAGTCATCCCCCACTCCCCTGCATCTCCCCAGCTCCTCGTGGCTATCCTGCAGTTTTCTCCAGCTCCCAGCACCTACTGCTGCTCCCTGCAACTTCTCTAGCTGTCCTGTAGCCATCCTCTGGCTCCCCACATCCAGAGCCCTTCTTTAACACCCACACTTTCCCTTAGTCCCACTTTCCCTCTCCCCACCTACCTTTTCAGCTCCCCCATAGCTCTAGTTCTAGTTCCAGTCCCAGCCTCAGCCTCTGTGCCAGCATTGCTTCCCTGTTCTGCAGGCTTTGGGTGTTGTCTTTTAATCAGTTAAAATCAACTAACCTAAAATTACCCCGAACCACAGTTCTTCATCCCAGGCCCCTGTAGTCTACCAGTTCTAATCCCGGTCCTTGTGACTTTCATTTCCAACAACTTTCACTTCCTACACTTCTACTTTCTTACCTTAGCCTTTCCCCAGGTATCCCAAGTATATCAAGCACATACATACATACATACATATCACAACACCCAACTTAGGAACTCACTTGTGTGTATGCCTAGGTGGGTAGTATGTGTGTGAATTAGTGAATACATGTATATAGATATGTGTGTGTGTGGTATATGAATTAGTAATCCACGTATATGTATTGGATGTGCAAGTGTTGGTAACTGGTAAGTGATTCCATTTAAATTTGGTGTGTTTAGCGTGTATGGGCTTAAACTGGTGATAGGTGTGCATGAACCTAAGCTAGTTATTCTGAACGTGTGTGTATCCGAGTTGCGTGTGTGTGTGGCATTATGTGCATGATATACGAATTAGTGATCTGTGTCTAACTTTTGGGGTGTATATCGTATGTGCTTGAATTGGTGATAGGTATGCATGTGCCTAGGCTGGTTTGAATGCTTATGTGTCTGAGATGGTAGTATGTGTGTGTATGCACCCAATTGATTTGTGTGGTTGTATATGTGCAATTGTACACCACGCCCTCCTAACAGCGCAATATTGAGATCCTGAGCATTGGCCTGACCCCTCAGGGCAACACTATGATACCCGACTGCAACCTATGTACTTTCATCATGGACATGATCTCCAGATCATTCAAATATACTACCAGCCAAGGAAAAAAGAGCAGAGTACAAACCCTGAAGAATGGAGTCCCAGTGCTAGTACCAATACTCTTCAATGTATACATCTCAGACTTCCCACATACAACATGTAAGTGATACATGCATGCTAACAATCTTGCCATAGTAGCACAAGGAACAGACATGACAGGGCTGGAAAAGACACTGACACAGAACTCATTGCTAACTATTTCCACAAGTGACACTTCTAAGCATCAATACATCAGCAGCATCACACTTGAACCTGGACAGTCATCGAGCCAAGTTAAGTAACTACATTAAACTTCAATGTCTTTTTTATTTTTTAAAAACTAGAAACTTTCAATTAACAACTATCATTCCTGTCTTTTAGCTTGCACATACTTCAGTCTTACATTACAGAAAATGTACACATTTTTTACTCCTTGAAAGAAAAATCTAGTGCAGCAACCTTATAGTAAATCATAGCCCCCAAAGAAGTCCTATATCATGTACAGCCTTAATGAACTTAATTTGATCATATCCTTAGACAAAATACTGCACTAACAGAGGCCATTTCAAATTTCAGAATAATGTTTTCCATTCAGATTTTTTCAGGTTCAAAACAGACTGAACAAACTCCTTTTCTAAAGGCACATTCTGACCTGCATTGACTTTGAAGGGTCAAAATTCAATAACTTCTGCCATTTTGGAATCAGAAAGACATTGAAATTTTTTTTAAATCATTTGCTATTTATAACTAGTACATTTATTTCCAACAAGTTTAATATGGATTTTTAGATGTAATTACAGAATTACAGTGTATAATGACAAGTTTCAGCTCAGGAATGACATATAATTAAATTCAATTATGCTCATTATGTAAATGTAGCACAGTAAATTAAAAATTACATAAGAACATTCAAGAAAAAAGTCACAACAACATTTTAAACAGTAGGATTTGGTAATAAACTCATCAAAAGAAACAATTTTACAAATTCAAGTGAAACTGTCCATAGTTAGTATTAGTCCCCAAAACTAATCACTCTCCTCCCATACTTACTTGAAAATTCAATGTAATTTTTGCAAAGCCTTTTTTACTTAACATATTAAACGACTCATCATTGCAACCCCCTTCCCCAAAAAACAAAAACAATACCAAAGCAAAACAAAAAAACCCAGTGCTACCAGTCCAAATGTGTTAATAGCTCTGACATGGAAAAAGAAACACTTACAGGAAAATCATTTAAAAATATTAACTTCAGAATCTGCATTTTGTGTAAAGATTCTTTTACCAGTGAGTATAAAAATCATTTAAAGTGAAAACCGTCTTTACTTTTTCACTGATAAAAAGAGTGTTAATTTACTGTGTTTGTCGGGCTGACATTCACTGGCCCCTTGGGGTGGCTGCGTCCCTACAGTTCAGCTGGGTGAGATCTGGCGCCCTTTCTTTTTCCTGCCTGCCACAACTTTGATGATATAGGAGATTCAAAAAAAGGGCAGGTTCCCTGCGGAACGATCAGCAAAGCTGAAAAGCATAGTCTTTGCTGCTCGGGGTTTCTGCCTACTCCATCTCAGCTACAGAGCCTCTCCAGGGACCCGCTTCTCTTCGCATCCCAGCCAGACTCCTGGCCTTGATCAGAACTCTTTTGATAGCAGAGAAACCTCCACAGGGAAGTTCAAAGTGAGACAAGAAAGGAAAAAAAGGTACGGAGAAAAAAAAACTGCCACAGCGAGTGGCTCGGGTGGATCCCTTGCCTCCATGGTCTCCAAGCATTTTTCCCAGATCCCCTTCCCCAGCTGGCCTTTGCTACCCTCCTCTTTACTCCTATGGTCAGGATGTCACCTCTTCCTCCCAGTCGGACCAAAGGCTCACCCACACTTCTTGCTCCTTGGCTCCCCTGCTCTGCTCCTTAAGTGCCTCACTCCCCGCCAGCCCGCCCCCGGCTTTTAGATATAGCCCACATTGCAGATTGGCCCCAATCCACTTCACCTGGTTTGGAGGTAAAGCCCAGCTGGTGCGGATTGGGAGTTCCCATTCTAGCCTGGCTGTTGCAGCCAGGGACACGCCTTTGGTGAGTGCCCTCCAGGCTCTCACAGTGTTCCATTAGAGAATTTAAAGACCATATCCTGAACTCAGTTATGTCTGTATAAATCTTGGTATCTACAGAAGACCATGGAGGGTTTTTGGATTTGTACCATGGAAACTGAGTGTTTGCTACTACTCACAACAGAAAAAAATCCCAGTGAAATCCTGCCCCCTTTGAAGATGATGTCAAAAATCCCATTATACCTTTCATAGGTTGGATAGCAATACAATGTTTGCAAAAGGAGCTAAATATCTTAATCTGGACCAAACTATAGCTCATCTACAAGAGCCAAATATCTTTACTTTACTGCTAGCCATGGTTTGGTCCTGAACATCTTCATTAGTGACTTGGACGAGGGGGTAAAAAGCACACTGTTCAAATTTGCTGATGACACTAAGATGTGGGGGGATGTGCACATGCTAGAAGGGAGGAATAGGCTGAAATCAGACCTAGACAGGTTACAGGGGTGGGCGGATGAGAACAGGATGGGATTCAACACTGACAAGTGCAAGGTGATGCACCTGAGGAGGATGAACCAGCAGCATACCTACAGGTTGGAGAACTCCCTTCCCATTAGTGCAGAGGCAGAAAAGGATCTTGGAGTCGTCACTGATGCCAAGATGAACATGGGCCGGCAGTGTGGGGATGCAGTCAGGAAGGCCAACCGCACCTTGTCATGCATCCACAGATGCATCTCAAGCTGGTCCAAGGAAGTGATCCTCCCCCTCTATGCAACACTGGCCAGGCCGCAGCTGGAGTACTGCATCCAGTTCTGGACGCCGCACTTCAAAAGGAATGTGGACAACATGGAGAGGGTCCAGAGGAGGGCCACTCGCATGATCATGGGGCAGCAGGGCAGGCTCTATGAGGAAAGGCTATGGGACCTGAACTTGTTCATGCTCCACAAGCAAAGGCTGAGGGGGGCTCTAGTGGCCTGTTACAAACTAGTCAGAGGGGACCAGCAGGTATTGGGGGAGTCCGTGTCCCCCCGGGGCACTACCAGGAGTGACTAGAAATAATGGTCACAGGGTAGATTTAGACTAGACATCAGGAGGAGCTACTTCACTGTTAGGGCGGCTAGGATCTGGAACCAACTTCCAGCTGAAGTGGTGTTGGCTCCTACCCTGGAGGTCTTTAAGAGGAGGCTAGACAAACACCTTGCTGGGGTTATTTGACCCCAGTACTTTTTCCTGCCATGGCAGGGGGTCGGACTTGATGATCTGCTCAGGTCCCTTCTGACCCTACCAACTATGAAACTATTTTGCAATGCTGATCATAATAGATTCTTTTAAAGTTATATAACAAAGGTAGCTTGTTTCTCTTTCGCTCTCACTTTTCTTTTTAAGGTGTTTTGACAGTAGCTAGTGCCTAAATAGTATCTTGTTTTAGATGTCATTTAGTTTGGTAAGAGGAGGCAAGAAATACAGCATTCAACACTGGCAACAAAGGAAGGAGAAGTAAATTTTCAATTTCTATTTTAAACTGTGTATCATTTATGTATCTGTGTCTAGACTCAGTTTCTAATCTGTTATTTTAAAAACCAAACTTTTGAAAAATAATAATAAGCTTGGCAATTCATTTTTAACAGGCCCCAAGTTGACTGAGTTTGATTTGATTTAATAACTGCCAAACTTTTTCAAGGGGAAATGATGGCTTCTTATAGCCTGTTCCTACATAAGCATCTTGTGTGAATACACACTGTTCTCATGAGCTGCAAGTGTCCAAATGCTCAGTCTAGATCTCAATACATTCAATAAGAACAGAGATTGTTTAGTACCTTTCTGCATATATTTAGTACTTCTTGTGGGTCTGGGACAATAATCATGATGAATTCTCATTTGCTATAAGTGGTAGGAGTATGAAACACCTCTAGATACCATTGTAGTCATTGAAAGTTCAGTAAACAAAAGCTGTATCCTATAAACACTTACTTATGCAGGTATTTTATAAATGTCTTATGGGACTTTGAGGCAGAAGTCAAAACCTATGTGAAACTTTTGTTTTGAAGACCAAAATGTGCAACTGTTGGTGAAGTAGCACGTGTGTGTTGAAATCAAATGTGGGCTTGGGGAAAACATTATTACCAACAGAAAAATTATCATGTTCATAGACTATCCATGGGCTCTGCTTAACAAAGAAGTTAGAGGTCATTTTCATGCTGCAATCCTATAGCAGCTGCCACCACCTGAGTACGCAAGGCAGAGAACTGTGTAGAATATCCATCAGTAACTGTGTCCAACTATCTTTCTAACCTCCACAAATTATGCATCTCCAAGTACTCATCTTCCAAAAGGGGGAGAAAAAAAAAATCAATCATTCTTTCTTTCCTTATTCCTTTGCACATGAAAGGTAACAATTCCAAATCTGTACATTGCTCAGTTACATTTCCACCAGGGTTCTTCTTGGCATTGTATTGTTGCATTCAGTGCCCCTAAAAGGTATCTGTTGGGCACACCGAAAAATTATGTCGACTTAAATCCGCTGAACAACTGCATAACATCTGCAGTGGTCACAAAATTTATCCTCACACACTACACAAAGCCTCAGCAAAAGGTCTCGGGGTGAGAAATTACACAGGGGTTAAGAGACTACCATCTCATGCAGGTTTAGATTTTTGCTATATTCAAAGCTACACTGCACTGGAGACTTAGGGAACTACAGGGCTACCAAAGAAAATTTTCCCCTAAACCTTCCTACCTGCACTTTTGTTTCCATTTCTCTCTCTCAGCTTTGTGGCTTCCTTCATGACAGCACCCACACTTGATTCAGCCTCCCACTTACCAGCTGCCAAGTAACAAACTTTGTTCCTTAAAAAACATAAACAGTACTTGGCAAATCCTTCCAACACCGGTCACAGAAGAGACTTGCAACCTTACCTGTTTGAACAGAGACCCAATATCTCCACTATGTAGAGCAGGTAAAGCACTGTCTACTTATAAGCACATGTAAATAATAGAAATAAAGAAGCATAAATACAAATATTCAATGTAGCCTGAAGTGTGAAAAGATCTCCTTATTTTTTTGTTTCAAATCCATAAAACAAGCAAACACTAGATACAACGTTTGGTATGGCATTCCCTTCGTAGCAAAGAGGTAAAAATCAGGAGTCTGTGGTTCAATGTCTATTGAAGTCTTTAGAAACATTTACTTTCATTTTCTTGTGCATTAGCTCAGTTCTCAGGTGTTTTAAAAAAAAGAAAAAACACACAAGGATGAAGAAAAATATAAGTCTATATGACTATATCTTCAATTCATTGTCAACTTGAGTTCTGCACACTAAGTACATGGCCTGATATGGCTCATAAACTAAAAGAACTGAAGAATTCCAGTCTCAAATACATACAGGCAGCTCCTGTTGACTGCCATGGTAGCTGCACAAACATTTAAGGACAAGATTTGACACAATTTAAAACGTTAAATTATACAGCACTAGCATAATCTTAATTCCAATAAAACCTAGCTCAATCTCCTCTGTTCTATTCAGTTATTGAAACTACTTTGGAAATGGGCATTACACATTTTTCCCCTAACATCTATACAGAACAGCTATTTTTGCCATCAGAAACACTTTTTCAAACAAGTTAAAAGCAACAGGGAATTCACTCAAGTAACAAATAGTTCACAGAGGTGGGAAAAAGTATTGAGAGTTGGGGGACAGACACTGTAGGACTGTGCAAAATAGCACTGTTTCATTTAGACTTCCATTTCACTGTTTTGAAGGGACAGTGTTTTGTTTTGCTGTTTCAAAGCACTGTTCCATTTTGTTTCATTGAAACTCCTGCTGTTTTAACACTGTTTCAACATTTCTCCCATAGGCTACAATGGGGAATCATGAAAATGCCTTTAACTTTGTCCTTTCTTTCCTGATTCAGATGAACATTGCAAGGATGGTGGTCCCTTCTGAGAGCATGCCTGCCAAGTTTCAAGGACATAGGTGCAGGGGTTTCTGGGAAACTGAATTTCAAACTGTTCAAAGCAAAACTCATCACTTGCTGGCAGCGGAAGCATGCTGTCATCCTGTATGCAGATCTGGGGGCCCACACCCCCCAAGAGGGCTGTGGGCCTGTGCCAGGCTTTTACTTCTCAACCTGCACTGAGCACCAGGAAGAACCCAGTTCTGGGACTGGCCTCAGCTGGCACCAGCAGCCTGCTGTCATCCCATGTGTAGATATATGGGGGACCACACCCTCCAGGAAGACTCTGGCACAGCTCTGAAGCCCTCCTGGGGGGCATGAGCCCCCAGATCTGCATGTAGGATGACAACATACTGCTGTTGCTGGCTGGGATCAGCAGCAGCACCAGTCTTCCTGGCGCTCATCGCAGGCTGCACCAAGTGCCAATCCCAGCCAGTGGTAGCAGCCTGCTTTCATCCCAGCACGCAGATCTGGGAGCCCACATCCCCAGAGAAGAGTCCAACACAGTCCCGCAGCTCTCCTGGGGGGGTGCGGGTCCACAGATCTGAGTACAGGGTTTCAGCAAGCTGCTGCTGCTGGCTGGGGAAACAGCTCAGAGCTGCTGCCATCACCAGCTGGCAGTGGCAACCTGCTGTCCTCCCACATCATCTGGGGGCCCCTGTCCCCCCAAGAAGAGCTGGGGGAAGTGATCAGAGAGCTGAGGGAAAGAATCAGGGAGCTGGGAAATCCAACTGGGAATTTGGAGAATGTTCAGATATCTGAACATTTCCCTAGCTTCCGGTTTGATTCCCCAGTTCCCGATTTGATTCCCTCTGCTCTCTGCATCACGGCACAAGGACCAGGCATCCCCCCTCGACTCAGCACAGCACCCCCTCAATGGCCCAGTGTTCGTCAGAGGTGGGCACCATATGCTGGAGGACTGCATGCTCAAATTCAAGTGAGAGGTGGGCTCACACCACCAGGTGGAAGAGCTGCAGGGCATCGTCCATCCCAGTCCCAGTGAGCCGGTTTCAGCAGCTCTTCAGGGTGGCCATCTTTGCCTGGCCCACCAAGAAGTTGGCCAGGCTGACCGTGCCCTGCTTGGCCACCCCATATGGGAAACAGTAGATGTAGGTGTCCTCTGAAAAGTCCCAGACCAGCACCCAAAGCAGCGCCCCGGAGAGCGCCAAAGAGCAGCAGCAGCTGCGGGCAGTCGAGGAAGGCAGGGAAAATATTCTCTTTCACTACCCCCCTGGCAGAAGGGGCAGGCCGCCAAGGCCACCGAGTCCAGGTGGTGCACAAAGGTTCCAGTGGCCAGAATGCCATGCACCAGTCTCCACTGGAGGTCACCGGTCTTCTTGGCGGTGGGCACCTTGTACAGTGTGTGCCACGTTGGGGTCCTGGGAAATGCCAGTTGCCGCCACCACCCAGTACTGGGGTGGCCAGCCAGCGCCTGGGCATGCCGGGTGTGCACCACCCATGCATAGAGTCCCCTCTGAGACAGTGTGCCAAAGGGGCCACCTTGTTGCTTCCAGGTGGCATGGGGAGCCTCAGCAGTGTATCAGGCCAGTTATTCAGCTCACTGGCAACTGCTGGAATGACTGGCAGTGGTGGGAAGGCATCACCTGCAGTGTCCACAGTGGGCAGGGTCTGGTGGACCTGGAGTTAAGCTTCCAGGGTGCCAGCTGCCCTCAGGAGGACGGCTCTAACGGTCTGCAGAAGTCAGCCCATGGTGCAGACAGAGTGCGGGGCGAGCCAGGCAGCCAGGGCCTTGACCGACAGCCAGCCCAACTAAGTCGGGTCCAGGAGGTGCCCCAGATGGGTGGTATTCACCTCGATGAGGGTGGCCATGAGGCTGGTAGAGGCCAGACTTGGCACCACATGCTGCAGGGCCGGGTTGTAGATCAGGGGCTCCTGAAGCAACTGTGGGAACCGCAGATGCCTGGCTTGGGGACAAAGATGGAAGACATCCCGCCAAGCCCGCACCATGCTGTGGTAGAATGGGGGAAGGACCGCCAAACCGGCATGCCACCTGCTGCCACGGGAGGTAGCCCTCGGCATTCAAGAGCCACTGGAGGGCTTGCAGGTGGTAGGTAGCCAACCTGCTGGCCGGGTCAATCGGGCCCTGGTCCCCCTCAGTGGTGGGCAGGTAAAAAGGCAGCTTGCAGGAGCCAGTGGCACCCATCCCAAAAGAAGTCCACTGGGAGCCTCTGAAGCCTCTCGAGCAGCTCTGGCGGGGGGTCCAGCACAGCGCAGCAGTGCCACAGGGTCGCCACCACCAGGTTGTTGATGATGAGGGCCCGGCCATGGTCGGAAAGGGCAGGCAAGTGCCAGCACCAGCACTGCAGGCAGACCTCCATTCCCTCCACCAGATCCTCTCAGTTGCAAGCCACAAAGGCCGGCAGCCCCAGAAACACTCCCAGGGCTTTGAGGCCTTCCCAGCACCAGGCGAGACCCGCCCCCGCAGGTTGCAGGGGGTGTGCCAGCCCATGTCCCAAGCAGGAGGGTGTCACTCTTGCCCCAGTTGATGCAGGTCAATGAGGCAAGCTCGTAGGTGCGCTGGCAGTCCACCAGGGCCCACACATCCTCCTGGCTGCCCAGGAAGACTGTCACATCATCTGCATACGCCATCAGCTGGATTGGGGGCCAGTGGTTGGGCCCAGTGCCAGTGGCAGGGCTAAGCCAGTCAGGCAACATCACAGAATATGCAGCAGCGGTTCAACGGCCAGGGCGTATGGCATGCCCGGTGGGGCAGCCCTGGCAGATGCCCCAATGCACCGGGAATGGGGAGCACAGCACGCCATTCACCTTCAGCCTGCTGGAGGCGTCGTGGTACAGGACCCGGAGCGCTGCGATGAAAAGAGACCCGAAGCCAAAAGCCTCAAGGGTGCTGAGCAGGTACTGGTGGTTGACCTGAGAAAGGGTCTGTTCCTTATTCCCAAAATTTCCATCACAGTTCAAATGCTGCTTCCTAATACAACAACAAATATGAATTCATTGGTGCCTATAAATCGTTAGATTCTTGTCCTGACTTGTTAATTATAGCATAGCGCAAAACAAGTTACTGGTACCAATAAACTGCCCAAGATCACCTTTCACAAACCATCCAATGATGCTAAGAAACAGGCCTGGAATCTCTAGTTATTAACCTACATATTAATGAACAGCCTTAGAAGGTATGCTGTCATTCAGCATCTCTCTTACTGCACGTTATTTTGAAGGTTATAGGTAGTAATCTCATCATGAGTGTTGAGGGACTTCCATATAGTTATCAGAGTAGTTGCTGGAGCTTCTCTTCTTAAAGTACTGGATACTTGTAGTGTAAATCCCCATGAGTCTAAAGGGAAATCCACAGCCTCTTAATATTCCACAGCAGGAACGAGCATCTGACAGGTTTCATACACAGTTCTACGAGACTCTCATTTCAGGGTTACTATCTCCCTCAAGCATTGCTGGGTTTAAGTTAATAATTTAAAAGTAATTAAATTCAATAAACCGTAACAGCTTAAATAAAAACTAACCAAGGCAAATGAATTGCTAGTTTCACATGTCTATTGTTTTGGGCAACACAACAGCAGGCAGGTATGATGAAAGTAAACAAAAGCAAGGGAAAGAAACACCAAAAAAAAATCTGAAGCAATTTACAGTATCCCTACCTAAGATTAACTTCTCTATCTGATTCTTAATGTGCACCTTGCATCATCTAACAAGCTAGTCTAATGAGACCTGTCAGGGGACTCTTCCAACAAGATTAGGAGAGGGCCCAACAGCAACAATGTTTCTGCACAAGCAAGGAAAGGATTTATATTTAATTAACTCCTTAACAATCCATTCCAATAAAGCAACTGGCATTAAATCCAACAGGTTATTACAGGTTTTTCCTTACAGTTATTTCTAACAGAATAAACCTAGAATAATCCTTTGTCAACAGTAGCACCTATTTGGCACATACTAACTAAAAAATAACAAATTTTTAACCTGATTCAGAAAAGCATCTTTATCCAAAGTAGAACTTGCTTTTCTGAACAATAGCATATCTGGGCACACTGACATTAATGTTCAAATTGAAAAGCTACCATATTTACACAAATACAGCATGACCCTGAATGAAATACAACTTCACAATAATTGGATTTGACCTACAGAAAAATTATGAATTTATCATAATTTTCCATGTACAGAATCTAATTATTGGTGGATTATCTTAAATTTGTCTCTCCCCACTACTGCACGTGGGGGGAGAGGTGAAAAGTGGGCAGTAATGGGGCAAGTAGTGGGGGACAGACAGTGAGGAAGGCAGTAGGGGGCATCTGGTAGGCAGACAGTGGGGGACAGTAATGGGGCAGGCAGTGTGGGACAGCAGTAGGGGGGCAGGTGGTAGGGGACAGGCAGTGAGGAGGATGTGAAGCAGGCAGTGAGAGGCAGGCAGCTTGTCCCTTGCCCCTTCCCCCTCCATGCCATTTCTGTCCCTGCCAGACTCATGTCCCTGCCCTTTCTTCCTCCCATCTCCCCTCAACTTTACCTTTGCTCTGTTCTGGCAGGCTCAGTCCCTGCTGCAGCCTGGAGCATGGCTACAGTCTGGCTCTACAACAGCAGTGCAGAGCCAGAAAATCTGCTACAGGGCCAGGCTGGAGCTATGCTTCTTACCCCAGACTGCAGCAGGAGTGGAGCCTGTTGGCAAGGAGAAAAGATATGGAAGAGTGCAGTAGACAGGGAGAGAGAGGAAGAAGTGGCATAGAGTGGGTTGGGGAGACTAATTGGGCAATTACAGGGTTAATGTACTAGTCATTATTATGGGAAGGAGCTTGAGACCAGAACTCCACCCTCTATTGTTCCAGAGTTACTTTCATTTTCCCAGTTAGGTGTTATTTGTTCCTGAATAAAACAGCCTGAGGTTTTGGGCCTGGAGAAAAGTAAGTTTCAGTTATTCTCTGTTAAGTAAGGAACTTAACACTAGAGGCTTCGGGGGAGAACTGCAGGGGCATGCAGAGGCAGTGGAAGGGGGGCAGGTGGCAGCTGTGGCTCTGGCCCAAAACCAAGTTTGGGAATGGAGCCACAGCAACTGCCTGCCCTCCCACTGCCTCATGCTCAATTGTACAGCGAGAGGTTTTCCCCCACATATTCAGTGTGCAGGGGGAACTTCATCTTCTAAGCGAGTAAATATGGTAAATAAGGTTTGTTTGGTAGAGGGCAGCAAAATAACTCAGCATTAATAAGAGCAGCTGATTTTGGAATTAAACTGTCATAAATTGTTGATCCCCAGACCTGTGTTTAAATAATACCTTTAGCATGAATGGATATCAACTTAGCATATGTATGCTGAAATTCACAAGTGACATTTTTATTTTCATATTTAAAAAGCTATACAAAGATAGTGGGAGGTAGAAATCAAGACACAGAGCACTTGAAGCTGATATCAATGGAATGCAATCTGGACATGCTAATCTTCTACAAGAAAAGCTTTGTGAAACAATTTAGCACAGACATAAGGACGTATAAAATTAACACTACAAAAGTAATGTTAAGCAATATCAACTTCCTAAATTTGATTTTGCTCAAAATACCAGAGCCCAGATGCTCCTAGATGTAATCTTGGATCTTTTCCTGACCATAACTGCCAGATGCCTTCAAATCTCACCCAAAAACAGTTGCTCCAACAGGTGCGCCTAAAGGCTAAGCATGGGTAGACTGGCAATTCAGAAGAATACCATCTGTATACACCTCATATTACAAGAAACCCTTGCTATTTGTGGGTTCGGCATTCACAATTTCAAATATTCACGAATGCCGAACCCACATCTTAAATACACTTACAGGAGCTCCTTAGGAGCTCCGTGCTTCCTGCTGCCAGGCTCCCGCCATCACCAGCAGCCGTCCCACTTCCCCCCAAGCCACCGAGGGCACTGTGTTCTTCAACACAAATGAAATTCATAAATGCAGTGCTGTATTTGTGGATTTCACCATTCACAGGGATCTCCAGAACGTATCCCCCGCAAATGGCATGGGTCACCTGTATTCACTTATTATGTGCTCCCAATGTGTATTTTTTTAGTATTCATTTATTTTCTTAAATTTCACATACTGAATACCAATGAAGAGCCAACTAACTTCTCTTACACCTTTTCTCTATGCAGATTCTTGGCTGTGCCTTAAAAATAGTAGGACTTATGCTACACATAGTGCAGAATTTTGTAATGGTTGGTTTCCAAAACACCAAGCATTTTCTAACAGCTTTACCAGGTAATCTCAGATGACACAACCAGATATTATATGGAAGGAACACATCTTTCAGTTACAAACACTCCCAACCTCATCCTGTTCAATGTGTATCTATCAAAAAGGAGCTGAATACTGTTAGCTGGTTGGGAAGTTGCATTGATTCAATTTCAGTCTCTACATTCTATTATACTATACAGAAGTAAATCAAAGTCCCCCATGATTTGTACCTATAAAAAGTATAACTCATTCTTGGGTTATTGCCAGCTTTGGCCATTTTCAAGGCGCTTTGGCAAAGATGCAGAACCACAATTTAAAAAGATGAGCCCAAAGCCTGGTTCTAAGTAAGAGAATGAATCTTTGTAGGCATAGGGTGTTTGTCCACATAATCGGCATTTACCCATTAAAAATGTTCCTGGTTTAATTTTCCTTACTTAAGGATGACTAATTAAGTAATGTGGATGCAAATTACCACGCAATGGCTTATTATGTGATAACTAGTAAAATGCGCTAGGGGGCACATCAGAACAATTTTACTCTCCTGCCCTTTCAGCGCGACTTTACTGTCATATGGTGTTTTAATACAAGATTGGATATTTTGGTTGGTTTATTTTCTTGGGTTGTGCTTTTGGGGGGGGAATTGTTGGCAGTTTTGCTTGCGACACATGCATTGGGAGGTTGAGTTCAATAAGCAGTGCTGCCAGCCTCCCCTGCAAAGCCTCCCAGTTTTTTCTGGGCACTTGTTGCATGGGGTGCTGCTTGTTTCAGGAGGAAAATCTTTTCATGCAAAGGTCTGCAAGAGTGATCCTGCCTGCCTCCCCTTCACAAATCTGGATTGGCACTGGGGGTCTATCATGCAGACCTCCTGAAGAGGCTGCTTCCCTACCCAAGCCTGGTCTCATAGTAGTTCTGCCCCCTGGTTTTTCTGCACACTTGCTGCACTGAGTACTGGGTGTGGGCTACACTTAGGGCTAAACAAGGGTACACAAGGAGTCTGACTGCTTCTCTTTGTGTTGGCATCTGGGTATCATGTACCCAGGCTAAAGCCTGAATGGAAACACTACTACAGGAATTTTTATGTAAAACAGAAAGAATCCTGTATTTCCTGTCATTTGTATCCTCACATCAAAAAGCAGGATATTTTCCAAAGCTGAGAACCAGTGTGGGGGTGGCCTAGGGTTGTTATCAAGGTTTATTAGGATTCCTTAGGTATCCCTGTGCTCAGGACAGCTTCCCCCAAAGTGCAGTCGGAGGGGCCCTCAATCAGCCTACTCCAACTCCCTCTCCCCCCCACCACAATCACCACACAATGGCCAGCATGAACTAACATCCTCACCTCCACAAGGCAGGGGCATGGTGTGGGTTGAGGTGAAGAAAGAAACATCCCAGGCTCAATGAGAGCAATTTTCTTATCACTTAGCCTATTTGCCTGTTAATCTTTTAACTGTTGCATTGGCAGATCATCATTGCCTGCAGTCATATCCTCTCAGCCTACAACCAGATCCCTTCAATACTTGTTTCCCCTCCTGTCCTCTACCCTCCAAGCTTGACCCTCTTTTCTGGTACTCCAGTTCCTCTTAAGCTTATTTTTGTCCTCAGCAGCATGTCCCTGTCCTCTCTTAACCACCCTCTGCTTGCCATTGCTCTGCCTGACAGTCATACTGCTGCCTCTTTCTGGGAGTGCAGGGGGCTGCAGTTCAGAAGTGAGGGGCACCAGCTGGGCTGGGGGTGCAGGGTGCTGTGGGTCAGGAATGAGGGGCACCAGCTGAGCTAAAGGGGCAGGGGGCTGCAGGAAGGGAGTAAGGTGCACTGCTGGGGTTTGGGAGGCAGGGGCTGGAAGGGCAGGGGGATGCAGGTCAGGAGTGAAAGGCACCAGCTGGGCTGGGGAGCTGCAGGTTAGCTAGGAACGAGAGGCATTGGCAGGGCTGGTGGGGCAGGGGGCTTCAGGTTCGGAGTGAGGGACACAGGCAGGGCTGGAGGGGCAGGGGCTGCTGCCCACACCAACCACCAGCCCTCTGTGAGCTCATGCCACAACCCCCAGGCCACTGCAGGGAGAGGAGAGTCATGCACTCTTGGGAGAGGCTTGGGTCCTGTGATGCACCCAGCTCTGGATTGTAATGGCCATGTATAACAGCGTATGGTGTGGGCTGTGCTAAACTGTTATATGTGGCCATTGCACCCAAGCCTGGGGTGCATCTCAGCCCTCCACATACACTGTTATGTGGAGCTGTTACACTCCAGAGCTGGGTGAATCTTTGCCCTCCCCATGCACTGTTATATGAGGCCGTTACACCCCAGAGCTAGGACCACCCCGGCAAGGCTGGGGGGCAGTGGCTTGGCTGTAAAGCATTATCATGTTTACTGGGTGATTGTTGTATATTGTGCCTCCTGTAGGACTGAAGAGGACTATTTCCCATCCCCCCTCAGAATATTACCTAAAGATTCCTCAACGGAACCTGTAAAACCAGCTGAGTGACTGGCCAAATCCTGGAGTGCCAACCCTATTTATATTTTCACTGACATCCTGCCATACTTAACTTAACTTTAGCTTCTTTCATTTCTTGGAGTCTCAGAACAGCAGAGACTCCCCATAACTGAAGATGGGTGACTGCGCCCAAAAGCTTGCCAAGAACATTTTTCCAACTACTCAGTTTGTATAATAAAAGATATCACATCTACTTAAAGAACCTTGCCTATGTCCTTTGACCAACAGGGTTACAACCAAAAACCCAAACCCCTTTGAATTGCTTTGTCAGCATTAACAGTACTCCAATGAAACTGCTTTTTGGCAGAGGCCCTGGGGCCCTGGATAAGGGCACTAGCAGGGCTGGGGGAAGGGGCTGCGGTTTGGGACCCACAAATCAGTGACCATGGCTCTTTAATTGAGATTTTTTTTTTTCCATAGTCAGATATGGTTTCTTCACATTATGCCACAGAGTCCAACGACTCAGGGTCTGCTTTTTGGAGGGAGACCTGAAATCTGACAATGCATTGTCCTATCAGCATTTCACAGTAACCCTATTTTCATATCAATTCCAGTTTTCTCACAGCTCAGGTTACAGCTCTCATTAGTCTATGCCTTGAGGCAGACCACCAAACCTGGCTTTCTAGGAGTTTGAACAGACACCAGCCCAGTTCAATAAACTAAATAGTTTCCTCTTCTAGAAGCAGACTTCTGTGATGTAACTGTTCTAGGGTCAGCAATATTATTTGCTTGCCACTTACCCCATTCGGAATAGAGGAAGCCATGCTGTAGCAAGCAATCCAGAGAGACAAAGGCCCATTCCTGCATTACCTTCTGGTATGCTGAAGGCCTATTCCATGATTAATTACCCAGAGCTACCCAACCTTTACCACAGGCACCCAATGCTACATGTTAGGGTTCTCTTCCAGAATTGGCAAAAGCCTGCTTAGCTGTGACTTGCACTTGGCAAGCCATGCACTTTATTTGCTCTGTTCATCAGTCACCCACCCCCCACATTTTTGAGGTCCCAGGAACATTTCACTTGCAAAATTCCTTGTCAGTCCCTCCTCTGCCTGGGCCTGGGGCTATGGGGGACCCCTTCCTCACAGTGAGTGGCCTGCTCTCACCATCCACTGTTTTGGGGTGCCCCAGGCTACCTGCTAGGGTTTGTTCCTGAAATTTCAAACTGCATGCCTGTACTGAAGGTCAAGGAACATATGCACCACACATCCCCCTCCCTGCCCCCCACTACCCATGGTGGTATGTGGCAGGGAACCCTGGCTGGCAGTGACTGGCCTTCTCACCATCCACTGTTTTGGGGCAGCCAATGCCAAGGCTACATGGTATGGTTCATGAGGCTGCAGTTTGTTCCTTTAAGCCTCAGGTCCTTATTCCTGGCTCCTGGTCCCTTTTTTGAAGCTAATCTATACCCAATAAAAGCTTATTAATGAATTACATATTTGAAAGAGAGAGAATTTCATTAGCTATGCATATTGACCAAACAATATGTAAATTAATATCCTGCATGCATTATGCCTGTGTACCTCCAAGGGACTCTTCTGAATACCTCTGACCAGAGTCTTGCATGGCCCAAAACGTGGCCTGATTGACAGCCCCCCCCAAGTACACTGTAATAAGTATATGGGTTCAAGTAAGCGTGGCAGCTGGAGTCACTCTCAGGGTCTGGAAGTGCCAGAAGCAGACCCCAATGCTCCCAAAGGGAGACCCAGGGATCCCGGTGCTGCAAGGAACTTACCTAGGAGGGAGGCAGAGACAGGGTTGAAACCTCATGAGCTGGTGCTGTGCCAACTATTCAGGCACCTGTCAATCAGAATGGGCAGCAGCTGGCTAACATGTCAGCTGTAACTGCCACTGTGGGAGATTTAAAAACCCCGGAAGAAGCTGGGTGCAGGGGAAAGTGGGAGACAAGGTACTGAGCTCACTGAGATGCAACCCAGAAGCAGGGCTTTCTCCCCTCCCCTCACAGCACTGTCCCACCACAGGTGAGCAGGGGGCATTGTAAGGGAACTAGGCAGGACTCCCCCACACCAAGCTCCCCAGAGAGGGGTGTAGGGCTGGGCACTGCCCTGGGGCCCTGAAAGGGCACAGCCATCTTTGAGCCTGCAGAGGGCACAGTAGATCCAAGCCTGGTATAGGGCCAAAGCAGGGCCAAGGATTAAGAGCTAGTGGCAGGCTGCAACTACAAATCTGCAGCACATATTGCAGCCAGCAGAGCCGAGGCCCGACGGAAGGTCATAAGAGGATAGCACCAGCATATGGAGTGGCAACAGAATGGCCCTCACAGCTAGCAAGTGGCCTGGGGTGTAGGGGAGGTGGAGCCCCAGGACCAGCTACATCTACCCCATGAGTATTACCATCTCCAGACCAGGGTAGTAACACCTCTGAACCTGTCCTTTCTATTATGGATCCATCAAATCATGGCAGACAAGTCTGGGGCCTGACCCAGGGAGTGGGGAGATACAGCACCACCAGAGGGTGTTCCATAAGGAATTTCTTTTGGGCTGAGATTAGAGATGGAAATCCTTCCTAGGCCCCCCCACACCATGACTCTGTGCCACTGAGGGACTCTCCTAGACATCTGTGACTAGAATCTTGCCTGGCCCAGAGCACTTTTTTTGGTTCATGCCAAGCTGCCGACTGACAGCCCCCGCCATGCACACTATACTAAGTATATGGGCTTGAATCAGAAACTGTTTTTTCATCTCAGATGACAGCTGGAAATCCTTCCTGGGCCATCCCACATGGTCAGGGGTGTCGTCCAGGAGAGTCTTCAGTGCCAGAGGCATGGCATGGGGTGACCCTAGTACTGGGATGTAACGGCCACATATAACAGTGCATGGGGAGGGCACAGATGCACCTGGCTTTGGGGTGTAATGGCTACATATAAGAGTGTATGGGGAGGGCTGAGAGATACCCCAGAGCTGGGTGCAATGGCTACATATAACATTCATCACAGCCCTCACCATACACTGTTATACGTGGCCATTACAATCCAGAGCTGGGCACACCTGGGTCAGTCCTGAGTTAGCACAGTTGTGTCTGGACAGATGAGATCAATGTCTAGTATTGTGGTCGGTGTCAGGGGGAGCTGTCCTGGCAATGAGGGAACTGCCCAAGTGACCAGTGGGGTCACCCTAAAACCAGCACTCCAGCAAAGCTGACAGACAAAGCATGAAACTCCTGGTGCACACCTCAGTTAGAAAGCCCAATGAGCTATGTGGTGCCAAAAGGTGGCAAAGGATGCAGGGGCAGCGCTGGCATGGACAGCTTCGCTGTCATCCAGCAGTGTTGGCAACTCAATTAACCCCCAAAGTCTGTGAGGGAACATGAGTGCCTATAGCTTGGCTAGAACCCCATTTTGGGGCTTTAAAATAGGCACTGTCAAAAGGTGGGGGGGGGAGGCAAGAAAGACCAGGCTTGGCAATGACTTGGTGGCCAGCCAGGGCAGGATGCACCCCCAGCTTCCTGTCCATGCCACTGTGGGACTGTCTCAAAGAACCATGACCACACTCCTGCCCAGCCCAAAGCACAGTTTGTGCATACCAGGCTGCCAACTGACAGGCCCCCTCTGCCCCCATGTCCACTATACTAAGTATACAGGCTCAAATAAGGAATTTCTTTTGGGCTGGGATTAGAGATGGAAATCTTTCTTGGGCCACCCCGCACCATGCCTCTGTGGCACTGGAGAACTCTCCAGGACACCTCTGACCAGAGTCTTGCCGGGCCCAAAGCCCGATTTCTTTGTGCAAGGCTGCCAACTGACAGGCTCCCCATGCCCACTGTACTAAGTATATGGGTTCAAATTAGGAACTTGCTTTTGGGCTGAGATTACAGATTGAAATCCTTTCTGAACTATCTGAAACCATGCCTGTGTGCCATCGGGGGACTCTCCTGGATATTCCTGACCAGAGTCTTGTCTCGCCCAAAACAGCTTGGCCATGCCAGGCTGCCAAGTGACAGCTCCCCAGCCACAGTGTTAAGTATTTGGACCCAAATAAACTGGATTTTTGGCTGGGATCATGGCTAGAAATCATTCTTGTGGCACTGGGGGTCTCTCCTGGACACTTCTGCCCAAAATCTTGCTTGGCCCAAAGCACAGTTTGTGTAGGCCAGGCTGCCAACTAACAGTTCTCTCATGCCAACTGTACCAAGTATACGGGCTCAAATAAGGAATTTCTTTTGGGCTTGGATTAGAGATGGAAATCCTTCTTGAGCTACCCTGTTCCATGCCTCTGTGGTTTTTCTAGTTTTCTGGTTTTCCTGGAATTGGGCTGTTTTGGGGGCTAGGATTATAGCTGGAAATTCTTCCTGGTCCAGTCCATGTGGTCAGGGGTGTCCAAGAGAGTCCCCCAGTACCACAAAGGCATAGCATGGGGTAGCCCTAGCTCTGGGTTGTAAAAGTTACATATAACAGTGCATGGGAATGGCAGATATGTGCCCAGCTCTAGGGTGTAACAGCTGCATATAACAGTGTATGGAGAAGTCTGAAATATACCTCAGAGCTGGGTGCAATGGCCCCATATAACAGTTTAGCACAGCCCTCACCATACACTGCCAGGGCCCTTCTCTCCTGACCCACAGGCCCCTACCTTCCCAGCCCTGCCGGTTCCTCTCACTCCTGACCTGCCCCCCCAGCCCAGCCAGTGTCCCTTACTCCTGACCCATAGTCCCCTGCCCTGCCAGTTCCCCTCACTCTTGACCTGCCCCTCTCCCAGCCCAGCTAGTGCCCCTTACTCCTGGCCCACATCTCCTGAAATGCAGGGAGACAAAAAAATGCACCAAGCTTAAAACCCTGGGGGTCTGCCCATCTCCTTAAACCAATGCTGCTACAACCAAAAAACCAATCCAACAAAAAGTAATTTTAATTAACCTGAGTCTTGAACTGCCTGATTCATAATACTTTGACTGTTGCCATGAAATTCAAGCAAACACAGGGAACAATTTTTTTGGAATCCAAAAAGGTTGTATTTTTTATTAATCTGAACCTTGAACTAAATCACAAATAATAATTTGCAAGATTATCCCCTGGAGTCTTGTTGCAGCATTGCAATAAAAATTCAACGGATTTCCATGGATTACAGTGAACCCAAGCAACACCTGGTGGTGAAATTGTTGCAAAGCAGGGAAAATCCCATTTTCAGGCATAAGTCAGATCCATGTTGACAATTTAAAATGACAAAAAAACCCTCATGGAAGAAATTCAGGAACTAAAAAGTAAAACATGTCAGAGGTGTTTTAAATTACCACAAAAAACCCCAAAGAAACCTAAAACGATAAAATCAGCTGATAACATGGATCTGCAGATGTGATTTAGCTAGCTTAATGAGGACTTTTGGTCATGTGGACACAGGAAAAGTGTAACGTGGAAACAGGAGAGGTGTAACATGGACAAGTGCCCATAAACACCAAATACATGGGGGCTTGAGGGCCCTGGCCCCCCTCTGGAAGAGGGGAGGGTGACCACCAGTCCCTAACTGGGTGGGACAGTCCCAAAATATAAAGATCAAGTCCCGGTCCCAGGCTGCATGACTGAGCATTTGTCCCAGATTCCCTGCATCATGCAGGGATCCAGGTTTTCCATTCACCACAGAAAAACATAGGATATGGCAGGTTGCTCCTTGCACGCTGGCAGAGTTTCAACCTGCAAGGGACTATGGAGAGCTGGATAGAGGGGCCACACATGCACGTGGCTAGGTACCCAGCTCCAGGCAGTGGTGGACAGTAGCTTCCCCAGCTGCCTGCAGATAAATATACAGAGAGGGGAGGTAGATTGGGGCCCCTATGGTGAGGGAGGGAGTGGGGCAGGGGCTGGACCTGGAGGCACCACCCAGCCAGGGAAGTGCATGGAGCCCAGGGCTGGGGCAATGAGTGGGACAAAGCCATTGGAAACTTGTCCAGGGAGCAAAAAGGGCACCTCCATGCTGCTGTACACACTCTCGGCGAGCAGGGCATGGGGGGCACATGCCCCCCAGGCTTGTGCACAGGGCAGGGACAGACAGACACAGGCTGCCTGCTGCAGCCTCAGGGCTTCTCATCCTGCTGCCCTCCCACTGGAAGCCCTGTGCTAGCTGTGCAGTCATGACAAGGTGCACCCTGCCCATGAAGCAGCAGCAAGGGTGGTGGTGCACAGTTGTGCTTCTGAACAGGCTGCACCTAGCCATGGCAGCCCAGCCAGCTCAGGACTCCTGGGGGGAGGCAGCAGGGCAGGGAGGCCTGAGCCTGCAGTGGGCAGCATGCATCCATCACCCCCCCCCCCCGCCACGCACTCTATTTAGCTATACCACAGGGGTGGAGAGGATCATCTTAGGCTCCCCCATCCTCTGGCAAAAAGAGAAGTCTGTGCCTATGTTTCTAGATGTTACAACTAGCCTGGTCAGCAAAATTAAGAATGCAATTAATATGCTCAGCTAAACCAGAAGTGAGATCAAATTAAACAGAGCAAAAGACCTCAAAAGGGACATTATACAAAAGAGTCCTAAAATACATCATTTAAATATAGCATAATATAGCTTCAGCTTAAAAAAAAATGCATCAAAATTAATTGTACTGTAATAGATGCTTCAAAGTTATCAAATTCTGCTGTAATAGATATATTTGCATTAATTTCTTACATAGGCTGTAAAAATAAAGCAGCCTTGTCACTGAAGGTATTAAACAAGGTGAAAAGAAAATAAGACAGTGGAAGGCAACATTCCAAGATTATGAAAGGAGATAAGAAATCCTTTCTAACAAAAACTGCAATTTTCATGAAGACAAATCCCATCTACTGGTAAATGATACTTTGTAACACCAAAAAACATGACTCAGTCCAGTTGTCAAAGTCTCAGTGAAACAAAGAAATGTAAATAAACCAACTGGAAAACGTATGTTAGAGCAAGTCATTTATAAATCTAAGATACAGACCGGAAGAAAAATTAGAGAACTCAGTATGTCCAAAATGATCATCACCCTGCCTGTGTGCTATTGTCCTCCTCCCTCCTCAGTTTCTCCAGGCAGTACAGATGAGAGCCTTTGATAGGTAGCAAGACAGGCACTGGAAAAATGTATTTATTCTTGTGCTTTGGAGCATAAATAATATAAGGTCAGGCTATTGCCTATTATCAGTAGCCAATGTACAAAGCACCTGTAATCCAGGTTACACGTCATATGCTGAACTAAGAGGCTAGAAAATTATTCCTTCCATTAATGAATGATTCTTGAAAGCTCTTACAAGTTAACTAAACAACTGTGGAAGAAACCCCAGGGAAAATGTTTGGTACATGAAACAATAAGCAACATCAAAAATAAGCAGCAAAGCAGACTCACCATTTTCTAGGCATGTACAAAAGTTATTATCTTTCCCCAATGATACTGCTCATTTTAAACACCTGCCTAAGCCAAATTCTCCATGATATTAAAAACACATCCTTAACAACAACAAAATCTGCAAGACAAAGTTAAGGTACGATAGAAAAGTGGGTACACAGAGGGGTTTGGCAGGTCCATGGGGGAGGAGAAGGACTGAAAATAGCCGAATCAACAAAGGAATGGGAATGTGAAGCCCCACTGATGGGGCGAGTCCCTAGGCTTTCCCAGACCCAGTTTGTACTATAAAAGTATACAGATATTTGCAAGATCAGGTGAACCCTTTCTTAGATCAAGTTAGCCTGAACTCGATTTAAGTTAGTGCACCTATTCAGGAGAACTAACACAGTTTTGGGGTGATTTAAACTCTGGTTAGGTCAATCTAACTATAATGCCTGCACCATAACGTGCCACCCTGCCCTGCTTTCTGCCTAACTTCAGACTAACATGGATAACCAGTTCTGTGAATAAGTAGAGTTCCAACATTATTTGTTTCACACACACTTCGAACTGTGCTATAGTTCAATTTCTTAATCATTTCTTCTCTTGTCACCAGCCAGTATACTTAAATTTACATTTCTTTTATCAATATGGAACACTAATCATCTGTTTGCTTAGGAGCGGATTTGCTTCCAATCCCCATCTTTTTCCATTACAATTTGTTCTCAGCTTAAGCATGTGGGAACATTCCCATACAAATTCAGACCTAGTTCCATTTCGCTTCTGCCCTATCTGCTGCTTTTTTCTCCACTCCACCTGCACCTTTGTTCCATTTTGTTCAAAATAACCTGATTTTGCTACATTTTTGCTCTAGAATGGTATTTTTCAACCTGTGGTCTGCAGACCCCGGGGGTCCAGATATGTCTAAGGGGTCTGCAAAAAATGACTATGATAAAATCTATGGAAATACCCACACTTACAATTCAAAGGGGTCCAGAGCTCCATGCAAAATTTCCAAAGGGTTCCGCACCCCCATTCAAAATTTTGTAGGGGTCCGCAAATGAAAAAAGGTTGTTCATTATTGTAAATCTTTTCTACAGCAGGTAGAGTGCTCTTGGTTGTTTCAAACATAGTAAGCTATTATAACTAAATCTTAACTAGGGCTAAATACAGACAGTCAAAAAGCCCGAGGCTGAATTGATTCAGTGTTTGCAGGTTAGTCTAAACTGCAAAGATTGAACCAATACGCAAATGAACAGACATTCACTTTCAATTCATGAAATGCAGCCACATGCCTGCAGTGGCTCAAGCCAGAAGCTGGTGGGGTGGTAAAGCATGGCTCTCTGACATGTAGCCAACATGGGCTGTGTTCACTTCCTCTTCCTGCTGCCCCTGAGGTCTCTGGGATTTGCAGTCCAGGCTCACAGCAGCAGGACTCTACAAGGTTGCCTATCACTCCCTCTCCCTGCTTCCAGGTACCTGTGGGATCTGTAATCCACAGCTGAAGCCAGCAGTAAGTAATCAGGGCAGGGCAGCTCCATACTCAGGGGAAGGTAAGTTTACCCCCCCATCCATGGCCCCAGATCCCAGCTGGAGTTTGCCTGTGGGGACCAGGGAGCCAGCCCTCACTGCTCTAGCTAGGGAGCAGAGGGGCAGGGCCAACCCTGCTCTCTGGAGAAGACAGCACAGCCCAGGACTGCAAAACACTGGGATTGGGGGGATTGTGATTTTACTTGAACCAGGAAGGGGTCTGGGACAAAAGTTTCATAAACCGGTTTGACCTCAATCAGTTAAGTCTGATACTATATTTCAACCAAGTTTATTTTAAACCAGTTTCAGCCATTTTGAAACTGTTTTACGTGCAGTGAACTTATGTTTTGTTACAGGTTTAAACCAGTTTATATGCAACTTCTGTCCCTAGCCTTGATCTAATACAGCTATGCTACTGGAATGGAATCTGGATTTCTAGATGCTTGGAACAAAAAGAATTGCCTTCTTCCTACATCACGATCATCAGATATTCAGTAAATGGTCCGTTAACCGGCACCTTGCAAGCTGGCATGCTCTAATAACCGGCATGTAAGGTAAAGTGAAACCAGAAGTGCCCACCATGGCACTTTCAGTTTCCCAAGCCCCCACAGTGTGGGGCAAAGCAGCCTATGCTGCTGAGCCCCCATGGCCCAGGGCATAGCAGTCTACGTGGGGCCCACCTCCCTGTCTCATGGGGCCCACAGGAGCGGTGGTGATGCCACGGGAGGGGCAGTGATGCCCCAGACACAGTGGGAGAAGTGGTGGCCTGAACAGGCAGACACCTGTTCAGGCCTCTCAATTAGCCAGCATATTTTGTTATCTGGCATCCCCCATTCCCAGGGGATGCCAGATAACAGAACTTTTACTGTATTGAACACCAGTTCCCACTACCTAAACAAGATAATAACCAATGGGCTTTGATAGCCCTTATGTATAGAAGGCCTCTTGTGCTGGTGCATAAGGACATGGGTCTTCTCCTCAAGACCTCTACAACTTCTAAAAGTCAACTAACTAATGACAAGCTGGAGATACAGTTTTAACAATAAAACTTAATGTGGACCATCAAGTTCCACTGGGCTTTATCCCAATCTTCCCACTGATATTAGTGAATTTGAATTAGATAATTTAGGTACACTGTTAACCTAGTTAACCACAATGTTTCACATCATTACCTTCATTTTCCCTTCAATATCATCCATCACATTCACTTGTGCCTGGTTTCCAACTGGATTATAAACTTGAAACAAGGACTTCATGTTCCTATGCATCTGTACAACAACTTGCACCATGAAGATAAGAGGAGTTTTGGTGGTGGTGGTATGAAGGTGTTTGGTTAATATTACTGTTTACAGTTTAGTTTCTGAAGCTGATAGTGATACTCTGAATCTTGCAAGTGAGATATTAATGCTTTTATAGCATTCCACTTCCCAGGCTATATTTTAAAATCAGAGAGAATACAAGTTTTAACTGGAAATGAGAATTTTCATCTGCTGCCTGCTAGTTGGTGATGGTTGGTGAGACACGTGCACCCTCACAGAGCAGACAAAATCTACAGGGTAATGACATCTTCTTTAAAAATAGCCTGAAGAATCTAGGTGTAGATTTTCAAATCCACAAAGGGCTGGGCTCCCAGCTCCCAATGAGAATCAGTTACAATTGACTACTTGATTCTTATTTGTACCTCTAAAATTCACACTTAGTGCCATTGGCTTATATTAAAAATATATCATTAATAGTTATTACAATGATAAAGCAACTTCAGTGTCAGAAGAACACTGGAAACTAAGGTCCTGAAGTCTCATTGATGCTGTCTCCTTTATACTATTAGAATGTTGCAACAGGACCTCACTGTAAAAGGAAAATTCAAAACTAATGTTTTCTGTTTTTCTGTAATGTCCTCAATATTCAAACATTTCCCCCATTTCATTTTCTGTTATTCCCTCTGCACAGCTTTAAATGCTATTTGTCCTAGGCTTATGCTATTAGCTCTGCATTACATCAGGGTTTTCTGGAGACAGGATACATGATGACACATGAAACTGTTCTCTGGCCAACATTAGCTATTTTAGCAGGAATCATGGTATTAGCATTCTAAATAGATTGTTTCCCCTTCCTTCACAAGGAACTATATTGATCAGTGGATGCTTGTATTCATTGGAGACCTGCTTTTCCTGCCTTTAACAAATTTAATTCTCTTAGCTCCAACTAAGTAGTCTGACACCTTTTTATTACATAAAGTATATCTTATGCAGGTTTAATCTTATATAGTTTTGATATTAACAAATGCACTATGTAAAAGAATTTTGGGTTCATTTAGCAAGACATTCCCTCACTCTCTGATGAATGCTGGAGCCCTGCCAACAGTTTCTCTCTTGTTTTCATACTCTAGAGCAAAAAAGAGTAAACGAAATATTTCCTTTAATTAAATACATGCTTAGGTAGTAGGGGTTCTAAGAGTCTATTCAGCCTATTAAAATCACTTTCAAAGTGCATCTTCTATATATTGTACTACAGCAGGTGTGAAACCTATTATTCTGACTGAATAAAAACACAGGTAAAACACTGTTTATTTTTCATTAAGATAACTAAACTTATAGACATCCCTACCCTTTCTTATAATTGCATTTGATAATTCTTCAGTAATCCAGATTTCTTCTTCAATTCAAAGGAAAATGATCAAAAACTATTAGAAGCTTAGCAGAGATTAAAATTGTAACGGTCATTTAAATGCATTTAATAATGATTCAGTCTGTATAAAACAGGGGTGCCCAATCTTTTTGAATGTGGAGCTGGATCATGAACTTTTTATCACCCAGTGGGCCGGGGAGCCATATTCAAAGACCTCAGAGGAAGCGGTATCACATCCGGAAGTGATGTCACATGACCTTTGACACCAATGAAGTTCGAGGCAGTGACAATGAAATAGGTCTGGAAATGTGGTTTAAAATCCAAAATAAAAACAATATAAAAGCAACAATGAAATAATACCAAACACTTGACTAAAATAACCACTTTTGCTTCTCACTTCTCAATGAATGAAAGAAGCGTAATGCAAGTCGACAGATCAAATGTGAAAAAGATATCAGCCAGAGTGGAAACTAATCAAAGCAACAAAATATGGACATTTTTGAGAATAATCTTTATTGCATTAATAACTTGTTAGTAACACATCTTTAACAAGTAGTAACAAGTTGAGCCCCCAATCCCCCACAAATAGAAACAGAAGCAAGCACAATCCAAACACTGGACAGTATTTTTACAAAGATTTTTACCTGCTGGTTAGGGGGGAGAAGTGTAGCTGCCTCCCTCCCACATGCTCTTGCCCTGCTTCTTGGGAACAGTAGCGAACAGCAGCAGCAGCACCAGCCCGACTGTTGATGCAAAGAACTGGCTATTTTTTCTATTCCTCCTGACAATGAGCAGGGGGGTTTTGGGATGTGAATCTCCCACTCACCTCTCTCTCAAGCCCACTGGAGGACACAGGGGCATGTGCCAGCAGGGAAATCAGGTGGCAAGGAGCTCTCTAGCTGGTGGCTAGGGAAGGGAAGGTGGGGGAAGCATGGTGCAAGCGAGGAATTGGGTATGGCAGAGCTGGCGGGGAAAGGAAACTCCTGCCTGCTGCTGCTGCCACTTCCTTATTCCACTTATTCCACAGCGGTTGCTAATCCTGGGAACCAGGCGACAAGAACTGGCAGCAGCCGTCTGTCCCAGCCTAGATGCTTGCTCCTTCCCTGCCCTGCCCCTACCCCCACCCCCCCGGCAGCTGCAGCTGGGCACAGCCACAGCTGCAGCTGGGCACAGGGAGGGCAGGGTGGGGACTGCAGGCTCCCCAGGATATTTGTGGGAAAGGCGCCCTGCCGCCACCCGCTGCGTGGCCCCCTACTCCTGCCTTGGCTCCACCACTGAGCCCCGGACCTGGCCCCATGCCACTGCCTCCGCCTGCTTTCAAGGATGCCCAGTAAGTTGTTCAGGCACCAGGGAGCACGTGTGTGCCTGGGCCCCACTGTGGGGCACTGCTTGCTGCAGGATGCATGTGGGAACCTTGTCTCTTCCCCAGCCCTTCAGCAGCCATTAGAAAGCTGCTGAGGGGCTGCAGGAGGGACAGGGGTGGGAATGAAAGTAAACAGTGTTGACTTTCGTTTCCTGTCACAGCACCTCGGGCCTCAGAAAATGGCTTGCCAGGCCACATGGCTGCCCACAGGCCACATGCTGGACAAGCCAGGTATAAAAGCTAAAGACTGTCCTGCTATAATTTCTTTTGAAATAATTCCAGAAAGACAATTAGGAGGAAAAGCAGCAAGAAAAGGATGTTTTAAATTCCCACAATGAAGACCGTATTTGGAAAAAGGATTTGGTACACGTAGAGGATCTTAATGCAGGAAACAATGTTGTTGCCTAATGAATGCTATACAAAAAGAAACAGTGCTTAACTGTCCCAGAGTTCTACTGTATTCAAAGCCAATCTATAATGGATGAATCTGGAAAACAAATCAAAACAGAGCATTTTGTGTTTATACTATCAAATAACCACATGAATATGTTTGCATGCTCCAGGTCTGACATTTATAAAATAACTAAGAAAATAGCAACTTAAAGAGCACACAATGATTCTCAGCTATGCAATTAGATCTTAATTGTATGAGTCACAACTCAAAGATTTCATAGACATTAGGGCTGGAAGAGACCTCATAAGATCAGCAGGTCCAGCCTCCTGCCCAAGGGGCAGAAAGTCAGCAGGGGTCAAAGGATCCTGGCAAGATAAGCATCCATATGTTTCTTAAAAATGTCCAGAGCAGGTGCACACACCACCTCTGGGGGGAGTCTCTTCCAGGCCTTGGGGGCTTGGACAGTAAAGAAGTTTTTCCTTATTTCCAGCCTAAAATGGTCTTGTAGGAGTTTGTGACCGTTGGTCTTTGTCTTCACTTGAGGTGCTCTGGGGAACAAGCTTGCCCCCAGATCCTGATGAACACCCCTTACATACTTATCGGCTGCCACCAACTCACTCCTGAGCCTGCGCTTCTCCAGGCTGAAGAGTCTCATAGTTCTCAGCCTCTCTTCATAAAGCCTATTCTCCTGCCTTCTGATCATGCACCTGGCTCTCCTCTGGACTCATTACCCAAAAACATTTTACAGGTGTCATAACACCTTCCAAATCTTGCAAGCACAATATACCACATTTCCAAATTCATGCTTCCCACACTTTAGGTTAAATAGACCCATGCAGTACACCAAGCTGCATAAGGTATTTTGGGTTATCCAATTGCCATAAATGAAAAGCCGACTTTGACAAGCTCAGGAGGTTTGTACGTCAGGCCCTAAGGGACCATGACCCCAGGGAGAGGGGAGTTCAAGAAGAGTGGTTTTCTGTAAGTTGTGTAGTTTAGATCAGTAGCAAACAGAACACACATTCACTCTCTAGTGTGAGGGGTGGGGAAGGACAAATCTTAGACTTGGTTCTGCTGCTTTTAAACCAGTCTGTACACGATGAACTTCTGTTCTGTTATGGGTATAGACTGGTTTTGTGCCAAACTTCTGTTCTGTTACAGATATAAAGCAGTTTCCAATCACTTATACTGGTAAAAGTGTAATGTCTGTACCTGGTCTATGTCTAGTACCTTCTAGAGCAAATAAAGTAGTGATATTTTATCACCATATATAAGTCTGCAAGAATTGTAAGACTTGCATTTTTCTATACTTATAGAACAAAGCCATGTTTCCTTCCTCTCTAGCACCAAGCATCCTCATTCTGTGCACAGTAATGAAGGTTTATATAGCACCATTTTTATTCATGGTATCTTACGAAACACATCCAGTTGAGCGCAGCCACATAGTATGTAGTGCTGCAGACATATCTGCAGTGCCATGTGTCACACATTCAGCTGATCGCCGCACTGCAAGGGAGCAGTATGGGGTGTTTTTTTTTCCCCAGGAGTAAAATATACCCCCCCCACCCTAAAAAAAGTGAAGTAGCACACACAGGGACAGTGTGCACCACTCAAAACCAGAACCAGGCCAGCTGGAACCATACTCCAGCTGCCAGCCAGGCTCTAAGTGGCAGGATCATCGCTGCTGCAGCCCCAGTAGGCCTGCAGAACGCCAGGTAAGGCTGCTGGGGTCAGCCCAGTGCTGGCTCCAAACTCCCCTACCCCACTCAGGGTAACCTGCCACACTCCAGAGGGTACATGGCACAGGCTTTCCCTGTGGACAACTAGCAGCAGCACAAGGGACCAAACGTCCACGCTCATGTCGACACAGTCTTTGAGGTTCAAAAAATGATCTTGTTAATGGTGGTGCAGGTACCATGCAGACAGTCATTATGCACTCAACTATATCCCTCTATGTTAAACAATTACTGCACAAGTAATATTTTTTCAGTAAATATCACCTCTTTGTACGTTGTCCGTAAATACCCCACAATCCTCACTTCCATAAGACACTTTAAAGTCTTTGCTGAATCATATCATATAAACATTAAACAATGAAAAATCAGGGTTGGAAGGGACCTTAGGCAGTCATATAATCCAATCCCCTGCTCAAAGCAGGACCATCCCCAACTAGATCATTCTAGCCCAGGCTTTATCTAGCCGAGTCTTATAAACCTCCAAGAATTGAGATTCCACCACCTCTCTGGGTAACCTGTTCCAGTGTTTTATTACCCTCCTAGTGAGAAAATTTTTCCTAATATCTAACCTAAATTTTCCTTGCTGCAACTTGAGACCATTTCCCATTTTTCTGTATCTAATTCTTGGTCTGTAGCTCACATGCAAACAGCTTGTTACAAATGTATAGCATTCCAAATTCAAACTCTGCTGTTTAGTATTCTGGAGACAAATTGACCTGTGACTAGATTTCTGTGCCCCAATTCAAGCTGAGAAGGTAAGCATATGTCTGACTTTAAGGACTGGTACTTCTTGTGTAGGTCTATTTTAAAGTCTAATAAATGTTTGAGGTCTCAAAATCTAGAAGCATTAAGCCATATGTGAGCATAACTTAGAATTGCTTTAAGTGTCAATACTCAGACACTAAACGAATTCAGTGAATAGACCAAGAAAGCAAACTAAAATTTTCCATTGCCAGCACTGTTTGCTAGACTACTTGTAGGACACTAATGCCAAAGGGGAATGAACAAAGTAAAAACATTTAATTTAAACATTTAATCAAATATTTGGCAGCTGTCAGCTAAACACATTGGACATTAAAATCTGTTTCATTAAGTGGACATATTCACTCATACACCAAGATCATCTCCTAATCTTTTCATAAAACATAACAGGATATTTGACTTTCATGCTAACATCTGCCAGACGGTTAAAGAAGGGTCTTTGGTTTAAATGAATCTTTGAAACATGGTGTAGTAACCTCCTCCCTTTCTTCAGCCTCCCAGTGCACCTCTGACAGCTACATTTCAGCATCCAGCTTATAAGAACCTAAATGCTGACATGAGGCTGGATCCTACGTTATTTGACCTAGAAGTAACCTATTGTTAAAATCTCAAGCAGTGATTCTCAACCCAGGTATCACAGCACCCCTTAAGGGCGATGCAGGATGCAAGGAGGTAAGTACTTGACCATCCCTACCCTGCAAGGAGGTAATCACAGTTTTGTCTGCCCCCTCTGCTCCCTGTGTGAGGAGGTAAGCACATGCTGACCTCTGCATGGACCCTGCAGAAGGAACTAAACACAACTGCTCATCCCTGCCCCACCTCCCCACACACACTGCCCAGCTTGTGTGTGTGAAGAGACAAGCAAAGTAATATACACTAGAGGTACACCAATACATCAGTCCCGTATCGGACCAGCACCAACAAAGAAAATTGAGAGTATCAGCAATTAGCTATTTTTGTCTGATGTGGGTGATAATGTGGCTGGAAAATGACGCGTGCATGCACAGCACACAGCACAGCATGCAGGTGGCCAGGAGCACAGCCCAGCAGCACAGAGAGCAACCAGGTCTGGCTGGTAAGTCTGTTATGGCAGAAGGAGGAAGAAAGGAAGGAAGGGGCTGACAGCTACATCAGGAGAGAGGGATGCAGATCAAGGCCCTGCAGTGAGGGAGAGTGGGAGTGGGGCAGAGGCTGCCCAGCCAGGACTGGTCAGGGCACAGGATGGAGCTGTAGCTCATCCAGGGGGCACAGGGAGGAGGTGGCAGGGTTGGGGGACTGCAGCCATCTAAAAATCCACCATAGCCCCACTCCCCATGCCACTGCCGCACACCCCAAGTGCAGCCCAGCCCCCTGCCAGGAAGAGCCTGACGCAGCTCCAGCCCCGGCCTACAGCAGCAGCCCATCTTGCCCCACATGCAGATCTGGGGGCACACCCCCCCCATGCCCTCCCGGAATGCACGCAGTGATGGGTGCTGCCTCCCCTCCTCACCCCCTGCAGCTCTATCCCATGCCCCGCCACAACTGGGCAGCACCTACCCCTGCCCCAACCCCCTTCCTCCCTCACTACAGGGGCTTCGACCTACCTCCACACCCTTTATTTCCCCCCACCCTTTCCCCCGCAACAGACTTATCAGCCAGATGCTGCTCTCCACGCTGTGGGGCTGCATATCAGAATTGGATTGGTATCGGCCGATATGGCTCATTAAAAATCAGCCATTGGTATCAGCTCAAAAACTCTCTACCAGTGCACCCCTAATATACACCACTGGTAGTTTTTTAAATGGAGTCCCACTCAATATACAGAAGTTATAGAGAGTCCCTGGAGTCTGAAAATGTTCAGAACCAGTAGTCTGCAATCAGGCAGAAAGCAGGTCAGGAGGGCACCTTGAACACTAACTGGCTCAGAGAATCATACGCTTTTGTATATGACAACTTCATCAGATGCTATGAATGCAATAGCAGAGTCCTATTATGGGGTACTAAATAGAAGAGAATTAAAATATCACAGTCTCAACAGAAACTACAGATTCTTATCCCATTATCTGGGCTAGCTTTTATAACCCCTATGTCTCAATAGGAGTGATTTGCTTTGTTTGTCACTACTGACCTACTCAGCCCACCTTTGTCTCTCAGCCTGCTCAGCCCCCCTGTCCTCCATCCTTCGTATTTTTATTCCTTTCTATTTAGAGCCCCTGCAAATCTATTCACAGCATCTGATGAAGTACACTTTTACTTACGAAGTTTCCACCCTACCCTTGCCTTCTATTTAACCTAGATTAGAAACCTACTGAAAGTTGTAATCAGGATATACAAATAATGATGAACATCAAAGTGATTATGACATTATAACTATTTGATACAAGCACCAAACTCTTTCAGCACATAAATAGCTTCCTGTCGATCAGCATGTGTATGTAGAGGAGGTTGTGAATTTCAAGCTAGGCTACATAATAATCACATTTGAAGTTTATACAGGATCTAATCCTGCAAATTGTCCTAGAAGGACAACCAACCTCCAGCAAAACAGCACTGAAACCATCTTTGCATGGTAAGGAGCACATGATGCATTACTGAACATAATGTAAGTGAAGCCTTGTTAAATAACATGACCAAAGGGGATAGCCATAAGGGATTAATTGGGAGTCAACAGCACATGCAATAATTTGCTCTCCAGTATTCTAAGCTGAAATAAATTATCCAATTAAAACCATCATCTTCCTTTTAATGGTGTGCATACAATATCATTTATATTAGTTTTCCCTTAGGTATAGTGAACTTAGTATTATATAGTAGAGCTGCGAGAAATTTCACTGCCAGTTTTGTCTCGACCCATTTCAAGGTTGAACTGTTTCAAGGTCAAAACAGCAAAATTGAAGCAGATCAGATACAACTGAAAAAGCCATGAAACAAAACAAGGCAAGTCACTGTTTCGACATTTTGCCCATAGGCTATAACAGGGAAGGTTGAAACAGGCTATAACTTTGTCATTTCTGGCTTGATTTGGATGAAACTTGCCAGAATGGTATCCCCTTCTGAAGGCATGAAGCCTGCCACATTTCAAGGAGGTAGGTACAGGGGGTTCAGGGAAACTGCACCCCAAAAATCTTGAATGCAAAACTTGTATCGTGTGTATATGTTAAGCCACAGCAGGGTCAAAACTGCAGGCATACTAGCCCCTGCAGAGGCCACAAAGTCTGCCAAGTTTCAAGGAGATATGTGCAGGAGTTGGCGGGAATCTGTAGCTCAAGCTGCAGAAAAGCAAGACTCGTGACACGGGTAACACTGTGTGTGTGTTAAGGCGCAGCAGGATGAAAGCTGTAGGCCTGTTAGCCCCTGCTGAGGCCACAAAGCCTGCCAGCTGTTGAGGAGATGGGTGCAGGGGGCTTTTGGGGCCCTGTGCCCCTAGATGTTGACAGGCAAAACTCATGACATGGATGCTTGTGCAACTCACTGTGTATGTCTTGGGGCAAAGGAGGGTGAAAACTGCAGGCCTGGTAGGCCCTGCTGCAGCCACAACGTTGTCTACAAAGGACTAACTTGCAGGATCATCATAAAATTCTTGTTTATTGGATGGATGCAGAAGTCAGATCATAAACCTTGGTGCTGAACCCCTGAAACACACATGCATTCATGCACACAGACACACTCACAGTAGCTAGCTATGAATACTAAGCACCGGTGTCAAGATATACCTATCCCCAAACGCTGGAGTCCACCGTCGATGGCCAGTTGAGGCTTCTTTCAGTGCAATGTTGCTTCAGAAGGAGGACACCAGCTGGTCCTTCTGGCTGGACAGGCAGGGTGCTGGTCAGGTCAAAGAGGGTGCCATTGGGGTCATTCTGCACTCCCATTTATACCTCTCTAGCAGACTTGTGTGACTCCCCAATTCTCAGGCTTACCCAATCCAGGGGTCGTTGACCTCATGGGACATCTCCCTTGGTGGCTGCTGGATGGCAGCTGTCAGCCCCAGTGGTCACTTCTGCGAATATGTGCAGTCTTGGGAGTCCATTGATGAATTCTGATTAATTTCCTGCTATGATGAATAAGGATCTGGGAGTGGTTGATCAGTATTCAGTCCCAAGAGTTGGTCTCCAGTATTCATTAGTTCAAACCAGGGCTTCTGTACCTTTAACAGTGAAGTTTGAAGCAGTTCCCGGCTCTGTATTGACGGTTTCCTCTCCTTAGTCTGTGGTTTCCTAGGTGTTAATCCTTGCTCATTAACTCATTATTGTAGCTAGCTACTGTGTATTGAGCTGGTCCCTGAATGAATCATGATTGATTGCGTGATACAGTAGCTAGCTAGGATAGTGAGTTAGTTAAAATAATATGAAAAGAGACCTAAGTGGGAAGCTTGAGAGCTGGTGATCAGAGAGAAAATTAAGGGAAATCATGAGTTAGGCAAGATTTGGCATAACTGTACATAAAAAAATGTATTTGCCCATCTGTACTTAAAAAAAAAAACTTAGAGGGACAGAAAGACAGAGAGGAAGACAGTATATGTATTACTTTTAGTAAAGCACATTTGAATGATAAATCTTGGGCTCAACCACTGCTCCTTTGTCATTTCTTAGAGAAGAGCTTTGCAATAGTACCAATTAGTACTGTGATAACATTTTAGATTAAGAATACTAAGGAGTCGATATCATTCTTTACAGAGATCCGCTGAAGTAAAAGCTTGGTCTCTTCCTACAGTACCATAAATTACAATACATATATATTTGCATAGCAGTTACTTACATAAAACCAGACTATTCTTACCCACTAAACATCAGCTGTGATTCTATCTCAGTAAAACAGGATCAATACCAATGTCTAACCAATCCGAGGAAGACATTTACTTTTAAGTAGGTAATACTGGTATAAAAATTCAGTGTGACAGACGAAAAGTGAATTGAAGGATCTATTTGTAAGTGAATGCAAGTTAGAAAGGTAACTTACTGGCATCTCTACATTTGGTTTCTTTTTTTCTTTGTTCCCCCCCCTCAACACACACACACACAAAGCAAGAGCTACAGAGCTCACTTAGCCTAATTCTACTCAGTAAAAGCAATGGTCACTCAAAGATCTGAATTCTTTGGTCAGTTAACTCCATCATCCCCAGTAATAAACAACATGAGCTCTTCTGAGGAAATTGGAGGGAGAGGGAGGGGCAGAAATCGACCTAGCTTTTCTCCATGTGTAGGCACTTAACACTTAAGTCTTAACCAAGGAGGCCGTTAAAGAAAAAATCCAAGAAATCTTAAATTACATGCCTAAAACTGTATACAATTTCCCACTGCTTCAACGTTCTTTTTGATCATAAACTTGAGTACTAACAATGTACAGAATGCAAAATACAGGATCTTTCAACCTGCTGAATGGAAAAGTCCTGTAAACCACGGCCTTAAGCTCTCAGCATACCACAGGTATGATTCTCCTTCAGTTTACCCTACAGTTTAATTTAAAACAAAACAAAACAAAACAAAAACAGGAAAAGGGGAAAAGACACCATAGCATTTAGTGGGTGATCACAGCTTCTTATTTAATTTATAGCATGTTCCTGGATTAAAGGTTTTCTCAGTATGACTAAGGATATCCAAATCTGGCCCACCTGCAACCGCCTTCACTAGCGAAAATGTTTTGTTTATATATAGCATTTTGATAGGTGCCAAATATTCTGTATATTCACCATAATGCTCAAGGTTTAATCCAGAAGTAGAATAGAACAGCCAGGCACCTAGGGCAGTGGAAAGCATGGAGGGGAGTGATGACTTCTCACTACCAATGTGCCACTGGTGTGACTGTGAGGCTGTGGCAGCATCTGATATTTTTCCACCCTCCCACCCAAGTCAGCACAAAGGACAGCTGCCTGGTCGCCCCACCCTAGACATGCTTCTGGTTTAAACCAGTGGTACTTGACCTCCAGCCCACAGGCCAGATCTAGCCTGCAGAGCCATATTATCCAGCTCACAGGACTCCTCATGGCTGTGGAAATTTGGTGGCAGGGGAGCAGTCGCAATTAATACTTCCACCACGCATCTGCTGCCAAATTTCCAAGCCCCAGGTGCTCGATAACATGGCCCTTCATGTGGGGCCAGTGCTGGTGGCCCAATCTGGCATGAAGAGCTGGAGCCAGGGCCATGCACCAGATGGGGCCCCAGCCAGATTGACCCCATGCACCAGATTAGATTTATGGACTAACCACTCACTTGGCTTATGAGGCAAAACAGTTGGGCACCACCAATTTAAACCATTTTGAATTTTTAGGATTTTGATATTCCCACTACTCTCAATAGTAAGGAACAATGGATTTACATTTTTAAGTAAACAGAATTAGAACTGCAACCCTGCTAAAAGCCCACTAAAAGCACTCACATATTAATCATTAAACTCCACATAAATAGCCACTTTAAGTCACTAAAACCCATCTCAATAGATAATTTTAAAGGTTCTGAATAATACAAATGAAAGTTCAATAACAGAAAAAGTACAATCCAGTCTAATTTAGGCAGAATTTAGTTTTATTAAGCAATCTGTGCTGAAAGTAATACTGGGATAATAAATGTAATGGGAATAAAATAAGCCCTTCCCTTAGGTCAACTAAAAGGTGCATTATAATTGCTCAGCATTATAACAGCACATGATATCTTCAAACTGTTCTCTTTGCCAACCTTTATTTACAAGCAGAGTAAAATCTGCAGTCAGACTCGGGCATGCAAATTCACTGAATTCAATACAAGTCATAAATAGGCAGCTAAGGCAGAATTTGTCCCTCTGGAGTTACTCATTTCATGTTAATGCTAATCCAACATGCAAGTGTATCAGGAGGAAAATTCTGCCATATGTAGTTACAGTTTTCAAAAACCAGATCCAAATATTTTCATTAAATAAAAGTGATCACAGAGAACATGGTCAAGAAAGTTCAGCAAAGCAGCACATCTCTATCATTGTGTGTTTTATACTTTCTTACAGTGCTGTTTTCAAGTCTGCATTCATGTGCACACAGGTAAATATTTATACTACAGCAATGCCCTACAGAAGTCAATGGGTTCTGGCTGGGCTCAGAGTTACCCCCAGACAGATCCAGTTGCCTAAATGTGTTCTGTGTATGATTCCCTACTGGAAGGATTATTACCACTCACACAAATGCTGGAAAAAACTGGTAATTCTTACTAAAATTAAGGATGAAAAACAACAGCAGCAACAAAATACACTCAAAGGGTTTGATATCTGCTTTCATTATTTGCTCACATTCTGTTGTCCAACTTTGTGAAATAAAAAAGTAAACTTTGCAAATGTATATATTAGCTTAAATTACTTTCAAACACATATTTGTATATGGTTCCTATTGGAGAGCCTGGGGAAAGATTCTGTCAAATATTTTTGCCTCTATTGATTGCTGGTAATATCCTCTTTGAAGCCTAAAGTAAATATTGTTCCCCTATTTGTCATTTTCTGGTCTGGGGAATATTGATTCTATCTTCTTTTTATGAATGGAGGTGAAATTAACAAGGCTGGTTTTAGTGGCATTTTATGAAAAACTTCAGCTTATATAAATGTCTTATCAGTACATATTAGTGCAGCTATTTGTATTGCTACTGCAGGGCCCACAGAAGAACCTAAAAATACTGATGGGGTGCGATGGGGTGTTGAGGGCACAAAAAAGAATCCTGTCCTTCCTTTTGTTTTTATCCAAAAAAATCCTTAGTAATATTTTGGGTTCTACAAAAGCTACACATTATTACAATATTATCAATGCCAGAATCTGGTCTATTGACAACTTCCTTCTCCAAAGAAAATAGTTTCAACTCTGGGGGGAGGAAACCCACACAACATCTCTGATTTGAGATTGTGCAATAGACTTCAATAAGGAAAACTACTGCAGTTTGACTAATAGTTCCATGATCGTATCTTTTAGCAACCGATAAATATCAGTAGGCACAAGCAAGTTAAGACTGTAACATCTCTCTCATGATGCAAGCAAAATCCTGCTTGCCTCACCCAAGTAATTCTACTGAAGTCAACTGGGCAAGTATAATGTAGAACAGTGATTATTGCAAATACAACATATAAGAGTACTTCTTGTTATCTAATCAAAACTCTTGGGAAATCTTTTATTAGACCAACTAGATAGTTGAAAAAAATTGCTTTATTTGCAATCTTTCAGGCATACACACACTTCCTCAGGCATAGGAGAGTGCAAAGATTGTAAAATTTCTCCCAGGTGAAAATGAAAATTCATAGAGTTTCATAGTGCTTAGGGTCGGAAGGGATCTAAACAGATCATCAGATCCGACCCCCTGCCCTGGGGGGCATAACACCTCAGCCAAATACCTGCCCAGCCTCCTCTTGAAGACCCCCAAGGTTGGAGAAAGCACCACCTCCCTTGGGAGTCCATTCCAGAACCTGGCAGCCCTAACTGTAAAGTAATGTCTCCTGATGTACAGCCTGAATCTTCTCTCTAACCATTTGTGGCCATTGTTCCTATTAACCCCCGGGGGTACCCAGGGGAACAGAGCCTCCCCCAATTCTCGCTGGTCTCCCCCGCTGAGTTTGTAAATGGCCACCAGATCCCTCTCAGTCTTCTCTTGTGGAGGTTGAATAGATTCAGGCCCTTCAGCCTCTCTTCGTAGGGCCTGACCCAGTGCTCCTTGACCATGCAAGTGGCCCTCCTCTGGACCCTCTCAATGCTAGCCACATCCCTCTCGAAGTGCAGTGCCCAGAACTGGATGCAGTACCCCAACTGTGGCTTGACCAATGCCACATAGAAGGAAAGGATCACCACCCTGGACCTGCTTGTGATGCATCTGTAAATGCACGACAAGGTGCGGTTAGCCTTACTGACCGCTTCCCTCGCATTGGCAGCTCATGTTCATCCCAAAGTCAACAATAACTCCAAGATCCCTTTCTGCCACTGTTTTGACAAGAGGGGTATTCCCCAGCCTATAGGTGTGTTGCTGGTTCCTTCTCCCTAGATGCAGCACCCTGCACTTGTCTGTGTTGAATTCCATCCTATTCACATCCGCCCACTTCTGTAACCTGTCTAGATCTAACTGGATTCTGTCCCTCCCTTCCAGCATATCGACCTCGCCCCACATCTTGGTGTTATCAGTGAATCTGGATGGCGTGCTTTCCACACCCACATCCACATCACTGATAAAGATGTTGAACAGTACAGGCCCTGGGACAGAGCCCTGGGGGACTCCACTGCCCACATCCCTCCACATAAAAAATGACGCATCCACCACCACTCTCTGGGTGTGACCATCTAGCTAATTTGCCACCCATGTGACTGTGTAGGCATTAATGCCACAGTCACCTAGTTTTTTTTTTTAGAGAGAATGTGATGGGAAACCATGCCAAAGGCCTTCTTAAAGTCCAGGAAGATGATATCCACCTCAATGCCCTCATCCAGTGACGTTGTGACCTGATCATAAAAGAAAACCAGGTTAGTCAGGCAGGATCTGCCCTCACTGAACCCAGGCTGGTTGCCCCTGAGCATTACCTCCCCTGCTAGGCCCTTGCAGATGTGTTACTTGATAATTTTCTCAAAGGTTTTCCCAAGGAGTGAGGTAAGACTAACTGGCCTATAGTTACCTGGGTCCTGCTTTCTCACCTTCTTGTAAATGGGGACCATAGGAGAGCTGAAAGGTAGTGTGAGATCTCCTGGTTGTAAAAGTTCGTTTTATGTAAAACGGGATCAGATAAGAGTTGCAGAAGTCTGTTTACCTCAGAGTTGTCTGATGGCAAGCAGGATGTTGAATTATGCTTCTTACTTGTTATGGTGTTTCGTATTTCACAGAAGGATGAGTGATGAAAGGCTCTCCTGGGAGAAGAATTTCTCTTGTGTTGAGACTGCTCTGTGAGCATGCAAATGTGACTTGAAACAAAAGGCTGAAACAAGGGTATCAGCTTTCAGGTCTTAAGGTGTTGCATTTTGCTTCTTGTAAAATTATGAAGTTTTCATTTCAAAACAGTTTATTTATACATTCAGTCTCATATGCAAGACAGATGCTTTACACACCCAATTATTGTTGCTGCTGCAAGCTAAAAGTTGGGTTTCTGGTGATGCTGATAGTTGCTAACTATTTAGGTATCTACCCAGTGAGTTTTACATATATTTCAGACAATCAGTGGTTACCAAAACTCATTTGTATGCAATAAGCCCATTACCTTTATGAAATGATATATCACTCTGTCACAGACAGCTGGCATTCTTTAATTCATCCCTTGTTATGATGACATGTTTTGGAGGGATATATCTATGCTTCATTTTATTAGCATGCTGTCTCCCCCCTCCTGACATTCACTTTCAGATCTGTACCTCTTCTGAAGACTTCAGTCAATACAGAAAAATATTGTCAAGCTGCCACCACTGCCCAGAAGGTGGCCCCAAAGCACAGAAGTCTGCAACAAAGATTTCCAAAAGGCAACTGGGACTTGCAGCATGCCAAACTTTAAACCATCTCAGACTATTGCAATTCTGCATTTCATCCCTCTGGATTTCGCTGGGTTTCATTTCTATAGTTTCTTTAATAGAGGCTTAGAAATCTTTCAGCAGGTGGAGTGAAATACCCCTGGGGGATAAAAACCTGAATTGGAAACCAGTGAGTAAAAAGGTTTGGAGCTGTTTAGTTCAGTTGGAAGCTTATAATCAGTTCCGAGTCCCAAATAGACTACTTCCTAATTAGAAAGTGACCTGAATAGGAGAATGTTCCACATTTACCTTTCACAATTGTAAGATTAAATGTTAACTTTTGGCTTCATTAAAACCAACACAATTGAAAAACTGAAGGCTTGTATTTGTTAGCCCAGCTTGCAATATCACTGTTCCTATTTAGAGAAATTTGTAATTTAAAAGAATGCTGCACAGACTATTCTGCCCTAAACCTTTTCACATTTAAAATAAAAAAAACCATAAGCATACACAAGCAATCAACTTTTTTCAATGTATTCCCAGCTCTCAGAGACAGTATTGCAGCTGTGTGAGCCAGAAAGAAAGACAATTAGCATATACAACACTACAAAATTGGTATATAAAAGGTGGTTTTCAGATGGAAAAAGGTACTGACAGATCAATGCCAATCAGTATAACTCACATATGTGAGAGCAGAATTACTGTTAAAAGAATTATAACAGTTACATAAGCCCGGTCTCTTTCAGCTCATATACGAGGCAAAGAATGAGCTGGGACACCTACTGCTAAGACAATGTGCCAAAGCATGGGTGAAGAGCAGTGCTTGTTTGGGATATTAAAGGCGTGATATGGAGGATGAAAGTGAAATGCAATGGATACGGCAGGAGCCACATGGAAAGTAAATACCTTCCTTCTGTGGAGACACTAGGGCACACACCTTTGGTTGTGTTTACAACAGAAAATTTCATCAGCAAGCTCAACAACTAAAACTGAACTCATGGTTGCACCTGTGATGTTTTGGGGGTTTTTTAGTAACATGATATAACCAAAATCTAAAAGGGGGTCAAGGTGGGATGGGATGATCAACTGATGCGATAGCAACCAACCACAAGGAGATATGAGAAATCCAAGTCCTAAATGGGGATAATGATACTGACTTCCTTTGTAACCTGCCTTGTTATCTTCTGATGATAAGTGATAGACATTATTAATATAATGTCAGAAAGGAAGAGGAGACTACTAAAGGCTATGTCTAATAGGCAGCCCTATTAAAAAGATCAGAGAGAAAGGAAAAAGTTCAGCATAGGACACCAGCACAAGGAACTGGAGTTAGGGCTTATTTTCCCATAACAAATTATACCTGCTTAAACAAGTTTTGCAGAGTGTCAGAATAGAGAGAGTATGAACAATGACTTTTTTTGCCAGGGTATGGTTTTATGTATTTATATTTAATAACTATTGTTTAAGTACAACCCTCATGGTTTTAAACCTTAAGGAACAACCAGGTTTCAATACCATAATAGGGCTAATTTATCCAGGTTATTTATCAGAGATATGGTAGATGAAGCAGTAGGCAAAGGGTAGGTTTTAGTGATATACTATGGTAACAGGAAGGGTCAAAAGCTTTTAGCCTTTAAAAACTGAAAGCATTTTAAAATATGCTTCTCAGCAAAAAATAGGGTATTATCTCAGAGCAGATTGATGGATTAGATTTAAAGGTGCTCGGAGGGGAAAAAGAATAATCATATTATGGTCCATAAGGAGATAAAAAAAAAAAAATCGAAAGATTGTTACAACTAAAACCACTGCAATTCCTGTTTTGTATTCAGGGGGGCATTGGTCAACTCCTGTGCTGCTTTTGTGTGTTTATTTGCCACATTTGTAAGAGGCCACTCAATAAAAAAAGTAATCGTCTGGGAGGAATGAGTCTTTTGAAAGATGAAAGGGAGGAAAATCCCATCATATTAACTGCACTCTGTCTGCAGAGAAAGACCCTTCTGAAAACTACTTATAGAAAAGGAATAGGAGAGAGCTATTCTCCATCATTATAACTCCCGTTATATGATGGTTAAACAGGTCTCAGGAGTTGAACTTCAGTTAAGACTGTGACAAAGGACAACTTTCTAGCAATACAAATCCAGCCAACTTTTAATAGGTATTAAATGCAAAAGGTTTAATTCAGTTGGTCACTTCATCATGGTTTATCTGTAGCAACTACTGTGTTGGCAGTTCCAATGAAAGCAGCAGAAGAAGCATGCTTAAGATGGCACAGTTATGACTACATAAACGAAACCTTTATTTCTGACAGCAAATGGACAGACTAAATTGTGATGGTAAACCCTCTCTCTCTCTCTCTCTCTCTCTGCACATGTGGCTTGTGTGAACAGAAGCATACTGGTATGAGCCATTAACTTATACTTCATTACCCATTATTAGTTTTGGCATTAAGATTAGAACTGAGTGAAAAAACTGGGGGAAAAATTCTCTTCAGGTTTAACCAAGCCCACAGATTTTCTATATGTTATACTGTTCAACAAGAAATATTTTGTTCAACCAGAAGTCAGAACAATTTGGTTCATTTGGCAGAAGCAAATTATTGCTTATACTGTTTTTTTCTTTTTGTAAGAAAAGGAAAAAACAGTTTGGGATTATGGATGAAATGGTTATTTCTAGGTGATTACTACTATCTCTTATCCTAAGAAGTGTCAAACCTATTTTGTAAATGTCTTAATCCACCTCCCAAGTTTCTATTAGTCCATTTTCTGGGTGGAATATTAGCAGATGCCAGGTCATAAAAGAAGAGGTGAACACACAGATAGCTAGGACCAAATCCATGGAAGTAGGGTTGGGAATTTAACTGGTCAAAAAATACTTGCTCAACTGACCAGGTAAATATTGTCAGATAACACTCAAGCATTTTAAGCATAATTCATTAGAACAACAAAAGACAAAGACTTTACTCTTCAATGGGTTTGATACTTCTTAATTACAGAAAAGTTAACTGTTATTGTGAAACACAATTCTAAAAAAGTGTAATTAATTCTTATAACTAACAAGGTTAGCTAAGTATAAATGTGAACAATATTCCAAACTAAAGAATTCATGCTCTTCTCCTTGTTTTTTGTTCTAAGAACCCAGGATCAGACCAAACGGTTACAAAATTAAAATTTAAAAGGACTATAAACAAAAATAAATGTATACACGACAACTCTAACTGTCAGTTTTCATATGCAGGTGTGCTAAGAAGGCAGAAGACCAGTTCTTCTAATGTTTTACATTGCATCATCATCAGTGGCTTAATCCTTTTCATCTGAATAGTGTTAACTCTTCATCTTCCATTTTCTTTTCTAATGGTAAATAGTAATATACAGTCACCAGCTCCCCAGCAGTGGGAGTCATCAGTTCAATTCTGCATGATTCCCCAGACTGACCAATTTTGTTCTGTATACACAGTATTGCATTCAAGTGTTAAAAGTATTTCTACCACTGCAGCTAGACTGTAAGAAGGACAAAACCCTTTCAGTGTGATGAAGGAGCAAGTTGTTTTGCAGAAACTACTGCAGAGGTTGCACTCCACATTGTTTTATGACTAAATGGGCTGCTGTTGCTTTATAATTTGCTACCTCCGACAAAACTTTGTGTTTCTTTTAAATCTTTTACAATTTGCTTCAGCTACTGTAAGGCTGCAAGCTGAATCATATTCATCGTCTGAAAGGTCATGGCCCTGGAAATATCCATCGAGGAGGCAGGCAGCATTATGTGTAGGAGTGATCACTTGATTCTTTTCTCATGCTATTATTTTGTCTATTTTTTTTTCTGGCTTTTGTAAGTGGACTTTGTTCAGTATTCTCGTAACTAAGGTTTCTTAATGATCAGAGATTCATTCTTAGCTCATTTGTAGCATCCTTTTCCATATTCTGAATGAACTGAGCAACAGGATCAAACATTAAAATACATTTTGAGTTTCTTGGCCAAAAGATGTTATCATCAAGAATGTCAGCACAGCTTATATGAAGACAACACCCAGACACTCCTTCAATGACAACTGACTGAAGGACTTTCTTGCATGTTTGAACATTTTCAATGAGATCTAAGAGAGACACTGAAATATGGCTACTGGTACCTGTCTTTAAAAAACTTGACAATGCTTCTCAGTTTTGATACATGTGATGCACAGGTTGTCAAATATTCAGCATCATAAATGAAGAGCTGTATCACAAGTAGCACACCCATAACACAGAAGGTATAGATACTCCTTTATCAATAAAGTCAAGAGCTTTCATATTAGCAACATTGTCACCTGCAACCAGAATAATCTTTTGTGGACCAAATAAATTGATGATATTTTTAAATTTATCAGAAATATATCAGGTTATGTGGTGATGCCTGGTTGTGTCTTGGTATTGGTAAAACTCTGGTTCCTGAAGGTGTTACCATAAAATTAATGGCACCGTCATTGTGAATGTTGTTGTATGCACCAGACACTAGGGGCACAGGAGGAGCTTTTGCACTAAGAACATCAACATACTTTTTCACATCTGTTTCAAAAGACTTTCTACAAACCATTTCCTACTCAGGACTTTGTAAATAGAAAGCAAGTTTTAAAAAATGTACAGCCTATAAGGATTTTCAACTATATGGAATGGTGTATTACCACCATAAATATCTCCAGCGAACATATAATAGAGTTCATTTTTCTGGTTGCCAGACCTTTGATCCAAAAAAAAAAAAAAAATCTCTGAATAGCGATGATGGATATTTGAAGACTTTCCAGGAGTAGGAATTCTTGGTACTGAAGTTTATGAATCCATTCATGAGCTTCAGTACCAAATTCATAGATTCTAGGGGCAGAAGGGACCTTAACAGATTATTAAGTCCAATCCCCTGCCTAGGTAGGAAAGAGTGCTGGGGTCAGAACCTCCAAGGTAGGGGAGAGCACCACCTGCCTTGGAAGTAGCAAAATTATTATTAAACTATACAGAAATAAAGCTAGCTTTGTTCTCACTATTTCTCGCATCTTCATTAAAAGAATCTGTGCCTTATAAAGATGGTGAAGTTTAAGTAGGAGAAAGGGGTGGGGGCAAGGCAAGAGTTTCACACCAGTTTGCCCTTTGACACAATATATCTTTTTATAAGGCCTGACACCTTATATAAGGCTGTATAAGGCTCTAAGAGCCTTCCTTGTTCTTTGACTACAATATATCTTTGACAGTGACTTGATACCTATCACAAGAACTGAAAAAGTGTTTCTCCACTCTATCTTCAAGTCATACCCTCAGAACAGAACTCGCACTGAGCTTTAACAGCCACTCCATGTACCTTTCTGCCAAAAAAAAAAAAAAAAAAAAAAAGAAAAAATCTAAATTATTTTGGCTTTCCCCAACTCTCCATAATCTCAAAGCATCTTTTGTATTTAATTTAACCAGTCAACTTCAGTTCTGTTCCAAACAGCTAGAAGATTCCAGAGTCCAATTCTTCCCAGGAGCTTTAAAGGCCAGACCACCAGATCATGTAGAGGGGGCAGGTAGCCCCTCCTCCCCACAGCAAATGCAATGGACCTGGGGACAGTCCTGACTCCTGGGCACTTAACAACCTGTGACACTGTGATGACTTCCTGCATATATGTTTGCCTTCAAGCTTCCTGCACCCTGAACAGGTGTTCTTGTTCCAATTCCTCTTCCTGTTCCTGTTTGGAGGTAACTGCAATTACTCCAAATGGCCAGTAGGAGAATGTTTCCCATGCTGATGTTTTTGGTTTCTCCCTGAACCCAGAGCATCTCATTTGTAGTTCCGCAAACCCCCAGGACATTCTGGTCAATATCTTCCTGATCTTGGCAAAGCTTTCCATCCACTAGACCAGAAAGGAGATACCCGGGCAACTCTGGGGCTGTTTTCCCCTATTCGTATGCAACTCCAAGTAAAGATTCACTGGGTGTGTCTACACATGCATTTACACTGGCTTAAAGTTACTGCGCAGTAAGTGGGAATAGGCCAGCATCTACACATGCAGGTGTTAAAGCACATCAATGCTGTGTGTGCACTGCACCGTGTGTGCACTAAAGTTAACCCCAAGCATCACAATAGCTAGCCTTGGATCCAAACAGTATTTCAGCTCCTTTCAGAAGTCAACAGATTTTTAACCTCCCTCTAAGAAGCAGAAACAATATATCATGAACAAACAGCTACAGTTGTGTTACCCACAACTACCATGAAGACAGGTAGGGGATAGAAAATCCTCCTCTAAGGCAAAACAAAACCGGGACTTTTTTTCCCCCCTCGGTTGTAAGGCGCTTATCTGTCAGTAAAGAGAGCTTTAAAATAGCTATAAGAACACAGTGCCTCTGCCCAAAAAATATGCATCTCTCATCTGTCCCTACATATCTCCCAGTCTACAGAAGCTGGTATTTACCTCTTTTCCATGATGTGAATCCACATCATGGAAAAGCAGCCTGAAATGTTAGTAAGAGAATCTCCTGTGAGTGAATCCTTGCATAGATTAACACTCCATATCTCCCTCCCTCCCTAGCTGAAGAACTGGAATTAAAGTATGTCATTCTTGTGTCTTGTGTATTGGGAACTCCATGCAACATTGACCGGACAGAGATGGGCATGTTGCACTCCAGATCTTGTAAAATGAACAGTGCGCTTGTTAATTAATACTAGCAATATTGGCTGCAAGGCCTCAGGCCTGACTTAAGCCCCTAATCTGCAGCCATAAAGTCAGTGCCTGCTCTGATCTACTAAAGCCAAAAATGGCACAGCTCTTAACATCCAAAGTCTGCAAACTGTAGTTTCATATGTACCTAGAAGCAAGGAAATATTCCTCAAATCAGGTCAATTTAAACTGTAGTTCACATGCATCAAGCCTAACTTTTATAGCAGGCTGTCTATCATGGCCTATGAAACCTGCATAACTCCAATAAATACCATAAAGGGGGAAAAAAGAAGAAAAAAAAGGAGATACAACAAAGAACAATGCTGAAATGCAATGTTATGTTCTACTTCACCAACATAGGCTAAAATGGCAGGAAATTCTTGCTCATCGCAGGCACAACAATATAGTGTTTTGTATTTAAGCACTTTCAAAAGGAAGAGATTGTCACAAGGCTGATGGTGCTTGAGATAAATGCTATCTCTATTAACTTCTTTATCCTTCTCAAGTGACATTTTTTGGAGACAATAGATCTGTACAGATCAATAAATTCTGAGCCCACAATACTGGCACTGGCTCAGTATTTGCCAAAAACTACCCTGTTTAAACCAGTTATTCACAGAATACATTCCTGGCTTAGCAAAATTAATTTAATTCCATGTCAGTATTCCAAGATGATAACTTAGCGTATATACATACATACATACAAAATTTATGTCTTTACCCTTTAATGGTTTTGGTGCAATAATAAATGTGCATATAGTTAAGTAATTGATTGACTGGGCCTGACTCTATAGGGGACGGAGGTGGCCGCTAGACTGTTGTGTCCCTCTGCAGCACACTGCCCTGCCAATAATTCCCTCAATTGGAAAGGGAATACCCAGGCTACACACAAAGCTTCCCAGTGGGCTGCTACTGCTGGTGCTGCTGCAACCACCTGGGTACTGCTTGGTTCTCGTCACCTCCAGGTTCTTCCTTCTCCTGCCCCTGCCATGCCACTCTGGGTGGAGTGGCTAGAAGGTAATTGGGAGCTGAAGCCCCTCATGCTGGTGCAGGAGCCACTTGGCTACAGCTCCCTCCCCTAACTGGCTAAGTATGTGGTGCCCAACATGCGTCCCACAGCCACCACCACTCCCTGCGCTACCAACTGCCTGAAGCAGCACAGCTGGAGCAGAAGGAGGAGGATGAGGAGCTGCTGGAGACAGGGCTAGCTGAACAGTACCCAGGCAGCTACCAAGCTGTGTGTACTGCTCAACGCCAAGTCCTCCAGCAGGCATGCAGCACAGGCTGTCCCAAGTGGAGTGGGCAGGGCTCAGCCCCATATGGAGTGCTACAAGAGCAACCACAGGCCAAATACAATCAATTGGCAGGTCAAATCCAACCCCTGGGCCGTATTTTGCCCGCCCATGTTAGGAAAATTACAGATCATGTAGCTTCATGAGTGGCAGTGATGGGAGATGAAGGGAAAAATGCTGAAGGGGTCAGGGGGAGACTTTGAACAGCAGTAGGCAGGAGGGAAGAGAAGAGATAGGAAAGCAGAACAGAAAACAAAAGCAGGAAATTAATAGTAAATAACCAAAATGGCAGAATCAATGGGTAGGATACAGAGTTAAAGCATCTGAACTGCAGAGAATAGCCCTGCGTGATACAATGAGTTGAAGGAAAAAGAAGTCAGGTTAAGACAGACTAGGAAGGCAGGCATCACTTACTGTTACTGACCCTGCTTATATTTCTCCCACTTGTATTTTTTTTTAAAGAACACATCAAGTATAAATACAACCAAAAAAAGAAAGGAAACAAAAAATGGAAGTAATTATGCTCCCTAACCAGCATGAAGCCTGCTAAGTCAGGTCCTATAAATACCTTTTCACATTCAAGATTTGATGAAAGAGAAATGATACACAGTCAGTGAGAAAAGCACAGGAAGTTAGGTAAGGAAAGAGAGGAAGCATTAGACAAAGAATTACAGAGACTCAATAAGTGGGAGATTTTTCCAGCTAGTTTCTTAGAATCCTGTTGATACTTCCCTGATCGCATCTGAAAGATGTGTGCCTATCTATTCCTGGGACTGTAACCTTTTTCATTTTTTAAATGGGACACCTATGACACCACTGCTTGACTAAGAAGTCCAGACAAGAAGTCATGTGAGATAAGAATCTGACATGGGTGGAAAGAAAAAAGGCAGTGGAAGTCCCTGAAATGAAAATATGATTTGTCTTCATAAAATGCTTAAGAACAATTGAAAGTACTATTTAATTGTGAGGTATTTCCATGCTAAGTATTCTGCAAGCACTTAGTATGCAGTCTTCTCAATGACCCTCTGGAACAGGTGAGAATGAAGCATGACATTTACAGCTGCAAAACAATCATGACATTATCTGCACATGTATAGATCGAATTTTTTCCAACAGAAGTAAAATATTTCCATTTAAAATAATGCCGATTTACTGGGAATCAACTGTCCATACTGCATATTTTGAATAAAGACTGAAATATTTAAATTCTGTGATAAGTCTGAAAATTATAACCCTTCTGAACAATGTATTTACATATTTGTCTGTCTCCTTGAAAGTATGTAGACAGTAATAAAATGACACTACTAAAATGGCAAAGACAACGTATTAAATAAGTGAGTAAAAGTATTGCCTTGCTTTTCAGTGTTCCATCTACATCTTTCTTGATACAGGACCCTTTAGTCTCTCTCACGGTGAACAAACAGTAGTTATATAAAAAGGAACAATATTTTTTGAGTTTTAATATTGACCTAAGCAAACTCCTCCATTTTTCCCAGGTGGTGGCCTCCTAAGATTTCACCATTCTTAATAATCAGGTAGGGATGAGAGGAACTTGCTGTCCTTCTCTTTCAACTACATTTCACAATGCGATGGAACCAACACAAGGAGGCATCAATCATTTAGTTCTTGATAGGTAATATCATGGGTTCTTTGGGAAAAATTTTCAGGTAGGAGGGTCTTGAAGGCTCTGAAGAATGAACACACTTTAAGTTCACATACTCATGTTGCCATTTGCAATTTTCTCAGTAACTGCTCATCAGAAGTGTACCACAGAAGTATGAACAGCACTGGAATGCCCAGACAAAGGGCAAAGAACAGGTGCCCTTCTTAAAGCATCCCAACAGCAGATGTGAAAAAATCCAAAAAACTGCATCAAAGTTGGCAGTGTCCCTTTTTTCCATACTGCAAAAAGACTTTCCCTCCTCAATTAAGTAAGCAATTGAAATCTTTAAGTAATCTATCTATGACCATCTACTATATAGTTGTGTGATTTTTTTGAGCCCATACCTGTGAACTCTTTTAAGGGCAACTATTAGTTTGGTCTGAAAAAATAATGGTCAGACTCAGCAAGGTAAGAAAGAAAAAAAAAAGAGAAAAAAAATCAATAAGACCCAAATCCCAGACCAAAATTCCTGTTTCTAGGGGGAAAGAGAGAATTTATTGATCGCTGGAAATAGTTCAAAACACTAAAAAACCAAACAAACCCAGAAGCAAACAAGCTGCCACTTCAAATATGTACAAAAACTATTCCTAGTACTTTATTAGAAGTACTATCATCAATAGGCTATGTAGGTGCATGTGTCCATGCACTTTATAGTTTCTCCACTACATTTGTCCCTTGCTTCCCAGCTACTGGCACTTATTCACTGTTGGGGAGGGAGGCATACAACCCTGAAGACAGGACCCCAAATTCTTCCCTCACAGTGGTCATTTGTTTTTGCAATATCCACTGTGTACTCAAAACTCTAAGCTCAGAAAGCAGAGTATTTACATATATTTATCAATCATAAAAGTAAAAAAAAAAAGAGGAGGAGACACAGTGATGTGATGGCAGAACATACATGTATTTGACAAAAAAGGCCTGTGATAGCCAGGAAAATGCTAATACAGAATGTGTTATTGCTAATGGGATATGCTCTCTGCTGGAGTCCTTATTTACAGATCTTGTCAAAGGTGGGGCAGGGGCAGGATCAGGGAAGATGCACCAGATCTTAAGAATAAGAAAAAAATAAACTCAATGGAACTTTGCTGTGGTAAGACAAAATTACATTTGGAACCCATAAGCCATGGTACTGTCTCTTAAAATGTGCTTTTCTTACAAGAATTAAATGTACTGATTTTAACAGGTAGCAATCCCTACCAAGACCTTCTGCAGATTTCCTAGATCTTTAAGAGTCCAGAAGACAGCTGCCCCTCTAATGGAAAACTGTCTTGTAAGGGGAGAGATCTAGGCATCTAATAGAATTTTTTACCACTTTAGTAACCCTCAGTATGAAAGCCAACATTACCATCACTAATGGTCTTATCATAATTAATTGTAGGAAGCACTGCTGCATCGTTTGGCAGAACAAATAGCAATAGGAACATATTACTCATAAAGACACTGTTTTCTCTTGTACCACTATATTGAAAGGCTCTTCCTTTTTGGCAGGGTATGACATGTATATAGTTAAGAATCAAAACAGTACTTTATTAGAATCTGAACAAATACAAATGTATTAAAAGAGATATATGCTGGAGTATGGAATCATCCCATCAACTATACAAGCGCCTAGAAAGAAAGGATTCAGGTATTAATGGAGCATTACTCTAGATCAGGGGTGTCAAACACAGAATTATAGAAAGTTAGGGTTGGAAGGGACCTCAGAGGGAGGGGAGGGCATGTGGCCTGACACGGAGCTGTGGGGGCAGGAGGCCCAATACTGAACACAGAACTCTAGATGTGGCCTCACTAGTGCTGAATAGAGAGGAATAATCACTTCCCTTGACCTACTGGCAACACATGTATCAATGCACCAAGTATGCCATTAGCTTTCTTCACAACAAGGGCACACTGCTGGCTCATATTCCGTTTATTGTCCACTGTAACCCCAAGGTCCTTTTCTGCAGAGCTGCTGCTCAGCCAGTCAACCCCCAGGCGTACTGGTGCATAGGATTGCTCCGTCCTAACTGCACGACTTTGCACTTGTCCTTGTTGAACCTCATGACATTTCTTTTGACCCAATCCTCCAATTTGGCTAGGTTACTCTGAATCCTAGCCCTACCCTCCAGTGCATTTACTACTCCCCACATCTTGGTGTCATCTGCAGACTTGCCAAGGCTACACTCTATGCCATCTTCCAGGATGTTGATGAAGACATTGAACAAAACTGGCCCCAGGACCAACCCCCAGGGCACTCCACTTGATACTGACTGCCTACTCTCTGATCCCTATGCTCCAGCCAGTTTTCTATCCATCTTACAGTCCATTCATCCAGCCCATAGCTTGCCTTCCTTAGCTTGCCTGTGAGAATATTGTGGGAAACAGTATCAAAAGCCTTACTAAAATCAAGGTATACCATATCCATTGGTCTCCCCACATCCACAGAGCCAGTCATCACACATCATAGAATGCAATCAGGTTGGTCAGGCATGACTTGCCCCTGTTGAATCCATGCTGACTGTTCACCTTTTTCTCATCCAAGTGCTTAGAAATAGATTCCTTGAGGATCTGCTCCATGATTTTTCCAGGGAGTGAGGTGAGGCTGACTGGTCTGTAGTTCCCTAGATCCTCCTTTTTCCCTTTTCTTAAATATGGACACTGTTTGTCTTTTTCTAATCATCTGGGACCTCTTCTGATGGCCAATGGCTCTGCAATCACATCAGCCAAGTCCCTCAGCACCCTCAGGTGCATCCCATCCAGCTCCATAGACTTGTACATGTCCAGCTTTTCTAAGTAGTCCCTAACCTGTTCCTTCACCACTGAGGGCTGCCCACCTCCTCCCCAAACTGTGCTGCCCAATGCAATAGTCTGGGACTGACCTTGCCTGTGAAGACTGAGGCAAAAAAGGCATTGAGCACTTCAGCCTTTTCTGCATCCTCTGTCCCTAGGTTGCTTCCCCCATTCAGTAAGGGACCCACACTTTCTGTGATCCTCCTCTCACTACCAATATACTTGTAGAAACCCTTCTTGTTATCCTTCACATACCTTGCTAGCTTCAACTCCAATTGCACTTTGGCCTTCCTGACTTCATCCCTGCATGCCCAAGCATATTTGTCCTACTTATTTGTTCAAATTTCCACTTCTTATAAGCTTCCTTTTTGTGGTTTAGTTTACTGAAGCATTCCCTGCTAAGCCAAGCTGGACTTCTACCATGCTTGCTAGTCTTCCTGCACATTGGAATGGTTTGTTCCTGCACTCTCAGTTAGGCACCACTGAAGTACAGCCAACTCTCCTAGACTCCTCTCCCCCTCAGACTGGCTTCCCAAGGGATCCTGCCCATGAGTTCCTCAAGCAAGTCAAAGTCTGCTTTTCTGAAGTCTAAGGTCCTTACTCTGCTGCTCTCCATCCTTCCTTTCCTCAGGATCCTGAACTTAATCATCTTGTGGTCACTGCTGTCCAAGTTGCCATCCACTAATACATTCCCCACCAATTTTTCCCTGTTTGTGAACAGCAGGTCAAGAAGAGCATAGCCCCTAGTTGACCTCTCCACCACTTGCACCAAGAAGTTGTCCCCTACACTTTCCAAAAACTTCCTGGGTTGCCCTGCGCACTGCTGTATTGCCCTCCCAGCAGATGTCAGGATGATTCAAGTCCCCCATGAGAACCAGGGCCTGTGACTGGGAAACTTCCACTGCCTGTTTGAAGAAAGACTCATTCACCACTTCCTCCTGATCTAGTGGATTATAGCAGACCTCCACCATGGGCTGAATTTGGCCTATGAAGCCTCTTCATCCAGCCCACTGGGCTATTTTTGGGCTACCAGACACTGGGGGCACGTTGCAAAATTCAGGGCCCTTCAGCCCTATTGATAATGGCCAAGCTTAGTTCACTGCTGCAGCCACCCCCAAACCCTCACTTCAGTCCTGGACCCCTGTGGACTCCCGATGTTAGACCCACTGTCATGACTGGACCCCTGCCCCTGAACCTGCCACTACTACTACAGTGGTCACACCCATAAATCGAGGCTCAGTCTAGCCCACGTGGAGTCCCAGATCCAGCTTACGGCCCCAAGTGAATTTGGCACTCCAGCACTAGCTCATTAATAACCATTTCCCAATAAGTAATGGCAATAAATTTGGTTACATAAATCCTTTACCAAAATACATTGTGGAAACCAATGCTCTGCTCTAGTGAAATAACAAATTTTTAAAAACCCTCTTAGAATACAATGTGCCTGTCTGAAAGTTTTAAGCATCAGTTCCAAACAGAACTAGAACTGAAGGCCCAAAGACCTGAAGGGAAACAAAAATGGGGTTGACAAAATCTTGAATCTGGCATGAGATGACAAATAAGCCATTTAGCTACACTCCAATGCCCCCTGGTGGTTATATTTTGATATTTTACTGCTAGACTCCTAAAAGAACGCTCCTTTGAAGGAACCTCATAATATTAACAAAACACAACTTTAATGAGCAGTTTCATCAGAAGACCGACATTTGAAACAAAAATAAAAAAACAGAACACCACACAACCTGGTAACAGACAGCAGAAACTTAAATGATAAAAGGAACTTTAGCCTGGCAATCAGAATTGGAATACAGGGTTTTCCAAAGAATTAATTTGCTTTTTCTAACATGTATTTTCTATCTAATGATGAATACCATTAGCCCTTTTTTCCCCCACAGTCACCACCATTTCTAAACCAGCCTCTGTTGGAACATATGAGGGCTTTCAAATACCAACCTAGTTATCTTCATAGGCACTACATACATTACCAGTAAATAGAGGGGGCCCTCCATGTCTACAAAAAAAATAAAACCATTACACATGCAGGACATACAAGGTAGGAAAACATGAATTACTTAATTTATCAAAGCCCTGGCTACCAATTGTTTGTCTCAAATCTTATAGTCTTTGTTTAGGCAAAACTCCTGTTTTGCTGTGATTTCATCAACAGTTCTGCTCAAGAAAGATCAAATTCTCTGCCATGACCAAACCATGCATCATACAGCTGCCTGACAGGGACTTGCAAAGATGAATTATGAGACGCTTCTTGTGGCTAGTCCGGTGGCCTAAATCAGTGACTCCTCAAGGCTCCTTTAGCCTATGCCAGGGACCACTTTTTTAGTCAGAAATTGCTGAAACAAGAGACACCACAACCTATTGCTCTTCTGCTTTTTTTCCTGATGATTCCCCATTTACCAAGAAAAGGCTTACATCACTATTCATGGGTCAAGCCTGTTTAAAGGTAACTTTGCACTTGAGGAACAGCAAACAGCTTCCCAAACCTAACCCAGGTTCAGGTCCCAAAAAACAAGCAGGGGCTTTGGCACATGTAGTATGGAATGTCCTCCCTATATGTTTTGTAAAATATAAAACCTGTTGCAGCTTTTAAATGGTATTTGCCATTTGCTTTCAACTCCTTTGAAATGCTGATGATTTATCCAAGGGACCCAAGTGACACCCAATGAATAAAGGAAGCCATGAAAAGATCGATTTTATTGTTGTTCCATCTTGAAAACTTTACAACAGATAATACAGACCCTAAGGACATACAAGACCATAAGGCAGAGTGGCAACTCTTACTTTTGACTGACAGTGCCTGAATCTGGAAGAAACTGTACCTATCTGGGTACTTATACTAGTAAAAAAAAAAAATATCACAAAGTCTGCTCTTGCCATAAATGGATCTGAATTCAAAAATATATTTTGTATGGAAAAATATTAGTGCTTTTTTCAATAAGAAATTTCTAAGTGAAACAACCTGCACTATTTTGGAGATAATTGCATTTTTGTTTGATTTCAAAAATAAAAACTAAAATTTTTATTTTAGTTTGAAATGTCCTCCAAAGTTGGATTTTTGATGAGCTCTACCATCTACCTGGTACCATAACTGCCCTAGTCAGGTACAGTCTTCTGTAGGTTCTTAACAGCACTATATATAATGATAGCTGTCTGATGACTAACTATTCATTCCTAGGGGAAAATGCTTTTCCTAGAGCAGTGGTTCTCAGCCAGGGTACCATACAGTGTGAAGAGATAAGCAGATAAGCACAGGCTGATCCTTGTTCTTGCCTGGCCAGTCCTCCACCCCCACTTAATTACTGTAATACATAAATAAGTTTTTGAAACTGGGTACCACTTAATTCACAAAAGTTATAGAGATATGCTTGAAGTCCAAAAAAGGTTGACAACCACAGCTCTAGCAACTGTAAGCATGCTAATATCTGCATGTTGGATTAACAAATCCTGATCAAGTAAATTTAATTTTAGTCAGGCATTTTGTAATTAATAAACCTTTGTTACAGGTTTAAGAATACCTGTAAGTAAAACAGGGCACAATAATCTGGCTGTCACTGGGGTCCAAAGGAGTCCTGTGTGGAACAGCCTGCTGCTACTCTACTGCCATGTTCACTTAAGAGCCAGGAACAGAAGTTACACATAAACTGGTTTAACTGAGCAGAAACTGGTTTAAACCTGTAACAGAACAGAAGCTTAGTGCACAAAAACCAGGTTCAAAATGGCTAAAACTGGTTCAAGATAAACATGATTGAATGTAGTATCAGAATTAACTGATTTAGGTCAAATTTCTGTCCCAGACCCCTTTCTAATTTAAGTTAAACCAGAGTCCCCCAGCATCCCAGCATGCTTTTCAGCCTTGGGCTGGCCTATGCTATTTGCTTCAGAGAGCAGAGCTGACCCCACCCCTCTGCTCCTTAGCTGGAGCAGTAAGGGCTGGCTCACTGGCCTCACTGGGTGGCTCATTCCCCCCACCCCCAGGCAAACCCCAGCTGGGGTATTGGGCCCAGAGAGGGGGATTCAACTCACCTTCCCTCAAGTACAGAGCTGCCCTGCTCTGCTAAAACTTAGAGCTAGCTGGGACTGTGGACTACAAATCCCAGAGGCACCTGGAAGCAAGAAGAGGAAGTGACAAGCAGCCCTGAGGGTCCTGCTGCTGTGATTGTGAACTGGAAATCCCAGAGACCTCAGGGCAGCAGGAAGAGTAAGCAAACACACAGTCCAGGCTGCATTTATAGTTCTTCTATTCATAAGTTTTCAGAGAAAGAACTATTCTTGTTCAAGCTTTAATTAATTTAATGCTGTTCCCCACCCCACCCCACCCCACCCCAGGCAGAGCACAGGCTGGGGCCTGGCCATGCCCCCTCCATTCCTGGAAGGAAGGGGGGGGAAGTCTTGAAGGGCTCTCTTCCCTTTGGCAGTGGCTGGCAGGTGTGCTGTGCTCTGGTGCCCCCTGGCTTCTGACTTGAGCCACTGCAGTCATGTGGCTGCATTTTCAGAATCAAAAGTAAATGTGTGTTCACGTGCTTATCGGTTCAATCTCTGCAGTTTAGACTAATCTGCAAAGGTTAAATCAATTCAACCTCAGGCTTTTTGACTCTCTGTACTTAGCCAGGTGTGGCTACCTCTTGATTACTTCTCTGCAAGAACCAGTTATGGGCTTAGGGGGAAAAAAAATCTGATGATACTAGTCCCAGTTCTGCAAGGTTTTAGCCCCCACTTGGAAGGAGGAGATGCCCTTACTTTCAAAGGAAGTTGAGGGAAGTTAGAACATGACAGGGTCGGGGTCTTTAAAGCAACAAGTTTAGTATCATTTCTCAAACACTAAAAAAGTGGACAGCTAATGTTTACAAATACAAACTGTTTTTTTTAGGATTTAATGTACGTCAACTCTGCTTCCATCACAGTCCTGCAATAAACATGTGTTTAGGATTAAAATAATAAAAATTGCTTAATTACCTATTTATATTAGACATTGCTGCAAATTATTTACCCAACTAACAAATATTAAATGTATTGCTAATTTCTGTGCATTAAAGGTCTACTTTCAGATTGCATTAGTGGCACTGCTATCTGCAGCTGTTTTGGGGGTAGAATACTCAAACTAGTCAACACTTGTTCAGCTCTATTTCAACTGAAATCTATGGACTTTCGATCAGCCTTTTTACCAGATGTGCTTCTTGGCAATCAATTTTCCCCACCAGTTTAACCATTTGTAAAATTGAGCCCATGATTTCTGAACAGCTATGCATGTGAATACCATTAGTCAAGTAAATGACAGGCATATGCTTTAAAATGGAAAGCTGTAACTTTTCAAAAAGTTACCAACAAGAAGTTTCAAATGAAAGGAAAGTGTCATTGCAATGAACTGGCATATGTAATATGCATTACAGTTCTGGGCGGTTTTTTGTTTGTTTTTTGCAAAATAATCTGTGGCCCTCCACGAACGTTCAGTTTCCTATAGAACCAGACTAACTTAAACACAAATCCTATGCCCTGAAGGTATTACAAATGCCTTCAGCATGGATTTACAGAATTCAATCTTCCAAAGGTTGTAATAATGCATGTGACATTTGGAGAATCTTTCTACGTGCAAAGGAGAGCTTTCCAAAAATATATGAAATGCAAACAATTTTAAATAGTTTATTGCAACCAGTCAACACAAGCTCTAGGATCTTAGCTTAAAAGCAAGCCAGAGGATATCAATGAATTTACCGATGCAAACAATTTTAGCTGAGCACTTCTGAACAGGAAGAAAGCAAGTTGTGTTTTTATATTTGTCATTAGAATTCTGACAATTCTATAGGCTGCCAAAACATTTGTAAAAAGATTAGATGAGTAAAGATTAACAAAAAGCACACAATTATGCACAGTGATTTAATTTTATATTTTATTCAGATTTCCCATACATTACCAATTTATCAAAAGCCTAGCAAGTAATACTTTTTTGTTTTTTATTATTATTATTATTTTTAAGTAGTAAATGGCCTGAATTTTCAGAAAAACATCTGGCAGCTATTATGGGTCATTTTCCCTTAAACATTCAAACACAGTATATAGAACAAGCAAGAGCTTCAAGGATTTTGCTGCAATCGTTTCAATGAATCATGCAGGGAGGAATATACACATCACCATCACCTAAAATTCAGTGAATTAGGGCAGCTGTAGTTAAACTATGAAAGAACAAGGGCTCAAAAGATGCTAGAACAGAATGGGTTATATTGTAGTTCACTGCATTAACAGCAGCAAAACCCCTGAGAATATTCCAGACCTTGTCAACACAGAACGCTTTGATGAATGGTATAAACAGGAGATAAAATAATCACTTGCTAGCTTACTAGCATTGAAGTAGAGCTATTAAAGATTTTGAGTCTGCATTATGACAGTGGTGCAGCTATGCTTAGCAAATAAAGCATCATCTGAGCTTAAAATGGTCCGACTTCCAGAATCCACATGTCCAGCTCATTTCACTGAGTTCCACCACCTCTGAATAACCAAAGCAGTCCCCCCATCTTCACACTGTATTACCCTATATCACATAAATGAGAATAGCAAGTTTGAAGGTTTTAGACATTAAAAGTACCAGCACTTAGATAATTGCTTGTATATCAAAGTAGCAGTCAATTTCTGTAGTCTCTGTAATTGGCTAATGATATGACAGAGATCTCCAACTATGAAAACCACCCAACCAAATTAAACTATAATGTGTCAGGCCAAGTTGAAGAAAATAAATAGGAAGACGTTAATTTGAGTCAGTATATTTATGTTCTGTCCTTAGGGAATTCTGCTTTTTCATAGACCACTGGACTGAGACAGCCACCTCCCATTAGATTTCATAGACATTTGGGCTGGAAGGGACCCCGGAGGATCATCAAATCCAGCCCCCTGCCCCAGGGGCAGGAAGTCAGCAGGGACTGCCCAAGAATATTTAGATAATATGCATCAGCCACCAGGGACCTGAGCCAGATTCAAATTCATAAAATAGTAGTGAATTCTGAGGTGACAGAAAAATGAATGCAAAACAAGTACTTGTAAAAACTGATTTCCATTTCTTGATACCAAGATGACCAATACCTTTGGCAAGTTTCTCAAATTGATGATTTTTTAACATGAGAAGGAGTAATTTAAGGTCTCTCTGAAATCTTATCAAACAACAAGGATGATGGAGAGAATGCAAATAGTCCATTCCTTATACCAATATATCTACTTTTAAGTCAATCTTCAATATACAATTCATTTTGGAACATTATTAACAATTTTATCAGCATTTCAGTATGAAAAATAATGCCTTGTGGCCCAGTGCTGTCAGCAAATCTCTCTCATCTTCATCTTTAATCTCAGGATTATTTCAGATGAATGCACTACAAACTTTTTTTATACACTGAAGCTCAAAACCTTTTATGGAAAAGGCTTTTAAGCCAGGATATACTTTCCTCATGCAGGCCACTATTTACAAATGTTGATACCTGTTCTGGATGAAAAGTTATTGGTAGCCTTCTGAACTGGACACAACTTTTTATTGACCCATCTAGGAGCACCTGTATTTTAAAAGCTGAATCCAGAGAATGTCTTATTAAAAAATGCTTGTGTCATAGCACTGTCAGGTGTAATAATCAATAGCACCTATATTTGTATCCATGTATAGTCTCAAGACACATTAGCTTTTCCTAATGCCACATTGGCCAGTGAGTAGATTGGTCAAAATCTTTTCATGAAAAGCTATAATGGGACCATGCTCTATATGAGAGAGCCCATTTTCAACTGTACTGGGAACATTTACAATTTCTTTATATCCAACATGCAAAACAGATCTTTACAAAAGTTATTTATGATTGAGTTCACATTCTCTCTTGCGTACACACATGAAGTTGAGGTAAAGCATATGATCTTGATCCAGCTTGTATTCTTTTCTGGTTATACAGTATAGAAATATTTATCTTCACTCAATTTTCAAGCTATTTGTTGTCATTGGGGCAAGGTAAAACAAACCATGTGCAGGTCTCACTGAAGCACTGATCAGTACATGTACTGCTCAGATAAAAGCTCTGCTAAAGCAAGGAGCAACATAGACCCCACAGGAGATGTGACTGATGCACAAAATACTTACACAAGCTGAGACTGGAATATGCATACACAATTACACTGTGCAGATTCATCACAAGAATAACCAAGACTGATACTAAATTATCTATACGTAGAAACCCACTCAATTAGTGACTGCATGCAAATCGCAAAATCAGGCATTGTCCATGAAAGTAAGGCAGTGTCTGTGAAATCTGAAAAAAACAAACCTTACTAAAAATAAAATGCTGGCTTCCTAGTGGGAGCCTCTTCCCTTAGTCACTGATTGGCTGAGAAGGCTGCCTGTCATGAGGCTCCATCCGTTTCCACCAATAAGCAGCATGGGGTGGGGCCATATAACAAGCAGCCCTCTCGACCAATCAGCAGCAAGGGATGGGACTGCATGACAGAAAGCCCATTGGCCAGAGGCACTGTGCTTATGCTGCAAAAATGGTGTCTAGCCCTGCTATCTGCCCATGAAATCGGCAGCCTGCCTCCTTGATTTGATAAATGGAAAGACGCAGAGAGTTAGGGGGAAAAATGGACAAAATTATTCCAGTATGAAAAATCACCTGGAAAGAAGAACGGAAAGGGAAATGAAAACAATAACTTTTACTAAGTCAAAATTAGTGATACTTTATATTTTTAAAATGCAGATTGAGAAATCTGATTTAAATTCACATGAAATATACTCTGTCAATATTACCAGCATACCTTGTAAGAACTGTAACTGACCTCTGCAGTCAGCACTATCCTCAAGATATTTCTTAAAGCTTGTAACTCCTTAAAGTGAAAGCAGTGTTTCCCTTACTTGCGAATTTAGAACCAATGCATGAGGGTTTGTTTGTGCCTGCTTTCCTTTTGGTGTCAAAGAAAGAAATACCACTTCAAAAACTAAAATTAAGACAAAGGAGAGAAAGTGTGTTCTGTCAATGAAAGCCCAAGGGCTTAAACCTTGGATCTCTCATCCTCCAAGCCCAGGTTCCCCTGGGATAGATAAGTCCCATTTCCTTCTTAGAAAGTTTTGCAATAGAAGCTAGTGCAAGGCAGCAAGCTCTCCAAATCCACTTTTCTTGCCCATATTGAAATATTATTTATTTTATTACAAATAGTAAAATGGAAAGCATTCTAGATTTTCTAGCACGGGTACAGTAACACCTACCAAATCTTAGGGATGTGTTCTGAAAAACATCTGTGTACTAGGGCCAACAGATGTTGTCATCATGATGATTAAAATGCAATGGAAATATAAATAATCTAGCAAGTCATAAAAGGAGCATATTTGTAAATGCTGTTGCACTGACTGCTTGACAGAAGCAGATGAGAAAAGATAGCATGCTACAGGGCAAGAGACGAGAACACTATTAAGAGAGAGTGCAAAAAGAGTTGAAATGTCAGAACCAAATACAGAACAATGACTACTTTATACACAAACATAAAATGTATGTACATAAAGGTCTACCATGGGAACAATGCTCAGATAGCAACATCTGAACTAAGAGAAAACTAGAAAGGAAGATGTGTGCCTAGTGCATCCATGAAATACTAAAATTCAGCACTTTGCCAAAGGTGCCTATGCCTACAAATTTCTATAAAACCACCATAAGAAACCAGAGCTGACTTAAGTGACGCATTCCCCACTGAGTGACTGACAATAAGGCAGTAGCATCAATAGACTCCTAGAGGTAGATCCTCCTCCCCAAAGAAACAAGCCGCTTCAAGAAAAATGTCTGATAACCAGATGTGGCCAGTTGATAAGTCATTTGGGGACTGAAATCACAGGGTTTAATAGATATAAATCAGAAATAATCCCCTTAGCTCTTGGGGCTGGGTCACTGTGACCTCCACGAGAAGGGTGAAATTCTGGCCCCATTAAAAAGTATAACGAAAACTCCCACCCTCAATGTATCCATCTGTGATGACTGTTAGTTCTTTCTGGCTTTTAAATGCCATTAGATCCTATTTTATTTAATTATGTTTTTTAAAAGCAAGTGTAGCAAAACCCCCAGTTTTTCCTTTTTTATTGCATTCACTCCCCTTCCCCAACCATTTCCAACTTGTTCTCTCCCTCTCTATTCCCTATAGATAAGTATAAGTGAGCTCAAACTTAGGATAAGCTTTAAACATTTTTATATTGGTAGCAAGTTTTTGGTTTTGGATATCCACAGTTTTATACTGTATTATTATTAAGTTTGTATTGATTTTTACTGTTATATATTGTATTATTATCATTTTTGTATTGATTTTTATTGTTCCATATGGATGTTGTGTGGTTTAGCCTTGTGTTTGTAAGTGAACCAAAGTCATGTCAAGTTTCCATTTTATATGTTAAGTCTCCATCTTGTGTCTTCTGCCCGGGCATCCCCTGTGTGTCACAACTGTACAAGTCACGTATCCCTCCCATGTAAATTGGTTCCCCAATGAATGAGAGTGACTGGGAATGATTGAAATACAATGGTAGCAGGCCTCTACTGAATGGCCTGTAATGACTGGGCCATGACCACGCATTGATTCATCCAGGAAACACGGACCTCACCCAAGAACAGAGGCAAGAACCCAGCATTTGTGTCAAGGAAAAATCTTAAGTTTGGTGCTGCCCAAGGGAAGAGACAGGGCCCGTTTCCCCAGTCTGCGTGAAACCTTCAGGCACGACAAGCTCCAGCCCAATGCAGGAGTTTGCCCGGCGCGTGAGGTATATGAAGGAGGGAGGAGAGGACACCCCTCCGGACAGGTTTAGCTGTCCGAGCCTCACAGCCGGATCAAGGGGGCATGAGCTGCTAACCCAGCTCCGTGAAAGCCTTGAACGGGACAGAAGAAAAGAAAAGTGGATGGGGCTTAAATGGGAAAAGGGTCAGATGATAAACGTCCTTTTCCGAGAGTACTTGGTGGTACTGAAAGAACTCTCCGAGAATTTGGCTGAGCTGCTGTTACAAGATGGCGCCAGCTGCTCTGAAAGCATGCCAGCCCCCGCGCTGACGTGTCTGCCCGCCAAGATTCCTTCCCCCACTTCATGTCACCCACTGTCCCGCCCACCTGGGATCCGCTTCCTCTGTCATTTGTTACCGCCCCTTGATCGGCTCCATGACATCATCGGCCTCCCGCAACAGCACCACCTCCCGAGCCAGCATCACCGCCCCTGTACATGGATCGGTGCCAATTAGAGGACGTACGTGAGTATTGCAACCACACAAGCTGTCAACGTGCAACTAAGAGTGTGGGAACAGAAACAACAGAGGAAACAAACAGCTGCCGGAACACGAACACGATTGAAACCAATAGAAGCAACGAATTGGAGTATGTAACTGCATACCTAACCGCAGTACAAAAATTTGTAACCGGGCCACAAGGACAGATGCAGACGACAATAACCACAAGATCTAGAAACCGATTGGAAATGAGTGAGCTCAGGAAAGATACTCAGATCCGCGACCATGAGACACCTATCACACGGTTAGGGCGTCTAGTAGCGGAAGCTGGTAGCGAAACTGTTAATCAAGAAGAGGCACTACAGTTAGTAAGGAATTCCGGATGGAGTAAAGCGAAGGTGGTTGATCCCATTCCAGTATTGGCAAACCAATATTGGCCAATACCAATACCTGCCTTGGCAGTAGAAGCCTTACAGCGAAAAGTTCACGCCTGGCATGAGGGTTCAGCTGACCGTGCCAGTGCTGCCTCACTGGTATACGCTGCGATCGGGGCATCTTATGCTCATTGGAATCCTGCGTATCAACCATTAAACCTGACACCAGCCCAGGTACAAGAAGCATGGCCACGCCGGTATGCTACCACCCCTGGAGATGTACCATGTCTGGCTGAAGCCATCGACGCTGCCACTGAGATTTATGGTGGGGACCAAGGAATCACTGCTAAGCTGCTGTTAAACACCTCCATCAATGGTCCTGTCATCCACATTCTGGGCTGGTTGGACCAACTCCAAGGGGCGATAAAGAAAGCGAAAGTGAACCTCGCTTCTAGTGAAAAGTATGAGACTATCAAAGAATACCCAGTGGAGAACCGATCATCAAAACCATTACGTAATTACCGCCTCAAAGAACACCGACAGAGAGGGCTATATTCAGCTTCCTAGTTAATAAATCGGGACTGACCAAGGAGAAGCTGAGACGATTAGGGGACGATGGTCAACAAGCCCTAGCAGAGACCCTAGGCTTCCAGGAATATAGTCCCAAGTCAAAAAATGAGTGACTGCCATCGGCGTGAATCCGGCGACCAGCGGCTGTGCAGATTCTGAAAAACAGAACAATGAAGAAACAATGGACTAATATGTCATGTTATGTTATGTTTCAACTCCTGTATTGACAGCAAGGGGGCATGTCAAGGAAAAATCTTAAGTTTGGTGCTGCCATCACAGGGAGTTGAAACTACAGACAGGCCCCCAGAATGTGCCCTCTGGGTGACCTGGAGGCTTGTCAATCACAGAGCATGAGGTAATCTGATCTAACGCACATGCTCAGTTCACTGACTGCATGATGTAATTTGACTAGAAATTTCTCCGTGAAGAGCGTTCTGATTGGCCACAAAATTCTTATAAAAGGTTTGTGAGCTGCCACCCAGGTGTGGTGAGGTAGTGTGTGTGTGTTTTGGAGGAGAGACTGTGCTCGATCCTATGAGCAGAGGCTGCCTTTGCAGGGGTTGTCCCACAGGGAGAGAGCAATCCTGTGAGCAGAGGCTGCGGACGGCAGGGACTGTGAGGTGCAAGCAGAGGCTGCGGAAGGCGGGTGGAGCGACTCATCTTTTCGATCTCGGTTACAGGACTGTTTGGCTTCAATTTTGACTTCGGCTTACTTCATTCTGGCTTCTCATCTCCAACCTCAGTTTATGGACTGTCTTTTGGACTGGCGTCTCGACCCCGTTCCTCGATTCACTACGTTACAGTTTTTGTTGTTTGTTATCCCATTCATGAGCTGTTGACCAGCCCTGGGACTAGCTAGTGGGCAGCCGCACCTATCCCTCAGGGGGTAGAAAGCAAAGGCTCGCTAGTGAACCCCGTGGGCCAACAGACCCCTTTGTTGTTCGCTATACTGTAACTGAAGAAATATCTGAGCCTCCGCTTCCCAAGCGTGAGTAAATAAATCATCTTTGTTTAAACTTCCCGTACAGCTCACACTCCACCGCCGCTAATCCCACCTGTTCGTATTCCAATTGCCACCCCGGCCCACCGTGACCTTGGGGCCCGATTCACTCGGTGTTCGGTTACCCCGACAATTTGAAAGACAAAAGACCCTGCATAACCAGCAACTCTCATCATTACAGACACCTGAAACTGCACATCCCTGCATGAAGCACACATGCTCAGTATGCCAAGGGCTAACCCTTGCCTGGACATGCCACCTGTCACTAGGGTCACACAAGGTCTGCCCCTATGAAAAGAGGCAGTGAAGACAGACCCAGTGGGACGCCCTCTCCATCTGGACCAGCACCATCACCACCCATCCACCCAGAGGCCCTGCCAGCAACCCCTCTGGACAACATCTACTGGACAAGGACCCCTTTCCAGCCTGGACAGGTAGATATTACCTGCATACCTCCTCCTACAATTTGGACTCTCTCTGTCTCTGTCTCTGTCTCTCTCTCTCTCCTCCTGGACTTCAGTGGACTTCAGCCCTTGCATGAAACCTCTCTAAACCCTGCTGTCATTGTGTGTGGATGCAAGGGAACCAATAAGACATTGTGTCACCATCTCCCCTGTTCAATAAAACCACTGTCATTTGCAACTGCGATTTGGATCATGTTTTACTAAATCCCAGTCCCTTCCTTATCTTAAATTACAGCCTCATTCTCTCTCTCTCTCTCTCTCCCCACCCTCTCTGCTAGTTTCCCCATCTCTCCCAATTGCATCTCTGCTTTTCTGCCACCTCTCAGCCTCCCCTGCTCCTACTGCCGTTTCCCCATGACTTTCTGCTACCTTTCTCTGCTTTCCTGCTGCCTGCTGCTTTTCCTGTGATTTTCTGCTGTTTTCAGGTTTCCCTGTCACCTTCTGTAGTCATCCCCACCTCCTCATGGCTGTCCTGCAGTTTTCTCCAGCTCCCAGCACCTACTGCCGCTCCCTGCAACTTCTCTAGCTGCCCCAGAGCTATCCTCTGGCTCCCCATATCCAGAGCCCCTCTTTAACACCCACACTTTCCCTTAGTCCCATTTTTCCCCCTCCCCATCTACCTTATCAGCTCCCCCCATAGCTCTGGCTCTAGTCCCAGACTCTGTCCAGAATACTTCCCTGTTCTGCAGGCTTTGGGTGTTGTCTTTTAATCCATTAAGATCAATTAACCTGAAGTTACCCCCAAGCCTCAGTTCTTCACCCCAGGCCCCTGTAGTCTACCAGTTCTAATCCCAGTCCTGGTAACTTTAACTCCCTACACTTGTACTTTCTTACCTTAACCTTCCCCCAGGTATTCCAAGTACATACATATCACAATACCCAATTTAGGAACTCACCTATATGTATGTGTAGGTGGGTGGTATGTGTGTAAATTAGTGAATACATATATATACACATATATATATAGATCATTGTGGGGGCGGGGGGTATACAAATTAGTAATCCATGTATGTGTATTGGATGTGCAGATGTTGGTAACTGGTAACTGATTCTGTATAAATTTGGTGTGTGTAGCACGTATGACTTAAATTGGTAATAGGTATGTATGTGCCTAGGCTGGTTTGGATGTGTATGTGCCTGAGCTGGTAGTGTGAGTGTGTATGCCTAGTAGGGGTGTATGGACCTAGTGAGGGTATGTGTGCTTAACTGACTTTTATGTGTGCATGTGCAATTGTACACCACACCCTCCTGTCTTAACAGCACAATATTGAGATCCTGAGCATTGGCCTGACCCCTCAGGGCAACACAAGCTGCAATCATAGCCATGATTTTAAGAAGCAGTGGTGCCATCAACTTGGGCTTTCTTGCTGGATCACTTTGGGGAAGCAAAGATACTTCTAACATCCTGGTTACATGAGGTGAACTTTTATTTAGCTTCAAATTTCTGCCTGTGTCATTTTGGGAGTGCGTGTGTGGAGCCAATCCCACACCGGCAGCAGGATGCCACACTGTACATCATGGAGTGCCAAACAGTTGTTCATTAAGGATACTACTTGACTATAAGTCAACTCTAGCTTCTCCCTTTCCTCCCTAAAAGCATTCTCTAATTTCTCTCACAATTGCTTATCTTCTTTAAAATTAGTTTAGAAACAATGAATTCTGAAATTTAAAGCCACACAAAAGCAGTTTGTGTAATATTGCTGTCCAAATATAAAAACACAGTTATGTAAAATAGGACATAATGGTATTTAGAAACCACAGACAACTCAGGCGGATCACAGATGGAAACATCCAGGGTGATATCCTGGCCTTATTGGAAATCAAATGGGAGTTTTTGCTATAGTCTTCAATGAAGCCAGGATTTCAGTGTACCTGCAGTACCTAGTTCAGAGCTGCTCACCCTCAGAACAAATTAGGCTGTACAGGTCCCTGTGCAGAGATCTAGGATAGCCAAGGTCAAGGCATAATGGAGCTCTGTTCCACCATGCCTTTCCTCTGCCTGCTAGGCCCCTCCTGAACCACCCTATCCTTCTCCTGATAAAGGAACTGCCTTCTCCATGTGATCGCTAGCATAATCATCCATTTGCTGAACAGGTATTTTCCCCCAGCCTTCTCCAGCCACTTTGAAAATACAGCTCCACAGGGTATAACCACCTAACCCAGATATACAAACTGCAGAATTACTGAGGTTTTTTTTTCCAGCTCCTACAGATGTCATATAGCGCCATCTACACCAAAATTGTCATCATTTCCATGGTAACTGAAGTATTTCAGAAAACACAGCCTCAAAGATTAAGCAATAAGCAAAACTAAAAAATATTTGTTGCGACTGGAAAAAGAACACCCTACATGAGGGACAAACAGTCCTCCTTGTCCTATGCCTGCTTCCATGAAGTCTTCTGAACCTTCAGACCTGGACTGCTGAACCTCCACTTTCCCCCTCTCCAACTTCTGATTACAGATGAAAACCAAGTAAAACATTGTGTCATTCTGTTTCAACAAAAAAAGATCCATTGGTTATAATCAATTTTCCCTTTGAGGTTGAAAGCAACCAAAACAAAATTCTGTATGGGTTCATCCTCACATGAATGGAATTTGAGAGATTCAAATACCCCATAAAAAACAACTTGTTGCATGTAGCTTCTCTCATAGTCACAAGGACCATGAATACATGACAATCAGTGAAAATAGTGTATATATAATATCTAAAGAAGTGGAACAATATGTAGTAAACAAACAGAATATGAATACCATTTCCCAATGTCAAGCAGTAAGGTAGAAGAGATTCATTTACCTCTTCAAAATCCAGTACTCATTAATTATTTCCTTTCATAGAAAATGTGTTCAGTCACTTCTTATTCCTAAATAAGATGAACTCAGTATCATTATGATCCAAAAATATATTTAAAAGTATTTTGTATGGTTAGTCTCATAAACAGAAATAAGCATGTTAAAAAAAAATCAATTAAGGGGCTTCACTGAAAAATAGGGTGAATAATGAGTTTTAAAAGAAAAAAGGAAGAAAGAATACAAGTAATTCCTCAAATATTATTCATCTGAGCATAGATGAAAATTGTTTTAGGCCTTCTTTATTACTGTCCTTTCTTCCCCTGCTTTGAAAGGTTGCTAAGGGAATGGTTCTCCATAAGGTCAAGCAGTAGATACCCTGCTGGGTATTTTAATACAGCCAAACAGCACTATAAATTAATTCTTCTTGGTTCTGTCCTTAACTGGAAATCATTAGAGCTTTGAGATGCCTTTTTTCCTGCATATTTGATGTAATATTAAAGGGGAACAAGATAGACCAATACTAAAATGCCACATGGTCAAAAGAAAATTCCAGAAAAGAATCCCTGGTGGGGGAAGAATCTACCCAACAGAGATGTTTCTCATAAGGCAAATCTTTCAGGCAGATAAAAAAGCATTCAAAACCCACAAACTTGAACATAGTTTCAAGCACAGCAATCAAGCTTCCAAATTATAATTAAACACAAGCCATTAGGAACTACATAAAAGAAAACCCTTTCAACATGTTTCTCATTTTTATATACTTACTGCCTTAAAGCTATGTAAATGAGAGAAATCTTGGTATATTAGTATGTCATTATCAGCCTCCTGCAAAATTATTAAACATACTCATGCACTATGAGGTAGAATTTTAAAGTGTTGCAAACTACTTAGTGGTCTCACTCAGTTTTCTAGTGGACCGTATTCACATTCCTAAAACTATCACCCACCATTGGCATTAAATGGCCCCTTTGTAACCAGTCTCAACACAGACCACAAAAATTTTGAAGGGATGTTGAAAACATTACCAAAACAGCAATTCAGAACTTGTGTCTGTAGGTAAAATTTGGAACGTGGATGCAGAAAAGTTCACTCCTCCTGTATTTTCTTGCAGATAGAAGGCTTCAGTTTCCCGGCCTGACAACCTGGCCTCTTTCAACTGCATCAGAGTAGTAGAACAGTAACATACAGTCTCTGAATTTCTGAACAGCAATACGATGCTGAAGAGCATAAGAAAGCTGCCCAACAAATTGCAACTTGTGGGCCATTTTCAGATCATGTGCAAACATTCGCAAGTGCCTGCATAAACTGAGGAAGGGCAAAACTATCCATTACCAAAAAAGGTGATTTACAGTTGAAATAGTATGGACCACTTCCATTCTGTCAGGGTAGCACTACATAAATTCAAATTTATAGTAGGAAAAACCTATATTTCAAATGAACGTATAATAATGCATATACAGCAGGGATGTTTTCCTTCACTCACTTGAACTAAGATGTCTCAGAGTGTGAAAGGCCCTGTAGCACGTCGCAGACCCCTGCCCAATGGACCCCTATACTTACCAAAGGGGTCAAGATGAGAGGCAGCCAAGAAGAAACAACACAGGCCCAGCAGTTCCAGAGCTTCCTGAGCATGCAAATCGGTGAACAGCAGGGGTGTGGCTCCGGAAAGCAGCTGGGAACAAAAAGGCAGCCAGGAACACGGCTGCGGGGCTGGGCAGAGAAGGGCAGGACACCAGCTAGGAGACACTGGCTGCAGATCTAGGAAGCATAAGCCCCGAGTGCAGGAAAACAGAGCTGAATGCCTGCAGGAGGACTCCAGCAGATGGAAAAAAGAGCACAAGCCTCGGGAATACAAGAATGACAGAGAGCAGAGTCACAACCCCAATAGGGAGCCCAGGTACTGCAGTGGGGAGTGGCAGCAAGGAACTGCTAGTACTCTTGGGCAGCATGGCAGGAACAAAGGCACAGGCAGCTACAAAGCCCTGCATGGGAATGACAAGCCCCACCAGTTGGTGGGAACAGGAAAACCAAGTACAGGTCAGCCAGGCCCCAGGGGAGGTCATGCTGGAAAGACTGACCACGGTTGGGCATGGGGCAACCGCCCATCCCCACAACCACTAGGAGGGAAGGGAGGGAAGAGTTTCCCCACCCCTGAGTGACCAAGTGGGCACTGGGAGATGGAATCCCAGGGGCTCGTCAGCAGACGCTGGACACTTTCAGTTGAGCTCTTCTTAGTTACAGTTAGCCCCAAGCTGGGGGCAGGTTTAGTTGCCCAAGAGCCGGCCTGAAGTTGAGGGACTGACACAGGGAAGATTTGCCAGCCGAGAAAACTGAACTTGTCTTGAGGCAGGCAGCGTGGATGATGCAAGATCATCCAAGGGAAGACCTACAGGGTGCAGCGTTTGCCCAGGCCATGGATGTGGTAAGGGTGGGGTAAAGGGGAGGTTGGACCCCCATGAAGAAAGACCAGGGTCAAGACCCCTTAGCCTTGGGGCCACCTACAGGGAACTGCCTCCCCAGTTATGAACATCAAAGACATGGCAGGTGCGTAGGAGCAACACCCAAACCACCCAGATGGCACCAGAGCCCGATCTCACCCTGATGTCGCTAGGAGACAAGGCACCTGTCAAGAAGGGGCCAAAGCCCTACAACACCTACGAGCGACAAATTGGTTCCCTGGCTGGGAACACAGAACCCACCCCAGGGCCAAGGCCAAGTAAGGTGATGGAAGCACAGGCAGGGCTCCTGGCAGGAATGAAAGCCATGCAGCAGACCCTGAACCTTGTTGCACAGATTCTGCAGCAGCAGCAGCAGGCAAACAGATGGATGGCATTAGATGAACAGATGATGAAACAGCAAGAGCTAATGAGTTGGAACATGGTAGACCTTAGAATCCCGAAGATGATGGCCGAGGATGACCCTGAAGCATTTTTGGAGAACTTTGAACAGGCCACAGGCCTGGACAAGTCCAGGTGGGCAGCAAAGGTCAGAGTGTTGTTGGTAGGCCCCACACAGGGTCCACATAGTCTTGGGCTCCATCATGCCTCGCAGCCCAAGACTATGACCGTGTGAAAGAACAGATCCTATACCACCTAAATATTACTCCAGAGAATTACCAGCAGATATTCTGCGCATGAAAGAAGGAAAATAAGACCCCCTGGGTCCTCCTCCCGAAATTAACAGACCTCCAGGAACAATAGATCCAACCAGCCCAGGCAGCCTGGGAAGAGATCGTGGATGCTTTCCTGTTAGAACAGAGCCTCGTGGACCTAAAACAAAATACCCAGAGGCGGGTGCGACAACATCATCCCAAAACATCTCAAGAGGCTCCCCAGTTGGCAGAAGATTTTGACTATGCCCAGAATGAGATACCCCAGGACAAGCCAGGGACTCTCATGAGCACTAAACCCAGTGAGAGGTGAGGGGACCAGGACGCCCACCCAAGCCCTGCTGTCAGGGTCAACATGTTTCCTCTGTGGGAAAAAAGGGCCATTTTTCACAGGAGCGCATGATGAACCCACAGCTCATGGCCCCAAAATCTGATGGATGAAGAGACAGTCGAGGCAACCGTCCCACACTACAAGAGTTGTCCCCTGTGGAAAGGATGGACTGCAGCCTGGGTAATATAGCAGAAACGATCTAACAAGACAAGCCCACGGTGATAGCCATGGTGGTGGGGCTGGCAGTCAGTGCTATCCTAGATACGGGATACGGACAGACGCTGGTCAAAGCCAGGCTGGGTGTCATGAAAGGAAGGAACAAGGGTTAACCCCATCAAGACGCTTTGCCTACATGTGCAGGCCTCTGTCTACCCCCAGGCAGAAGGTCCAAGTGACCATGGAAGGGGTCACAAGGGAGATGCCAGTGGGGATAGCATTGGACCTACCCTACCAAATGATCCTAGGCCAGGATTGGCCAGCGATCTATGAGGCTCTGGAGAGCAAATGAGCCTGGGGAGGCTGGCACTAGGGGCTAGTGGGGGAAGAAGCTCCTTCCTCACCTTGGTGTTTAGAAGAGGCCCTTTGGAATCTGGAGTCCATCACCAGTGGAACCCAGTTTAGGGAGGCCCAGCACGAAGAGCCAGCATTCCAGGCCATCTGGGAGATGGAAATCACCAGGCAAAACCAGCAAGTGGTGCAGCTGGAACTTTGTGATCAGCTACCCCACTGTGAGATGAGGAGAGAAGAGGGCTACTATACCGTATTACAAGGGGACGGGGAGGGATGGAACAGGTAGCCCAGCTCCTAGTGCCCCAAACATACCAGATGAACCTGTTATGACTGTCCCATACCAACCCCCTTGGGGGACATCTGGGCCGCAAGAAAACGGCAACCGGGTTGACAGGAAGATTCTTTTGGCCACATCTCTACTGAGATGAAGAGCAATTCTGTGCCACCTGCCTAGAGTGCCAGCAGGTAAGCATAAAGAAACCCCTCCAAGGTGCCACTCCAGACCATGCCCAACGGTCCCCGATACTTTCTGCAGGAGTCGAGATGAGCGGCAGCTGGGAAGAAATGACGACACAGGCTCAGCAGTTCCAGAGCTGCCTGAGCCTGTGAACTGGTGAACAGCGGGGGCGTGGCTCCAGAGAAGTGCAGGCTGCTCAAAAAGCACCTGGGAACACAGCTGCGGGGCCAGGCAGAGAAATGTTTTTGATCTCCACAAAAAGAGCTGAGGGGAAAAAAAAACCACCACAAGAGTCATGTTTTACCCATCATGGCAAAATTACATCTTCAGTAACCATTTTAACCACAAGTTCAATCAATACAACATTAAGCAAGTCACTTCCATAAGAATATGTCTATATTCTGTTTCTCTTTGTGATATACAACTACAGTAAGCCATGCATGATTTTAATAAACATGGCAATATCTTTTCTATTCAAAAAGCTATTGTTTGAATGCTTTTTACTGTATGGCTAAACCACAATAATGACTCATATCAAAACATTAAACCTATTTAATTCCTTAAATATTATGATGCAGTTTAAAATGATACTTAGGATACAGGATTTATTTTATCAACTCTGGTGGCTAAATTCTATGAATACAGGAAAACTCAAAATATTTTTACTGGATGCAATAGGGGCTTACAATATATCCAGCAACTAAATTATTTTATATATATACACAAAGTGATTATATTTGTATGCTTTAGCCCAGGGATGAACAAGACCACATTAAAATGATTTTGCACCCTAACATCACATTTATCGCAGGACTACTTAAAAATAATGACTGGGAAGACCCTTAGTGGATTGCCAAAACATGTAAATCAGCAAACAGCTCTGTTATATTATCTCTGGTACAGCTCCACCAGGAACAGAAAGGGTGTTAAAGTAGGAAGGGTATAACCCTTGTAGCTGTTTGGTTGTTCAGAAGTACTGCCTCCCCAAAAAACCTGGCACTGCAGTTCTCACATGGGAAAAAGACAGAATGTAATTTGGTCTTCTAGCCAGTATACACTCATGTTCTTCCCCTCCAGGATAAAGCTCAATTTATGCCAGGACTACAGAACCCACTTGTCTCACTCAGTCATTAGTAAATCCTGCTAAGGTTGGTAAGGGAGCCCGAGCCCTCCCACTCCTTTAGACCTCAGCCCAGGAATCCTGTAAAGATTAGCAACCACCACTTTTTTAAGTCAGTCCCTCATTGCTTTCCTGGGCTGCTTCCTACTAAGGCACTCCCTGGACACTCCTCTCACCTACCTTGCACTCAGCTTTCAATATTACCCAGATAGTTCCCTGAAGCTTCTTGGCATGGGAATTTCCTTGCCTGGCAATTGACCCAAAGTTTCTCTGAGGTCCCTTCTACCCAAAGTTCTTGCTTCTCAAAAAAACACCCCTGCCTTTCCTCTTTTCAGCTATGCTCTACTGCTAGGCTTTCTACCTCTTACCTCCAACCCTCACCAGGCATAGCAGGGAAAGCCAACTGAATAGGACTGGCCAGTGGCAGGCCTTAAAGTGGGAGACTACTCATGCCACATGAAGACATTCAGTTTCTCCTGGGAAAGTTGCTGTTCTCTCAGGAGAAACCAGGAACAAACAGACGTTCAGGATTTTTCTCCCAGAGCAAAAATGGCTCTCCAGAGGAAAAGCACCCCCAAGAAAAACCAGGGTTAAATCCAACCAAGCATAGAGCAAGAACATGCCTCTTTTACAGTCCCCACATTGTGCTGCAGGAAGATACAGGTGGACCCTGAGCAGTCTGGGTCAGCCACTCAGGACCACCATGTGCACTGCTGCCATCTATCTCCACATAAACTGAGGGAGCCTGCAGAGCACGCTTAAAAGGGTGCACAGGGACCCACGAGCTACCCAGCATCAATCAGCACTGCAAGCTTTCCGCTCTTCATGGGCTCAGTATTTGAACATCTGGCTCAGGCATCTCCAGCTACGTTTTTCTACCAGAAAAAGAAACACAGGAAAATTCTCCCGATATATGAACATGTGTATGCAACCTCTGCTACACCTTAAACAGGGACAGGCATTATATAATTATAGAAAGTATGAATTATTTCTATGCATCACTCCCACTGATCTATACATCACTCCCATTGTTGCTATTTCTGGTATTTATTGCACCAGTAAAAAGAGGGAACTCTCTTAAACATGTTAATAAAAATAGAGCCAACTTGTTGGTTCCCACTGTTGCACAAGAGAGGTATATGTAACTATGAAACAGTATAGAACTCAGACATTAAATGCACCTGTCCTAATCACCAAACATGAACACATCCCATTGCGTACACTATTGAACCAAAAGCACATGGCCATTTTTGGAAGGTGTCATTTGAGAGGGAAGGAAAATTATCCCCATACACTAATGTTTCTCTATAAAACAAAAATAAAGTACCTACTTTTATAGGAGGCAACCCCCACATTGCAAAATAGCCCATAATAAAGTAAAAATAAGAGTAACTATGCTATGAAATAGCAGACTGCAATTAGAGGCAGACATACTTGGATTTTTTCCCACAACTCATAGGCTGAATTCTTTCAATGCATAGCTGAAAATAGACCCCATTATGGAATATTTAGATCTTTTCTTCCAAATATGTTAATGGCAGCGATCCTGTGATAACGTAACAAAAACATGCAGAGCATAAAGATTCCATACATTGTTTTGTTTAATTTTCTGAAACATTCTATCCAAAGATTGTACTGAGCCATGCAACTATACAGCATAAAATCACAGGCAGAATGAGATAACAGTGTCACATATGTCTTCACTGTGGCAGGCCTTAACAAGTCTTGGTTTGGTCTCTGAGGGCACAAGGAGGTAAAAATGTTAAGCACATTCACCCCACTGAGCAACAGCTTTTAACTGCAGTAGACTAGTAGGAAAAATGTGTAGTTACACAGTCAGGTCTTTCTGACTACAGGAGGCATCCTCTCTACTCATACTGTTGCTGGTTGGTGTTTCAAAGCGTTAAAAGCTCAGATTAAAATTGGAAATGATACATGTAACAATATGATCTTTCCAGAGAGTTTAGAGTTCAGCTGTCAAAAAGTTCTAAACGAGACACTGTAACCCAATGAAATCAGCATGCAAGTGAACTGCAAAAGAATATTGGACAAAAGGAATGCTAGACAAAAGTAAGATACACAGGAGGAACCACTAAAAGAGAAATTAAGTGACAGTATATTGGTACAAAACACCCATTGGTGTATCACCTAATAGCCATAATCCTTTATCTATTGTTTGTTTACTATTATTTGAGTAAAATCCATCCTAATATTATTCAACCAAGCAATAAATTGTACAGTCGTATACAATCAGATCAATGCAATCTTACATTTAAAAAAAAATCATTGTGTATGACTATATTGAAAACCCAGAGGTCCATTATTTGCCTGATTTTGTTTTGTTTCCCTCTCCCACCTTCTTGTTTTGGAACTAACAGCTAGTCAAAGAGCTGGCTTTCACCTCTGGGTCATGCTCCCACTTAAAACTAAACCAAACAAGTTAGAATGGCTTTGCTCACATTTACATGAAACTTTTTTTTAGTCCAGACTTGTACAGTGACCAGTCCTGAGCACTGTGTTTTCACCATGGCTGGTAGGCTGTCCTCAACTATTGTTGAAAGATCTTCACATTTGAGTCTACTTTCAACCAAAGGTAAAAGCAATTCTTTCAATCAAAGACTGAAGTGTATTTAAATGTAAAACTGTTCATTCTGTGAACTCTTATTCAAGTGGCCCCCTCACTGTTGTCAGATAAATTTCAAGGTGAGAGGGGAGCTAGGTTAGTGAGAGGATACATCCCAAAGATTTCACATCACAAGAGTTTCACCAAGCATGCTTCCTCCACAATTCCACACCCTGAGGCCATGAGTATGTTTAAATTCTGCTTAGAATTTTAGCTGGGCATAGAAACCCAGGAACAAATTATGAATTATTCTCCAAGTGTCTACATACACAAATACTACAAAACAAAACAGAAACATTTGAGAGTAACTGTATCTGTAATGTGTGTCCAAGAACTCACCCTGGCTCAGTTCTACATGAGAAAAAGACACAGGAACAGCTTGACTCCAAGGTACACAATCCTACAAATGTCAACAACTGATAATCACTGACACCACAGAAATATGCATGGGATAAGAAATATAAAGAATGCATTAACAGACCACAATACTCATTCAAAGTACATACTAAATTCTAAAGTGTGCTCCAGTTTCCTGGGCTTACAGTTTTATAACCCCAGTGAGCATACAAGGTTGCAAATGGGCATGCAAAGTTGCAAATTTGTATGCAAATAGAAGAACAAGTTGTTATTTTAGGAAAGGTTCCACAATACATATAGCACCACTCTGAGACATTACAAAAGTTCCAGGATTTCTGAATAGCTTCTCCCATTGGATTGCCTCTTCACAATACTTTATTGGTATTCCTATTATTGGTATTCCTTTTTCCTACTATTAGTCTCTCTATACCTGTTGGGACTACAAGCATTTGACTCTGTTGTTGAACTATTCACATGCTTACAGAAGTCATGTATTCATACACAGTCATATTTTCAAGTGAACTGAAAATTAGTTTGGTCAAAATTTGGATTCCTGTATCAGTCACTTTTTAAAGTATTTTGTAGTCTTATTTAATCTAGACAGGTAGTTTGCCATGTTAGTCTGAAGTCAGGGCAGGATAGTACCTTTGAGCTCATTCAGGAAAGCATGAACATTTCCTTAGGCAGCTTGTTCAGAAAAGCATGATTTTTCTGTAGGCAACAGCCTACTTTCTCAGATGTGCTTGATGAAATAGGCTGCCACCTATGAAAGCTCTTGCTTCTCTCAACCAGTTAGTAGCACCATCCTGCCCCATCTTCTGCTTGTCATCATATCTAGAAGTTTCTTATACCTTTCACCTTTCAGACACTTCAGATAAGAAAAATTAGTGGCATTTTAAAAGAAGCTGATAGTGGTGTATTCAAAATTATTTTCATTATGTAGCACAAAAAAAAAAATCAATGAAATAAAAATGTTGGGGTAAAACTTAGCATATACATTTCTTTAGAACGAAGAGCAAAAAAAGATCAATTTAACATTACTTCTATGGCTTCTACTGATTTCTTCTACAAAACATTCGGACAAGAAAAGCAATTCTCAGCGTGTCTTTGAGTCATTTACACTGACAATGGATATTTTCCCCTCCATTAAAACTAATTTCCACATGCATAAAGACAATTACACCAAGCAGCATAATGGCAATTCATGAGCACACATATACAAAATCATCCTATTTGATATACGCATCAAAAATTTGGATATATTTTAGTTATATCTCACTTCTGTATTGACTCCATTTTATGCATTTTGTCGTCTTCATGAGTCTTGCCACAACTCAGATCGTGCAAGTTCTGTGGGGCAAGGATGACCTTTTTGCATATTTTCATAACCCCTAGCACAAAGGAGCCTTACCCTTGTCATTACCATAATACAAATTACTAAGCAAAGAGAACAATTAATTCACAAGAACGAAGCTGAAATACCTGAGCTCATATCTGTTAACTACTGCAGTCAGGTAACTATAAATTCATTAGCATGTAAATCCACCCAGGACAGATTATGGTTTAGATCAGGACTGTCCAACTGCATGCAGCCCCCACAGGGTTAATCTGCAATCCCCAGGATCTTTAGCTGGGTACTGCTGGAGTCTCTGGGTTTTCCCTCCCTTCTCTAACTTTGATTTCCTTTCACTTTCATTAACTTTCATTTCATTTCACCCCTGCCCCTAGACAGGGGGCAGTGCAGCACAACTCATGGGCCTGACAGAGACCAAGGCCAGGAAGCTCAGGGTGCCCCAGCAACCCCACACATTGCAGCATGGAGGCAGTGGCATGGTACATACAGCAAGAGGCACGTAGCCTGTATGAAGAGAGGTCAGGGGGCCTGCAGCCACCAGCCACTCAGAGGTTGGTCCACCCTTAGATCACATTTATCTACTACAGGTACCAAGGACTTGTCATCACTGTACCCTCTCCTTCCACTCTCTCGAGAAAATATTCCTTTTGCTTTTTTCACTGTCTAATATATACCTATGCACCTCCTAGTGTTCAAAATGTTTTGGTTTTGGAAAGCAAAAACCTTTTTGTAAGCCATTAGTCCTAGAAGTCAAATGATCCTATTACAGAAACAATGTAGTTGCTGTTTTTTAATTATTTTCCATAGCCATGCATGCAAAAAAACCCCTCACAACTACATAATAAATACCAGTCCAAATGCATTTTTAAATACTATCAGTAATTAAGGTCTTATTATATAATAAACCTTGTTATATAGAGAGTTGATTTCCATAATATTACCTTATTATTAAATAGCAAAGTACCACTGAAATGAAGTGTCTACTTACATCACTGATTTAAGTGGGATTTTATGAATAATTCATGGTTCCTGCATAAAACTGTGTATAAAAGACTTCAAATATATATTTGTCTTGCTTGACTTTGCAAGCTATTCTGGCAGAAACTTCACAAGGAACTAGTTTTACTGCAAACTGTTGGAGGGGGGTGGGGCAAAGGAAGTTGGTTACTATATAAACTCCCATTGCTATATAATTAATGATTGCAACATTGATTTCTCTGACTCTGTTTAGAAACACACTGCTTGGGGGAAATAACGCAATCATAGCTAGATTCTGTGAGAAGCAAATTGGTAGGGTATCTTCAGTACGAATACAAAGAGATTAGGAATAGTAAGAATGGGAATGAAACCATGTCATATTGTGCAGAAAGACACTACACAGTAAGAACAAGGCAATTCCTGACACATGCCACATATTTTGCCAGCATGCTGTCTGTATGAGTTTCAAAAGAAGGAAATTCAGCCCAAAAAGACCACCAGATTTGAACCAACAAAAGGCCAGGAAATTGAATTAAAGCTCTAATCTTAAAACTTACCCATTGTGTCAAGAATTTGACTCTCAGGGTGAAGACAGCATCATTCTGCAGTCTACTTCTCACCCTCCAATAGACAACTAACAGATAAGCCTTAATAAACTAGCCACAGAGGGTAACTTCTCAATGAAACTGTAACATTAATTCAGCCCTTTCTCAGTTCTACAGCTTATAGTCAAAACCTCAGGAAATTATTCTAAATTTAGATGCCTGCCGTCCTTCAGTGGGCATCTACAAACAAAAAAAAATGGATCCTTCACTTGTTCAGGCACCGCAGTCAGCCTACAATGTCTAATGATCTGTACCAAACAGATTAAAGTATGAGTGGAATTCTTCCCATATCTGACACAGTTTTCATATGGAATTAACACTTTAGTAGTATTTGTCTTTCCATATACCACTAACTTGATGGAATTAAATAAAAAAGAAAAATACAAAACCAAGAAGCATCCTCTACTTTGGTCAAGCTCCTCTGCACTTGGAACAAACTGAGACATTGGACTCCCTGTCCACAGACTGTCAAATTAGATTCCAATGCGATCAAAATAATTTTATATAGCTTTACTTCAAGAAAAAGACCCAGTTGGAAGCAATTATTAAGTCAGCCAAATACTGTTGCTTCCATGAATATGAATAAACTCCAATATAGGACACTACACTTCTGCAGATGCAGAACGATCTGATCATTCAGAGTTAATCTCTGCTGATAAATAAACTCTGCCATTCTTTAAAGGTTTTTATTTGCCTTCAGTTGCAACTCTGTGGGTTTTTTCCCCTTCATGGCATTATTTCCAAAATGGCCTTATTTATTTCTTCTCTTTAAACAGGGTTTGATCCTCAGAGAAGCCAATGGCAGGAAGGCCACTGATGTCAGTACACTTCAGATATGACCTGAAGGAGATGCATTTTGTTGCTGCCCTGAATTGATGATACAGTAAGTAGTACACATACTGGGATCAAAAGATAATCAACAGAAATTGTTTAGGGTTTATGAAAAGGAACATGTAATGCAATTTGTGTGACCAAGATCTGCATGTACTCAAGCCACACATTAATACATGTATGTATTCATGCAAATTTTCACACACGAAAAGATCCCTTCCATGCTCAGTATGGTTAAAGAAAAGGCCAGTGATGATTTATTTCTTTAAAAACTCTGGGCATATAAAAAGCTCTCTTTTCTAGAATAGTTATTACTCCAGCACTGCTGTTGCAATAACACAGGCAATAATCAATTTCAGCACCATCCAGTTGCAGCAGCTTTTTCAAGTCTGGTTGGTGAAGGCAAGCCGATTCACTTCCAACTTTTCCTTCACCGAAATGATGTACCTCTCTATGCAGCTACCCTGGAGACCGGGTGAGCTCGAGGAAAGAAGGTTCAGCTGTTTACTTCACTACCTCAGTCTTAAACTTCAGGGCAATATAAAGGGGGGGGGGCAGAGCTGCTTTGCGAACCGCTCACCTCGTTTCCTCCTTTGCTTCAAGCCCGCTCCTCCACGGAGCCTCACAACACCCGGCTAAAAACACCCGGGGGATGATTTACTCCGCAGCACCAGAAAGGCCCCTTTAAAAGCAGCGCGTTATTTTCACCCAGCCCAACCCATATCGGGGGCGGCGCGGAGAGAAGGTGCAGGTAAACCCGGCCCTCAGCAGCTGGCCGCTTCCCCCAGGTGCACAGCACACCCATTCCCTTGCCCGGGAAGCAGCCGAAGAGCCCGCTCGGCATCTGCCCTCCTTGTCCGCGGCCGTTCTGTCCGGGCTGCGCGGACTCGTCCAGCTCGCCCCGCCGGCAACAAGTTAAGCTTGGCTGCAGGGGCGGGGGCGCCGGGGACGAGCTTGGTTTCCTCAGCAGGCCCCACACGGGGTTTTCACTCGGCTCCTGCCACAGCCTCCGCTGCCCGAGCAGGGCGGGGATCAAAGACTTGTCTCCCCCACCCTCAGCGGCCGCGGGCAGGGGCAGGGCCGGGCGCCGCCGCGGGACACGAGCAGCCCGGTCCCGCGCGGCCGCGGCACCACGTTGCGTTTTCTTGTGAAACAGCGCCCACCTCAGGCTGTCGGGCCCTTCCCAGCCGCGCCGCGCCACACCGCACCGGCCCCGCCCAGCGCCGCAGGCTGAGCCCGCCTGGCTGCGGGCGCAGGGCTCCCACCGCCTCTGGTTAAGAAGCTTCAGGCTCACGGCAGACGCCGGGGAGCACCTGCGCTCTGGATGCAGCGCTGTCCCCACTCTCTTCCTGTGCACCTGTTTGCGCCTATTATTTGCCCGGGAAAGCAAGAAGCAGCCGCCCCCGTACGAGACAAGGCTCCACGCGGCCCCCGGGAGCTCGGGCTGGCGCGGGGCCGCGCTTACCTTCCTGCACCGCATGGAAGGGGTTGTTGGCTTCTATGAGCTTGATGGAGTAGGTGATCTTCTCGCTCTGTAAGATGTCGTCATTGAGATTCAGATCCGACACGGCCTGCTTGAACACCTCGTCATCCTTGGCGGCACTGCCTTCAAAAATGGCACCTGCGGGGGGAGTACAGTAGGGTTTTCTCTCCAGGGAGGCGAGGAACAGCAGTGCTCCCCCCCTGCCACCCCGTTGCCAGAGCATCCTCCCCTCCCCCCCGAGGAGTTTTCGATTCTGCCGGATGATTTGACACCGAAAGCATTGCAAAGTTGGCGACCATCCAAGAATTAGAAACGGTTTTCGAAAGAAGGGAGGAAATACCCCAGCGCCCTCGCTCCCGACTGCACACAGACATGTGCCGCGCAGGTAGAGCCACCCAGAGATCATCGCCCGAGCTCCCTCTTTGCCAGGCCCGGGCTGGCTGCAGGGTCCCTGCTGCAGCCCCACGCCGCGCTTCCTACCACGTCTCCCCTCGGGCTTGAATAGCAAACATTACAGGTAGCCAGGCAGTGAGGAGATGGGTTAGAAACTGAACCAACTTTTCCCTGCGTTTATCTCCTGCCCGCCTAGTTCGCTGTCTCGGTTGGACACCTCCCTCTCACACGGCAGTGTAACCTGAGCGCGTTCATTCCCTGCCTCGTGTTCATGCAGTTAAAAGTATAAACATCTGCCGGCCTCTTGTATAAGCTCTCTCGGAGGGGCTGTGCGGCTTTACTGCCTGGTTTTGTAGGCGCGGGACCTGGGCTCCTTTCTTCTTTTGAACCCAGATGAGCCAGCCCCGGCCCCCTCCTGAAAGCGCCCGCAGCTCACGCCTGTGTCCTCGGGGCTCATCGTTACGAGCCTCTGCCGCCTCCACTCCGCTCCAGCCCTCCTTCCCGGACACGGAATTTTGGAGGGACGTTAAGGTCGGGGTTTGTACAGGGCCCAGGCGGGACGGCAGGTCTCGCGGCGACATTTGCTATTTGCAGGCAGAGGAACAAATTTCAAGGCTGCCTTGCTTCCCTGAGCCAGCAGGAATCTGGACCCCACCCCCACAGCCATCTCCGGGTGTACTGAAACGGCCAACACCACAAGGCTAGAGTTGGCGTCAGAAGGAAGCGGGTGCCCGCGGGGCAGCCGGAATCCCACCGGTGCCAGGGGGAGGAGCAGCCCCTACCCCCCTCCCCCTCAGCTCGGGGGCGGGGGGCGTGCCTGAACCCGGCTGCTGCCTAGCGCCCGCAGCGCCGCCCCAGCGCCCGATGCTGCCAAGGCCGCGGCATCAGCGCTCAACAGGCCGCTCCAGATCTGCCCCTCTCTCACGCCGGCACCTGTGGTCCCTGGTGGGGACCCCCCCTCCCGCAGCAACTTGCTGCACGCACATACAAGCACATGCGCGCGCCCTCTCTAGAGCCGCACTCACCTCCCTCCCTCGTCGCCTGCGGGCGTCTCCCCCTGCCCCAGGCTTTCCCTCGTCGCCCCTGACAGGCAGGCCCCGGGCTTCCGCTACACGCGCCGCCCCCCCCCCCCCCCCAGCAGCCCGCAGCCGCGCGGCAGGGCTAATCCCTCTTCCGCAGCACCACCTTCGGCCCTGCGGGTCCCCCCCGGCACCAGCAGAAAGGTGACTGCGGCGCCTCCGCGCTGCCTGCCAGCCGGCGCCGGCCCCGGCCCCGGCCCCGCAAAGTTCCTCCCGCCCGGCCGGCCTGGAGCCCTGCCTCCCTGCCGGCAGCCCCGGGGCTCTGAGGAGCGCTCACCCGAGCCCGCCGCCGTGAGCGGGGCCGGGCCAGGAGCTATTCCTGCCCAGGTCCCTCCCTTCCCTCCGCTGCGGGCCGAGGGAGGACAAAGCCCCGCAAGCAAACAGGTCGCGGCCGGCCCGAGCAGTCTCCCCCGCCCCGATTCAGCCCCGCCGTGCGCTGGGGACCACCCCCCAGCCAACTTTGCAGTCAGGAGGCTTCAGCTACGGACCCCGGCTCTGGCTCCCGCCACACGACGAGGCTGCTCAGCCCGCGGCGCAGGCTCTCACCGATGTGGATGATGGAGTCCGCCCGCACCGACGCGCACTGAAATATCCAGGAGAAAAGCCAGAGCATCAGCACTTCCATCTCCAGCCTCTCGCGCGGCGCATCAGCCCGGGCGGCGGCGGCGGAAAACGCCCGCAGCGCGATGCCAGCGGCGGCCGAGCCGAGCCCCGCGGACTCCCCCAACCCGAGCGCTGGAAGAGGCCGGGCGCAGCTGGACTGAACAGACCAGGAGCCGGCGGCGGCGGCGGCGCTTCGGCGCTCCGTGTGCGTCTGAGCCCGGCTGGCGGCTGGCTGCTGAGGAGCCCCCCCCCCCCCCGCACCACGTGATTGCGGAGCCGCGCCGCTCGCTCCAGCCGCGCGACGCGCGCAGCCCCGGAGCAGCAATGACAGGCGGCGGAGGGCGCCGGGGGCTGTAGCAATGCGGGGGTAGGAGCCCGCCTCTCGCGCGGCCCCGTTCCCGTTCCCGTTCCCAAGCTGGCGGACCCTGGGGCTCGGAGGAGCGGTGAGGAGCACCTGGAAGCCCCGCTGCCCCCCTCCAGCTTCAGCCGTGGCAAGGGCAGCTGCAGCAACGGGGTCCTGCTCCCCCGGCGCAGACAAAGGGGACGCGGCCGGCGGGGGGGAAGAGGCCCTTGGGCGCCGCTGTCGAAATTTGCCGGAGGAGCCGAGGGCGGCGCGGGGGCAGCTCCGCAAGGGCCGCGCCCTCCCTCTGGTAAAAGCCGCTTTCCAGGTCCCCCCTCCCCGGCTGCGGGTGTCAGGTGTGGAGCGTGGCCCAGCAGGATCCTCACACCCGAGCTGGGGGGAGGGGGTGCATCAAAGCTGCCTTTTTTCGCGAGCTTTCAATGAAATCTAATTCATAAATGGGACATGCTCAGGCTCAGAAGACTAATTCATCCCGAAAACAAACGCATCAGTGATTGCAGCCATCCAAACGTGAGGAGCATTTCAATATGCCAAGGATCCAAAGAAAACAAATTCATTCAGGAGTCTGAAACGTAATTAAAACCACTGCCAGGAAAATGAGTTGACAGTGGGATGTTACTAAGACTATTAAGTCACTGCAGGGCTAAAGCATGAACTGCTTGAGCTGTAGGCATCGAAGGGCAGCATCAGGATAAGCAATGGCAGAACCAAGATGACTGGAGGCCGGCTCTTGCAAATGCAGAGTAAAGGAAGTTTTCAGGCCAGATCCTGCTTCCCAGTGGGACTAAGGCTCCTAGCAATTTCAGCAGGATCAGGATCTAGCCACTACCTGCTTGATCTCGGGGAATCTGTCTACAGACTGCATACAATGGGCTTTTCTAAAACTGAAGCTACACAACACTTGAATGGCTGATTTTCCCATCATCTTTTACACCATCAAGCTCATGTCAGAGTACATATTATAATCTATTCTCTTGTACAGTTCTTTGAAACCGGGGTTGCTCCACCTCTGCAAATGCAGACACAATTGTCGGCGGGGGGTGGGTTCTGGTCTCAGCCAGGACCTCTAGGGACCACCAAAATATGTTTAAAAGGAAACAAACGAAAAAGAATCAGCTAGCCAACTAAGTGACAGGGGAAGTCCATGCACAAACTATGGCAAATGCATGAAAGCATCCCATCCCAACAAGGAGTAGGGAAAGAAGAGAGCCCAAAATATTCCAGAACAGGCCAACTAAAACAGATTCCAATAAAAAAGTATGCATTTGTCACAGCTAACCAAATTGAGAAAGGAAAGTAATGCTTAAAAGAAAGATCTCATTACTTACTTACTATCATGTCTTCCATAAAACCAGCTTTAAAATTTAAGCAGCTATAACAGACCCAGAGCTCAAACTGAAACTTCTCAAACTGCTAATGTCCCAAACACGGACCCGTACAACACACTGATTTCAGCACCCTGGCCGCCTTAACATAAAAGGAGAGGTAGAAGAAAGACAAAATCTTGCAGCCACACAACTGGAGGTCACAGCAGCTTTGTGTGCAAGTAGAGGTCTGGGCAAGCAGAGCTCAGTGCAGGACTGGGACTCTGTGTGGACTCATCAAGTCTCCCAAGAGCTCTGCAAAGCTACCCATGAAAGAGGAGAGGTAAGAACATATAAGATAGTATGTCCTTGTATACAGAACTATTATTGGCTTTAATTAAAATCCTGTACTTGGAGAGCTCACAAAATCAAAGCCTTAATGACAACCACTTCTTTAAATTTTGATTTAAACCCAACTTTTAAGATTATCGGTACAGCTTGCATTTTACTTTGCTTGAATTACTTTGTTTTTGTGATGATATTTACAAAGGGAAACAAAAACATCTTAGCACTACAGGTCACAATTTATAAATGGAACTCAAGGAATTTTAAGTTCTTTAATTTTAAGTTCTTCCATTCATCACCTGCAATCAGAAGAGCACCGTATTTTGCTATTATTACACATAGCTCAGCCACAGCACTTACACACTAATAAATAAATCCACTTCCTGGCATTTTGCATTTTAAGAATGTTATGACTCACCATGTTATTCCATCATCACTGTATAGGGACAAATCATATGTGTTATGATGTGACGTTTGGATTTACTGTGCAAGTGGAAGATTGGCGTATCATTAGAAATATGTAACGTAGCTAATAGTACTCAGCACTAGCTGCTACTCAAAGAACAATACCTCAGTGATAGAGATGGTGCTGTGTGCCATTCTAACAGTTCAATTACTTGTGAATACCACCGTGGTGATTTTAAGCTAACCCATCATGAGGTATTGCTGTACTTATTTCTGTTGGCAGAATGAATGTGGAATGGAATCTGCACTGAATGGCTTTTGCTACTGTATCAGCATGGTTTGAGTGAAGCTCTGAAAAATTCATTGCAATTAGAACTCCTGAATGTCCTAGAAAGGTGAATTGAAAAGCTTACAAGTTACTATATTCAGAGAACTGATCATCCTGACTCCATCTTTCTTGTCACAGGAGAAGCCAACACTGAACTAGAGTCTGTCCTCTTGTCCTAAGGACCTCACCAGCATCAGCATAATGTTGTATCGAGCATAGTGCATGCACAGCTGCTGCACAATGGAGAGCTCAGCAGTAGGGCCGTGTGAAGCTTCAGTCTCCGATTCAGTTTGGCAGAGATTCAGCCCAATTCGGTGGTCAAATCTCCAAATCCGAATTGAATCACAGGACCCTTTAATCTCTCGAGATCTAAATGACAACCCTCCGAATCGGAGAGATTCGGAGATTCAGACAGAGACAGCTTTAAACGTTTTTTCAATATACTTCTAGGTAACAGGTGGCTCGTGAAAGCTGCAATGCTGAAGTGCATGGAGTGTCCCACAGAAGCACAGGGGGGTGGGGGGGCAGCGTGCTTGGCAGCAGACCCAGAAGTGAACCAGAAACACTTCCGGTCCACTTCTAGGTTCTCCAGGGAACATGCTGGGGGGACCCAGGGTCCCCCTGCAGCCAAATTGCGGAGCTGGGGAGGTGGGGGGGCAGTGCACTCCCCGGGAAACCCGGAAGTGGACCCAGAGGTACTTCTGGTCCGCTTCTGGGTTCGCTGCCAAGCACGTGGAGGGTCCCCCTGCACTCCTGTGGGATGCTCCATGCAGCCCAGCATTGCAGCGATCACAAGCCGCACCTACTACCTCAAAGCATGTAAAAAAAACTTTTAAAGGTATGTCTATGTCCAAATCACTGATTCTCTGAATCATTGATCAAATCTTCAGATTCACCCAAATCAAATCAGGGATGGAGATCTGCATCAAAGAATCGAATCACTGTCCCTGATTTGGGCTGAATCCAAATCAAGTAGGTCCTACTTCGCATACCTCTACTCAGCAGTAACACCAAGTAGAGTTTTTTGCAAAGTAGCAGTTTAGGACCAAAGTAAGTATGGTGTCTTCCTTCATCCATCCACCTTTTTCCCCCCAACTGTGGCTGAACCAAAATCACCCCCAAATGAAGATTGGGATGTTTATCCCATTATTCTGTCAGGGCTTCATTGTAATCATAGTTGCTTCTCGTCCCTCCAATGTAGCTACTGCCCTCCTAACCCACCCCCCTGTTGACTTGCCCTACAAGTTACCTCTAATTCCACATACATCAAGTTCCTTCACACCCTCCCCTCTTCTTCCACTGTCCCTTGCATTCAACCCTGCTGTCTGCTGTGAAGAAAAGCAGTTCACCTCCCCATCTACCATCAGAGTATTCTGTTTATCATAGAATCTGGAAGATCGTCTAGCCCAAGCCCCTGGTTAAGGCAGGCTCATTTGCTGACTAAACCATCCCACTCAAGTGTCTGCTAAATGAGTATTTGCCAGCTGTGGGGCAGATACCAAAGTAATGGGTTAGCCAGTTTTCTTACCATCATCTAACTTCCCCTTAGCTGGGAAGACTAGCTACAAAAGAGAGTTTATGGACTAGCCACTGTCCTCCTGATGACAATCCCTGGCAATCCCATCCTAACACACTAAAGGGGCAGAGTAAGTTGCAGAGTAACTTTAATGTTTGTGCAGCAGGTAAAGGCCAAAGCCTATCCTTCAGGATACATCTACCAGTCCAGGAATACAGATTTACAGCGGGCAATAAAATTACAGAAGTTCCTCACAGGTTTTTTGACATTCTTGATTAAGTTGTTGTGTCTCTACTAGCCAAGTGAAAGTTTGTTATCATTTATATACTATTTAAAATAACACGTCTTTTAAAATACTTCAAAAATTGCAGTTTGTGTATTGCTTCCCAGATTTAGACCTAGTTTCATTTGGCAGAGTATAAACTTGTTCTCACTAAGCACATCTACACAAGATGCTACATCGCTGTAGCAATATGCTATGGCAACGTTGTGTCGGCAGGCACAAACTGTGATGCTGCAGCTACATCACCACAGCAATACACTCCCTCACTGTAGTGCATTGCTACAGCAATGTAGCAGCTAAAAATAACCATGTTCCACTAGCAAGATGCAGTAACAAAGGTACCATGGGGCACATGTAGACGTACCCACTGTATATTTGATTTAGTTCATATACATCTTAAATTAATTCTATCAATTCAATATTTATTGCATCTCAACCTGAAGTATATTCCTAACCTATCCCACTCTTGAAACTTGACCTCGCAAGTCCTATTTTTGGAGGGGAAGGTGCAGGGGAGACAACATCTTTAGCATAGGCTGTCTTCTATGGACTATCCAGCCTCCCATATTCTAACTACATAAATAGACCCAAATCAGCCTGTCTTTCAGCACTGGTGAATTTAATTTCGATCTGTGTAGTTTGAAAAACACAACAATGCAAAGAAGACTTAAAAGGAGCATAGGTATTCCCAAATCAACGTGTTTCTTATAGAGAGGTCTATACATGATAGAGTTTTTTAAACTGAGGTTTTAAACCTTCAAAAATAAGTATTTTCAACGCAGAGGTACAGCTAGTATACTCCTTATTTGACAAGTATACTGTGCTGTTGTCTCTTTTTGTCAATAATATAGTTAATGTCATGGAGTGCTAATTTCCAGAAGATCAAAAGTCAGCCATTCAGTATGATAGAGGGTTATCTCAGATTTGGATACACTCCAAAGATCTCTCAGTGTTCTTAGCTACAGAAAGACTTCTTACGGTTTCAGAATAGAGCTCCCATCTTCCGTATTAGCATGTTGCTTTTTGTTATATTGATTTGTTTTGATTAGTCCAAGAGGCCATATGGTACATTCTGTTCCCTGATGAGGAAGGGATAATTCCTAATAATTTTCACTGTAAATAGAAATGTTTGAATACTTAGGTATGTGTTTGAGGAGGTGGATACTGTTCCCAGTTTTTGATGCATAAATACACAGAGATGCAAACCCAAGATGGAAAATTATTACTCATCTATTATTTGATGATAGCCATTTACCATGATAATCGCTAAATTTCTTAATTGCACTTGAATTAGCTAAGAGCAAACAAATATGTCATTCTCCTCCCACCTAAGATATTTTCCTTATATAACACTGACTATTACTCAAACATTCAGTGGTGCTGAAACCTTCAGGAAAAAAGTGACAGAATCACCCATCCTAGTATTTAAATGTAAGAAGCCACCCCCCCAAAATTAGTTGTTTCAAACCAGGTGTCTAAACCCACTCTAAGGCAACTAAGCAGTGGGATCCAAATTTCATTCAATTTAATAGAAAGATTTCCACTTCCTGCGGTGGACTTTGGAGCTTAATTTAAATAAACAGCCTGATATTTAATAGTGTTGCATATATGATTCACAGAGAAGAAGCAAACCCCCAAAGGAAAGTCCCCCATTATTATATACAGTTTATTAGAGGAAACAGATTAATACCAAGAGATTTCATGTGAAACCATTGTTTCTACCTAAGAATCTGTTGTGTTTTGACACTTGCCCCACCTTATATAGATATTCCATTATGAATAATTTACCAGTTACGGAAAAGATAGGGTCCATCTTAAAAAGAAGAAGAAATCAGTGTTCAAATCTGTTTCCAATAATAACACTGATTTACTCCCCTAGGATTGATCAGCATTGGTTAGTGTTGATGTGAAATGATATTTCTCCTGTGTTGCTAGATATGCTTGGTAATCTAGCCAGGGTTCACTAGAAATTTTCAATAAAATCAATTTTCATCAAAAAGTAAATATTTACAGGGGAAAAAAAACACTTTCCACATATAGTGATGGGGATGGTATGTGAGCTAAAGAGAGACCAAAATCAGAAGAGACAAAGAGAAGAGGATCACTAGAAGCAGTCCAGCCCCAGTTTTCTCTGGGACATTGGACAAGTCACAACCCTGCTAATTCCTTCGTTTTAGCCATACTAATCCACTGCTAACTGCCTTAAAGTGGCAGTGTTAATACAGGATCAAGTTTTATTAAATAGGAAGTGAAATTATTAACTTTCTTGACCGGTTTTCAACAGCTAAATTTAAGTACTAATACAGTTAGCAGCTGTCTCAATGGGCAGTTTTTCTAACTGATAGGTCCCTCTGGACTTGAAATGCTGCGTTTTGTTTCAGCAAGGTTCCAACACCCATGTCACAGCCATTTGTACAAAGCAATGGTATATTTGCTTTTCACTGACCAGAGAACTTTATTAAAATTAATGACCATAGCACACATGTAGCAGAAGGAGAATATACCCCCAAGGGATTTTTATTTTCTTCTGTACATGAATGCTGTTCTCATCAAGTTCAGCATTTACACCATTGTTCCAATAATGGGTGAAATGAAGGTTTTATAATAGAAACATCAGCCTCACTTATATTGTATGCCTGACTTCAAAACGTAGCTTTGAAAAAACCTTGGGTTATTGTATTTCTGTCTCCAAGAATAAAAGAATCAAGCCAACCAGTATGTTTAATTATCATGATATTTCTTAAATGCAACATTGAAAAATGGAGGCTTTTTTTAAAGGAAAGTGTGATCTAGCAGTTAGAACAGGAAAACATGAACTCCTGGACTCCTTTCGCACCTGAGTCATGGATTTATTTAATGACTAATGGAGTGGAATATTGCATGATTGCTGTATCTGAATCTTAATTCGAGAGCAAACCTGGATACAAAGTTCTTTTTAGTTACCTCATAAAGTCAAGTGTTCTATTGCTGTGGTAGGGCCTAAGAGAGGCCAGTTTGGGGTACTTCTCACCAAACAATTAATAATAATTAGTTCCCTGCTTGTGAATAGCCAACCACTATTTTCTATTAGCTGTTTTTCAAATACTTTCTACAACAGATCTTCAACTATAGCACAGTAACTGCAGTGGTTAGTGTTGATATGAAATGATGTTTCTCCTGTGTTGCTAGATATGCTTGGTAATCTAGCCAGGGTTCACTAGAAATTTTCAATAAAATCAATTTTCATCAAAAAGTAATATTTACGGGGGAAAAAAACACTTTCCACATATAGTGATGGGGATGATATGCGAGCTAAAGAGAGACCAAAACCAGAAGAGTCAGTAGTTCAGTGTTCGAAGCACTCACCTTCCCACATGCTGACCATTCAGGTTCAAATCCCTGCTCGGAATCAGGCAAAGCATGAGCTTAACCTTGTTCTTCTGCATCCTGGATCACTTTGCTATCCACATGTGTATGTTTTCATACATACTCTTTTTCTACCATTTTTCACAGAAGAAAAAAATATCCTTAAGAGATTGTTATTGTCCCAATGCAGAATGGAAGGAAGGCAAAGGCGGGGAAAGTGTCTAAAATTTCAAGTTTCCACACAATAGGAACAATTTTTTCTGTCCAGTTCTAGGCCTAGGTCACACAGAAATGTTTGTTCCTTGAATGCATAAGCAGAAGTCTGTCAGGGTTCCAGTGTCAATAGGAATTCTAATTCCAAATTGATTTTCCACAAGTATTCTATGGTATTCATTTAAAATTAGCTTGTCCATAAATACTCTGCCTGTGAACTCATTCACATCCTTTTCAATACTTTAGATCACATCTCAGTGGAGATACTGTATTGTCCAATATCTCCCCATGCATTCACCAACTCTTTCCCATTCTTGATCACATAGACACATTGTTCATGTGGAAAAATAAAAACATTTAAATAACTTTTCAGTTGCCTTCTAAAATGGCTTAGCTGTGTAGAGACAGGATATCTAAAATGGCACAATTACCTAGCTCTAGATATGCCACTGTTTGAGTACCATTAAACTGCAATATCCATAGAACAAAAACACCAAAGCAACCAATTAGTTTAAGTCAAGAATTCCAAACAAGACTCAGACTTGCTGTTTGTAGTGTGTGCCCAGCCTCTGTGGGGTGAGATGTACAAGAATTCTTAATATCACTTGCCTTCAGGACCAATATTAGGCAGTGTCTGGAGATGGAGCTAAAGACATTTTTCCAGAACAGAACATACATTCTCTCCAAAACCAGGTAGGTTCAAGGTTAGAAAGCTTCCGCCCCTCATCCCTGTCCTCCCTTTCCCCCCCCGAAAAAAAATTTGATTGCCCTCTTAGTCAACTTAAAGGAAACCAAAAGTACTTGCCACAAGTACCTCTGGAGGCAAAAGTGGAAAGCCTTCTATCCCACTGTCATTAAAAGCAAGTAATGTTTTAAGCATCTAAGACTCACAGTGCATGCTCATTAAATAAAAGTAAGGCAATTTATAACCAGACTCAGAAAAGAGTCTGACAAATCAATGTGACAAGCAGTACCTTCTATACTGTCTAGGCATGAGTCACTTAATTGCTTGATATACCAGGTCCATAAGTGAAGCTAGTACTTATTCACCTCATTATTAGACACTACAGAGCTTTGAAAATGTCAATCTATGATTTTATTTAAGACTCAACAACACTGGTCAAAAGAATAAGTTTTTGTAATACCAGTATATATACAGGTATGTTAATTTACTTTTGATTTATTTTTGCATTATGTTGTACAGATGCTTATAGTTCATATTACTTTTGTTGTGGTGTTATTTTCTCACATGTGGCTACATTATGCACATATTTGTAAGCAATTAATTTGATTAGGTCCCGCTTACACTAGTGGCAGGATATGTCCCTTGCATAGGGACTATAAGGCTTACTTTTACTGGTGTTACTCCAGCAAGTCTTCTCTCACCCTGAGTGACTGGTGCCTCCCGAATCTGGGGGGGCACCTGCAGAAACTGCTGATGGCGGCAGCTCCGTCAGGGTGAGCACCAGCCCTGCTGACAGCATAAGTGTCAGCCATCAGGGGGCCCTGTTGGGGGCATGGGGGGGACATGTGCACCCCCTACCAGTTGCCTATGCCTCTCACTTACACGGGCATGACTGAATTGAGGTAATTCCAACTACTTCAGCAGAGATTTATACTCAAGAGATTTCTGTTCCAGTTGCACTAAGCACCTCATAGTTACACAACTGGGAGGGGGGGAAAAAAGCTTTAAAATCCTTGTTTTTAAAATTGCAGAAGCTACTCCCTTCCTTCCCCTCTCCCCCTCCTCCCCATACCCCTGTTCCCTTTACTTGCTGCTGAGTTCTTGGTTGCCAGGTATTACACCTTCAGAAAAAAGAGGCTTGTATTCTTGAGAGAGAAATATATTGAATTCTGGCCAGTTAGAGCAGATGCAGGGAGAGATGTCCACTCTCTGGAACTATGGTCAAATACTACCACATACTGTTTGGGCTCAAACTCTGAAGCAATACCCAAAACTGCTTTTAGAAGGGGAGCTCACATTTACAAAATTATAGACAACATACAAGTTTTATAGTACAAAATCATTACAACAATTACATTTCTTCTTTTCTTTCAGGATTCTTCCATACTCAAAGAGTCCCCAGTTTATTTTACGCTGCCTTTTTTCCTGTCATAATAAAGAGTCCCCATATTTTGTCAACTTCCTTGGGATCTTACTACCTCCATTCCAAAAGAGATTGAAATTACTCCATTTACTTCTTGCATCCTGGGACTTTATTATGGCCAGTGCTTTTGCTTCTAAGGTTAGCAGAATTTCCTAGCTTATTCTTCCTTATACCAGCCCCTCTGCAATGGATTTCTTGTAGCAAAGCCAAAAGCCATGTTTTGCTCATTCTGATTTGCATATTCTTTCACTCAGTAGTACCTCATTGTACTAGTTCTTCTGGACAGTTCAAGACAAACCAATCAGTTTTGTTGCCAAACGAATACAAATACCATTTCTCCCCTTTCTGGAGCTAGCCTCATTCCAGTGTTCCTTCTATAGCCACCTCAGTTCTTTAACTCAAGAACACATACAAAAGCACAAGAGATTGGTCACAAACAGAGATTATTATACTTCCATGGCTATAAATTTATGGCACAGGAAGCATCACCTTGAGTTGTACCTAATTCAAACACCCATCTTGGAAAGATGGAGGGATGCAGTTTCCAAAAATCTGTTGGGGAAAGGGAACCATAAATAAATGGAAAGGCTGGTTTTGCATTTTTGAAGAGGTGAAAGGGTCAGAAAATGCCAGCTGGGACAGACCATATCTTTTCATAGGGAAAAAAAAGATTAATATCCTGGTTTGAAACCTTTGAATGAGCATTAAAATTGTCCAAAAAAAGGTTTGGAATTTTTTTTGGGGGGGGGAGGTTTCAATGGTTACAGAATGAAAAGTTTTAGGTTCAGTAAAAACAGAGGCAGAAGTCAAAATACCCATCTGGCAATTATTAAACAATGTTTCAATTGACCCAATTCAATGTTTATCTGGGAGGGAGGGTGGCCCCAAGTTAGGAAGAGGAACATTTTTGAAATCTTAAAAATTCTCATGCAACAGGAAAAGTATTCCCCAGCTAGCTATGGTATGGAGCTTTTCCCTGGTGGCATGACTTTTTAAGAGCCAGAGAGAAGGTAAAATATTAGCTTCAAGTAGAATTCAACTTATATTGTTGTGGTTTACCACACCTGCTTCCCAGCCTTTGCTCACCTCTTCAAAAGCTGAGGGGCAAAGGGCTTGTATAAGCTGTCCCTCCACCACACAAGTCCTGTATTTAGTTTGATTCTTTCCTCTTGCCTCTGAACCCTGAGCATCTTAATCTAGGAGGCAGGATAGAGTGGTACCTTATAAACTAACTATTTCAGAGAGGTGTAAGCTTTGAATAGCTTTATTTGTCAGATGCTATGTTGCTTATGGAGGCTTTTGCCTTTCTCTGCCCTGCTTTCTGCCCAGCTTCAAACTAACATGGCTAACTACCTCTCTCATCTTAATCTAGCAGTTCAAAAATGCCCTTAAGTATATACACCTGTATTTTCAGTCCCAGAACTCATAAACACTAAAACCTCAAGTACACAGTATCCTTCATGGTAACATGTTACAATATACTTAGACTCTTTTTCAAGGCCTGTTTGGAATGCCACCTCTGAGTGAGGATTCCTATTAATCACCTACACTTTTGATAGACTTACCCTTTATAAGCCATTTATGTTTTACCTTCCACTGCTTATTTGCATTTTTAGAGTTTTGGCTAAGACTGGCTTCCTTTCAAAGAGCAACTCACCTAAACTCAGAGAACAAAGAAGCTATGCAGTGACACTTTTGTAAAGTCACCCAAAAGGAGTACCAAGGAAAGGGATATTCATCCATGACATTTTCAGGACTCTCACTGGAAGCAGGCTTTTACACAGTGAGGAACAATTGAAGGCACATTCTGCACCCTTCATCCCTTATACCTACCCCAGTCTCAGCTGAACTCACAGGTTACACCCCTAAGCAAATACTGGCTAGTTAAGAAAGACAAGCTCACACCCATATTTCCATCAGCCCCTCTGTGTAACCTAGATGATCTTGATGGCCACAACAAACAGCAGTGATCTTGCAAAGAACAGGAGCAAATAGGCTCCAGGGGGATGCAGGAAATCTTTGAGACAACTTTGTATCCAATTTAGGTAGGTCCATCTTGGAGCTCCCTGAGGCTGCACAGTTTACACTGTAGGGCATGTGTCTGATAGGCATATTTGGTTCTTCCACATCAGCAGTTTAACTAGGGCAGGTCAACCAGGGCAGCCACTCCAGGCTCTAACTTGGGGTAGGGGGAAAAATGGCTGCTGCCACAGATACATAAGTTGCACCAGCAGTGATAGGGGCAACTGCAAATCACTGCTGCCTCTGTGTGTGGTGGCTACTTTGGATCCCCAGCCTCATGGGTATATCTTGGTTCCACATAACAAGAAACTAAAATCAATTGAGGCTGGGGCTACCATTCTTGAATTGTGATTTACCGCTAAAACCTCGTGGTTGTACCAAATCCTGCTGTTCCCCCTCTCAGGCCAGTCAAGTTTTGTGAAGCTCTCTGGATTCATTTGCTAAGTCTTCTCACTGTTGTGTTAATACCTATCCAGTTTCCTTCTGAAAGCATAGCATAAAATATTCTAATTCTTCAAGCCAGCTATGAGATATCTCCATATTATACAAGTGACATGTAACATATTCCCTTAAGGAATATGTTAGTGTGATCTTTTAGAAAATTTCTAGTTTTTCCTCAAAGACCAAATAGCTTCTGATGCATTTTTCCACTATGGAGCTTATAAAAATATGCATCTCTGCAAACTCATGGTTCCTGGTATATAGCATCTATTCGTAAACAAAGACTTGAAAACCAGAGAATATGTTTAGGGTACGTGCAGACCCTGACATTTGGATCAGTGTAACAAAGTTTAGGCCAATCTAACTGCCAATCTGCACATTCAGGGAGGTTAAATTAGGGAAAAATGGTGGGCCCAGTCTAAATTAGTTTACCTGAGGAACTAACTTAGCTAAGGAATGGGTTAGCCTCACCTAGTGAATGTCAACACATGTTTGGAGCAGAGCCCTGAAGCTGGGAAAGTCCAACCATTCACCCCAATCTTGGGGCTGTGTTCTTCCTACCTGCACCTCCAACCCTGACTCTGAGTACCCTTAGAGAACATCCTTCATTCTCAATGCCTAACAACTACTTACAGCTGGCAAATTCAAGACTAAAAAGGTAATTGTCCTCTCACCAGCACAAAGTTTGGTTTTTTTCCAGGCCAATGTACCCAAAACTAGAAAAATTCAATATGAAAGGAATAATCTAATAATTACCTGTATTTCAAGTGAGTTTGAAAGAAGCTCCTCTTATCACGTGAGCTACAATGTCATAACAATGATGTTTCATGTAAAAGTATGCCTCTGTAGCAAGACAAGTGGAATTTAGTACAGAAGTGGGATTTAGGCAGTGAAATAATCCGAGAAGAAAGTTACTTTACATTACAGTCCAGGCTGCCAGTTGCAGCTGCACTTTTTTTCTGAAATCCCAGGCCTTCTATTGCAATCTCACTGCCTCTCCCCTCCTGCTTTGCTCAGGTAGAGCAAGCAATGTGCCTGTATGAGTGCAAAGCCTGGGGAGCTAGGAATTCTGCTTAATAAAAACAAATACATGGAGCCCTTCAGACCTACCTACCACTAAGTGGGGTACCTCAAATATATACTTCCTTTCTCCAAATCTAAGCCTTTTGTTAGCAAACATTTTTAGATACTGAGCTTCTAGTGAGAATGCTACATCATGACACTCTAAGGCTAGTCACTCAGGCCCACCCTGGAACCCTTCTTTGTTATATGCCTGCAGGTTGAGGTTGGGCTTGGAAGATTGCCTGGTAGTGATACAGCAATTGCTTCCCATTTCTTATGACAAAATGGCCATGTTTCTCACCTTAAGGACAAGCTGTGTGCATGCATCTGTTTCTCCCTCTAGAATATCTGACAGTCAAGGCAAAACAAATCCATAGCTTCTCATACCTTTCTTCTTATTTTATGTTATTAATTATTATTTCATTGATAGTCTCTATCACATTGTACTGAGTTTTGAGTTTAGGCCTCGGAGGATGCAAGTTTAAAATGGTAACACATGTTTTTATATTTAAATCTCAGATTTAGAAGTACAGAAACCAAAAGGTAGAGTTATCTGCAGTCATAGGTAAATGACATGATCCTTTATAAAAATAGCAACTAGGGCTGTGTGAAACTTCTGTCCCTGATTCAATTCAGCAGAGATTAAGCATGATTCCATGGCCAAATCTCCAAATCCAAATGAAATCAGAGGACCTTTTAATCTCTCCAAATTGAATTGGAACCCTCCGAATCGATTCAGAGAGATTTGGACATAGATACAGCTTTATATGTTTTTTCTACATACCTCTAGGTAGCAGGGGCTCTTAACACTGCAGTGCTGGGGCAGATGCAGCATCCCATAGAAGCATGGGGGGCTCTCCAGCACATTCAGCAGCAGACCCATAAGTGGACCAGAAGAACTTCCAGGTCCACTGGGGAGCACCCCGGCGGCCCCTCATACACCTTCCCAGCTCAGCAACTGGTGTTTCCTGGGTCTGGGGTGGGGGGGGGGGAGTGGGGAGGACACCTGGGGTCCCCCTGCAACTGATTGCCAGGCGGGGCAGAGTGGGGGGGGCACGGGGGGAGGTCCTGTGTGCTCCCCGGTCCACTTCCAGGTCTACCGGAAGTACTTCCAGATTTGCTGATGAGCAAGCTGGAAAGCCACCTGTGCTGCTGTGGACCGCTCCATCTACTCTAGCACTGCAGTGATCACAAGCCATGTTACTACCTCAAGGCATGTAGAAAAAAACTTTTAAAGCTGCGCCTATGTCCAAATTGCTGATTCACTGAATCAACATGGAATCGAATTGGGGACAATGATCTGAGTCAACTGGTTGAATCACTGTCCCTGATTTGGGACAAATCCAAATCCAAATCAAATTTCACACATCCCTAATAGCAACCATTCCATTGATGTAACGGTTATTAACCAGAACTGTTTTTCTATAACACACACAATTGGATACCACCTGAGGATGAAAGAAGATAGCATAGTGATTATTACTATAAGCATCTGGGTATTGATTTGGGAGCAGAACAAAATTTATTATGTGGATTACCAGTTTCCTTGAGTTTATGACCAGGCTGTGATCTAACTAAATAAACCATTTCTGTGTCCTTTTTATGGATTTTATTAAAAAGTATACTTGCTTGCTCCAACATTTAAGCTAGCATGTTACAAAACTAGTTTAATTAGTTTAGTAAAATCTTAGTAAAGATCAAATAATGTAATTATCAAATAAAAATGAAATCAATAGGCTCAAATTACTGAGGCACTAAATTAATGTAGCAGGTAATCAAAATCAAATTATAAGGTTGATGCTAGAAGAAATTACTTTGTATTAACTTGTATTGAGAGATTTTAAGAAGGAACCAGTTTCTTTTCAATCTAAAATCCTTACCAGTAAAGTATTTCTAGGGCATCAGAATGGATGCTTATCTTCAACCCTAGCCAAGAAAAGTTACCTCATACGGGTGGTGGAGTCCCACTGTTTGTCTTTATGAACTATAGCTTTGAGTGTTTTGCAGCAGCTCTGTTATAAGGCCTCCTCTATAAACTCCACTGCTGTTGCATGCTATTGGGTGCTGGTTATAGTTCCTTCTACCCACCCCCATTTTCACAATATCACAGAAACTTTCTACAGATTCACATGCAGGTGATGATTAAAAAAATAATCACACAACAGTTTTGGACAACATTCCCTTTTAACCCAGATTAAATTGGTATAATTTGATGACAGGTTGCTCTTTAAGGAAACTAGTAATGAAACTACTCATACATACACAATTAAAAAAAAGTAATATAAAGGTTTCCATTCAGAAACATGGGTAAAAACCATACAGTTCAACCTTCTTCTACTTCTTTAGCCTCCAAAACAAGTACTTGTAATCAAATGGCAAACCAAGTCAAAGCCTGAGAGCCAGAAGATAACAAATTCCATGATTCACTAGTGACTTTTTTGGGGAAGATGAATCTATGCCAAGGTATCACAAAGAACTGCTGTGAACGTGAGAAAAGTGTATACATGCATATAGCCTACACATGACTTAGCAAAAACAGACAGGCCCAGATGAACTAAGGAAGCTGATATACTGTAGAAGAGACAGAATATTTAAAACACACATCACTTCTATGCTCAGAAGTACACTCTTAACTTGTCAGGTGACTTGCCTATTTTTTCTTTTAACAGAATGTTTTGGCCCATTTTATTCTGCTTTGCTAACAGTAGTATGTTGCTTTCAACTTATAAGAATTAAATATTAAGAGAGTGTTATAGTGAGGAAAAGTGTCATAGCCTTACACCAGAGGATCTCATAATGATGGGATACAAGATAATAGCCTTAAGGCTACAGGTATGAAATACATGGTTTTTATAACATCCTTCATGATTGATTTTTCTGCATTCCAAATACTCCATAACGATTTTTTGACATTTCTGCTGCACAGCTGGTTTCACCATCCATAAGCAATCTCTGTCTACCTGGTAGTAGTATTATTTCAAAAGCAATCACTTTCACTGACTTTCAGCTAAGGCCGATGTTAAATCTAATTGCCAGTTACCACCCTCCCTTCTCGAAAAAGAAAGGCTGATTTCCAGCTGTTTGAAATTCATCCTTAGAGTAAAATACAATGTAATCACAGTGCCAGTATGTATATATTATAGGAATATGAGCAGCAGAAGGCAAAAAATGTGGGTGCAATTTGCATTCTTGGTGTTCAACTTAAATGTTAACTCACAAATGAACACAGCCTTGTAATAATACTGTGAATGTTACAAACAGAATTACTAGTAAGAGGCAAAAAAGGTATTAGTTGGCTACTTAGGATTAATAAATGTAGCTAACAGCAAAGGAATAATATTCTTGCAATATGCTCATTATGTACTTGATACTCTCTATTTATAGGACAATGAAACATTGGGTTTATAAAATGCCATCTGTTGGTTTCTTTTCAATGTATGGGATTTCTGACATTTCAGGAGCTGCAATCCAATGATAAGAATGCTACAACAAGCATTCTTTGGTTTTGAGCACTTATGTTATTAAACATTAAGAGGAATTTTGGATAATTTACTGTATAGTGTATTTTCCATCTTCAGAATCTAATCTATTTGAAGTAATTTACAGTTTTGATGAAAGTAATACTGATCAGCCATCCAAACAGCATCTCACATACACACAGGCACACACAATCATATATACATGCACATATACAATGATACATGGCAACAACCCACATATAGCTTCATTCTTTGATCTCCAGAAGAGAAGGCATCTCTTATAGGTCTACAGCTACTATAGGAAAATAGATGCTATTCCTTTCATTATTTAAAGGGTTTTTATTATTATTATTATTATTATTATTATTATTATTATTATTAAAGCAAGCTTGCACATATTACAGATGGAACAATCAAATATAAAATAGTCAATATCCCAAGAGACATTTGGCTATTCTTTCATCAACTGTTAGCTATTAAAACAAGATGCTTATAATTCAGGTTAATATTCCAGTACATCAAATCTACTAAGTCTATCACTGTCTTCTATACTTAATTAACTCATCAGAAAGGTCTCATTTTTACAGTTTAGTTCCCCTTTAATTATAAACTGCTGTTTTTATGCAAAAATAAAATTGGGATTGTAAAATTGGGATTGATTGTTGTTATTGTTTTAAATGTGCTACTGTGTATTCATTTTCATATTAAAATTGGAAGGGATTATTCCACCAATGAGGGAGTAATTCTGATTACTGATTACAAGAGTTGAAAATGCTTAGCCATTCTCAGGGAAAGGATCAAATATTGGAAGGAGTATTAATTGAATAATACCTTAAGGGCAAAAACTTGTCTTCCAAGAAAAAAGCTTTTGTCTTGGGAGCCTAGAGATGCAAGAGCCCATCTTCCTATTTAAATACTTGTGAAGTAGGCAAGATAGTGTGCTAAGATTTTCTCCTGGGACAACTACCACTCACTCAAATTAACTGCCATTCATTTCAGGGTTCAGCTACCACATAAAGGGCTATGCCACTCTTTTTTGTCCTAGACTTTGACTCAGCTCAGTGAGAACCACCTCAAATTGTTTTCCCCAAATTAATTCTTTGCCAGTTTCTTAGGAACAAAACCATGACTTTTTTCCTATTGTGTTCTCCATTATGTTGTTGATGGCTCCTATTTGTGCACTGTTTACCCTCAAGTACTAATAGGGTAAGATCTCTAGAACTAGAACTTGGTGTTTATCTGCACAGCACTTAGCCTAAAGAAGTCCAATGACTGAAGCATTACATTATGATTTCCATCCTAACACACAAGATTCCTTTCCCTCAGTGATAGAAATGTGGTCATGTTTAATCTAATATGAGATGCAGCAGTTTTTTAGCAGTTCATGACACTCCAACACTAAGAACAGTAAGTGAAGAATATACTGTATTTACTCAATTCCAAGACAAGGTCCCCCATCCCCGCATTTAATATGGAGAAAAAAAGTCCCTCATCTTGCAGTCGAGTACAGGGAAGTGAGGGGAGCCATAGCTGCTACCTCCCCACACTTCCCGCCCCTGCCACCTCAGCATACCCTGCCTTCCCAGAGCCTGGCTCTACCATCTCTCCCCCTGCCCCTCCACAGCCTCTGTCCCTAGCCACCCTGCCTCCAATTGCCCCTACAATCCATGGAGAATTAAGGAGCTCTCTTAAAAATTAAAAAGGTTTTGTTGATCATGAGAAGTTTGTAAGTCATCTGATTTTAATTTTCAAACTATACACATTCACCTGATTCACAGATTTACTATATTTTTTAGACTTATATTTCCTGTGAAAGGTAGAAGGGCATATTTATGATCATAAGCAGCTAGGACCTTGTTTTTAACAGTTGTTTAAAAAAATAAAGGTTAATTGAACAAAACTATATGGATGGCAATTCAGGAAACCACTCTCTCAACTACTAAAGCTGCTGCTTATATTTTCCTTTGATTTGAGTCCAAGTAGTGACCAAGTCCAATCTTAGGTTTTGAAATATGACAAGAAGGAAAGGTAGTTAAACAAATGGATAATATTGAAGTGGGGACAAGAGTAGGGGCTAAAATGCTATTAGGTTGCATAACTGATTCTAACCTAAAAATCATTACCTACAGTTTACCTATGTGCCATTACTTGAAGTTTGTTCAAGGCAATTTAAATGTCTCCCAGTGCTGTAAATAATCAGCATACCATCAGGATAAATTCTGCCTTAAGTAGAAACTCGGATAAATTCTGTTTCTGTTTCTACTTCTTTGGAAAAAATATAACTGCTATTCCGTTTAACCTTGCTATTAGAAAAACCTCCCACAACACATCTGACATACCCACTAGTTTCATGTATCCATAAAACTGAGAAAGCCAAGTAAAATTAGTCTATTTACAAAGCAAGCTTGTCTTGTTTCCTTGAACACACAGCACCAACTGCACACGGCACCAACCTTCAGATACATCTAATCAACCTCTACAATCCAGTATTAAAAAAAAAGCAGCTACCTTGATTTTTTTCACTCTCTAGGACCCATAATTTTCAAAACAGATCTATCTGTTTAAACACACTCCCTCCTACAGATTGATTTCCCCAAGCTCTTGTGCTTCACACACTGAAACTTTCTAGCTCAGATCTCTAGGTTCATGTTCTAGAGGAAGTGACATGGCTATCAGCTTTCATTCTGAGCAGCTCATGAAGATCTAATGGCCCAAGTATCTCACAGCAGCTACTACATTGTGTCTTTAACCATTTTTATGGAGACTTTTGTCCACAATAAGAAGGCTGTTAGTTCTTTTGCTGTAATAGCGTTGCAAATCAAACACTAAAATATGTCAAAAGACAAAGCTCCATGCAGAGGCACATAGTTCCAGCTCCAACAAATACAATGCACATTTTACATATAAGAAATGTGATAGACTGTAACATGGCAGTCAAAGAATATTTTTATTGGTTAAAAAGTCTTTACTGTGAATCTCCCTTATCTTTAAATCCAGCATAAGCTACTCAGTATGATCATTGCACAGTATTTTTCTTTTTTTTTTTAAGAGTGATACTTGGATTGCAACTGCACATGGAGGTATGCATTTCCCTTGAGATCTTCCACCAATATTACAACCCAGTTGTTGAATGGCAGTAGCAAACCAGTTTGACCTCTCAGTCACTCTGAATTTATCTTTTATTTATTATATAGACTTTAACATTTAAATGCTTTATGTTTTTAAATGTTTTAGGAGTTAGCACATAAGTTCTTTAACATGTAAGGAGGGAAGATTTTATAATGTAGAATGGTCAAGCACTGCCTAGAAAATTGTGACAAATCATAAACTGATTCTTAGGAAACGCATCATGGAGTTATGGTCCTTCAAAATTTCGCTACACAATCAAAATGAAAGATCCACTCTAAATTAGTCTTCAAAGTACATCATCTGCTTTCTGTATCCATTCCTTATTTCACATTATGTGATCTGGGCAATTGACGAGGTTTTGTTTTTAAATAAAGCAATACCAACAAATTCCTAATAAGAGAAGACAATAGTCAGTGAATGAAAGAAAATATTGTAATGTAGTTTTCAGAAAACTCTCCACCTAATAACTACTCAGTGATTACTGCAATTCTTTTGCAAGAAACAAATAGACAATTTACCCACCAACAACATACATGTAAGGTGGTCTGCTTATCTCACACATGAAAATCCCTATCAGAATGGAGCCCACTAAGAGATTTTACATCTAAAATTCCATTCAGGAGGCTTCATAATGGAAGCAACTATGTATTGCCACTAGACATTCAACCTTCCACCTTAACTTCATATCTGTTAAATAGGGATATTAGTATACTTAAAAAAGGTTTGATAACTACAGAAGAAGAGTGCTAAGTCACAGATAGCTCCATCTCCCTGCCACTAAGGTTTAGCATACTTTTAGAATCACAGAAAATCATAAAAAAGTAGGACTGAAAAGGACCTTGGGAGCTCGCCTAGGCCTGCCCCTTAATCAAAGGGTTTTCATGTTTTTTCCAGTCTAGATTTAAATATCTGAGATAACCATCAATGGGGCTTAGCTATATTAAGCTGTAATAGGTCTCTTTAACCCTCTCTTTCCATTTCTGAAAGGTAGTCATGCTTTATTTTTATATTTTATAGGTTGTCCAGACACACAGAAGGGAAAAAAATGTTATTTTGACCTTAGTATCTCCTCTTAATAATAAACAATAAAATGTTGAATGAAAAGGAGTGCTGTTAAAATCCCCCAGTTGAAAACTGTAAATGAAAATAGCAGGTCCATGGAGTATGAGAGAACTAGCATGAGATTAAATATAGGATTAAATTTTAGTTCACAGAACTGCCAAATCCCTTTGTGAGCTGACTATGGCACCACTAGAAGTGCAGTGTTTCACTTCACGTAAGTGAGGAATCTTCTGAGAAAGCTTAGAATTTCCTAGCCATGATGCTGGCCATAAGCCTATTCCTAGGTGCTTACTGGCTCAGAATTGGCCATGCATTGGATCTGGCTTTGGGATTTGAGGCTAGGCAGTTTAACCTGGGGTTTAGATTCACGAATAGGCAATTATCCCTTAATACAGCCAAGGTCTTTGCTACAGAAAGCATTAGCTGATGCTTAAAATCCAACCTGACCACACTGCGGTTTCCCTATAAAACAGTAGTTAAATTGCTTGTAATCTTATTGACCCTTGTCAATATGGGTGCAGACCTGAATTTGAGACAGAAACTGCATTGATTGGTTTGCTGCCCATCACCAGAAGGAAATCCATGTTGCTACTACTATATTTATCAGTCACCTTTGATACCACTGATTTCCAGATGATGTTGACTAATTTGCAGACCCTAGGCAGAAGTACGTTGGGCTGCCTTTCTGTATATCTGTGTGAATAAATTGTTTCCTTTGTTCACCTAGTAGTCCAAAAAAAGTTGCTTTGGGTCAAATTCAACCTAGAATTAAATGTTGCAGTTCATTTTGGGGGATTTGTGCAGCAAAGTATTATTCTTAAACAAAAATCTGAAATATATTAAAGTTAAAGAATGTTCCTAATGTCCCTTCATCAGTGATGGTAGTCAGCTCATGAAGAGACGTGGTGTGTCTGTGTCTGACAAAAAGGTAGTAAAGAGGTATGAGGTGCTGCATTTTCAGTAAGCTAGTGGCTCCCAACTATACTTCTTTATCTTATCCAATTTAGATAATGCAATTCAGGACCACAGCTAGCATCTAATTAAAATTCAGGCATAGATGAGACAGAGATGGCTGATTTTCAGTCCAGACTAAGCTAAGTGGATGGTGAGTCAGGGAAAGCACCCAGAGGAAATTGGTAGAGGTAGTAGCAACCCCAATGATTGAGAGAGAACATCCAGCATTTAGTTATGATGCTTTGTAATCCAAGGGAAACTTTTGATTCCCAAATTCTGTCTGGCTATTACATTATCTCAGTGACCCAGTCATCATTGCACCATCTGCATTTGGAATATGGACCTTGCTACTGTTTTCTATGGCACAATATTAGACTATTCAACATAAGACGACACTCAGAGATTTCCAGGACTGGAACCAGTGCAGTACTCAGCAGCTTACTAAGAAGGACATTTCATTGGGAATATGCAACACCAATAATCCAAGATCAGCACTAGCTGTCCAGGGGTTCCCTTATCTATGAACTAGTAGGCTGGTCCTTGGTCATTTGTCTGGGGAACTGGCTCTTACCACTTGCCAAGCTGTCACACCTTCAAGTTGGTAGTAACCAACCTAGATCTCTCACATTAAAAAGAGGCCACAGGTCACTTCCTGAAACACTGTACACAGATTGCTCCCTGGAACTTGATTTCTAGTTAATTTGTTGACCTGGCTGGACTTCCAAAGACATCTGTTTATTCGGATTTTGCAGAAGGGGATGGTGCATTTTTCAGAACCATGAAGGGGTTGAAAGAGTTCTGCAGTTGTCTGGCAGGTGAGTTGCTGTTGAAATGATTACTTCAATATACTGTTAAGATTTTAAAGTAGTATTAATGATTTGTTAGGGTTAGGATGCCTAGAGGCTTGAGCATGTGTCCTCTTTTAAATTTAAAGTAAATAAGCGAACCATAAACTAAGTCTCCTGCTAATATTTAATCCAGAGTGCATGCTAGTACATTTCTTTTGGTTTTTTATCAAAATATAAAACATTACTGGTAACCTAGATTTGTTTTTTTTATGCATGGCAATTTCAAGAAAAACCTGCAATAATATAACTAGCTCATCTGCTCCCTTCCTGGTAAATACTGAGCCCTTTTATAGAGACATTTTGAATAGAAAGCTGAGAAGCAGCAGTGCAACAGTGCCATCCCCTGTCTGCAAAAATCATTGTGCTTTTCTCGAAAAGTCAGAGGCCTTTAATATTCTCAGATACCTACTATCTCTACAAAGAACGTTACTTTAGAGAAGCTACCAGAAAGCAAGTGCAATAATGTGTTATTTAATTCTAGGTCGCAGGAACTTTCATAATATTTGCGGTACGTGAAATTCTGATGGTAAATGAGTCTCTGTGACTGGCAACAAAAGCCAAGACTGCACCCATTCATGTGAATACCCAAGCTTTTAGTAGATCATTCTGGTATATGAATAGAGAATTGCACCCATCTTTGCAGTAGACGGCCAGTACAAAGGAGAAGTGGTACTCTGAAGTCCACGAGACTTCATAACACCTAACAAAACTGGTCAATCTGTACTAATTCTTGGCTGTACCCATTCCCATGACTCCTGAAAGTATTGGTCTGTTTGGTGCAATATTACCAAAGATGATCCAACAACAAGTCCCCTCCCAACCCTGACACTGCAGCGATGATCACAGTTCAAGCACTTGATCTAGAATTAAATGAGCCAATACAGATCAGGAGTCAACAGATTTAATGATGACAAATTCAGAATTACATTCCTGGGATTTTTTCCAATGGTTTGCTGAGGACTTCAGCCATTTCCGTAAATATATATGCAGAGCCTCAGGAATCACAAAGAGGCTTCTAGAGGGTGTAAGAAAAGGGCTGTGTGTGGCTGTTTAGGCATAGCTCCTGCAACATCTATTTTATTGTGGAGTCAGTGTCCCTTTAAAAACATATGCATGCTGTAATTTCAACAAAATGTAGACTCTTTCAATTATTATATTAGAAACTTGCTGGTATAATAAGATTTCCGACAGCTACCCCCTAATTTTCTGTATTGGCAGAGATAATGTTCAAAAAAATAAGTTTGGTCTCTCTTAAGCTAATAAAGACTGTCCCATCAGGAAAAATAGAATACTGCTAAATTAGGGCTCCTAATTCTGTTGCTATAAGATGATCTTATAATATGGTTGCTATAAGATGATCCTATAATGTGATCTGATGCCTCACTTGGTACAATTCTGTTGTCTTGTGAGATATACAGATGCTTACTACAAGATGATCTTGTGGATAAATTTAAGCTTGTGTATTGAAAAGTTGTTTTTAAATTCTCTAATTCCAGTCTTCAGTTCCTATTAGCACAAAGCTCCTACTGAAGTGATTTCATGGAGGAAAAGCCAAGATGACAAACATTAAAAACATTCTAGATAAAGAAATTGGAGGCCTAAGGAATGACAGAGGGATATCTGGATTAAAGTAGTTGACAGCTAAGAGCTTGCCTTCTCAGGCAAGTGATTAGAAGGTTATAGATTTATATCATATTATCAACTCTACGCTAACTCCCTCCGTGGACATTCAGAGCAGGCAGGAACTGTGAGGTAGCATACTCTACTGCACACCTAACAAATGGTACGAGTAAGGAAAGTTACTATTGTGGAGCAAGCATTTACAGCACACTGTTACTCCTCATTAAACTTCCCTATGTGAACAAGCCCTACATATTTTATTCAGCCCAACAGTGATTATTTCTGCTTATTCTCATCTTAACGTTACCCAGCAAGGTGGATTCTGGCTGGGCATTATGTTACAGTGAACAGGTAGCTACATCACAACTAGCTTTAGGGGTATGTTCACAAGATCTTACTGTGAATTAATTAATTATCTCAAACAGGTTGGAAATCTATTAACACATTTGTTCACCTTAGGGTAAGTCACAACTATTTATAGTTTATATAGTTTATACAAAGTTTATACATAATTTATACAAACATGTTAGCTAATCTGAGGACACTGGCATCCAGGAACAGCATAATGGCTATTTCTTTGCTGACCAGACAGTAGCTTAACTAGGACAGGGCAAGCAGGACACCAGCCATAGGCACTAACTTAGAGGAGGTGCCAGTATGGCCCCTTTCCCCAGGAGTCTTTGCCATGACAGGTGCATGCCCAACAGTGCATTAGGAGGGGTGGGGGGGGCAGACAGATGGATGGAAAGGTAGAATGACTCCCCACCCAACAGGTGGCTTTGCCATGGAAAGCACAGCCCTGGTCCCAGTGGATGGGGTGGGGAGAGGAGGGGGAGGGCAAACACGGCACCAGATGCAACCCCCAGGGAGCCCGTGGCACTACCTATCCCTCAGCAGCAGCAACCCAGGTCTGTACTGCTGCTCAAGTAAGGAGAGCCCAAACAGGTAAAATTACTCTCCCTTTCCCCACCTTCCCCCTACACCTCATCCCTGCCCCAGGGACTGAAAGAGCTTGCTGTGCCCCTATGACCAAATGCCAGAGAGACAGTCATGGAACTACTGATTTTTATTTTAATTAAATATTTTGAAGCGACTCATCCTGTGCATTAAAAATGGCAACTAGAATTATTAATCGGTCAGAATTATTACTTCCAAGCTCACAAAGGGATGAAACAGATGCTACAGCTAAATAATTGTGCCTTTTATAAATGTTGAAACATTCCAGTTTTCTGAGACGTTCATACACATCTGAATCTCTATTTTTAAGACCAAAAAAAAAAAGAATCACACCTAGCAGGTAATTTCTATTTGAAAATATAATCCCATCTAGTAGATCCATGTCTTGTGATTAGGAAACCTTGATACCATTTCTGACACTATCTGCTTCCTGCATGTTAGAATAGTAGGACATTTTGAAAAGTAAACTCAAAGCCAGATCATACAGAAATGAAATTTGGCTTTGTGATGTTCTTTTTGCTATCTGTTTATGGATAGTGATTTTTATATGGCACCATTCAAAAATCCTAAAGCATTCAACCATTCTAGCAAACTACAGATACAAGAATACTTGACATGTCAGAGGTAAAATGCAGAAGCTCTTCCAACAGCTACAGTGTGCTGTTGCTGGGCACAAAAATAGTGAAAAATAATATTTCCTATTGAAAGAAGAAAGGTGAATTTGTGTGGGGAAAGTTATTTCCATCTACATTCAGTTTGACAAGATGTTATTGTGTTTTGCTGTTTGTAAAAGGAAGACTACTTTAGGTCCAGTTTTCTTCTGGTGCAATTTTATGCCAAGTCAATGGCATTATGCTAAGCAGAGCATTTATCTGTTGAAATAAAGAATAAAACCCAAGAAAAAGCCCATGAGAATAGGGGAAAAGCCAAATATCCTACCAAATATAGCATATGTCACTTTAGTTTAGGTTTAGTTATATTATAGAAATTCCCAGAGGTCTTCACCAAGAATAAGGGTCCCATAATACCAGACACAATATGATGACCACAATAGTAGTTGCCCCAGAAAAATCTACCAGCTAAGCAAGCTGCAGAAACACAAAAAACAAGAGTTGCAATCTGTATCAAGCAGAGTTTTTAGAAATATAAATGACAAGGTACATAGAAAATATGCCTTTCAACAAAACCACTGGAATGATTGCCCTTGCCTTTATGCAAAGAACACAAAGCCTTGTGGTAGTCAAGATTTTACATTTGCATTTCGTCCAAAATATAAAAATTGCTAAGTAGGTTAAAAAGCAATAATGCTATTGTGTTTCTGTGCAGTGTCCAATATCTTCTGTCAGTGAGTCTATAAAGAGTTTCAGTTCCTGAGCAGCAGTATCTTTGGGGCTTGATCCCTGAAAACACACAGAACAATACATATATAAGGAGCCCCACTAAAGTAATAGCAAGTTACATGCCAGTTACACTGAAACTTAAGTCTTTGCATGACCAGGATGGTAGTCTGGAGCATTTGTTCTCAGTCAGTAGTGTTCTTCTCAAGTTCACATTCTCTTTTAATATTCTGAGTCAGTCATTGATTTTGATTTCCTCCTCTTAGGATCAGCCCCATTTCTCACTAGTAATATGAAAAAAGAAGTTTTGGCTTGAAGGGAAAGACTTTTTAAATTCTGTAACATCTAATTTCAGACAATTAAGAAAAAGCAGAACATCAAACAAACGAACAAACCCCAAGGATGCCACTTATCTATTTTTACAAGATTGTTGAACAAAAGCCTTTACAGCTAGCTGTCTGTCTGTTAGAGACCAGGCATTCCCACCTGATCAGCACCAGAGTTTAATTAAATGAGTTTTACTATTTACTTCTTCCACTTCTCATCAAACCATATTTTTTACCTTAAGCCCTGCCCCCTGACACTCACCTACCCATTCATGATAACAATAGCTCTGCTTCTCCCTAATTAACCTCATTTAGGCCAGTTTCAATGCAGTTACATATTCAGATACAGAAAATCATAGAATCATAGAATCACAGAAAATTAGGGTTGGAAGGGTCCTCAGGAGGTCATCTAGTCCAACCTCCTATTCAAAGCAGAACCAGCCCCAACTATATCATACCAGCCAAAGCTTTGTCTATCTGGATCTTAAAACCTCCAAGGATGAAGATTACACCTCCTCTCTAGGTAACCTGTTCCAGTGCTTCACCACCCTCCTAGTGAGACAGTTTTTCCTAATATCCAGCCTAAACTTCCCATGCTGCAACTTAAGACCTTTTCTCCTTGTTCTGTCATCTGCTATCACTGAGAAGAGTCTGGCTTAGTAGCAAAATTCATAGCATTATACAGGTCAGATAAAAATATGCAGTTAAAACTATGCTGAACTCACTTATATGCTGACTTCTTCCAACAGTGGCTCACCTTCACTTACGTTATGTCAAAGCCATGTTTTGTCCAGTTGCTCAAGGAGCTTTGAAAAAAAGCCACCATATTATAGAAATAATGTCCAAGTGGCCAATATGAAAGCTGATATAAATGTTCCCATAGAGAAATGGGCTTAGTGACAAGTTCAGTCCAAAACTGAACAGTGTTAGTGACTTGTACTGAAGACCTTATAACCTGGTATTCCAGTCGCAAGGAATAATTGTGCATGTGTGTCAAAATGTCTTGTAAAATCCAACAAGTAGAGAGCCTTGAACCAGAGGCAGCAAGTTCAGTACCATATGAAAGTAATGGAACAAAAGAATGATTCTGGGGATGAAGTAATTCAGCTGTCCCAACAGAAAGAAGTTAATATTTTTGGCTAACTCCCCTGAAAAGCTGTTTATCCATGAGAACTTGTTAACCACCCTCATTTCCAAGTATGCTACAAGAGGATTAGAGGGTGGACAGGGGCTGTCAGAAATAAACGATTTTCTGTAGAAGACTGCCTCTGATAATCATCCTACTTGGTCCTAATTCTTCATCACTGTGAACTGTATATTCATTTATTACATCTGTTCAGAGCAAGTGTAAAATGCCAAAGTCAGAATGTGCACAGCAGTTATAAAAAGAATCAGTGCAGAATCAGATCCCTTGCACTTGGAACAAGCTTCATTCTGCATAATGTACTCTATTAACCTCCCCCCTTTCCCTTTGAAAAAAACCCACCTAACTCCACTAGTGACCTGCAAACCAAGTGCTTCTCACACTTATGTTCCCAAAGATGGGGCTATAGTATTATTTCAGTGGCATAGAACCTGTCAGATGTGATTCCAATAGGATATAAACCTAACCTGTTTTAAGCCAGGTGAGCACAACTAAATCCAATATAGTTACACTTGGCCAATATTTCCCCTAAGGTAAAATAGCAAATAAAAGCATTATGACACCCTGCTGATCAAGTACTGAAATGAAAAGAGTGCATTTTTAAAGTCTAACTAGAAAAGTTAGTCAACTTGGTATGTGTAAACATCTATCCCCAGGTCTTCAAGACCTCCATATATTTCTATTTGCTTGATATATAAGAGAACTATATGTGGGATGGTAAAAGACCAAGAGTCATCTAGTTCAAGTTCTAAGATCAGAAAACAGAAAAGGAGATACTGATCTCCACAAGTGGAAATTCTACAAATTAGGTAGCTGTAATTCATTATATTTGCAAGCTGTAACAATTTACAGAAAAACAAAACCAGTCCTTATGGCAATGCACTGAAACAGCATATTGCCCTCTTGTTTATTCTTTCTGACCCAGTTTACAGTAAAAGCATTTTAGTTTCTCAGAAGATCAAACATCTTTATCCTATGGACCACTCTGCCAATGTAGATACTGGCAACTGAGTGACTTGATATAGTACAAAGATTCTTATCAATTCTCTAATTATTAACAGATTTGCTTCCAGGGTCAGAAAGATACTTTTTAAAAAAGTGGATGTATCAAAAAGCTAACCAGCCATCAGAATATTTTCTAGTCCCTCCTCTGGCTTTAAGAAGCCTGGAATATATATGTAGGATCTTCTTCTAAATGTCTCTAAGCTAAATTAAGCACATCTGGGCAAGAGGCAAGGATTTTTGTGGGTGTTACTTTTATTGGACCAACTGCATGACTGAAATAAAGTTAGACAAGCTTTCAAATGCAACCAGGGTGTAGGCTGAAGCTGTGTTGGTCTAAGGATATAGTCAGATAAAGTTCTTTGGATGAATCTGATATCTTTCATTAGACCAACTTAAATAGTTGGAAAAAATATTTAAGCAAGCTTTCGAGTTTAAAAACCCTTTGGCAGTCTGAGGACATTTCTGCAGTTGGTGTGTGCTCTTCTTGGATGGAATGAAAAGTAAAGGCTTCTTTATTTGTCATTTCATCCAGGAAGAGCACACACCAACTGCAGAAATGTCTCCAGCCTGATGAAAGGTTTTTAAACCCAAAATCTTGCTTAACTATTTTTTTCCAATTATTTAAGTTGTTCTAATAAAAGATATCAGATTCACCCAAAGAACCTTGTCTTTCAAATGCAAGGCACTTCATCTTAGCCTACTTACTTCACAAATGAGAATGCATATACATTAGATCACACTCAGACCATGACCAGACCAAAACACAGTCCTAGCCAGGGTCTTTCTTAAATGCAGGGGTGACACATAGGGGGTGCACATGCACCCCCTGAGTGTGGCAGTGCACCTCAAATGAAAAGGTGCCACCAACATGGTCAGTGGTGCCTGTGGGCAGTTGCTGCTCCCTGCTGGCTGCTGCTGTCAGGGGTGGCTGCAGGTGGTCACTGACCTTTGGTCAGCGCTTTCCACCCCCTGACCCTACCACCAACAGCACTGGTGCCATCTGCAGGAGCTCCCCTGCTTACCACTCCCCCACTCCCACCATACCTCCCCCAGCTGCCAGGGGCATGAGTTGTTCATGCTTAAATGTATATCCCTCAAGCTCTATAAACCTAGAACAGAATTGTAATACTAGTTTGGAGGATAATCAATAGCAAAAGCACTTGAATAAATATCCTTTGAAAATTCAATTTCTAGCACTGACCATAAAATGTAGTACACAGTGCTGCAAAGATACTGTTTTCCTTCCATTTTGAATAAAATGAAGCCTGAAGCTACTCTTAAGAAGCTCCAAATAAAGTTATCAATCACCTTCACATAATGTTTATGGAGCTGCCATTGTGCATACTGATTTTTGGTACTGATCTAGCATTTCATACATCCCAGGCTGGCAACTGCTTCAGTTTTCAATCCTTATTATACAGCCTGGAAATCAACTGACAGGAGCAAGTGACATGGAATTAGAGAGCAGAACATGAAGACTGATAATTAAAATTAGACTAGTATAAGAGCCAAAACTCTTGAGTTCTGCGTCTGCTGTTATGGACTGGCCTTCATCACCTGAGATTCTTGAGCGTGACTGTAAATGGCTTTCTTCCTTTCAGTTTTTCTTCCTTTTGTGTACTACACAGTAAACAAAAGCAGCAGTTATCTACATTCACCACCCACTTACCTTCTTTCTAACTTGCATACTAATGGTGTTTTAGAAAGCAATGCGATGAGAGTTTTGTGAACTCCTATAGAAGCATGTTGACTTATTCAATGTGAAAAACAAAACAAGCATTCTACCAACACTCTTAAACTTCCCCCAAGGAGTTTGCCAACCTATACACAAGTGTCCCTAATATACTTTCTAAGGAACAGCTACAAAAGAGAAAAGAATTGGATAAGTCAAGCTAGTGGAGAAGCAAAAGAGCAGAAGCAAAATGAAGAAGAGCTGCTTAGCACCAAATGAGAGTCATTGAGCGAAGTGGAAGTTATTCTTCTTCAAGAGGTGGAAAGATATCAGAACTATGGTTATGAAATATTCATGGAGACCCTCCAAGAGGGTCAGAACTTATTGACATGGTAGATGTTAACCCATGTCTCCTTTTAGAATCCTCTGGCAAGTCTTCAAAAAGGTAAGTAGATGGTCAAGTACTGTTAAGAGTCTGAAGTATAGGAGGGAGACAGATCTATTAATTAATGCCATATTATCTGCAAATCTAGAATCCCTGACATGAACTCTTGGGTTTAAGTGTTCAAGACAGAAATACCATGATTGAATCATAACTGTAAGTTTAATAGTTATTATAAGTTTAACTATGCCAGAAGATACTAGCAGGCATGAAAAAAACATGTTGACAAGGTATACAGCAAAAAATAAAGTTCCGAAAACAACAAATTTACCCAGCTACCCACAAAGGGAACAGGTCAGGTGATGGCAACTTCAGTGTTCATAGGTGGTTTTTACTCTCTGGGGAAAAGAGGAGCAGAGACAGTCTGGTACTTGTGCATTTATAATAGCTTAGTTTCCATGCAACTTATTTCATGCCATAATTATTATATCAACAAATGTTCATTGCAGCACAGCTCCACTCCTCCTGAATAGATTGTAAGCACTTCTTGTATATCTGTAGCATTTATCTTGTTACTTAAGAAATTGTCTTTGCTAAGGAGTCTTAGATCTACACAAAAGTCGTGATGATCAAGTTACCAAAATTGAGCACACACTTACATCATTATGCAGAAAGAAGAGTGAGTATCCAGGCAACAATTCCGCTGCTGCTGGGATTCACAGCTGCTAGAGCAGGAGGGAAATGAAATTGCTAAATTCTACAGATGGCAGCAGAAAGTTCCCAGATAAGTGGCCATAAACTGTATTTGCCTCTGTAAAAGCAGAATTTTAGCTCCATTTTATACATCAGTCAAGAAATGTTTATGCTACTTTTCTGAAATGCTGTGGAAAACAGCTCAACTGACATGCCTGAAAAATGATGCTCCATTTATCTATGGAACAGATACAGTGTGGGCAACAGCAGTCCAAGCTTCTCTACATTGCCTGTAACAGGTTGCAGCTTCCTGGCGTCATCTTCCTAGTCCTCCGCACCTAGCGGGGGCGCCCTTGGATCTTTCTTTGGGGTTATTACATCCCGCCCTATACTCGCCTGCCATGTCTTGGTGGAAATTAGGATGATGTTCTTGCGAGCAGGAGGCTGCCTATTGTATTGGGAGTGTTGGGGCCTTTCCCCTATGTGGGACTGACCCCTGATTTTCTCTAGCTAGGCCTCCCTGTCTAAACCCACTAAACAGGGTTTGACTCCAAGGCTCTAGCATTTTCCATTGTCTTAAGGCCTGCGGCTCCTTTTCCTGCTGCAATCTGGAGCCTGGTCCAGAGGCCCAGGCCACAAAAAAAATACTAAAATAAAGCTGCACCACAGGCACACCAGAGCTCCCTGGCTTTTAAGATCGCACCTTGCTGGTGCCAGAGTTTGCGCCCCCTCCTTCAGGGCTTCTCACTGCCCCCTCCTCCAGGGCTTCTCTCACTGCCCTCTTTGCTTGGGCCTTCCCACTGCCCCCTGCTCTGGGGCTGGGGTCAGTGCATCCCAAAATGCTGCGCTCTCTGTGGTGCTGGGGTCCCCACACTACTGTGGATCCCCTATGAGGCCTCCTCCAACCCCTAATAGCCTCTCCCAAATCACCGGTCTCTTATACAACAGGAAACAAAACACAAGCCCCTGGGCTGTAACATAAATTCACACTGCTCAGCTATAACATTATTCCTGCTGCATCAGGAGGGCTCTATGCTTCCTGCAGCCTCAGAGCTGTACCTGCAGTGTGGCCTCTCCCCTCTGCTTGCTTTGGGAGAGCTCCTTCCCCCATGGCTGCTGGCAGAGAACTGCCTACCTGGCCTCAGCCTGGGAGTTATATAGGAGCCAAGCCCTGCCCTTTCCGGTCAGCTGACTCCCACTGGTTGCCATAGCAACCTGTACCGGTGCCTCTTCATTACTACTTTAAAAAAAGCAGGCACCTCAGTGCCCTGCTACATTGCCCAACCATCATTTATCCTGAAGAACATGACTGAGGTCATCAGGTATCTCAGCTTCCACCAACAGCAGTTCTTTGGCTCTTCTAGAGACTTTTCAGACATGCCCATCACAAAGCTCTTAGTGGCCAGAGGGTAAATTACAAAAGTTACAGTTAGTTATATGCCCAATTAGCACTCATGGCATAGTATAGCATTTTTGTCTAAGTATCAGTCACTTCAGGTTCCTCAAATATAACCATTCTCTTCCTCTGTGCCAATAGGGCTGCAGCCAGGACCTGAGGCCCATTTTCAAACACATCTCCTAGTGACACACCTTTGTCCAAACACTTGAGCTGCTGCCTCCTCCATCTGCCTGTTTGAGGTTAAAGATTCACTTCCTCAGAAGCAACTGACAATGGTTATTCCCAATAACAATGAATAGCTTTGCACAATAAATGGAAACAAACCATGCAAATAAGAGGTAAGTGGCATAAGCTCGTAAGTTCAATTTTGAGATCATGTATACATCTTGTTTATCATACTGAAAGTCTTCAAGATAAAGGTTATGTACAGCATCTGTGCGGAATGTTCTCCATCAAGCCCTGAAGTTAGCAAATCTGCCTGCTCAGTCAGTATCTCATTTTGGGTTTACAATTGCTCCCTTCCCAACTACCCAGTCTTATAGCAACCAAAGACCTTGCCAAGTTGCACCACAGGGTTTGAATTATACACATTCTTCCCTACTCAACCTAAATTGCATCTATACTGGTTTCTGTCAGCAAAGCCTAATTCATCTTCCATCAGAAGCACACAAGTAATTTTGGCACAGCTGCCTTTTTTGGTTTGCTTTGGTTTGGTTTTTCTGGTTTTTTATAGGTCAGGACAGTGGGCTGACTTTGTTCAGATCAATCCAGCAATGGATTGCTCAATCCCACAATTCACTTTTCTGCTCAAAAAGAGTAAAACAGATTTTGCTTTGTGGGATGGCTGCAGAAAGGGAATAAAATGTAATGCAAGAGGGGAAGAGTGGGCAAATAGACTTAGAACAAACACGTGTTCCATGAATGTAGCTCTGAAATGCTTTGGCATTTCCAGTATTCAATGACTGCTTTTTCATTGCTCTGCCGACCAGATCCTATGGTGAGAGAGGTCTACTGCATGTGGGGAGCAAAGATCAGTGACATCACCGAAAATATTCCCTTCCATGAGCTGGGGGTCAGACTCAGGAACTCAGGGGCACAGGTGGTATTCTTCTCCATCCTTCCAGTAGGCAGCAGCCAGAGGTGCCAGGATTTCATAGATTTCATAAATTTCATAGACATTTGGGCTGGAAGGGACCCTGGAGGATTGAGTACAGCCCCCTGCCCTATGGGCAGGAAGTCAGTAGGGATCATAGGACCCCAGCAAGATAAACATGCAAATGTGTCTTGAAGGTGTTCAAAGTGGGTGCTTGAACCACCTCCAGTGGCAGTCTATTCCAAACCTTGGGGGCTCAGACAGTAAAGAAGTTCTTCCTTATGTCCAGCCTGAATTGGTCGCAATGGAGTTTGTGACCATTCGATCCTGTCATCCCTTGGGGTGCTTTAGTGAACAGACGTTCAGGATGCCTGCATCAGGGTAGTCAACCGGCGGCTCCAGAGATGGTGTCTTCAGGAGGGCTTCGGATTCTACAACCATGACAGCACTTCCAGGGAAGAGGCTTCATCTCTCTCCTAGAGGTAAGCATCTGTTCTCCCACAGGTTGGCTGTTCTCCTCCAAAGAGCTTTAAACTAAGTTCAATGGGGGATGGGGAACTGGTGGTAGATGAGAACCCAGGGCTGGAAAGCCACAAACAAGGCACCAGACCTAACCAGGTAACCACTAAGGGGAATACAAACCATCAAGGCAACAGGGCACCAAGAGTACCCACTGGGGGGATAAAATGTCTTTACACAAATGCCAGGAATATGGGCAATAAGCAGGAGGAGCTCACACTCTTACTTGCTAGCACACAGCATGACCTAGTTGGCTTAACTGAAACATGGTGGGATTCTACCCATGACTGGGCATAGGCATTGAAGTATATAGGCATGACAGAGTGGGAAAAATAGCAGGGGTGTAGCTCTCTATGTTAAGGGGCAGTACACATCTTCCATCATCAAGGCAGGGGTAGAGGAGGGGAATACCAAGGCATTGTGGGTCAGGATCCAGTGGGGACCGGGGAAAAGGACTTAGTAGTGGGGGTCTACTACAGACCTCGTCACCAGGATGACAAGCTAGACGAGATATTCTCCAGGGAGCTCTCAGATGCCATATAGGAGCAGTGTATGTAAGTATGTATGTATGTATATATGTATATGTATGTATATGTATATGTATGTGTGTGTGTGTATATATGTATATGTGTATATATATGTGTGTGTGTATATATATAATATGTATATGTATGTGTGTGTGTGTGTGTGCGTGCACGTGCGTGCTTGCTCATGTATATATATATATGTATATATGTGTATATGGCATTGTGTGCATGATATACAAATTAGTGATCTGTGTCTAACATTTGGGATGTATAGTGTATGTGCCTGAGCTGGTAGTGTGAGTGTGTATGCCTAATAGGGGTGTATGCACCTAGTGAATGTGTGCTTAATGGATTTTTATGTGTGCATGTGCAATTGTACACCACACCCTTCTGTCTAGCAACACAATATTGAGATCCTGAGCATTGGCCTGACCCCTCAGGGCAACAGGATAAGCCAGGTAACGTTAGGCCAGTCAGTCTTATCTCTATCCTTGGGAAAATACTGGAAAAAATCATCAAAGAGCGCATTTGTGAAGACCCAGCAGGGGAAATGATGCTAAAAGGAAACCAGCACGGGTTTGTCACAGGTAGATCCTGCCTAACAAACCTTATAGCCTTTTATGACCAGGTCACACACTGCCTTGACACAGGAGCTGAGGCTGATGTCAGCTCCCTGGATTTTAGGAAGGGCTTCAACACAGTTTTGCATCCTATTCTCACAGGGAAGCTAGCAGGCTGTGGAGTGAATGCTTACAAAGTAAGGTGGGTGGCCAGTTGGCTTAAGGACCGCACCCAGACAGTGGTGGTGGATGGGTCATTCTCGGCCTGGAAGGAAGTAGTCAGTGGGGTGCCACAGGGTTCGGTCCTTGGACCGGTGTTATTTAATATCTTTATCAGTGATTTGGATGAGGGTATGGAGAGCACCCTCTCCAAGTTCACAGATGATACCAAGTTATGGGGCAAAGTTAACACACCCGAGGGCAGGGAGCTGATACAGGCTGACCTGGACAGATCAGATCAATGGGCAGAACAAAATAGGATGCAATTCAACAAAGATAAATGTAGGGTACTCCACCTAGGAAGGAGGAATCCTTAGCACATCTATAGGTTGGGGGATGACCTCGTCAGCAGCTCAGAGGGTGAGAGAGAACTTGGAGTCATAGTGAACTCCAAGATGAACATGAGCTGGCAGTGTAATGAAGCCATCAACAAGGCCAATCACACCTTGTCGTGTATTAGCAGATGCATGACCAACAGATCAAAGGAGGTGATGCTCCTCCCTCTATGTGGCATTGGTCAGGCTGCAGTTGGAGTACTGTGTCCAGTTTTGGGCACCGCACTTCAAAAGGGACATGGAGAATCTGGATAGGGTTCAGAGGAGGGCCATTTGGATGATTAGTGGCCTCCATGAAAGACCTTATGAGGGGAGGCTGAGAGATCTGGATCTTTTCAGTCTTCACAAGAGACATCTGAGGGGAGACATTGTAGCCACCTATAAGTTTATCAAGGGAGGACAACAGGGAATTGGTGATGCGCTATTTACCAGAGAGTCCCAAGTAACTAGGAATAATGGGTGCAAACTAGTGGAGATTTAGGTTAGACATTAGGAAGAAATTTTTTACACTAAGCATGGCCAGAATCTGGAATGGGCTTCCAAGACAGGTAGTACTATTACCTAACTTGGAGGTTTTCAAGAGGAGGCTTGATAGGCACCTGGCTGGGGTCATCTGACCTTGGTCCTCTTTCCTGCTAGGGGCAGGGTTTGGACATGATGATCCACTGTGGTTCCTTCCAACTCTACAATCTATGAATCAAGACATCAGAATCCTTTATTCACTTAAATAATTCCGGAAGTTCAAAGACTATCCATTTTAAAATATTTTCTGCTTTGTGGTACCACAGACATTTTAATTAGTCACAGAATTTACCAAAGAACAACAATACCCAATTGCCCGACTGCAGTAGAGTTGGGTAATACTGGCCACACTAGTCTACACAAGTGGCAGACTGCACAGTTGTTATTTATGCATAAGCAAGTACTAAACAACTGCACAGTAACTAGTGTTACCATTGTTACTGCACAGTACCATCGCTGTATGTTTTTTTCAGATGCTACTGTGCAGAAGCGTCTCATGCCTGCTGGATAGTATGGCAGATGTAAAGTATATTTTCCTTTTCTTTCCTTCTACTCCACTGTCTTTATGACTTCCTGGTCTTGGCTTCTTAATAGGTAAAGAAACTCTCTCTCTTCCATCACTGCTTGTTCACCACTCCCTGCTCTAGCCAAAAGGCAAGAGACTATTTCATTTATCTGCATTTTGTTCCCAATATGTGAATCCAAATACAGCATATTTCCACTTCCAGGACAGTCCTTTCTTTAGGCTTTTGATTGATACCTAACTGCTGCTTCTGGATAGAAGAAGAAAAGCAAAAAGAAGAATCTGATCTTCTTATAAGCTACTAATGAGATGATTTTAAGAGAAACTCTTAATACATGCTGACTGGCTTAGCCCAGTACTGTATTATTCAAATCACCTGTATAGGTCGGTTGCACTGTTTTAAGTGTTCAAAATCAGAATGAGTTCAGATAACAAAGAGGGGCCAGAGAGAGGGTGAAATCAGTGTTAAAAATAAAGCTATCCAACATCTGAGGATAGATGCCCAATATTTAGTGTGTACGTATGTGGGTGGAAGAGGTCTTGCAAATACAGGATTTTCTACATCTTGCTCTGGCTAGGTCAGAAATATAGATAGACTAACTTCCCTTCTTACTTTCACCATGTTTGAGCACATTTAGAAGCTGGAAGATCAGAGTAGGTAGAATGTTAAAGAGAAGGTGAAGTTAAATATTTCAGATCTTTATTTCATTTTGCACACAAGTTAGAGGGTCTCTCTTTCTCTTTCTGAACTCAGTTTGTTCCAGCTCCTAAGGGAAAAGTACCCCAAAGTATCATTTTAGATTTTCTCTTATGCTACCTTTCAACCCATTCTAAGAGACAAAGGTGAAACCAACCCACAAAATAGGTACTTCTTGTATGATCTTGTTTAGAAGTCCTAGAGAAGGACTTATCTCTCAAATTCTAAATACAATCCCAAAGACAGGAAAATAGCTATTGGTTTCACCCCTGTAACATTTATATGGATTGGGAAGCTGGTAGAAACATTCAGATCTGGGACCTGATTTCTATCATGAAGAACCCAAAGTTTGAAGAGTGTTTCAATTAATGGTTTTATTCAAATGGCAGGTCCCACTTTGGGAGACCAGAAAAAACAACCTCCAACAACCACCATCCTCCCCCACCCTCAAACAAACAATTTTCCCAGATATAAAGTGTTTACTTTGAGTTTTCAAAGAAGGTTTGCCCCACGGGAGAAGATTCTTATTCTATTATCCAAACCAGTGTGCATATCCATAATTTGAAAAAGAAAAAAATATTCTAACTTGACCAACTGGCTTTTTAAAAAGAGGATAAGATAATTGACGAGGTATTTTAAGATGTTAAAATTCAGTTTACTTGAAGACTTCGTCTTGTCTAGACTAATGATATTTATCATAATGTAGAGCACCCTCACCCTTTTAACAAGAAGTTGGAGATCATCTAAAATTGGCTACTGTTCCAAACCATGAACAACACTTGATTCAATCCAGCTTAATGTACCCTGAGTCAGCTGGAATGGCCATGTCTGTTCACAGTACTGCTGTGGGAAGCCAATAATCTTCTATTATCTGCCAATGCATTTTTACCACATATTTAACAAAATAAACAAACAAAAAAGAATAGTTTTCTTATTTTGAAACTATGTAATACATTTTGATCCATTGCTGTTGCTTAGCACTCAGAAGACTGACATCATGTTTGGTCATCCAAATCCACACATATTATAGCAGGCACATATACAAGATATTCTCTTGACTTCTTCTTTTACCCCGTTACCCTGTCTGCAGATTATGTACCACAGTAAAAGGGAAAAGATAAGGAATTTTGTATACTGCATCTCATCAGACAGTTTCACCTCAAGGTCAGGAAAATTCTTTTGTATCTGGACTCTTGGAAACATTTTCTTTGATTCTCTAGATTACCCACCCTTCTCTTGCTTCTCTAGAACTTGGGGGGAGGGGGATTGAGGGGAGAGAAAAGGCGGGGTGGGGTGGGACGGGAGAAAGTGTTAAAGGGTTCATTCAAGTATTATATTTAGATTGCCCTAACCGAGTTTAGGATGATTGAAATGGGTGGATGTTCAATTATTCACAGGGCTTTAGTCACCTCACCCTAAAAATGGTGCACCCCGTCTAAAGTTAGTTCTCATCAGACAAGAGCTAGCTTTAGATTGGCATGTGTTAACCTCATCTGAATGCTTCCATACATCCCCAGCACAGTCCTGGGGCTGGGAAAGTCCAGCTACTCTCCACAGTCCCAGGGCCCTCATATTTTTATACCCTTCATCCCACCATCACTAACCAGGTTTCCCCTCAATAACCAGCCCACCCCCTGACTGGGCAGCCCCACATGGATATGGCAGCCCTGTCCTTGAACTCTCCAGGCCCTCCTCCTCCCCAAATCCCACCAGCACCCCCACCCCTGACTGACTAGCCTCCAACTACCTATGTACCTCCTCCTAAGTAGTGAATGTTTACATGCAGCTATCCCAGTTTAGGTTTAGGCAGCTTAAACTGAGCTGGGTCCCCCATTATCACTTGTTCATGTCATAAGGCTGGGGACAGAAGTTACACATAAGCTGATTTAAATTATCAGAAACTGGTTTAAACCTGTAACAAAACAGAAGCTTAAGGCACATAAGCCAGTTTTAAAATGGCTGAAATTAATTTAAAATAAACCTGGTTGTATGCAGTATCAGACTTAACTGATTTGGGTCAAACTGGTTTATGGACCTTCTATCCCAGATCCCTTCTTGGTTTAAGTTAAATCAGTCCTCCAACATCCTAACATTTCACAGCCTTGGGCTGGGCTGGGCTGTCCTCTCCAGAGAGCAGGGCTGGCCCTGCCCCTCTGCTCCCTAGCTGGAGCAGTGAAGGCTGGCTGACAAGGGGGTGGAGGTGGAGGCAAGCCTGGCTAGGGATGCAGCCCAGTCTGCAGGGGGGCAGGGTGGGACTGCCCCCCCAGCAAACCCCAGCTGGGATCTGGGGCTAGGGAGAGGGGTTAAACACCCCTTCCCCCACTCAAACTTATTGCTGGCTGTGACTGTGGACTACAAATCCCAGAGGCACCTGGAAGCAGGAAAAGGGAGTGATAAGCAACCCTGCAGAGTCTGGCTGATCTAAATCTGGACTGCAAATCACAGGGGCAGCAGGAAGAGTAAGTGAACACACAGGCAGAGAGCCATGCTCTAGTACCCCCCAGCCTCTGGCTTAAGACACTGCAGGCATGTGGCTCCATTTCTTGAGTCAACAGTAGATGTCTGTTCACTTCTGTTTCAATTTAATCTGTGAAGTTTAAACTAACCTGCAAGGACTGAATCTATTCAGCCTCAGGCTTTTTGACTGTCTGTACTTAGCCTAAGAGAACAGTTTGGCAGCCTTTGGTGGTGCAGTCAGGACTCAACCAAGACAGGGTTGCATTCTGTTAGTAACTGTACAGGATCCATGTACATGCCCATGCTCCCTGCCCTAGGAAGCATACACTCTGAGTCTTCCTATGAGATTCATGAAAACCATTTGCCATATAAAATCGCCAAGATAAATTAAATGATATTAGGGCTACTTCTCTGATTCACCCTCCCAATTTCAGACGTTTCATGACATGAAGGACCTGGAGCAGTTTGGATCTCACTATTTAAATTCTGTTTGTCCTTTTCTGGCATTAGAAAAGCAAGCTTAGTTTCTAACTAAGTTACACAATGCAATGCTAGAACTACAACAAATTAAACAGATTTTGGACTATCAAAGTTTGAAATATGAAGCAATCGTATTACCCACTAGGAGAAAGTCATTTGCTGCCAGCTATTGTAATTACCAGCTGTTAAATTAGCTATTTTCCATTATTCTACAATGAAAAATTTATTGAGAAATACAAGGATGAAAATCAAATAGAACAACAGAATCGAAGCAAAGGTGATCTTAGTAATAGTGCACATCAAAACTGGACTTCTTGGCAAACTGATCAGAGGAAGCTGGCACAGTGCTTCTTTCACATTACACTCATCTATAGCCAATAGGGATGGTCTCATTTTCAGAAGCACTAAGTTAGATCTTTTTTTAAAGAGACAAAGGAAAAAATACGTCTGGCAGACACATGGCTTATTTTACCACATTGTAACATCTGTTTATTATTCAATACGTACACTTGGATGGGGGATTGCATCCAAGATATTTTCTTGTAGTTACAAAGAAAGCTGTTAAAAAGTCAACATTTGCTAGCTACTGCAAGATAGTTCTGCACATGGTGGGGAAAGTGGGGACAATAATAGTATGTCCAACACTTCTGAGTTGTAACTGTTGGCATATGCAAGCCAAAAAATATGGAGAATGTATTAGTCCTGTTTTGCAGCTATTCAGATTTAACTCTCACATTTACTTAAGTGTAATCCACAGCAGAACCTTATGGTGCATTCAGTTACACCAGGGTATCATGCCAGAATGTCATAGAAATAAAGGGAAAAATGGGTGGTTTTAAGTGGATATAAATAACCTAACAAAATGGAGATATTTTGTTGTCCATTAAATTAAAGCAAGACTGCATTTGGAGAGGTCGCTGGTTTTTTTTTTTACTGAAGTAAGCCCAGAGGTGCATACAGATAGCTAGATTACTTCTGCAATACCCTACAAAAGTGAGCCTATAGTAATAGTATGTTAACACAAGGACTATTTTACATACTCCTACCACTGGTCCAGTAGGTAATCCATCTTGTTGCTGCTAGTTAAGCATTCCATAACTTTTTACAAATTCAGAAAAATATAGAAATATCTTTATTGGAACTAACTGAGCTAAGTTTTTCAGGTTTTAATCTTGCATCCAATAGATAATTGTTTTTGTTAGGGCCACTGTCCAAGTGACAGTTGCTAAACAATGAATTCTGTAGTATAGTTTTCTCATCAATCAAGCCATATAAAAGGCTGATTCTGGAATTTAATCTCTTTTTGCTGTCAGCTGTCTAAACACAGTGCTTTTTAACAAGATGTTTTTGTTCTAAGTCAATGCACTCCATCCAAGTCTTGTCATTACTTTGAAAAATTACACGCATGATTCCCAGTCCCTGGGAAAGTGGAACTATCTTACAGATATTCCTTAGAACTGAATTTATTTTCAATAGAGTTAGGATGATCATTGGCACAATAGCTGTCAAAGCAGGAAAACTGAATTTAGGATCCAAACATTTTCTGGATTTGTTTTTTGTTTTTTAAATTAAAACTGTATGGATTCTAATTTTAAAATTTAACCAAAGATCAAATAACTCAAAATTAATTGCATCCATTTAAGCACCTTGATTTCCCTTTAATTCAAGACTGAACCTAAATGCATATTGGAAAAATACCTCTGTACCTACACATGAACATCTACATAGGGTCTATTCCATGACTTTTAGTGATCATAAATATTTTGGATGGCAAGAGACTGAAGTCTTCTGTTCATTGAAACCCAGTATAATGAACAGCCAGGCATGCATTCCAATTCTGCTCTACTCTGAGTTTAGTGTCAAGATATGGCTAGGTCAATGCATCTAATTCCCAGCTTCTTCAACTAAGAGCCCTGTCCCTCTCTCCTTTCTATGCAGAATTCCTTCCTTAGATGCATAGACATTAGGGTTGGAAGGGACCTCATTAGGTCATCAAGTCCATCCCCTTGCCTGGGCAAGAAAGAGCAGTGGAGTCAGATGACCCCAACTAGATGCTTGTCCAGTCTTCTCTTGAAGACCCCCAAAGTAGGGGAGAGCACCACCTCTCTTGGAAGTCTATTCCAGATTATGGCACCCCTTACTGTGAAGAAGTTCTTTCTAATGTCCAATCTAAATCTACTTTCCATCAATTTGTGGCCATTGTTCCTAGTTACTCCAGGGGATGCCCTAGTAAACAGAGCATCTTTTATTCCCTGCTGCTCTCCCCTGATGAATTTATAAGCAGCCAGAAAATCACTTCTCAGCCTTCTCTTGAGAAGGCTGAAGAGATCTAGGTCCCTCAGTCTCCCCGCATAGGGCCTTGCCTGCAGGCCTGTGACCATACGAATGGCCTTCCTCTGGACCCTCTCAAGATTCTCCACATACCTCTTGAAGTGCGGTGCCCAAAACTGGATGCAGTACTCCAACTGCAATCTGACCAGTGCCACGTAGAGGGGAAGCATCACCTCCCTGGATCTGTTAGTCATGCATCAGCTAATGCATGATAAAATGCAGTTAGCCTTGTTGATCAGTTCATCACATTGACAACTCATGTTCATCTTGAAGTCAACTATGACTCCAAGATCCGTCTCCTCTGCTGTGCTGCTGAGAAGGTCATCCCCCAGCCTGTAAGTGTGTTAGTTCTTTTTGCCCAGGTGCAGCACTTTGCATTTGTCTTTGTTGAACTGCATCCTATTTTATTCAGCCCATTTTTCCAACCTGCCCGGATCCATCTGGATCCATTCCCTACCCTCTGGTGTGTTAACTTTGCCCCATAATTTGGTATCATCTGCAAACTTGGACACAGTGCTCTCTATGCCCTCATCCGAGTCACTGACGAAGACGTTGAATAGAGCCAGTCCAAGGACTGAGCCTTGCAAGACTCTACTGTCCACATCTTTCCAGGTCAATATCAACCCATCCAACGTCACTCTCTGGGCGTGACCCCTAAGCCAATTTGCCACCCACCTGGCCATGTAATCATTTACATCACAACCTGTCAGTTTATTTATGAGACCAGAATGCAATACCATATTGAAGGCCTTCTTAAAGTCTAGGCAGATGACATCTACCTCGACTCCTGCATCTAAGCATTTTGTGAGCTGGTCATAAAAAGAATCAAAGTTAGGCAGGATCTATCTGCAACGAACCTGTGCTGATTTCCCTTCAGCATTATTTCCCCTGCTGGGCTCCCGCAAATGTGATCCTTAACAATTTGTTTCAGAGTTTTCCCAAGGACAGAGGTGAGACTAACATAGTTTCTTGGTTCATCCCTCCTCCCCTTTTTGAAAATAGGGATCATGATGGTCCTTTTCTAGTCCTCTGGGACCTGACTGGAGCACCATGCGTGCTCGAACAGCCATGCCAGTGGCTCTGCTATGACACTAGCCAATATCTTCAACACCCTTGGATGAAGTTCATCTGGGCCTCCTGATATGAACACATCCAGCCCCGCCAAGTGCCCCTTCACTAAGTCTGCACTAACAGTTGGTGGGCTGGTATCCCTCCTGTGTCTATCTATGATCCAATTGGGAGATTTGTCTTGGTCTGTGTCTAGGAATGCAAATGAAAAGAACTCATTGAAGAGCTCAGCTTTGTTCCCCCTCCCTGCCACCAATTGCCCTAGTTTGTCCTGTAGAGGTCTTATGCTATCCTGTGCCTTCCTTTTGATCCCTATATACTTGAAGGACTTTTTGTTGTCCTTAATTTTTGTCACCATCCTAATTTCTAATCCTGCTTTGGCCTTCCTGATTCCCTGCAAGTGCATCCAGGGAGGTATACTTCTTCCTGGTAGCTACCCCCTGTTTCCACAGCCTGTATACCTCTTTCTTTGCCCTTAGGCTTTCCTGGACTTCCCTGTTCAGCCAAGATGGGGTTTTGGCCTCTTTGACCCCATTTATGTATAATGGAATTGTCTCCTTCTCCTCCATAGGATCGCTGCCTTGAGGAATGACCACCCTTCCTGGACCCTCATTTCACCAATGCCTCACTAACTAATCTCCTGAGCACACTGAAGGCAGCCTTTCTGAAGTCTAGCATTTCAGCCCTGTTGGTTAGTTTACCCACCCTTCACCGGATAGCGAATTCAATTAATAGATGATCACTATTCCCTAGGTTACTGTTAGGGTGACAATATTTGCATCTTAGGGAGCATTGGATCTGCAGCTGAATAAAGACATGATCTGTAGCTTAGCAGAGCTGCTAACCACAAGGCAGAATGATAGCATAAGCAAATGGCTGGCTTAGCTAAGTAACCATCTTAACTGTGTCAACCATTTTCTGAGGAAAAAGCAGCAAGTGAATCTGTGTGTCTGCGTGCTGTGAATGAGGTGATGTTTTAGGAATGTGGAAGATGGTACAACCCAGAACAGAAAAACAGACTGGAATGTGGAAAACAACATGTAATTGGTTACAGAATCCTAAATGAACATATGAGAAAAGGTGAATGGTGTTTGGTGAAGAAGCCTCCAGAAGCTTCCAGGTTTTGGTCAAAGTCTGCCCATTGACTGAAAAAGAGAAGTCAAGGTCTTAGACATACACTCATAGCAAAAAACATGTAAATGAAAGAAATGCATAGGCAGTTCCATGATAATGAAGCAAACGGTAAACAGAGGCAGAGCTTAAGATGGGAGGAGAAATGGGAGGAACATAGAAGGAGCGAGGGTAGAATGAATGGTGATAAGCATAACCCAAAGTGTATAAATGTGGGAAAAAACTATTGTTCAGTGTGGCTCCCTGGTTTGTTGGTTTTTGGGAGCTAGTCTGAAGCTGTCTCCTTTCTAAATAAAGCTGTTGTGAGCAATGTGTGCAAGCAGCATTTACTCCCTATCTGCTCTGGCTAATGAGTAGCAGGACTCATAAGCAATTAGATCATAGTCCCCCAAGTCATTGGGCACCTCATGGAGTTGGGGTGTAACAGTTACCTTGTACCTGCAGATTCCCCGCCAGGTCATCCCCTGTGGCTAATACCAAGTCCAGCAAGGCATTTCCCTTAGTGGGATCGTATACCTCCTGCATTAAGTGGAGGTCCTGTATGCAGGTTAAGAACCTACTTGACTGGTTAGATTTGGCTGACCTCCTCCCAGCAGATGTCAGGGTAGTTTAAGTCACCCATAACCACCATATCTCCTGACCATACAGCCTCTGAGAGCTGTCTGGAGAATTCCAGGTCTAGCTCATCCTCCTGGTGTGGCAGTCCATACTCCTGGTGTTAGCTTGGAGTACATTTTATAACTAATGTCTACCAGGCTGTTTGGTCCCTTATCTTGTCAGTACAGTATTATTCCCTAAAGTAAGGCCATGGCATAATGCAGTGCCATGGAGAGATAGCTATACTGTCTAGTACCTGGATTACCAGGGCTATCTTTGTGCAGCACTTCCCAGGCCAGATTATGCTGCTGGTTAGCACTGATGCTATTATACTTTATATGGGTCTGTAACAGATGGTTCTTGTACACGTAGTGGGGGTTTAGTCCCCCAAATTGAAATGGTAGATTTTTAATTGTGACAATGAAAAACCCACTGTTTCAATTTAGAGGGTTCCATCACTGTTATGATGAGGGCCACAATCCTTTTCTTTTTCTTTGCAAAGCCTGACCGCCTCTCCTATGGCCAGTGGGCAAGCTGGTGGCAGTTGAGTATCCCCTGAGCTGTGGGGGGGCATGGTCCTTCCCTCCATGGTGGGAGCTCCCCCTGGGGCTTCCCAGATGGGTGGCTAGTGGGCCAGGTGCTGCCCCAGCTTGGAGGCAGTGCCTGGCCAGATCCAACTGTTCCCTGACCCCACCCACTAGCAGCCCACCCAGGTGGCCCTTGGGGGCACCACCACCATGAAGGGAAGGACTGAAGCCTCCCGCAGCTCAGGGGGTGCTTAGCCCACTGACAGCTTGCCCCTCCCAGCTGCAGGCAGCCTCCCCAAAAAGCAGGATTGGGTCAAGGAGTGACAAGGGAGCTGATCCTTTATTTTTTTTCCAGAGCCTGCCCACCTCTTCCGTTGCTGGGGGGTGAGCTGCCAGTGGGGGGGTGAACCTGCCCAGGAAGCAGTACCCCATACACTGTAGTACCCCACCACCTTCTTACCACCTGGGAATGGGCTGGCTTGCCCATGGGGCAGTGCAGGAAGGCAGGAGGGTAGCTTGGTGTGCTGGCAGCCAGAAAAGGTGGTAGGGATGGTGCATGAGGCACTGGAAGGCCAGGCAGGCTTGGGGAAACATTGGATTGGGTGCCTCCGAGCTAGGGCAGCACCCACCTGCTAACAGCCCACCCAGGTAGCCCTGGGGGGTGCCACCACTGGAGAGAGAAGGACTGGGGCCCCCTACAACTCAGGGGCCACTTGGCCTACCAACAGCTCACTGCCCCCCGCCCCAGCTGTGGGAGACATGGGCAGGCTCCACAGAAAAGAGAAGGCTTAGACCCCTCGCCCCTTCTGCCTTCAGCCTGCCTCTCCCACAGCTAGGGGGTGAGGTGTCGGATTAAAGGCTGCAATGCTACAAGTAGCTATGTTGCAAAATACACTACATGGAGATGTGATTTAGTTTGCAACATAACAAACTAATTTAAATAGCAAAAAAAAATCCCATATGTGTAAAATGTGATCCAATTAAACTTCAAAAAAGGGGGTAGGGAGCAATTTTTGTCACATGTACAAGTGCCCAGAGGGCCTCAGGCTGTTACTTTATGGGGGAAAAAGTCCAGGGAGAGCCCCAGGTGGAAGAAGACTGTAAGGGAGAAGCTCCGAAAGAGCTGGCCCCAGAGAAGTAAGAACTATGAGTACTTACTGCAAAGCTAGTTGCTCTGCAGTTTAACAATAGGGCAATGCTTATGTGAGCTGTAGAAAACCTACTGTGTCCCGGAGCTGGGGAGCCAAGCTCACGGTGTCACGGTGGGGCGGCCGGGTGGTGGCGGATTGGACATGGAACAGGCGGGAGTTTTGGCAATGGAGTCTGAGTGGGACGGAATCATAATGGTTTCAATTAAGAGGGTTTATTACTCATGCTTTGAAGTGGAGGCACAGAGCTGCTTTCTTCAGTTACAGTTGCAGAACGAATACAAACTATTAACAAACAAAGGGGTCTGTTGGCCCACGAGGTTCACCAACAGGGCAAGCCTGTCAGATAAGTCCCAGGGCTGGTCAACAGCTCATAAAAGGGCATAAACAAACAACAAAATGTAAACTGTAACACGCTGCACACGGTGAGTCGCGTGACACCAGTCCCGTAGGACAATGACGAGAAGCAGTGGTATTGGAAGCCGAGGTCAAAACCAGGTAAGTCGAGCCAAGGTTGCAACCAAAGTCCAACGGGTGATCCGGAATCGCAGTCGCTAGTCAGTGCCAAGGTAGGTCGGAAGCCAGGTAAGTAGAGTCAAAACCACAATTCAACAACACAAGCAACATGAAACGCCAAGCGAAGGAGGAGATCGATAGGCCCTAAAGCCTGACTGAGAGAGTCCCTGCAGCACCAGCCTCTGTCTCCAGCTAACGGGATCTCCCCCTGAGGGAGGGGCTCACTGAACTTTTATTTGAATTTAGTGGCCAATCAGAACGCTCTCCACAGAGAAATTTCTAGCCAGATTACCTCATGTCAGGTTCTGACTGAGCATGCTCTCAGTCAGAAGCTGACACAGTCTGAGCATGTGTCTGTGGGGAAAGTAGGTCACCCAAGGAGCAAGGGCCGGGTGAGCCGTGGAACTTTCCACTCACAGAGTCAAACCGTGCATGTCAGTCTCAGTCTTCTGTGTTGGCAGCATTTAATCAAAATTTTGCTCTGACATACTGCAGTGCTAACTGCTTGCAGTAGGACTATAGGCTGGAGCTCTGCAGGAGAGAGAAGGGACTGCTCCAGGTAGGCTGCCATGGAGACCAGTCAGTAAATCTAATTAGAAGGTACCTCTGGAGTCACCGGACCAAAAAGGGGCAGGGCCTGGGAGAGAGAAAAGCCAGGTCCAAAGCCAGGGAAATTATTCTGGCCCTGGAGGCCAAAAAGGGAAAAGCTCTGCAGTAAGATTTGTGTTGCTAGGAGATGGACAGTAAGCATGCTATTCCTGGAGACAGCAAGTGAAGGGCTGAGGACTAGCAGCTGGCTAAGACCCAAGGCTAGGGAGGAGTTTTTGGTTTATAGTCAATTGGCTAAAGATTTAGTTATAGCTAGAGTACTTATCATTTTTGTTTGAGTTTTATTAGTGGGCTGGAGTTTTGAGGGTTTGGGACTGTAGGGGAGGTTTGGAGGTCTCAGGGTGGCAAGGAGACATGAGGCTTAAGCCTACTAGGGGCAGGGAGCAAGCTGCTATAGCCCAAACTGGGCAAGAATGAGGGCCAGGGTCCCAAAGCTTGGTCAGGCACAGTGGGTCTAGGCTAAAAGAACCAGTGAAAGGAAAGGGCCAGAGGCTGAGAAGGCTGAGGCCTCAGCAAGGGTATAGGAGGCCTGAGGTAGCCTGCTATTGGATTGGGGGCCAAGTTCCCACCCTCCCCCAATCGTTAATTGGTAACACCTGTGAGGTATAGGCATGGCTGTAAGGGAGGTCAGAAACTGTGAATAGCCCTTATGGCTATAAGTACCTTGAGGGCCACAGGCCAGTCAAGAGGGCCCACTGAGTGCGAAATAGGACTGAGACCACTGGAGTCTGAGTGGGACTTGATGGCTGTCAGGAGAACTGAGGGCTTGCTATAATACCCTTAGGCAACCTCCCTTTCTAGCATTCAATAGTTACATCAAAGCATAGCAGGCAAGAAGAAGGCGACAGTACCCTAGAGCCAGGGCAGGGGTTGCATGGCCACCAGGAGGCATCATAGCTGCCTCTGGAACACAACTTGCTACAGGGTCCAATTCAGTGTGGGTGTCTGTACAGCACTGCGTTACTCCACAAAAATGTACCCTCTGTAATTTCTTCCACTTCTGTCAGTAACAGCACAATCCAAAGGCAGCAGCATGTGGGCTGGAGGCAGTTTCCACTATAGGTTCTTCATACATGAAAAGCCATGAGTAGCACTTCCTCAGGCATAATGTATGCTTCAAGCTTGATAGAGGAGGGGTTGTGATGGAAATGGATCCAGGAAGTATCCAAATCCCATGTTTTCTTCCCCAAACTTGGTGGATTGCTAATGGGAAATCTGCACTGAAGTCCGTCAAGCTTGCTAAGCAGTGGTGTGGAATGAGAGGAAAACTTTGATTGCAAGCTTTGTGTACACAGGAGTTCAACCAGAAAAAATAGGCTTTTATTGCTTCATTCTCTGTAAATAGGAGGAATCCAAGATAGAAAGAAACCAAAAGAAGGATTCAGTTTTTCTTTTTAGTTATTTTTAGTCAGGTATATTTTTAGCACCCTTTGAATATACCTACTAAGCCACTGATTCCTCTTTCTCTGCATGCACCCCTTCATAGGTTTCTGGTTATGCTAGGAAAAAAGATCTACAGAACAGCTAGTCATATTTAGAGATAGAGGCAGGATCCATCCAAATCACCTGTGTCAGAGTATGGTGCAACAGTGAGATTCTGTGGACAAAACTCCTGGTTGCACAATTTTTGTGCTGAAGTAAAAGCAACTTAAAAAAGACCCAACTTCTCAATAGCTAAATTTTAGAGAAAGAGAGAAGCAAACTTAGCTGAATCTTTACTTGGAAGGCAACAACCACTTTAAATCAGAAAATCATGACAGAAGTCTTGACCTTTGTAAACTTCAGTTTCTTACTCACAATCCTATGCAACCTCATGGTGTCACTAGATAGCTAGGTCTTTGCCAAAGAAGTTTCATTTGCTCCAATCTGAATCTGTCAGTCTAAAAGGGAATATAGTGGAGGAGGGGGAGGCCTTTGGTACTTATAAGTTTTCTTAAAAGTGAATGGAGAGAGAGAGAGAGAAACCCTCTGTACTACTACATATGAAAGGCCAAGAATGAAAATAGTTCTAAAATGTATTTCACTGAAATATGAAAGGGAACAAAAACTGCAGAACAAAATAAATAAATAAAAATTCAAGAACAAGGCAGGGCAATAGATGGAAAAAGTAAATTTTCTGGACTCAGACAAGAGGATTCATCATTTTGCGATAGACCTGTCTAAAAGCTAAAAGTTAGATGAATTTGAACAGCTAACAGACTAATTAAATATCAAACACTAAGAACCTCTCTTGCATACTGACTGAAGCCACATCTAAGAGCAAAGGTAACGAAAAAAATGGACTTTAAAATTAACAATAGGTATTTGTAACCGGCGGGCTTCGAACATTAGGTCTTGCGCTGCTCTGCCTCTGGTGTGTGGGCTTCTCTGTCGCCTCATCCCTGGAATTTTCTATTTTGGATAGGTCTTAGGAGTAGTCACCTGCCACGACTTTGCTCGTAAATTTTCAGTGGAGGGGCCAACTACTAAAGCTTCTCCAGAGCTGGGACTCTTGGGGTGATGGTCTTCTGCGTGCCCTTCCCTACACCTCACCCTAATACCCAGCCACGCCGAGTTACTGATGATTCCTGGGCCCGACCCTCATCTTGCGATTCCAAGGGGTACTTAGTGGTGAATCCGCAGGCTTGTCCTGACTCTAGACCCAGCTGGTTAGGGAATCCTTCTGAGGCTTCCTCCCTGACCATCCAACAGTGGGCCACTTAGCACATAACTCAAAGAAAACACTACCTGTAAGTCTCCCGGGCTACAAATTAAAGTTTGGCCTCTCTGGCCCAGAGAAAATCCTCTCCCTGCTTAACCCTGTCTACAGCATGCCCTCTAGCTGGTTGCTGTACTTTTCTAAGTGCCACCTGGGGCTGCTCCCAGCCACTCTGGTTCCTTCTTCACTCAGTCCCTCACCGAGTGGCTCCGCCCGGCAGAATCCCGTACTCTGCAACCCCTCTCGCTCCTTGTACTCCCGGTTCCCTGCTGGGATGGACTCTGGGGTACTCCCCAAACCCATGCTAATCCCACCTGGATTGCCAGGTCTTCTTCCATTCCCCTCTCTTCGGGGTGGCTCATATCACCGGATTCTGTCCCCAAATCCTTATATCTGGCTCCGCTGTCACGAGCCCGGGCATCTGCTGCCTCTCCCTGGGCATTCTCCTTCCCGCAGTTGAGGGATGTCTTCCTGCCTCATGGCTAGCCACTGGCCCCTTCTTTGCCTCCAAGTGGGGCCCCAGGAGTGCCTCCCCTCATGGCTCTGCTCCAGCTGTCTCCCTCCCTTTCCTCTTCTCTCGGGGCGCTCTTTATGCCCCTGCACCGGCTCCGATCATTATTGATCACAGCTGGCCGCAGTTTTAAAAAGATGCAGATAATCAGCCGTGTGGGTCCTGCAGCCACTTCTGGTTCTTCTGTGTCATCAGATGCAGGTAAGGAGATCATTGGGTTTTTTTTCTTCTCCCCTCATCTTCCTGGCCTTGTTTTGGGTCCCGGGATTCCCCTTTTGCCTTTCGGGGCTATACCGTGCCATTACCCTCTGACAGTATTTAACAAGGTTTTCAAGATCTTCACATCCCAAGTCAAAACAAGGATAAAGGCAGAATAAAAGGTTAGATGAACAGCAGAGAAGAGCAATTTATTTATTTTTTATTAGCTATGAAAGCAATTGTAAATATGCAAACACGCACATGCACAAAAGGCCCCTTACAAAAAGAAAGGGGCATTTAGCAAGAGCTTGTCATTCTTAACATGTATCTAAAAAAATAGAAAAGCAGTATATGTTCATGAACTTACAGCTGGAGGACAAAGCTCCAATGAGGATATAGACAGAGATTTTGTTCAGTATGTATATGAAGCAAAATTCTACAAGTGTGAGATTTATGACACTGGAATAAACAAGTTTTAAACCCAGACATCAATCAAAATATATTGTATATCAGCTATTGTACAAAGATTTGACACAGCGAGGGTAAAAAAAAATGTGGGGAGAGGAGAGGGTGAAAAGAAAGAAGCTAAGCTTGTTTTATTGAAGCACGTTTGACATCAAAATGAGCCTGCAAAACAAAACCACAAATGCTGTGGTGATCTGTCATTGAAATGGTGGTACAGGAAGCACTGTATGATACAGGAAGCACTGTATGAGTTTCAGTCTACAGATACAGATGTTTAAATGGGTATATACATTTTCTACTGAACAGGATGTAAGATATATAATAAAGAGTTTGATGTGGTACTTAATGGGCTGGGCTGCATTAAAAGATAAGATATATCATATTAGAGGTATAGATTCCACTGTGTTGTCAGTTACATTCATACATTAAAACCCATTATCTCCAAGACATAAAGTAACAGCTGAACTTAACTGGATTGTAAAATAAAATGTTAGTGAGCAAATACAGACCAAATAATGATAGTAGTATGAAAAGCATAATAAGAACAATCTAGGTAAGATTCAATATGGCCACCATAAGAGTTCTGTCATGTGGAGACAACTGAGAAGACTGTGTTAATATTTAAAAAAACAAGAGCATTTTCAGTTTGGGATAGAAGCCAAGGGCTCTGAGGAATATGACTCATAAAAGAGCACAGAACTGCAGATCAGATTTTCAGCATTAAAAAAAAACATGAAGCAGTGAAGGTATACTTACAATAGCAAAGAATCTGATCCTACAGATCCAGATTTGAATAACTTCCCTTTTCAATAGTCCTAGAACTTGAGCTGAACCAAGATATCTTGTCCTGGATCTCTAAGGATCAGGGGATTCAGGATGAAGCACCATAATGAAAGGCTGGGGAGAATCACAGAAGCAAGGGAATGCCACTGGAAAACAGGCTGCAAGGTTAGAAGATAGGTTAAAAATTAAGATGGATATTACGATTAGTACAGAAGTCAGGTGATGAATAAAGGAGCTATACAGCGGGAAAATGAAAGGCTCCCCTTTCAACACAACCTAGCAAGCTGGAGGGAGGCTACTAGTGGAGTTCCATCAGTCTTAGAACTGGTCTTGTTTAATATTAATTAATATTATTTAATATTAATAACCATGGCAGAGGAAGTAGCAGTGAAAGTTACTGAGGACATAAAGGTTAATGTAGAAGAGAACCAGAATCTCATAAAGAACTAACTGGATGACCTTGAAGACTGGAGTAACAGAAATGTGATGCAAGTGAACAGCACAAAGTGCTGTAGGGACTACTGTACTATTTTGCAGACAACATGCCCTAGAATAAAATATACACCTTGCTTTTCAAAAGCAAGGGAAAAAAAAGATCTTTCCTTGTTGTGATTGAGTAGCAGCAGCTAGGGAGTGCAGCCTGTATATTGTTCTGTTCCCTATGGATTGTCTACAGAGTTACTTTCATTTTCTCTGGGCAGAAGCTTAAGCAGCAGAACCTGCTGCTACCGTATTTCCTCACTTATAGTGCATAATCAAATTTCCAGCAGTTTTTTTTTTTTTTAAGAGAAAAGGTGCAGGTGGTATGTGAGAAAATATGGTGATGATTATGCCTGCTGGGAGCTCATCACTTAGAAACAATAACAAACTTGGCCCTTTTGATTGATCAGAGCACAATTAAGACCATCCAGGGTGATATGGCCATGAGAGAGGCAAATCTGATTCACAGATACATCAAAAGAGATATTTCAAATGCCTAAGTATGCTGCATTGGTCACTGGTATCCTTCTGATTATTCATTTTCAAGAAAAATGAAATCAGCCGGGAACAAGTGCAGAGAAGGGCTACTAGGATGATCAAGAGGACAAAGAACCCATCCTGCAAGAGGCAGCTGAAAGATTTTGGCTTGCTTAATCTAGAAAATTGGGATCAAAAGGAATATGGTTCTACTCTATATATACACATCAGGTAGGTTTAACAGCAGGGAAAGGGAAGAGCTGTTTAAACTCAGGAACTTAATTGGTACAAGACCAAAGGGGTATAAACTAGCCATGAATAAATTTAGGCTAAAATTTAGAATGTTTCTGACCATAAGAGGAGTGAGGTTTTGGAATAGCTTTCCAATTATAGCATTGTACAAAATAAAGTTTAAAAGAGAGCCTGATCAGTTTACAAAGGGGTTATCAGATTTGGTTGCCTGTGATGGTAGAAGAAAGAGCCTACGATTCACATAATTTTCAGTCTTCCTAAAAGAAGTAAATATGTAGACTGGTTAAACAAGCAAACTGATTGGACTTCTACCACTTCTCTTGGAAGACTATTGTGAAACCTGGATAGATCCCCATCAGGAAGTTTCACAATATTCGCTCCAAGTTTTGCCCTGACCCAAGCCCACATTACTGTTCATTAAGATTCTATCATCTTCCCACTAGGGAGGGAACTGAAATTACCAATAAATCACTGAACAGCCAGTTAATGATAATGATTCAGACTAATGACCAACTGTGAAAGTGGAAGACTTTGAATCTCTTCACTAATCCTTCAAGCAATACAGTTCCCCAATTCCCCATCTCCTATTCCCAATAAGAAGGCACTGGTGTGGGCAGATTAAGACTTTGCTCTCAGAAAGTTCTCTTTGAAGTCATATGTTACTGATGCATTATGTACGGGGTTTTTTTAAAATTTCAATAATCAAACTGTTTCCTGACCTGAAAATGTGAGCAAAAGACCTTTAGAATTTATCACCATGAAAAACCATTGTACCAAATTAACATTTTAATCCATTCACCTTTCTGAGCAAATTTTTAAATGTCAAGTACTTTATACACTATGTATCACTTTCCAGAACATTTATATTCAAGAGATATCACAGTACATTTCAGAAGTGTTCAAAGTAAATAGTCCACTAATGATAAAGATATCAGTTCCAAAGGTTAAAAATAGAGCTGAGCTGGGGAAAAAATACTAAGTTTCTATTTTGCTCTTATTTATGAACTTTAAAATTTTTATTTCATTCCATATTTTTCCTCTTCAGAAACAGAAATTGTAGGAAAAGCTCTTTAAAGGTTTTCAGCAAAATGTGCATCAAAAATAGAGAAGGTTACAGTCCCAAACAAAAAACGTCCAATGCCTAGTTTTATTTGTATTTTTATTACTATACAGGGCAGGGAACAGAGGCAAGTTGAGTGTCTGCAGGACTGATAGAATGGGGTGAGGGAGGGACAGTTTACAAGAGAACACCTTAAAACCATAAAGGCAGAAGAAAAGGGAGAAAGAAAGAACTTGCCTTTACTTCCTAAGGACAAGTCTGCACTACCTCCATGCCATTTCTGCTATCTCATTTCAAGATGAGGCAATATAGCTAACTCCCAGTGGCCCCAAGCATACACCAAAAAAGGACATCCAAATCAGAGCCTGTGAGAAGCTCTGGGATATTTAGGACTGTGGAGCCCTATTACCCAGCCCACCGTGCTGCCTGTGGGTCTCCATGCACAGCATGCAGCACGTGCTGGTTCCAGCCCACCATGCTGCGCACAGTGCATGGAGCCTGTTTGTCGCAGCCAATGGAGCCAGCGCGCACTGCATACAGCATGAGGGCCCAGTCTGGGTCACGTTGCACATTGCACCAGTACCAAACCAGCCCTCCACACTGGATCTGGTGCCAGTTTGGATCAGACCCACAGACTGGTCCCCCATGCCTGAGCCAACACACAGAGGCAAGATGCAGCATGCACCCCTGACCAGCCCTGTGTGTTTCATTGAGCTGGGGCCAGCATGCACTGCATATGATACACAGGGACCAAGGCTGATGCACATGCAGGGCCATTTGGGACACTACATGTTGCATGCAATGCCCATACCAGCCCAGCCCTGCGTGCTGGATCTGGGACCAGTCAGGATCAGGCCCAGAAACCAGCCTCGTATGCCAGACCCAGCATGCAGTATGGGTCCAGTACAGGTGCCACATGCAGCACATGCTCCAGACTGGCCTGCACCATGTGTAGCACAAACCCTGACCAGCTCCATGCATTGTGTACAGCGCAGGCCCTGCACTGGCCCCATGTGCAGGCCAGAGCCAGTACATCCTGTATGTGGTGTCTGGAGCTAGTGCTGGCACAAACACTGGAAGCAGCGTGTGAGGTGTGAAGTGTCAATGCCCACACCAAATGAGACCTGCAAGCTATAAAAGTCAAACTGATATCTGTGCTGCATGCGCCCTCATATAGCCAATCAAACCTAAAACCACCAAAAGAAACCCCACCCCACCCCCATCCTTTCAACTGTGCTGGCAAGTCAGGAAAAGCCCGGGCTGAGACAAAGACTTGCACCATGATTGGCTAATGCAAAAGTGAAACTAAACAGCAAGTTATTTAAATCGCACCCGTCCTTTGCTCAGAGAGACCGCCATTTGACTGTAACTCGAGCTGGACTCGTAGTTACCCCGGGCTGATCACCCAACATTCTCCCGCCACCGCTCCCCCAGGCGTATACCCCATTTAATCCGGACCGTCTCATCTTGACTCGTATCTCGTAACACAACTGAAGCACAGCATATCGGCCTCCACCACCACCTGTAATCTTAGGGGCGTGAGTAAATAAACTTTTCCTGTTTAAAACTACTTATGCCTCCGAGCCTTCCTCATCTCGTAAACTCCAGATCCTCCCAGAACCGGAGGGCTCTGCCAAGCCCCTCTTCCAGTGTGGGACATGGTGTCACGAACAGGATCTGGTGGAGATGATGAAAAGATGCGGGGCAATTTAATCTGCCACTGCCCGTGGTCCACCAGCAGGCGACCGCTGAAGTGCCCCGATGATCTGTGGGCCCATATAGCTTACCACCAGGCTGGCAGCCTACCCGGGGGTAGGGAGGTGTCGGGTTACCTCTCACTCACAGACGGGGGAAAGGAGTGGAGCATGAATCTCGCACCCTCCACATTCGGGTGCTTTATGAGCCATCCCAAAGTAATATTTTGCCCCCGTGAGGCCTGCGCTACGCTAAGCCTTGCGAGAGTCAAGCCCATGGGCACTCCTAACCTGACTCTGGCACAAGAATTTGCCCGATGCATACAACACATCAAGGAGGGAGGGGAGAGCACCCCTTCAGACAAGTTCAACTGCCCCAACCTGAAGGAAGGGTCCTGCGGACACGAACTGTTAACGCAGTGCCGCAAAGCCCTTGAATCTGATGGACGCACTGCCACTAAGTGGGGTGGTCCAAAATGGGATAAAGGCAAGATGTTAAATGTCCTGTTCCATGAGTACATGGGTCTTCTCCGTGAAAATGCGGACTTGGGAGCTCAAGTGGAGACACTAGCTCACCGGGGCGTGACGAGGTACAAGAGGGGGAGGGCGCCACTCCGCCGCTCGCAGAGCCAAGCAACGTGCCAACCCCCGAGGAGGCCAATCCACCACCAACAGCACCCCCTCCATATGAAAGTGAGCGTAGAGAACCTCCTAAGATTTATCCGCCGCTCCCACTCAAGAAACCGGCGGTAGGTGGAGATCCGCCAGAGGCGCTCCCTGTAGTTCTTGCCAAAACAACGGTCGACCCGCACAGAAATCAGCACACAATGACAGTCTGGTACACACACATGTGCCCAGAGATAAGAGACTTGGTAGATGAAACTCAAATTCAACAGCAGGAGCCCGTCATTGCGTGGTTGGGGAGGTTGGTCCTCGCATTTGGGTACGAGTGAATAGACTTGCCCGAGTGCACCACCCTATCGCGCACCCCCCAGTGGAGCCAAGGTAATGTAAGCAACATTGGGCAGGCTCAGCAGAACACCAACTGACCCATCCTGCTCCTGGCTCTCCCTGCTGCACATCTCCCCCACATAGCATACAAGTGGCATGACTGCCTGGGCAACGACCACTTCGACCCTGACGCCCTGCTAGACACGATCGCAAGGATGTTATACTGCAGTTGGGACCCCATGTACCACCCAGGCCCGGGAATGACCCAAATCCAATGGGCCGGGGTGTGGCCGCAGTGCTATCATGCTGACCCAGCGGCAGTTCCTGTCCGCACTGAGGAAGAAGCAGTGATTGAAGTTCACGGTGGTCCGCATAAAGTTTCACTGCAGCTGATGTTAGCTGGAACCGTTGGAAATCCCGTCTCACAGCTTACCACCTACCAACCTAAAGTTTCTGGCCTACAGCAACCCTCTAGTAGTCCAGCCATCCGTGCCATAAGCTGCCCCCAGCAGCTCTCACATTAACCTGAACTCCTCGCTACTGCGTACCCACCTCCAAGGACACAGCGTAGCCCTCACGAACGGGCTATGTTTGGATTCCTGTTGCACCATTCTGGCCTAAGCAAAGCTGCTATCAGAAAACTTAGTGATGCAGAACAACAACAACTAGTGGCAAAACTTGGCTTTAACTGGCCCAACAACGGTCATCAAAAAAAACAACCGTAGCCATCGGCATCGCAGCCACCGACGACTCCTGAATCTATAGCCATGTTACCGTCTATCACCCCCAGCTCTTGCAACAACCCCACGATGTACGGTTCCTTCTGGATACTAGCGCTCAGGTCAATGTCATTTGCCCTGACGTCCCGCATGTACCTGCCAAGGCTACCATGTTCGTTTGAGGCCTGAATGAAATGAAACAGACCCGAGTTGTGCACTTTTGGGTAAAAGGAGAGGAAAAACCCCTTACGGCCATTTTAGGGGACATAAATCTCCTAGGGATGCCCGGCCTGCGTCAACTGCAGCTTAAGCACCAAGTCGCTGCCGCACTGCCTGTCACCACTGCAAGTCTACTGCACATCCCATCACTAATCTACAAGGCCCTGGAGGTACCAACCCATCCCAACAAAGGAACCGCTCTGTGACCCCCTAAAGGTTTTACTCCAACACTTGCAAAATGAAGGGAAAATCACTCCCATCACCACCTCAACTTTCCTGTCCTCTGGATGCGGCCTCGCTAAAGCTCACCAACCAGGAGCTGTACGCCTAGTCATCGACTATCGCGAGGCCAATAAGCGCTGTTCTCTGCTCGCTACACCGTATGCTTTGTCTCTCCCCGAAACACTGTCACAGACGTGACTACACCAAGCTGTGAAATGGTGGGGCGCCACCGTTGACTTAAAGGACATGTTCTATTCGATCAGCATCGATGATCACCTTGGCATCCTCAACATGGCTGTCTACGGGCGGATGTTCAAATGGAAAGTCTGCCCACAAGACTACTGTAACGCACCCGCTCTTGCATGTAGTGCCATTGCTGATACTCTCGCAAACTTTCGAAACCCCCATCCCGATGTCAAAGTCTGGAGCTACATTGACAACCTGGCAATCATAGGCTCCGATGAACAGGCCGATACCACAGCTCAAGAGCTTGTACGTCACCTCACCGAGTACGGGTGGACAGTAAACGATAAGAAATCCCAGCTCACGCCACAGACTCAAATAGCCTTTTTGGGATTCGAGCTTGATGAAAACCAATTCCGCGTGCTGTCCAGCGACGGTCCGCCACTCACGCGCTGGCTGAAAAATCCACCAGAGAGCAAACAAGACTTTCAACAGCTGCTTGGGGAACTCTGTTGACGACACCACTTCATTAACCTCAAACATCTGCCTATCTTGGCGTGCATTCAGTCCCAAATTCACAACAAGGCATGCAAGTCATCACCATGGACTCCAAAAGATGCGCGTGACCTGCAGTGTCTTTCGCCTGCTCTAGCGACCACATCCCTAGTGGCGTGGAATCCGTCGTCCCGGCTCAAAGTCCAAGCCAGTTGTACGGACACGCACATCTTCGTATCGATTCACAACGAGCAAGGCCAACTTGTTCACTGTGCACATAAAACTTTGCAAGCAACCCAACACCGATATGGGATCAACGGTAAGCATTTGTTAGCCCTTCAGCATGCTTCCATGTATTCCAGAAAGTCTGTTCCCTAGGCACTTCACTGTTACCGTTGTTAGACCCGGAATGCCCTGAGCCTACATTCCAAGGTGATAGCAAAACCTGGACCCGCCTAGTCCTTTAGCATCACTACGACTGGTACAACTGGGACCAGCAAGACACCAGTCCTAATCCCACCACGACCAGCCAACCTCGTCTGTATGGAACTATAGAAGATGGCTGGATGGCGTCAGACAGCTCCACCAAAGATGGGGGAGCCTACGGGTTCCATTGCAAACCATGCAGTTGCACCCCAATATGGGCTGGGACAGACGATGACAATGCCCAGATGCTATAACTGAAGGGCTTTCGAGAACTGGTAAGACACTGCCTCAAGTACCATGATGGCGTCAAACCGGACTCAGCACTCATAATTGACAGCCAATACATCTACCGCATAGTCACCGTGTCCCGGGGAGCCGGAACGGGATCCACCCACGGCAGCAGCAGAGCCCGAGCGGGACATCCGCCGCTTGTTTACACCGGCGCAGCCAGAAGTCAGCGCCGGTGCCGGCAGTCAGACACCAGCGATAAAAGCGGCCGCCAAGGAAGGATGGGCGCGGGATCTAGGGAGGAGCCTCACACCCGCCGAGGCAAGGGATCCAGGAAGGAGCCTCACACCCGCTGAGGCAGAGGATCCCAGGGTGGAGTGAGCTGGCAACCTCGCAGCCACCGAAAGCGAGGCCCCCAAAGGGGGACGGGCCCTGAACCCCTCAAGAGAAGGGTCAAGGAGGGCCTGGAATGGACGACCTGCCACCCGCCCGGTCCGAGGGATAAAGAACAGCAACCATAGCTGAGCGGCTGACCTCCCTGAAGGTGAAACGGGGACCCCGGCGGGGAGCTGGAGCCTACCCAAGCAGAGGGGAGAACATCAGCGGTGGCCAGCCCCAGCCCAACAGGCGAAGAGCGGCAGATGGACTCTGAGGACAAGGGATCCAGCGGCGAAGTGTTCTGGGACTGCGAACCGGAGGCGCATTGGACTTACAGGTCCGGGGTTGGGGCACTGGCACCGGAAGGCAGTACCTCCAGGGAGGATCGGGCCCGGGAGGGCGCCGAGGTGACGCAGCTGGGCGGAGGCTGTTGTCAGCCACCTATGGCCAGAGACCAAGATAAGGGTTGCTGTAGGGGACCTAGGAAGGTCCAAACTAAAGACCTAGCTAGTAGGGTTGTGGAGACCTAGCTTTAGTTTTCAGGTTCTTTTCCGTTAAAGGAGGAACCCCGGTCAGGGAGTATAGCCAGGGAGTTCTGGCCAGGGGCCCGTAGTGGAAACCCCGTCTTGGCCGGGACCTGGTCCCAGGACACCCAGGGCACAAGGAGCCTGAAGATAAGAGTCGGCCGGGCCGCCGAGGCGACCGGCCTCAGGACAGGTAGCCGGGATATCTGTTAGAAGGGGACCTACCTGAGGAGGCGTGAGGTCGGGGTGCAGGGGTGGCGGAGCCCCGCAACGTGACCACCAGGGATCCCGGGCTGTGGAGTGACCAGGAACCGCCCTACTGAACCTAACAAGTCATGGCGGGCGAGAACCAGGGCAGGGACTGGATGACCTAACACCTACTCCGAGTCAGCGGTATCCCAGAGTGAGCAGCGACGGCCCTTCATCCTCAGGCGGCTACCCACGGGGAGGACCCCCCCCAGTCCGGCGGTCACACACCGGAAATGCCGAACCCACCAAGAACAAGTACGTATTTGAGTGCATATTTCAGATGTTCGACCAATTCGTCCAGCTTCCGCTAATAAAACACACCAACTCCCACCAACCCGACACAGACCCAGTACACGCATTCATTGACCGTTGACTACAAGACCCCCTGTGTGTTGACATAGCTTCTGAGGACCTACCACCAAATGGTGACCACCTAGTTCATTGGTTGCACGAGTTCTGGAACCACCCTGGGAAGCGCAAGGCGCACGCCTGCTGGAAACAAGCAGGAGGAGAAACCAGAGAAGTCCGACCTGAAACTTGGGATGAAGCAACGCACCACTACCTTGCTTGTAGCTGTGACAAACTGCAGCATAGCGTCAAGTACGAAAAGCACACCTACGATACGTCAGGTGTGGCAAATAGACCTCCTCGGTCCGCTCCCAGAAGCTCACCAAAAACCTAAGGGTCTCATCGTAGTTGACTTCAGGACATGCCAACTAGCTGCAATACCACTCTCGAAGTCCCATGCCCAAGACGTCGTCCATGCACTCCGTCAAGCAGGACAATAGTGGAAGTACCCACAACAGATACAGTCTGATGGCAGACCGCCATTTAATAGTTGCCAACTCGCCAAATTCGCAGTGGAAAACAACATTAGCTGGCATCTTAATTTTCTGTACCACCCGCAAAGCAATGGCATCATGGAACACTCCACTGGACTGTTAAAAGCTACGCCTTTGTGGAAATGGAAGCTATAAAAGCTGGGACGCGCACCTTCCACAAGTGTTAAGCTCCCTAAACTTCGACAAGGCGTTATGGGAACCCCATGACCCAGTCAGACTGCCACCCTGGAACCCTGTCTATGAGCCCGCCACGCTCGTGTGAGTGACAATACCCACCCACAACGACCTCTATCTGATCCCCCTGCCGGGACGTGTCACCGAAGCCGGCACTTACCCCAACACTTATATCTGTGAACTGCAGGGACAATCTAGGCCCCATCTGGTGCACTATAATTGACTTTTGAGGCGTTCTAATCAGTTAGAAGTTACCAGTTAAAAGAGTCCAGTTACTTGTTGTCTTTGTCGTTACAGGGGCGGATGTACAAACTAACAGACGGCTGGCCGTTAGGTCGACATGCCGACGGCCGCAATCCTGTTGCTGTTGTCCTCCTGTGGGACCCTACTCCATTTGCCCCACAATAACTCTAACACCTTCTTGAGAACACTCAGAATCTTAGCAGCGGAGTGCCTGGAAGTGGATAGCGCAGATGACACCCTCGCCAATGCGACAGACTATAAGCTGTTCTTTCTCCGATTGACGGGTGCTGCCGACTTAAAACTGTTGTTAACTGCCAGTCATCCCCATTGTCAGGATAGTCACCTCCTTTGTGTTAATCTTTTTAATCAAACTAGCTGTCCAGTTTTTCGCTCCTCACGCTTAGCGTGTTAGCCAAGACTTTGTTCACTCCAACAAATGCCATACCTAACTGGCTGTATGTATGCATTGGGCCTAAGTGTCCAGACTGTGCACTAAATTGCACCTCCCCCATAAGCCAGCTGTTAAAAGCTGTGCAGTTAAACACTTCCACCCTCAATGACAGCTCGGTGCTTGGCGCCCTGGCTCAAGCTGTGTATACTTTACCCGATCTGGATCCTCATAGCCTACTTATCAATAAGGCGCCTCCATGCCAGTTCTCCCATGGTGTTCGCGCTGTCTTAGCTATATTAACCACCCTCAAACTGTGGTGCATGAATCAAACCACAACCAGTAACACATCTTCCAGGTCCCAAGTGTGTCTGAATAGCTCAAACACCAACGACGGAAAAGGATGCTTGCTACTGCAAACCCCCTTATGTAATATAACTGAAGAGGGTAAAGGTGAAAACTTTACTAAACGCAGCTGAAGACTTCCTCCCCAGTGCTTGGGAATATTATCTACCATGAGCCTAACCCCACCAGGATGATTGTGGCTTAACCTAAACACCTCTTGCGTCACCCAGTCCCTTATTCTCGAGCCAAATGTAACATTTAGATTAGTGGCCTCTCTTTTGAACAGCCTGGACATGATTTTCTTTACCAAAACCCGTAGTAACCCCCATGCCTCCCGCCAAAAACAGTTGTCCCTGTCGGCAGATCCCGACCTCGACCACGCGTGGAAATTAATGACCACCTGGGACAAATGAGCCGTGTATTTTCCATACTTTGAGTCAAATCACATCATGAGCCATATTGTGTTGCTAACTGAAGCGATTGAAGCTCTCGCCAATTCGACCCAGTTAGGCTTTGAGCGAGTTGAAGCTGACATCAAAAATATGCAACAAGCAGTGTTACAACTGACTCGGTCTAGACTACCTTTTAGCCATGAAAGGTGGGCTGTGCTCAGTCTTTGCAAATGTGAGCCACTGTTGCCTGAATTTCAATTTGACTTCATTCAACCTAACTGATGTAATCCAAGGCATAAAAGATGCAAAAACCCTCATCAACCGCTCCATGTTGGAACACGATGAGTGGTCTGAGTGGGGTTTTAAATGATTAAATTGGCTTCACTTTGGTTGGTTAAAAAGGGAGTTTATTACTGGAATTTTAGTGTTTAGTGTATTATGCGTAGCATTATGTCCTAGTTGTTGTTTGTTACAATGGCTAAGACGTAAATTAATGCATTTATCTGCTTTAGTATACACCCGCTTATCGCTTAATCCGCTTGATGATGAGTTGAATGACGAAGACACCCAAATTTAAGTGCGCATACGGCAAGGGTGCATGTAAAAGTCAAACTGATGTCTGTGCCACATGCGCCCTCATATGGCCAATCAAACCTAAAACCACCAAAAGAACCTCCCCCGCCATCCGTTCAGCTGTGCTGGCAAGGCAGGAAAAGCCCAGGCTGAGACAAAGACTCACACCATGATTGGCTAATGCAAAAGCGAAACTAAACAGCAAGTTATTTAAACCGCACCTGTCCCTTGTTCAGAGAGACCGCCATTCAACTGTAACTCAAGCCAGACTCGTAGTTACCCCTGGCTGATCACCCAACATTCTCCAGCCGCCGCTCCCCCCGGCGTATACCCCGTTTAATCCGAACCGTCTCATCTTGACTCATATCTTGTAACACAACTGAAGCATGGCATATCGGCCTCCGCCACCACCTGTAATCTTAGGGGCATGAGTAAATAAACTTTTCCTGTTTGAAACTACCTATGCCTCCGAGCCTTCCTCATCTTGTAAACTCCAGATCCTCCCAGAACCGGAGGGCACTGCCAAGCCTCTCTCCTGGTGCGGGACACAAGCTAGCTCCAACTCATAGACAGCCCCACATCCCTGATGCAGTCCACACAGCCAGATGACTGACACGCTGTTCTAATGAAATTTCACTGGGGAGACAGGGCACAGGCACAACCCCGCTTGGTTCATGCGATTCACCTGTGTCTTCTACATCAAAAGCTAAGCCAACCCAATTGGGAGATTATGAATTGTTTTGCCCACCAGAGATGAGAACTAAGAACAACCAGGGATCTCCAAGTTGCAGTAGTGGTAGCCACAAAGCATCTGAAGCCCCAGCCCTTTATGAAGGAAGTCAGAAGTTTCTTCACAGCCAGTATTCTTGATCCTTCTTTGGTCACTGTCAAAGGGAATGTCTGATGACGCTGCTACTCTCTGCAGTCTCCACCCCCCTGATTTGGGGACCGTCCTCAGCGTACTTTACCCAGAGCTGCTCCTCTGCAGGCTGGACACCTCCAGATTTCCTGCCACGACTTTGATGACCTCCTGGTTCAGTGTTGATAATCCGGTTCATGCCAGTCCACAGATGAGACTCCTGGGTCCTAGGGGTCCCAAGGTGTCGAGGGCTCCTCCACCCCTACACCCTCACCCGTACCTCCATGGGGTTGAGCAACAGTCCGCTCAGCCTCCTTGTCAGGATATCGTGCCCAGGATCAGTAAATCAAAGCAGGCAAAAACAACTCAATTCTAACAGCCAGGGATTCCCCAGAGTCTGGAGGCCACCTGGACCTTTTTGCGGGTCTCCCTGGTCTTTCCCTGTCCGCTGTGTGGTTAACACCCCTCCTCAGGTTTCTGTTTAAGTAATCAACTTGCTCCAGGGCTTGCGGGGTCCACTGGCCCCTCTCCGTCGCAGCGGCAGCACCTTCCCTCCTGCGAGTGCCCCCCTATTAGAAGGAATACGGCTCGCCAGCTCCTGCCGAGCCAAGCCGGGCTCACTGGCCCAGAACTGTCAGTGTCTGCGCTGGGGTAGTTCCTTCCCAGATCCCGGGTCTCATTGCGGTTTGCCCTTACCCCAGAAGGTCCTCCCATGCCTCCGGGCTACCTTTGTCCATGACCAGGTGCTCCCGCCGACATCCGCACCGCCGCCGCTCGCTTCCGGTTCCTCTTCTCCAGCCGCCTTCAGCGTCTCCTTTATAGTGGACGGAGCTGCCTCGGGGCCTTTCTTCCAGACACACCTGTGGACAGTGAGTGTTCCCGCCCTGGCAATTTGTGCCAAGGGGCATAACACGGGCTGTTTAGCAACGGGGCGTGGGGTTTCGGGGGCAACCTGCTCCCCTCCTCCCCCACAGTCAGTTTCCAAGCCGGAAGGTGGTTGCATTCCTATATGTGGCAAATGGCTAAACTGAACCAGAGAATATGTAGCACAATATGCAACAGGCTACAGGAAGAATTTGAACAAAATACCAAAGAAAATGAGAAATCAAGCCATTCTAAAAGTTTTCTAAAGAACAGTTAACACCAACCTGGTTTCAGGACATGTTGCAATTTCAACTAATCACTTTTTTCTGTGCAAAAATGTTCAGAGACTGCTAGTTAGAAGAGGAATTTCAACTGGTATGTCCTAGTCATTTATGGATCCTACTGTTTAATTGTTTTCAGCTTAAAAATGGAGCTGAAGTCTTTTGTTATTCTGTCACATAATACATTAGACCTCTCCAGAAGCAGGGATAGAAATATGAAGCCTTCAGACCACAAATAAATTACAAGTTCATAATAGCTGTTCTTTTGTTAGGCCACTCCCAACAGTCAAATGAGAAACCTTTCATCAGCTTGCCACAGCCCATAGTCCCTACACCAGAGAAGCTCTGAAATGCAGGGGACGAATGTCAGACTACTTAGAGATCAAGTCAATTGATTTATTAATATTATTACTAATTATTTGGATGAGATTTAGCCTATGCATCACATTTGCTTTCATCCCAAAATGTTTAGTCACAAATGAAAGACACTTTGTAAATAATGCAAACTGTGGGGCTTTGCATTTGTCTCATACATCTTCTTTAGTTAAATTTCTGCCACAGAATGCAAGTAGAATTCTTGACTCCCTCACACATCACTTGTGAGCATATTTTGGCTCTCTGAAAACTAATGCATATAAAAGTATTCCAGGGATAAAATTTAAAAAGTGGTATGCATTTACAAGAGTCTCCAGGTATAACCCCTGAATCAGTGTTGCCAGCTGGTTCTGAAATGCAGACAGACTCTCTTCCTCCTTTGCGGAAGAAAAGAGGGGAGAATCTAATTGGCTTTTTCATTGCTTCAGTTTTAAAAGTCTGACTAGCAATCATCTTAAACCTTATTATAAAAGAAAGTTATAAGGCATTTGTTAAATTAACCCCAGAGAGACTAGGACTGTACAGTGTTCAATATTGTATACTTACAGGCTTCTGGCTACACCTGGGATAGCTTGACTTCATAGAGTTGTTAGCAGCCCTTCATTTCACTCACTGATATTCAAGATCAAGGAATTTAAACACAAAAATTATTTTTGATAAGGAAACACTAGTGTTGGAAACATTTGCTCTTTGAGGGACACACTTAAATGAAACGCTGATGGGAGAAGTCATGAAATCAGAATGTTTAGACACACAGCATAATTTGGGACCATTTTGAAGACTCAATGTAGCAATGTTTTGCCCTACACATATGCAGTTCAGAAGGGATTTTCATCATTATCTGGTTTCAGGAGTGGAAACAGAGCAGGTGATACAGATTGTCATGAGATTTCCTGTAAGGAACAGTTGCTGAATATACACCAACAATCCACAACAGAGATAAAAAACAGAAAAATCACAAGCTTTGCAGCTATTTTATGATCTTCAGGGTGATCAGTGAGTAGTGGGCAGTGCTTTAATTAAAGTGGCTCCCAGATGCTGGAGTCTGCTGGAGCATGATAATTACCAAGCTCTAGAAGACTCAATTAATTGACTCTGTTCCAATGTGCTGCCTCCCACCCCCCTTTTTTGTGTGGAAAGACTTTCTACCTGCTGACCTCTACTGCTCAGGCACCAAGCCAACTCCCTCTCCCACACCTGGGGGTGTGATATTCCTACCACCAGAGATGTAACCCTGTGCAAACAGCCTGCAGAGCACATGCTAGTTAGCCAGGTCATGAGGCACAGATGGGTCCAGAAGTGGGGTCTAGGAGAAGTGGGGAAAGAACAGAGTAGGGAGCCAGATTAGTCCCAAAAGTTAGGGCTTCCTTCCTGGGGCAGGGGCAGTAGCTCCCCCAAAAGTACCTTCCCTCCATGCTCCCACCTCCCAGCCACCTTGGGAAGCATGACCAGCATCCTCCCATACCCCAATCCCAAATTATTTGTAACATGGGTACACCCAAGGGTGTGTCCTATTCTTAATTGGATGGGATGGATAGGCAGGACAGGGTGCTGTGAGAGGGATGCCAGAATTTTGAGGAGATCCCTCTTTTCTCTATAGAATTAGCCCAAGTCCAAAGTTCTTACCTATATACAATTTATTGAGTTACCAACATTTATATATGTCCCAGGGGCACAAGCACGGGGGCTACACACACCCAGAGGGGAAACCCCGAAAGTAAAGATTACTTACCTACTGAAGGCTCCAGACGAGCAACACCAATGAGAGAAACCCACACCGTTTGTCTGCCACGCCTATATACAGCTGGGGCTGGTGGGTGACATCACGTACAATCACCAGCTGTCAATGATAAAAGCCAGCACCAGCTAGGAACAAGGGAGAGGCAGTGGAGGCTACAGATGCTCTCCACACCAGTGGCAGTCAGTGCCAGCAAGACAAAGGAAGCCCCGATTGGGCAGGGCCACCCAGGCAGCAACGACTACGGAAAAACCCCATGCCAGTCACGGGCAGCACCCGTGTGTGGGAAGAGACCCCACTCTGGGAAGACCAGGAAGATGCACTGAAGATGGGGGACACTCCCACATCAGGCACTTGCAGACTGGGTCATGGGAGGATAATTAAACAAGAGGGAGAAGTACAGGAAGCTCTCAACAGGGGGAAGAGAGCAGAGCAGCATCGAGGGATGTGGCAAGACACACTCTTTAGAGTAGAGTGAGTATAGTAAGGCAGTTCAGTATGATCCTTTTTTTTTTTGTCACGTTCCTGCTTTTTGCTTTCCTTTTTGTTTCCTTCTGACCTGCATCTACTCCTTGGTCGTCTTCTGGGTTTTTTTTATATTTTATTTTATTTTGCTGGTAACTCCTGGTTGAGGAATCTGGGTGACAGTCAAACAACAAGGACCACTCACAAGAAGCAACAAACATCCAGCAGAGAGCAAGAGGGACCCGTAGAAGAGGGAAATATCCAATGGACCCATAGTCCATTAGGAAAAGAAGACTATGACCCAATACTGGAGATTGTGCAACGGTTAAGAGTTATCAAGACCAGAGGGCCGGCTGCATCAAGATCAGGTGGCCTGTCAGAGGCTGGCATATGGAAGGGGTGTGGGGGAGGTGGAGCCCCATGAATATCCATCAGGAGGAATATCCAACCTCAAGGGACCGGCAATGGGAGACCCCACCATTGAAGAAACACTCAAAGTCATGGCAGGAGAGTTCTGGTGTCCTCCCCAGGGTGATTGGGGCCCCTGTCAGAGGTTGCACAAAGCCTCCCCGCACTCATCACCAGGCGCCTGCACCAAGATGGTGTGAGAACAGATACTTGAAGCAAGGCAGGCACAATATATAAAACTCTTTAAAATAGACATAATTACAGATATAGATACAAATATACATATAAAGTTCCGTTAGCTGCAGGAAGTCTACCCTACGGAGGGCATTCAGGGCCAGAAAAGGGGTGGATCCCAGGACAGTCAATCCAGCAAGTTTATACCACAAGTGGGTTAAGCTAATAAAGACATCCTTACAGAGCCTTATACACAATGAATACACCTAACTATCTATAACATCAACAATAACAATAGATACCACATAGGAAACATAACTATACCATATATTAGATGCACCCTATCTGGGTGCCAACCACTTGGTCCCTCAAATGCGATAGGGTCTTCTCCTCCTAGGCCTACTCCCCCCAAGGTCCCTTGCCTGGGTTCCTGGTAAGTCACAATCCTTCCTGTCAGTTTTGCCTCTGGGTCCCCACACCATCTCAGGCCTCCTGGAGCCATTGGCCTCAAGTTGAGGGTTCATCCCTCTGGGTCCTGGGCCCCATGTTGGGCACCCAGGGAGCTCCTATGGGAGATGAACCTCACTGGCTCCAGTTCCCCATCCTCATGCCAGGGGTCTTTCCCCTTCCTGGGCACTGCTCTGGGCACTGGGGCTCAGTTTAATGCTGAGCCACACTGCAGGGCTCTGGTTATCCAGTGCACCAAGTGGGGCCTGAGCAGCCTCAAGCTGATCTCAGGGCCAGCTTTCCATGCACTGATCCACACACCATCAAGGCTCAAGTGGGGTCCCGATGATGGTCTTCTCTGGAGCTCCTCATGTGCCTAGCATGCTGAGCACACTGGGCTTTTATTTACACCAGAAGCCCCACTCCTGAAGTCTGCTGGACCTGCAAAACACAGTCTTCCATCAGATCCAGGAGCTCCTCACATTCCCCTTCCCACCTCTGACCAGGCGTGGGGCAAGCCCCTCCCAGCTGTTACCTGATTGGTGGAAATATTCCACCAATACAAAGTGTCTTTCTCCAAGCTGGGCTTGCCAGGCAAAAGCAGTGAGCCCACCACACACTCCCCTGTGGAACCCTTTACCATCCCCAGTGAAGAGTGTATTCCTCTGGATTCACTGGGTCCAAGGGGCAGTGATGAGTGCCTCCCCAGGTACCCCAGGGGCATCATAAGTGAACATCTGAATGGGTCTTCATTCCTGCTGAGTATGATCTTGTGTGGGGCTCCAGGAAAGTCTGGGAGAGGCAGGGGCAGCCCCTGACATGGGGGTTCCATCCCCCTGAATGGGAAGCACAGGCCTCGTGTTGGTGCTCTCAAGGGGCAGCCCAGCCGAGTTGTTGCCTTGTCGGTCATTCTCTTCCAATGCAGGGGGTCCCAGACTGTGATGGAATTGAGAGGAGTAACATCCCCCATAGTCAGACTCATAATCAGAGTCTTCCAGAGGTGGAGGAGGGAGTCCCCTTTCTTCCCTAGGCTGTTTGGGTTGGAGAGACTGTGGCCTGTTAAGGGGCATTCTCCCTCTGCCAAATTAGGCTCTTGTAGCTCTCCAACAGGTAGAAGATTTCTATGCATGACCCGGCATTGCCCAGATCCCCCTTCAGGGGCAATCTCATAAACGGGTAGGTCCCCCATCCTCCTGACTATGGAATATGGCTCTGCCCTGCATCAGTCAGTAATCTTGCATTTCCCCTTAGTCCAAGGTTCTCCTCAGGGGGAGGGGAGTTGAGGAAGAGAGGCTGCTCCTCAAGGAAGCAATCCTCAATGCACAAGTTAATTCTATTCCATCTCAGAGGAAAGTCAGCAAGAGCACACAGCAGTCCCCCCTGGCTCTCCAGTGATCTAGCAGACCTCCTGAGGCTAAAAAGAAAGGCCTACAAAGGATGGAGGATGGGATTCACCTCCAAGGCAGAATATTCTGTACTGGTCCAGTCCTGCAGGGAGTGAACCAGGAAAGCCAAGGCTGCAACTAAACTCCAACTAGCTTTGAACAAAGGACAATAAAAAGTCCTTTTTCAGATATGTGGGGAGCCAGAGGAAAAGCAAGGGCAACATTGTATCCCTGCTGAACCAGATGGGGCAACTGACAACTGACGCTCAGGAAAAAGCCAAACCTATTAAATGGGTACTATGCGTCCATCTTTCATCAGTCCCATGGGATGCTCATGCCCACCACAGGACAGGGAGATCTGGGTGAGGGAGATCCCCTGCCCTCCATTAATGCTGACCTTGTGAAGGAACACCTTGAGAGGCTGGATACCTTCAAGTCAGCCAGCCCTGACAATCTACACCCCAGGGTACACAAGGAGCTGGCGAGCATCATAGCCCAGCCTCTGGCATGGATCTTTGAAAACTCCTGGCACTCTGGTGTAATGCCCGAAGACTGAAAGAAGGCCAATGTGGTGCCTATCTTCAAGAAAGGGAGGAAAGTGAATCTGGCCAACTATAGGCCCATCAGCCTGATTTCTATCCTGGGGAAGATCCTAGAAAAGTTTATTAAAGAGGCCATCCTTAATGGACTGGCCGACGCCAGCGTCCTAAGGGATGGCCAGCACTGGTTTGTTGTGGGTAGGTCTTCCTTGACCAATCTCATTTCCTTCTACGACCAGGTGACCCATCACCTGGACAAGGGAGAAGAGATTGATGTCATATATCTTGGCTTCAAAAAAAGCCTTCGATCTGGTATCCCATGATCACCTCTTGGTGAAACTGGCCAATTGTGGCCTTGGGTCCACCACCATCCGCTGGCTGGGAAACTGGCTCCGTGGTTGGATCCAGAGGGTAGTAATTGATGGAAGTCACTCATCATGGTGCCCTGTGACCAGTGGGGTCCCCCAAGGCTCTGTCCTTGGACTCATATTGTTCAACATCTTCATTAATGATGTGAATATTGGTGTCAGGAGTGGACTGGCCAAGTTCACCGATGACACCAAACTTTGGGGCAAAGCATCCACACCTGAAGACAGAAGGGCAATCCAGGCTGACCTGGATAGGCTCAGCAAATGGGCAGACAAGAACCTGATGGTGTTTAACATGGAAAAATGCAAGGTTCTTCACCTGGGGAGGAGTGGATCTGCAGCATCCTTCCTTTGGGGGGCTGTTGATCTGACCTCTGGATGGCCCCATGCCATCTCAGACCTCCTGGAGCCATTGGCCTCAAGTTGAGGGCTCTTGCCTCTGGGCCCTGGGCCCTGTGTTGGGCATCCAGGAAGCTCCTATGGGAGCCAAACCCTCACTGGCTCCAGCTCCCCAGCCTCATGCCAGGGATCTTTCCCCTTTCTGGGTCCTGCTCTGGGCACTGGGGCTCTTTTAGTTTAACACTGAGCCACACTGCAGGGCTCTTGTTATGCGGCCTAGAGCCAGGGCTAACTTGAGTAGTCTGGAGTTGCTCCCAGGACCGGCTCTCCGTGCACCAATCCACATAGTGTGAAGTCTCAGGCCGGGTCCTGATGATGGTCTTCTCTGGAGCTCCTCTCACCTCACCATCCCTCACTGCATCTGCCCAGTGTGCTGAGCATGCTGGGCTTTTATTTGCACTGGAGGCCCCACCCCTGAAGTCTGCTAGACCTGCAAAGCGCAGTCTTCAAATCAGGTCAAGGGGCTCCTTGCATATCCTCCAGCACAGGGGTGGGCCAAGCCCATCTCAGCTGTTACCTGATTGGCAGAAATTTTCCACAAATCCAAAGTTTCCTTCTCCAAGCTGGGCTTACCAGGCAAAAGCAGCAAATCCACCACATATTGAAACATGAAACCTTCTTTAATATATTTCCTCTTTGTTTCTTTTGCAATTTTCTTTAACTTCTTATTTTATCCTTCAGTGGCTGACTTCTTTCATTTCACTACCCTTCCACCACCCCATTCTCTTTCCACCACCCTTTCACTACCTACCTGCATCCCATTAACTCTCTGCCTCCCAGTTTCATGTTTCTGTCCCCCCAACCCATCTCACAGACCCACCTAGAGCAGGGAAAGAAGCCTGTCCTAGGTCACCAGTCCTGTAGTGGCAACTCATAACTGTAGTTCCTAGTCAGGTCCCTGCTCACCAGCCTTCTACTGGCAAGTCACAGCTGTGCAGGTGGAGCAGACAAAGAAGGATTTTGGCCTTCAGGTACAACTGGTGGAGCTACCACTGACACCACTTTACATTTGAGCAGGTCAAAGGGCAACATGTAACAAGGCCCTAAGATACAAACTCAGTAGGAAAATAAAGTTTAGAATAAAACTTTCCCCACTGACAACATTGCTCTTTGGTAAAAACATGACAGAGCTAACTGTCATTTAATCTTTCAGCTATTCAAATGTGCAGCTTCTACCAACACTATCTGGACACTTACTACTCAACTGTATCTTTTTTTTTCCTTCAGTACTATGTACAAATACTGTCCATGAACTTTTAGTTTTACTCCCTCAATCATTAAAGATTCTCTTCAGATACAGCAATGTCCAGAACTAAGAAGTATGTGGTACCACTGCAGAAAGTGACTAAAAAAATACAAACAAAAAACCCCCATGAAATTCCATGTTTATGGTGTTTCATCCATTTGTGCATCAGTCATTTTGTTTATAAGCAAAGAGATTTTTTTTTCTGACTGCCAGCCCTGAAAACTCAGCCAGAGCACCAGAAGTCAGTCGTGTTCTTTCCAGTTCATCAGTAGTAAATCTGACCCCTGGGGGAGTGGGGGAAGGTGCACACCTTGAAGTAAACATTTTGAAGTAAGACCTTAGGTAGCAATTCTACTGGTTATGCACAAAATCAAATTAGAATCTTCCTTGGTCTCCAAGTTGCTTGGTATAAAAAAAAAGCAAAGCCAGGTTTCTCATAATTTAAGTAAGCATATCTATCAACTCTGCAGGTGCCATATTTGCATTTGCTGTTGGGGTCTCCCATGCTTTAAATGGCCAAAGATCAAACCAGGCATATAACCTGCCAGTACTAAGCCCAAGATGCAGTGGGGTGACCATAGGCTTGTTGCTGGTAAGGGAAAATGTCACCTCCTTTTCTTGCTGCTGACACATTTCAAATTGCCAAAAAACCCACTAGTTTACAGCTTCAAAAAAAGGTAACATTTCCCACAGCAGTAGTGAACCACCAGCTGCTGCTCCTTCACCGCATACCACTGCCACTGCTCTGTCTGCCCTGTTGCTGGAGATACTGCAGTGAAGGCATATGGAGCAAAGGAGGAGGGACAGTGGATGAGAGGGCAAGGTGCCCCCCACCCCACAAGCTTTTTTCCAGAACCCTCCCATTAGCAACCCCCAGGGCTCGTGCCTTGTGTGCCCACCCATTGTCACATTACTGATTCAAATTAGTTCCATTTATTCTTGGCATAAAACTATATTTTTCACCAAAAAAGTGAAAGACCCTTTTGTCCTTCCAGCACTCAGAGTGCATCCAATTGTGTTCGTGGCCTGACAAAGCAACATGAAAGTTACTCTTCTTGTAGGCTGGTGTCTTATTCAGACATCATTTTGTGTTTGCTGAATTATCCAGGTACCTTGAAAACAGTTAAAGGAAACCTTCCTGTCTACAACTCTGAACTGCTTGTCTTTCAACTGCATCCACTACTGTTTTGAAGAAGTGGATTTTTTTTCTTCCAAGAACCGTAGTAATATCTGTTATACAATGATTATGAAGCCATTTTTTAAATGCAAAAGTTGTGGTTGATGCCCTGTGAAGTTTGCACAGGGTAAGCATATGAAGAAAAATTTGGAAATGAGCAAGCTGAAAATGACATTTCAGCTCTTCCCCTGAATGATTACTATGGTCTTTATGTGAACAGATGATTAAGAACTTGCATGCATCTGATGTACCAAGCAAGACACTGAAGACTTATCAAACACAAATATGCAAGAGGGCAGCTTTAAAGTTATATGTACAACTAGGTGAATCCAGTTTTAAGCATTCTTTTTATCTAAGCACCAAATCATCCATATACAACTTGATTTTGTATGTTTATTTAATACTGCAGGCTCCTTTTATATAGTGGAAAAAGCACAAAAGTAGATATTCCCAGTTTCCTTGGCACCAGAGGGCCAGCTAATAGCTAACATATGTTTACTTAACTAAATGGAGCCCCAGTGAAGTTAGTAAAATGTCACAGGAGTATAAGGGTGTACCTGTACATATCTAATTGCAGGATGAAGACCAGGGTGTACATTTTCACATAGCCTTAGAAACACACAGGTTAAGAAACACTCTAAAAAGAGCATCTAACATATTACACCTGTAGGCAACTGACACTTTATAGTTCCTTTGTTGTATGAGGTGTGCACCAAGAGAAGTTTGAAGTTTAAATCTGTCTTCAGGCTTTAAACCTCTTAGACTTCTTAAACTATTAAGTTTTCTTAGGTTTCTTTTTCCAAAGGTACAAACCCTTCCATACAGCTCTCAGGATTCTCTACCAGAAGCACCACCCGGGGTCTTTTGGAGGGATCTAGAATGGAGCTTGCTGGACTGTGCGTCTGTAAAGGAGAGAGAGAGGTTGTTTTTAGTTTGTAGAAGGTAAGGCCAGCACAAATTTTGCAGCTGTAAGAAAGAGAGAGAGAAATCAAGATTTGATGGATGGGTTGGTTTGCAAAAAGCAAGGTAAGAAGGGGCCACTGATGAGAATGGATTGGGAAGCCTGTAGCCCAGAAAAGGTTATGGTTAAGATCTGGTAAGGAAAAGAAAACTGGAAGTTAAGTAGGACCTAGAAGAAGGAAGTTTGGGGATTCTAGAGAGAAAGATCTGCTGGAGAAAGTATTGCCATTAGAGTTACCAAAAAAAAGAAAAAAGCTAGACCCAAAGACCTGCTAAAGTGGAAGATCTTTGAGGGGTTTGAGAGGCTCACGGAGCACAGAGAGGAATTCAGAGTGGATGCTAAAGAGCAGAGCCCAGCCAGAGTTAGTGAGAGCATGGAAGGCCAGAGACACACAGTCTGAAAGGTTTGCAAGGCAGAGTCAGTGACTTGGAGTCCAGGAGGGGTTAAAATCAGAAGAGGTCAGAACTGGATGGAGTCCAAAGGCTCTGAGGGGAGCCGAGAGAGAGAGAGAGAGAGAGAGAGAGAGAGAGAGAGAGAAATATGATGAAGGGTCTGCAGGGCCATTTAAGACCAAGACAGCCAGGAGGGGGAGTGGGGGTGGGGGTGCTGCTACTGTTGCTGGAGGCTGCAAAAATGAGAAGCTGAGCCTGTAACAAAATAGTTTGTGTTCATGGGCCCTGACCCCAGAGGGAATGCAAAAAAAAAGAGGGCCAGAAGCCGCAAAGACTGAGTGAACTGTAGCAAGTTAGAAAATAAAACAAAATGTATCTTCCCCCTAAGAATAAAATTCACATTCAGGATGATGCCCTCCCACATCACAGTTTACTACAAATGAGTTGCAGCAATGAATAAACCTTAGGCCACTCTCTTAATAGCTCCTATAGCAGGCCTTCTTCACACAGCTGCCTCTGTTCAGGAGGTTTCAGAGCACATGCTGAGCTAAATAACAAAGTAACATGGGCCACCTGGCATTAAAGACAGCTGTTTCTTAACTCTCTATTGGAGCTTAATAACTCCCTGTGGAGTGTACTGTAAAGGGGTTTATATCTAGTTCTCCCAGTTTAGAGAACTCTGGCACATCCTGCTATCATACCAGTATTCCAAAACAAAGCTATTCTTGGTTGAAGAATGAAGCTCGGCTGGTCCAGTCTTTGTTTTTTGTGATCCTGACCTCTGCAAAAATGCTTGATTTTATTTAAGAGGATGCAGTAGATATTCCTCCCACATTCCTCCTCATCCAAAAGAAAGTTTTATTCACATTTTCCAAAAAAATTCCCCTTTGAGCAACGACAAAGTTGAAAAATGTTAAGAATTTGGTAATCAAGGAGCCTATTAGAACATAGTTCCTAACCTAACCATTTGCAGTAGTGTTACCAGCAACTTACACTTAAGATATGACAAACACAAGTACAGCTCCTTTTTTCCTCATTTTAGATTCATAGAGATCCTTATAAGCTTTTGAGTGATTCTGGATGTATAGCAGTGTATAATCAGTTACTCAGGACTCCTGCTGGGTCTTGGAATGACTGGACTTCATGATAAACAGTTTAGCGATGCAGGATCATGAATGCACTGATGAAGTTTAACAGACCTTCTCTAAATCGGGGTCATCAACGAAAGGAAAGATAGGAATGACACCTCCATTAGAAGGAAGTGAGATCTTCCTTGTTCACATATAGTTTCAATCTCTAGGGTTATTTAATCCTAAAACACTAGTAACAGAACTGAATCCCAAAGCCTGTTTTTTAATTTATTTTAAAGTGGTTTACATTCAAACACCTAATCCCTTGGCCTATCCCTCATTAAGAACATGGGGTTGGTAGGTCCCTGGCATATATTAGACTTAAGATGCAATTAACCACTTAATTAAATAGTAACTTGGCCACATGTTCAGGCAATTAGAGCGATAAAATGGGAAATAGGCACATACTGTTTTGTGGGTTATCTCCACTCGATGATCCGATCCCGCGCTGCCTTTCCCCGGGTAACTAGTCTTGTTTGCCTAGGACCCTCGTGTAGACCCCAGAGGGTCCCTTGAGTACATTCTGGGTATCCCCCAAACTTGTCTGCCATGACTTCGGATGGTTCTTCAGTGGAGGGGGGTCCCCTCTCAGGATGCCTCCAGAGTTGTCAAGTGCCTTGGCGGATGCCTAGGGGGCTCCAACCTCCCCTACACCCCAGCCATACGCCAACCTATGAGATGAGCCTCAGGATCTTTTGCGACTAGACCCTTTTGATGTCTTCCTTGGTTCTCACATGTCCTCCCTCGTGGACAGGCACCTCAGGCTCTAGCCAGAACTGGAAGGTCTGGTGACACTCTGCCTTTGGGGCTGTCCCTCAATGCCCTGCACATTCTACGATGGGTGCTGTTGGTCATCATTACATTCTCATGTGGTCTTCCATCTCCGAACGGGGTCTCTAATTCCCCAATCCTGGTGTGGCAAGCAGGGTACTACTTTAGGTAGGGAACTAAATAGATCCAACTCAGAAAGAAAAACATGAACAGAACACTCACCACTGGAAAACCCCACGCCACAGGAACAACCCAATGTGAAAGGAAGGGATAATGACAATTCTGCAAGAGGAAAGAGATGAAGAGAAGAAACAAAGAAAAGAGGGGCAACTGTGGGGAGAGTCCCGTGCTCCCTTCACCCCTAATGCCCCTAAACTAGCGCGTCCCCTGGGTCGGGGCCCACGCTTTCACCCCAGGCAGGGTTTTCTCTGATCCCCTCCGGGATCTGCCTCCGGCTGGAGCTCCCTCACTGGCTCTTCCCATTGCCACTGCCGGCCTCCCTGCCAGCTCCTCTGATCCCTGCCAGTCTTTCCTGGTGCGGGGATCTTCCACGGCACCTGTGGCCACTGCCGCCACTACCAGCCTCGCTGCCGGCCCTTTTGATCTCCGCCAGTCTTCCCTGGCGCAGAGATTTCCCGCAGCTCTTGCTGCCACCACCACTGCCAGCCACAGGGGTTGGATCTGCTCCACTCAGCGTTCCCCACCACTCCTCCAACACTCAGCATCCCTCTTCCCATGCTCTCAGGGCCGGTTTTTATCTTCACCAGGTGATGTCTCTTCGTGACATCACCCAGCTCCAGCTGGAGATAGGTGCAGCTGACAAATCGCTTCAGTGGTTTTCCCTGGTGCGCCTTTTCGCTTTTCTGGACTCCTGCAACAGGTAGGTTTTTTCTTCTTTTACTTTCAACTGGGGTCTGCCTCTAGAAAAGGCTTCCCCCTTGGTTAACCTTGTGTCCCTGGGACACAACCCCCCCTTTAAGTTGGCTTGGGGCACTTTGTTGTCCCGCCTTCAGGCCATATCTGGTGGACTGGTGGTCCCCTCGGTTTGGCTTTTTGGGTCGCCGGTCCGGGCCTCATCCATCCACCTGGATAGAAAATCCACCACCACATTAGATTTTCCTAGCCAGTGTACTGTATGAAATTTATACAGCTGAGGAGCCAAGGCCCACCGTGTAATCCGGGCATTGTCCATCTTAGCTGTACTGAGCCATCTTAGGGGGGAATAGTCTGTCACCAGTTTGAACTCTCTACCCATCAGGTAATACCTGAAATGATCCACCATCCACTGAATTGCCAGGCACTCATGCTTGATTGTCACATACCTAGTCTCAGCTGGCAGTAGTTTGCAGCTGGCGTAGGCAACTGGTCTTTCTGCCCCCTCTTCCTCCTGGGTGAGAATGGCACCGACTGCTGTCTCTGAGGCATCTGCAAGACAAAAGGTTTCCAAAAGTCAGGCACGTGTATTAAGACATCCTCACATAAAGCCTTTCAACTGCTCAAAATTCCAGGACATTTCTTCCATCCACCTTATAGCCCCTGTTTTCCGTCCTTTAAGAGTCTCTGACAGGGGCACAGCCAGATCTAAAAAATGGGGTACAAACTGTTGATAGTAGTTGGTTAACCCTAGCAAGGATCTGAGCTGACAGCAGTTTTGGGGGGGTGCCAAATCTGCAAATTGTCTCCACCTTGTCCGCCAAGGGTCTGATTGTGCCTCTTCCGACCAAAACCCCCAAATATTTGATTTCCTTCTGGGGTAGGGCACATTTTTGTGGGTTTGCTGTTAGCCCAGCTTGCCTCAATTCTGACAGGATGGCTCTGAAGGCCCTCCTATGTTGAGCCCAGGTCTGCAAGAACATGACAATGTCGTCTATATACGCCATAGCATATTCGGCATGGGGCACTAAGACTCGGTCCATTAGGCCTGGAATGTTGTGGCTGCACCATGGAGCCCAAATGGCATCTACATGAACTCACAGAGTCACCAAGGGGTGCCGAACGCAGTCTTTGGCCAGTCTTCCACGGCTATGGGGATCTGCCAGGACCCCTTTGCAAGGTCAAGGGTTGGGATGTATTGAGCCTATGCGCTCTACTAATTCCACCACATGGGGCATAGGGAACACATCAAAGACCACCATGGCGTTCAGCCTCCTATAGTCAATACATAACCTCAAAGACCTGTCAGGTCTGGTTCACTGGGACCAGAGGACTCCTCCAGGGGCTCCTTGATGGGTGTATGACCCCTTGCTCCAACATCGAGTCCATCTCCTTACAGACTGCTTCTAGGAGGTGGTGGGGCATTGGTAGCCACCTCTCTCACACTATTGCTTCAGGTGGGGTTTTTATGGCATAAAAGGTGCCCTGGATCCACCCGGGTTCTTTGCAGAACACATCCCGGTACTCTGTTACCAAGACTTGGGGTTCCTACCTCTGAAAAAAGGGGACAGTTCCTCCCCATTCTGATCTGGGTCTCAACCATAGAGGGGTTGTTCCCGCTACCCATTCCCTGGAGCCCGAGGTCTTCATTGTCAGTGTCCATAAAGGCAACCCACCCTTCAGGCTCTCACCACTCCTGGAGAAGGTTTACGTGGTAGATTTGCTTTTCTCACAAGTGACCTGGCCAATACACCTCGTAGTATACCGGACCAACCTTGTGGGTTATTTCGAACGGCCCTTGCCACTGAGTTAAGAGCTTACTTGTGGAAGTGGGAAGGAGTACCAGCACCTTCAAACATTTTTTCTTTGGCTGTCATCTCTCTCCTTCTGGTGGACCTGCGCTACCCGCATATTTTCTTCTCACACCAGGTCCTGGGCCACTCTTACTCTCTGTTGGAACTCCTGTTGGTAGGTGGCTGGCTCGTGTGTGTCCTGCGTCCCATTCCCATTCCTCCTTCAGGACCTGCAGGAGGCCCCTTGGACAATATCCTAATGCTAATTCAAACAGGGACTACTTTGTTGCATCTTGAGGGGTGTCTCTGATGGTAAATAACACCAGCAGTAGGAGCAGGTCCCATTTCCAGGGATCCCCTTGTATGCAGCACCATAACATCTGCTTTATTGTTCTGTGAAGGTGCTCCACCAGGCTGTTGGTTTGGGGGGTGGGGGGGGATACACTGAGGTACCGAGATGTTTTATCTGTAGCATACGACATGCTACCCTCAGTACCCCCGACGTAAAATTCCACCCCTGGTCAGTCAGTATTTCCTTTGGTATCCCCATCCTAGCTATCCACTTAATCAATTCTTCAGCTATGCGTGGGGTGGTCACAGCCCACAGCAGAACTGCCTCCAGGTACTGAGTCTTGTAATCCACAAAGACCAATATGTACTGATGCCCAGCGCTGCTGCGAGGGAGTGGCCCTACAACATCCATGGCTATCCGTGAGAAAGGCACGTCTATGACGGACATGGATTGGAGGGGAGCCTGCGCAGGGTGTTCAGCCCTTGTTTTCTGGCACTCAGGGCAGGCTGCACATTGTTGGGCCACGTCCTCCCCCACCCCAGGCAGAAAAGCCACCTAGTTACCCTTGCGATGGTCTTGTTTCACCCCAGGTGCCCCCCTGAGGGGCTAGAATGCACCAGCCACCATGTGACCTGATGGAACCGAGTAGGCACCACCAGCTGCATGCCTTCATTCCCATCCCGTTTGTCCTCTTGCACATGGTAAAGAAGTTGGTTTCTTACCTTGAAGTGTGGGGTTTCATCAGTTGGCATTGTCAGGCCATCTCTGGTGTTGCAGGCCTGTACCCAAAGCGTCCTAAGTTCTGGGTCTTCCTCTTGCACTTCTTGGAACTCTAGGCTGCTGCCAATGCTGCTAAGGTCTATGTCCTCCACCTTGTCCATCGATCCTTTGCTCTCCTCCACTTCGCCTAACTATCCCTCTTGGTTCTGGATCCTCTTATGCGCCACTTCCGCGTCGCGTACCCTATCCAGGGTGTCCTATAGCAGTGCCCAATCCTGGCCTAGCAGCATCTCACAGGCTACCTGGGGCACTATCCCCACCAGAAGCTCCCCATGATGCTCCATTACACAGAGACATACCCATTGCCAGTTAATTCATTTGGCTTCTCCGTGGAGGCATGCCACCTTCACAGGTTGGCTCTTTGCTCATCCCAGGGCTTCACCAAGTCAGCCCTTATAAGGACTAAGCACATCCTGAATCCAGTGTAGCCTGTATGGGGCATCCCTCCACCCAGGCTTTGACCACAGGTTGTCTCCACATAACGTCTTCTCCCCTGGCCACATAGCTGCAGTCCATGGGCTCACTGGTCCTGAGCTCTCTCTGTCCCTCTGCTTGCGCTCTAAGCCCAGTATCGGGGAGCCATTGTTCGGTAGGGTTACTAGGACATTCTCTTGAGAAGTGGCCATTCCATCCACACCAGAAGCATACGGTGGCCTCAGTTGCTCCCTGGTTAGGGAGGTGCCTATGCTCAGACTTCTTTGGCACTACTGCAAGAGGTTCTAGGTTCCATCTCTCTCGGGGTAGATGACCTTGGATGCAGCGGAGGCCTCTGCCAAATTCAGGGCTTTGGTCACACGTGTGTGGGGAGTGCTGGCAAACCCAGCGCTAGGTCCGCTTTTCCAGATCATTCTGAAACTGCTCCAGGAAGATCTGAGCCACCAAAGCCTCTCTACCGTGCCCCGCCAGGTTCACCCACTTGTCTAGAAGGTCCTGCAGTAGTTGTAATATCAGGCCCTCATCAGGCCCTTTCTTTGCTCAGAACAGCTTACCATAATGTTCCAGATTAATCTCCGGCCTGTATAGGCTGGCAGCCTTCACGCATTTGTAGTTAAAGGTGTCATCTCTCTGGAGTGCTCAGTATGCTGCCTGGGCCTTGCCCACCACTACCGCTCCCAGTTGGGTGGCCCAATACCCTTTGTCAAGCCCCATCATGACAGTGTGCCGCTCGAACACCTCAGTGCAGGCCTCCAAGTCATCATCCCTGGTCATCTTTGGCATTTTGAAGGACACCAGGCTGTGCCAGAGCCAATCCTGCTGGCGGTCCATCATCTGCTGCTGTGAGTCCAAGATCTGAGTTAGGACCTGTAAGTTCTGCCCAAGGATACCTGGAGGGGTCATGGCCGCTGGTTGCATGTTGGCGTATGCCACCAAGTCTGGGTTCTCCATGTTCCTGGCCAGTGCACCACTTTGTGCCTGTCTCCGCTCGATGATCTGATCCCACGCTGCCTTTGCCTGGGCAACTGGTTTTGTTTGCCTAGGACCCTCGTGTAGACCCCAGAGGGTCCCTCGATTACCTTCTGGGTATCCCCCAAACTTGCGTGAAATGACTTCAGGTGGTTCTTCAGTGGAGGGGGTCCCATCTGAGGATGCCTCCAGAGTTGTCATGTGTCTTGGCAGATGCCTACGGGGCTCCAACCTCCCCTACACCCCGGCCATACACCAACCTACGAGACAAGCCTCAGGATCTTTTGCGGCTAGGTCCTTTTGAAGTCTTCCTTGGTTCTCATGTGTCCTCCCACATGGATGGGTGCCTCAGGTTCTAACCAGAGCCAGTCTGGTGACTCTCTGCCTTTGGGGCTGTCCCTCTCAACACCCTGCGCATTTTACAATGGATGCTGGTGGTTGTTGCTGCATTCTCATGTGGTCTTCATCTACGAATGGGGTCTCTAATTCCCTGAGCCTGGTGTGGTGTGCTAGGCCACCCTGCTCTAGGCAGGAAACTAAATAAATCCAACTCAGAAAGAAAACATGAACAGAACACTCACCACTGGAAAACCCAATGCCATGGGAACAACCCAATGTGAAAGGAAAAGGGATAATGACATGACTGCAAGAGGAAAGAGATGAAGAGAAGAAACAAAGAAAAGAGGGGCAACCATGGGGAGAGTCCCGTGTTCCCTTCACCCCTAATGCCCCTAGACTAATGCATCCCCTGGACCAGGACCTACACCTTCACCCCAGCCAAGGTTTCTCTGATTCCCTCTGGGATCCGCCTCCTCCCTGGGGTTGTGTCACCTGCTGCCTCTGGCCGGAGCTCCCTTGCCGGCTCTTCCTGTTGCCACTGCCAGCCTCCCTGCTGGCTCTTCTGATCCCCACCAGTCTTCCCTGGTACAGGAATCTCCCACAGCTCCTGCGGCCGCTGCCAGCCTCACTGCCAGCCCTTTTGATATCTGCCAGTCTTCCCTGGCATGGAGATCTGCCAGTGTTTTTTAGATATATAGGGAGTAAAAGGAAGGCCCAGGGAGGAATAGGACCCCTGCTAAATGGGCAGAAACAATTGGTGGCGGACAGAGGGGACAAGGCTGAACTCCTCAACGAGTTCTTCGCCTCAGTGTTCCTAAGCGAGAGGCATGACAAGTCTCTCACTGGGAGTGTAGGGAGGCAGCAGCAAGGCACCAGACTTCCATGCGTGGACCCTGAGGTGGTGCAGGGTCACTTGGAGGAACTGGATGCCTTTAAGTCAGCAGGCCCGGATGAGCTCCATCCGAGGGTACTGAAGGCACTTGGTGACATCATTGCAGAGCCACTGGCGGGAATATTTGAATGCTCGTGGCGCACGGGTCAAGTCCCGGAGGACTGGAAAAGGGCCAATGTGGTTCCCATTTTCAAGAAGGGGAGGAAGGAGGACCCGGGTAACTATAGGCCAGTCAGTCTCACCTCCATCCTTGGCAAAATCTTTGAGAAAATCATCAAGGCTCACATTTGTGAGAGCCCGGCAGGACAAATTATGCTGAGGGGAAACCAGCACGGGTTCGTGGCAGGTAGATCGTGCCTGACCAATCTAGTCTCTTTTTATGACCAGGTCACAAAACGCCTCGACGCAGGAGGAGGGGTGGATGTCGTATACTTGGACTTCAGGAAGGCCTTTGATACGGTATCCCACCCCATACTGGTGAACAAGTTAAGGGGCTGTGACTTGGATTACTGCACAGTCCGGTGGGTGGAGAATTGGCTGGAGGGTCGCACCCAGAGAGTTGTGGTGGATGGGTCGGTTTCGACCTGGAAGAGCGTGGGCAGTGGGGTCCCGCAGGGCTCGGTGCTTGGACCGATACTCTTTAATGTCTTCATCAGCGACTTGGACGAGGGGGTGAAATGTACTCTGTCCAAGTTTGCAGATGACACTAAGCTATGGGGCGAAGTGGACACGCCGGAGGGCAGGGAGCAGCTGCAAGCAGACCTGGACAGGTTAGACAAGTGGGCAGAAAACAACAGAATGCAGTTCAACAAGGAGAAATGCAAAGTGCTGCATCTAGGGAGGAAAAATGTCCAGCACACCTACAGCCTAGGAAATGACCTGCTGGGTGGCACGGAAGTGGAAAGGGATCTTGGAGTCCTAGTGGACTCCAAGATGAACATGAGTCGGCAGTGTGACGAAACCATCAGAAAAGCCAATGGCACTTTATCGTGCATCAGCAGATGCATGACAAATAGGTCCAAGGAGGTGATACTTCCCCTCTATCGGGCGCTGGTCAGACCGCAGCTGGAGTACTGCGTGCAATTCTGGGCGCCGCACTTCAAGAAGGATGCGGATAACCTGGAGAGGGTCCAGAGAAGGGCCACTCGTATGGTTAAGGGCCTGCAGGCCAAGCCCTACGAGGAGAGATTAGAGAAACTGGACCTTTTCAGCCTCCGCAAGAGAAGGTTGAGAGGCGACCTGGTGGCTGCCTATAAGTTCGTCAGGGGGGCACAGAAGGGAATTGGTGAGTATTTATTCACCAAGGCGCCCCCGGGGGTTACAAGAAATAATGGCCACAAGCTAGAGGAGAGCAGATTTAGATTGGATATTAGGAGGAACTTCTTCACAGTTCGAGTGGCCAAGGTCTGGAACGGGCTCCCAAGGGAGGTGGTGCTCTCCCCTACCCTGGGGGTCTTCAAGAGAAGGTTGGATGTGTATCTAGCTGGGGTAATGTAGGCCCAGCACTCTTTCCTGCTTATGCAGGGGGTTGGACTCGATGATCTATTGAGGTCCCTTCCGACCCTAGCATCTATGAATCTATGAATCTATGAATCTCCCACAGCTCCTGCTGCTGCCACCACTGCTGGCCTCAGGAGCTGGACACACTCCGCTTGGTGGTTCTCCGCCACTCCTCCAGCATTTGGTGTCCCTCTTCCCATGCTCTTGGGGCTGGTTTTTATCTTTGCCTGGTGACGTCTCTTCATGATGTCAGCCAGCTCCAGCTGGAGATAGGCACAGCTTATAAGCCGCTCAGGCAGTTTTCCCTGGTGCACCTCCTCGCTTTTCTGGATCCCTACAGCCAATAGGTTTTTTCTTCTTTTACTTTCAACTGGGGTCAGCCTCTGGATGAGGCTTCCCCCTTGGTCAACCCCATGTCCCCATGACAATGTATATTAATTTTGTCGCTGGTTTATTGCATCTTAAATTGAATGTGTTAGGGTCCTCACCATCCAACCTCATGCTGGCTCTGAGACCAGCCCCAGTGGAGTCTAGGGAGTTGGGACCCACTATCTTGTAGCAGGAACTGAACTAATGTAGCTCATGTTAATGTAGAGTGTAATAATAGTGAAACATAACCATGTTAGTCTTGTCCTGTAAGCAACTTGAAACTCCATTTTGTTTCCTTCTGCTTGACATAAGTGAATGAACTCTGCATAGCCTTTATGTATGAGTGTGTGTAAAAGGGTGAATGGTGAGAGAATGGCATAGAGATGAGAGAAGAAGATTTAACTGTTTATGTAAGCAACAAGGTGCCAAATGTAAGTTTCCAGTTAGCAAACTAATTAACAAATGGCTGAAGAATCCCTTTCAGGCCTAGGGCACAAAGAAGATAATGAGAAGGAATGCACCCATCCTGCCAGATGGGCAGCAAGAACACTCCAAGGCTGAGATAAGCTGAAGACAAAAGAACAACAACCACAAAAATAGAAGCTGGGCATGGAAAAACCCCAAAGCACTTTGGCAAATAAAGAATGCCAATCCCTATAAAAGACAACTTTGAAAATGCCAGGTTGGGTGAGTCTCTCTCTCAAATGCTCTTTTGTCAGAGCACAGACTAGTCTGTTTCACCCCGCTCCAAGCTGTTATCTACAGGATCTTTTTCTCATAATAACCAACCTACCTGCTATCTTCATCTTCTCTCAATAAGGCCAGGGCTGGCCACCCAGTGCTATTATTGAACAACTGCTTCTGGTAACTATAACGTCTGAATGGAATAGTTGTTTTGTGTTCGTGTGTGCCTGTATGCAAGTTTTGTACAGGATGATTTGTGTGCGTCTGTATGAGCGATGTGTCCAAACTTCTATGTCTGATTCATGTAATCAATAAATATGGCATTTTGCCTCATCCCCCTTTATAAGGTTTCACTCGTGATTTGAGCAATTGGCAATTTGTATAACATTTTTGGTGAAGAATGTGTGTAGGGGTGAATAAGGTTCTATCTTGTGGTTATCAGTCAGTTTTATGTCATCTGTATAGTAAGTCTTGTCTGTGTGTTTGGTTGTCTGCCTATCTAAAGGTGTGCACACCACCCAGTGGTAGAAGTGCCAGGTATTGGTGGTCTTGGGTTAGACCAACCACATCAGAGAAATAGAGGAATGCCTGGAGATAGGCAATTTGTTTGACTTGGAGAATTTGAAGCCCACTTGTGGGTTGTGGATAATTTGAAGCTCACTTTGTGGGTCACGGCCTTCCTATATAGGGAAGTCTGGAGTGCCTGTAGAGGGGTCCATTGCTTTGGCTTTAATTTTGTCTTGGGACTTGGTTATATTGGAAAACCGGACTTTTGGTGCATTTTATGGACTAGTACACTGGCTTTGAGAGATAATAAATGGTAATTAATCTAGTAAGTAGACACAGTACTGGGAACTTAAGATATTTAAAAGAAAAACAGTAATGAGTGAGAAGATGTAAAAGATGTCAAAGATCCCCTGCATATCTGCAGGATGAGAGTCTTTTAAAGCAAGTGCTACAGCAGTTTGAGCATAGCCCATGGACTGAGCAGGCAGTATCAGATGCCTGCCCCATTGCAGACTTAGAAGGTAAATTCAAAAATTATATGATATACCACCACCCTCCAGGAAGGAGGCTGCAGCCTTTTATGAGAAGCTACTAAAAAATCTGTTCCCCCATCTGACTAACACTTAGGAGGCATTTTAAAGGGGTTAGCTAAAATTCGTAGTAAGGTAGAGTTGTATAGTAATTGTGATTAGGTTTGTAAGTTTTGTGCAGGAAAAGTGTTTTGTTACCTCTGACCAGGAGACTTTGTTTGTCTGGGTCAGGCAGAGTGGTGAACATGGGTATATGCTGTGGTCCACTTGGGATTAAGTAAGAACCTCCTGTTGTGTTTGCAATAGGAAACTAGGAGAGCAGAGAAAACCATCTCTCTGCTGGAGAGGCTGTGTAAGTGAACAGGGTCCTTTGACTCTTGAGTCCTTGGGAAGGGTTACAGTCTTTTATGGGTGGTTACAAGAGTAGCTGTGTGTTTTCTGCAAAGTTTGTAAGGTGTAGAATGCAAGTGCAGGTTATGCAGAGACAGTGCAGCTTTCTGCACTGCACACAGAGTGTTATGCAGGCAGTGCAGCTTCAGAGAGATCAGAGACAGTTAAAGAAATGAGATAGACACCCTGGAATCCTGTAGGCACCAGAGAATAAAAGGCAGCTGGTGACAGAGAGAAACAAGGTAGGTTACTGAACATCTGATCAGGCAGTGGCAGAGAATTACTGATTGGAAGTGAGGGGTAAACTCCCCTCCCCCGCCTCTTCAGGAACAGTGAAGTGCCTGGAAGAGCTAGCGATTGCTATAGGAGCATAACAGTTTGTTTTGGGAAACATCAGGGTACAACTGTGTAAACAGAGATCAGTGCCCAGAATTACCTTGAGTTACTCTGGGCAGGGAAAGAGCAGTGAGCTTATCAGAGGCATGTTTTGTTTTCTCTCTGAAGAGGCATAGTTTGAAGATTCTTTTTTGAGGTAGGAAAAAAGTTTTTCTGAAGGAATTGTGTGTGGTGTGCAATTTGTCACCTGGGGTCTTTTGGAGGGAGCTAGAATGGAGTTGGCTGGACTGTGCGTCTGTGAGGAAGAGAGTGCTTGTTTTTGGTTTGTAGAAGGCAAGGCCGGCACAAATTGCACAGCTGTAACAAAGAAAGAGAGAGGAAAAAAAAAAATCATGATTTGATGGATGTGTTAGAAATGGAGTATTGTTAGAATATTGTTAGAAATGGAGTGTTGTTAGAAATGCACAGTTTGCATCTCGTACCTGATAGAAAAAAAACACTGCCAAGACTTTTTTTTCTTGGCCAGTCTTGTTACAGTTTTTCTTATGCTAAATCACTCTCTCCCCCACACTCCCCCTGGTTTTCTCATGTAGATTACAGAAGCTGGAATTCAACTGACTGTGTCCTTGAAAGGGGGGGGGGGATTTAAACTCTTGGTGACCTAAAGAACTTTCTGAGCATGCGCAATTAGCTGATGCATATTTACTTATCCGCCCTGCATACTTAAGTAGTTAATTATAATATACATGCGATGGATGAAGTGACGTAGCCACATACATGTTTGTATGAAACGGAAATGAGCTGTAAGAGTTCCTGTTTCTGCACACGTGCCCAGGAGGGGAAGGATAAAATACCAGCTGAAAAGTTCCTCAGGGGTTCGGAGTAATCTGAGTTTTTTTTGACTCTGCTCTGACCCTATTTGCAAATACACCTTTTGTGCTGCTAATAAGTGTGTGTCTGAGATTTCTTTACGTGCCTCCAGAGAAACGAACCGCAATTTTTTGCAACAGATGGATTGGTTTGCAAAGAGCAAGGTAAGAAGAGGCCACTGATGAAAACAGATTGGGAAGCTTGTAGCCCAAAAAAGGTTATAGTTAAGAACTGGTAAGGAAGAGAAAACTGGAAGTTAAATAGGACCTAGAAGGAAGTTTGGGGATTCTAGAGAGAAAGATCTGCTGGAGAAAGTATTGCCATCAGAGTTACCAAAAAAAGAAAAAAAATGCTAGACCCAGAGACCTGCTAAAGAGGGGAGCCGAGAGAGAGAGAGAGAAAGACATGATGAAGGGTCTGCAGGGCCACAGAAGGCCCTGCTGCTACTGTTGCTGGAGGCTGCAAAATAGGCAGCTGAGCCTGTAACAAAATAGTCTGTGCTCATGGGCCCTGACCCCAGAGGGAATGGAAAAAGAAAGAGGGCCAGAAGCCCCGAAGACTGAGTGAACATGCCCAGAACCTGAGATGGTAAGGGTAGAGCTAAGGGACCCAGGAGCCCAGGGTTGCGGACCTAGCGCTGAGGGGCCCAGCTAGAACAAGAGGGGCAAGGCCAGCGTTCCATACAAAGGTATAAGGCCTAAAGGGCCCCTCCAAAGCAATGTCCTTGACATAGAGAAACTGTGTAGTGCAGCAGGGTTCTGGATTGAGCAGCCCTAGCTGAACCCAAAGAGAAGCTGAGCAGATAAGGGTACCCCAAGCCTACTGATTGCTAAGGGCAGCTTCTCTTCAATTTCCACATCAAAACATGGCAGGAGAGACAGAAGAGCAGGCAGCAGGGGGAGGGAGCAGGAATTCAGGCTGCCACTAGAAGTAGTGGGGCAACGCAGCCACCCTCAGGGCCTGGCTGTTACATGGGGGCTTACTTAATTTTACTGTCATTTAAGGGCAATTGTTATGGGCTGGATTGACAAGGAGACCCAGACACTGAACACTCAGTGTTGCAATAACTACCTTCTAAGTGCCCTTCTGTGTAATGGAATTCACAACCCTGAGTTAGGTCTCTAAAGAAGGAGATTCATAGAAACCAAGCATACTGAGCAGGGAACCTCCTATACTAGCTAATGGCAAAAGCTGGAGGGGAGCCAACCCCTGATGCCGGGAAAGATTTAGGCCCCTAATGTAGAACTGGAGGGAGAATGGTCTTTATTTGGTATTCACAGACATGAACCTACTTCAGGACTTAAGTAGGTAAGTCTGGTCTAGTCCTACTTGAAAACAAGGCAAGGAAAAACTAACCCACCACTTATGCCCAGTAGTTAGATCATTTATTTACCTAGCACGTGGGTGAACCAGGTTCAAAAGTCTTCTCTAACAGGTTTAGAAGAGGAACTTGAATCCAGGTCACTTACCCCTAAGGAAAGCATCCCAAATATTAAGCCGAATGATTTTGAGGTGGGTCTCAGTCTCTCCCGTTTTCATTGAGATGAAGAAAGTGTTAATAGCCCAACTACTTGATGGTTAAAGCACTCACCTGGGGGAGATATTTGGTCCCATCCACTTCAACATTTAAATGCTTTTTACAAAGTGAAATGGTGTCCACAAAAGAGGCTGAATACTCTGTAGCCAAGAGGCTGGGCCACTCTCTAGAACGGTTCAAGTCCCTGCTCTGAATCAAGTAGAGTGTTCCCTCTACTACCATGAATGCTACGGTACTTTATTTAATTCCTGTCTATCTACAGTCATGTCAAAATTTAGAGCATTCCCATGCATGAGGAAAAGATGCAGTCAGTCTAAGGGAAGGTAGAAAGGCTGAATGTTTTAGTTCTCACATGGTTTGAACAGTTTCAAAATTCTTTTGATTTCTGCCCTGAGCTGTCATGTAAGTGAGAGCTATTAAGTACTGCTCAGTTACCAGCTGGTTCACATTGAGAAGATCTGTCTTCCACCACATTGCAGACTCATCTTCAATTGACATTACCCGGCACTTATCTCCTGATCACAACCTGCACTGGCAGCATGTGTGTGATAAGTCTTCATATTTCTGAAGAATGTCAGTTGTTTCCTGGTCTCAGTATTCAACCTTTATCATTAGTCCAGCAGCACTGAAATTGAGTTCTGAATAAATGCTGGGAAGAAGGAGCTTGCAATATGGGAGAACAGTTAGATGCAGGGACAGCACTATTTTTGTGATTGAGAAGTATGAGTTGGCATAGAAAAAAACATGATGGCATGATGGTAGCTCATGCGATTACAGATTTTGTGCATGCGAAAACTATACATTAGCCCAGTTGTTCTCAGACTTTTGTCCATGCACCACATGAATAAACACAGTGAAGCAAAACCACTTCCTGCTGGAAGTGACCAATTCAAGACTTTCTGTAGCTTCTCAGAATTCTTTTTTTTTTTTAAACCAGCCTCTTTCCCAGACCCTGGCCAAGCTCCTTTTTTCCTTTAGGTAATCTAGTTTGTCCATAATCCTAACATTGGATAAATAACATACAGTTTGACAACACTTAACTACAAAGTGATTTGTACAGGTTACAGCCATGGCAGCTTCAGAGAATAAATGGAGACACTAATAAAAGCCTACAATCCAAGGACTAGGAATCAGCACTGATGAAAGCTGAAGACTATACCTTATCTTCTTGCACACAACACAATTTATTCCAAAAAAACAGCCACTAGAAATTAGAGTGTGCATAATATGTTATCAGCAGGCAAGGTTCTTTGGTAGATGCAATATCTTTTGTTAGTCCAACTGAGTAGCTGAAACAAAAGTTCTTCACAAACTTTCAGGCATAGGTACCCTTCTTCAGACTCTCCCTATCCCTGAAGAAGGGTTCTTGTGCCCAAAAATGTGCAAAGAACTTTGTGCCAAATACTCAGTTGGACTAATAAAAGATATCACATCTACCCAAAAAAAAAAAAAAAAAATCTTGCTGGTGTAAGGCCTTAGACCAACACAGCTAAAACTACAACTCTGTACCATGATATGCAATGAAATACGATAAGGACAGTTTCTGCCACTTACTCAGAAAAGTGAAAGTAAAGTCTGAACAAGAGCCACAGGGAACAGAACAATGATCAGGCTCTGGTCCCTCACTGCTGCTACTCAGTTACTTACTACTTCTTTTTAACTTCATTCTGCCTTTCAAAAACCAAGGTGCATATCTTATTCCAGGGCTACTGTATGTGAGAAAAGTCTGGTAACAAAACAGAGAGACTTCCATTTTAGATTCCTACAGGTACTTTGTGAAAGGGGAAAATATTAGGTCTGTCCTTTTTTTCCGTTTCATTATGTATGAAGACATTTTTTTTCTTTAACAAAACCCCCCTATTTAGTTTCTACCTTCAAAAAAATTTGAAACCGCAAATCTGGCCTTCTCTGATTTGGTTGTGGGTTTTGTTTGCAGAAATTGTTACCCCCTGAAAGAGGGAGTAATAATCTTTACAGCCCTGTAGTATAAACATATTGAATATTTAACCATGTCAGCTTTGTTCTGTCATTTCAGATATCCAAGATAAATTCAGTTTGGAAAAATAACGGGAGCAAAATAGTTTCCAACCCATATTCTAAATGTCAGAAATATGTTGAGGAGTTATGATCTAGCCTGGGACCTAGGCTCATCCTTCTTCCAGTTATTTAAAAAAAAAAAAAAAAAAAATTGACATTTTTAAAAATAGAAAAGTTAATGCTATATTTTCCCTCCTCCCACACTCCAAGACACCTCACATTATTCAAGGGGCAGTATTTCTATGGGATTTGTAATCTGATGCAAGCAATATCAGGAAGAAAATAAAAGAGGAAAGAGAAATCTACTTAAAGGAAATTGCAACATCCTGGACTTAACTGAAATAAGCTTATGAAAGTAATATCAATGGTAGTTAAATACTGAGGTATATACCATGCTTAGAGATCAGATCAGAAGATAAAAATGGGAGAAATAGCCTTAAATGCAAAAGCAATGAATGAAAGTAATTGAAACAAGAAACATGGGAGGAAGTGCTAGTGGGATCATTACATTGACATTCAGCAAACGTAACAATGGGAAATGGCTATTACTAGACCTGTGAACTGAGTATATACAAAAGACAAAGCATTCTACTAAGTATTTAGGAGGATGATAAAATTAGGGGTGATGATCTGATATTAACTCCTAACATGAAGCAGTGCCTGTTTAGAACATTGACAAAAAAAATTCATGCATGGTTTTTGAAAGAAATAATTATCTGATCTCCAAAGACAGATTAATGAGGAGCTGACATGCTGCATAGATGTGTCACAAGTGACAATTGGCAGGGGGCACAGGTTGAAGCCGCTGGGAACTGAGGATTCATAAAAAGCAAGTAACCAAAGCAAATATTTAGAAGGTGCATTGGAAAGGGTAAAGAAGCTTTTGGCCACTGACAAGAGATGCTTGTGTTTCAAATGCAATTGCTATACAGAGAGCACAATGACAGGAGCATAGAGTACTGCAGGAGAAGTAGAGGCTAGTAGGGTTATGATTCAACAAGGTTCAGAGACATGCTGCCATTGCTAGCCCAAGCATTCCCAGAGGGGTAAAATACTGGAGAAGGCTTGCAAATATGCTCTTCCTATCTATGATGATATTTATATAGCCATGTTAGCTGAGTGTTCCATAATACCCCTATGAAGTATAGCATCATTATCCTTATTTTACAGATGGAGAAGTGAGACACACAGTAGCTTAACTGGCTTTCCCAAGTGCAAAGAGAAACTTTGTGGCTGAACAAGGAACAGTTCTTGAATCCCAGTGCTCTAAGCCATCCCTCCAGTAGGACTAGTATTTTCCCCATGCTCTCTATAAACAATATTGAAAATATATTTTCCATTTTTCTCATCTCAGTTACCTAAAGTTAAGAACAAACTCACCAAAAAATCTGCTGATAATAACACAGCATGAGAATCAGCATAATAAAATGAATCATGTGTATATAAGGTGCATTGGCAGCAATTAGTTTAAACACTTTCAAGTGAGTTAGGACAGATGTCTTGTGCTGAGCCTCATTTTAAATAAGCAACCAATAATAATGCAAGCAAACCCATTTTGTTTCTGTTGCATCCCCTGATAACTGGAAATTAATACCATTCAAGACGTAGTCAATATATCTTAACTAGTTAGAGGACTTTTGTCACACCCCTGCTGGGGTCATCTACAATGCAACTGAAAACGCCGGTGCCTGCCAGTGGAGCTCCCAAGATTCTCTCTCTCTCTCATCTCAGGGCTCCTTTATCCCCCCCCCGAAGGGGGGTGCTCGTCCTTTCCCCTCCAACTGGTGGGGATACGGGGGGGCGCCCCTGTGCCCCGCCCCTACCAGTTCTTCTGGCGTCCCGGCCCTGGAGCCCGGCTGACCCGAGGTCCCGTCATCCAGTCTCTCACCAGCGTCACTCCTCCCCGCTTTAGGGGGCTCGTGGCTCCCCGTGCTCTGCCCCTTCTGAGGGTGGTTGAGGGCTTGAGGGTCTGCCCTCAGCCAGGGGTCTGGAAGTCCTGGCCGGAGCCCTGCTGACCCCCAGCAGCATCCCACTTGATTGCTGCCTCTCTGCGGGGCTCCTGGGCTCCCGCCAATCCCCAAATCTGCCTCCTTCCTCGCTGGTCATGGTCTCTCGGTAAGCGGCAGACCCCTTCTCTGGGGAGCTGGGGCAGGAGCCCCCCAGCTCCAGAATCAGCGTCTCCTAGCTGGTATTCTGCCCCTCTCCCCGGCTGCCTTTTGAGCAGCCCGCGCTGCTCGTGAGCCACGCCTCCAGCTCTCTCCAACACTCAGGCTCAGGCGACTGTGAAACTGCCGAGCCTGCTCCTGTGCCATGTCTGAGCGCCGGTCTCCTCCTCACTGCTGCCTGCCTCTGCTCCTGCGGTCAGTGCCAGGGCATTCTGATTAGGGCCCGGGCCACGCTGCGGGGGACTCCCGTCTCCCCTATCATAATTACTCTACTTACAATGAGTAAGCGGAGGAGGAAGGTGGAGCATCTCAGCAGTAGAATGCGTTGTGTTCAAGAACGCTTCCATATTGTAACAGGGAGCCTTCTCGGGGAGCTGGTCTGCTCACCTGTTTGACTCTCCCTCCCTCCCTGGAACAGCAGGTCATCATGATCAACCTTTAGGTCTTTCTTTCAACCCACATGGCTTCCTTGTGGTGGAAGACCTACCAGGGTCAGGACTCATCCCTAGCTTCCTGCCTGAGCCCTACTATTAGGCTTCAGGCTTAACTATGGCCTCAGGCATCTGAAAACGTACATTGGCCTACTCCCCACACCTGCAGTTCCTCCTGTGCCCGCTCTAGGACCTCTACACCATGTGTCCGCCCCCCACCCCCAGGTTCTTCTCATCATGTCACACTCAACTATTCATGGGGCTGGGCCTTGTGCTTACCTTCAGGCTTACTCCCAATTCATCCCTGCTCAATGTGCCCTTGGGACTGCCCTTCAGGCCTAGTTCCTGTTCAGCCCCCCATCACACACAGCCCTTCAGACCTATTCCCATTCAACCATACTCTGTGCAGGGCTACCTACATCCTTGCCCTCTCAGGGCCTTGACAACTGTCCTCTCTCTCCAGGGCCACAACAACTATCCCTGACCAGAGGCCTCCAGGGTCTTCCACCCCTAGGGCTCACGTGGCCATAGCCATACCTGGCTCTCGTACCCACCAAATTGTGGGGGCTAGGGGTTAAGGTGCCCCAACATGCCTTTCACCGGAGTAGCAACTGGCCTGGCATTTCCTGGGGGCTCCCACACCACTAGGAGCCCCACCAGGCCACTCATCCCTGGCAGGGTGCCCAGGACCAAGAGTCTGCTAGCTATCCCCATAAGCGCTTGCCCTTACCTCCTAGTGTTCCTGCTGCAGCTCAGCCAGGCAATGTTTCTGCCTGGGTTAGCAGCAGCAAACTGCACCCTTTATATGACTTGTTCTGAAAATGGCTGTCACCTGACTCAGACCTTGAAGTAGCAGGCACCCAGAGGTGCAATGCCACACACATATATAAGGGCTTCATGAGGCTCCTCCCCAATGTGAGTAATTCAACTGAGTCTTTACAGAATGTTTTGCTGTCTTCTTAAACCCAAAGTTAAAGACATAATTTGCTTTCCTTGTAATTAAAGCTGCAGTGTCTGATATGTGGCAATCATTTTGCCCCTCCTTTTTACTGCATGATGTGAATGTACCCTGCTATAAGAAAGATTTACATAATTATTATACCAATGCCTACTGACTTCTAAAGCAGGAGTCTCAGGGTAACGTTATGTTAGAAATGATTGGACTACATTATGCATCCGTTGCACTCTCACATGTAAATGAAAATGTAAGCAATACCTATAATATACGTTATTAAAATACTTCTTTTGTTGTCTACCAATTTGCAATTTAGTTATCAAATTAATAGGATCCAAAAAAGCACCAGACACCATGCAGTTTTCTTAGCTATGCTATTTCGAAATGATTCCATTTCTCTCCTGGGGACAGGAGGTGTATATCTAGGTTTTATTACCAAGGTAGTTAGCATGAAAACAGTATATATACTTAACATTTCATCTGATCTTACTGCTTATTCTCTACACCTAAACTCATAATCTTCTTCTGACATAACCACTTCCACAGCAACTGTTTGTGATGTCACAAACCAATTATGACTTCAAATAAGCAGCAGAAATAGATGAACTCCTAAAAACTAAGTAAGATGCCTGTCTCATGCCAATGCATCTGGTAATAAAATAAACCAGGAGAAGAAAGAGAACACATGACATCAGCACAATGGGTTAAAAAAATGCTTTTCCAAGTTTTATGGGAGCCATCAATGACTCTTTAAGGACATTCATGGTTGTATGATCAAATAGGATTTCTTGCAGATGTGAAATTCTTATGACAAGGCATTTATTGCTAACAGTAATATGCCTAGAAATGCAATTAGTTTTTTTTATGTGTGGAGCTTATGTGCTCTTCTGCTAGAAAATCTTCTCAAAAGTTTGTCTAAGCTCTGCTACTCTCACCTAGTTCCTTTAACCCACACAAATAGGCAGAGCTGTGAGATATCACAGCACATTCATGAAAACTTGTCCCTGGAAGTCTGCTTTATTTCTCTAATAGGAATAAACATTTTCTTTTAGAAGTTAGTTGCTGCAGGAAAGAGAATGCCAACCAGAAGGGGAGGTGGAAAGCAATGAGACCACACAGGGAAGGACTTGGAAGAGGAACCCAGAGAGCAAAGCACCTCCCAGCAGGAACATATTCTAGTCCTAGCTGAGTGAGTTACCCTGAAAAAATGTCCCCAGCCAGGGCCATTCCAGGGTAGGGGGGTGGAAACAAATCGGAATGACCACCCTGGGCCCTGCACTTTGGGGGACCCAGCAGAGCTGGGCAGAGCAGCTGCAGTAACTCTGAGCTGCCACTGGCTTCATGTCTGGCTGCACAGCATCCCCCCCCCACTGCCGCCGAATCTGCCACCAGCTTCCTTGCAGCTGGGGGTGGAACCCCGCACAGGCTTATTTGCTCCAGGCCCTGCACCCTGCTCAAATTGTCTCTGTCCCCAGCCATAATTGGGATTTGACAGAGAGAGGTGAGGGAAGACGAGAAGAGTGCTGACCAGTGGTTAAAACCCAAAACAGGGAGCCAAGCATCCTGCCACTGATTTAGTTCCATGTGATCAGTGGCAAATCAGATAACCTCCATGCCTCAGTTTCCCCCCTGTGACTAACTTTCAGCATTGTTTAGAACAATAGTGTTTAACCTACAGCTCACAGAACAGATCTGATCCCAGAGTGACCGAATTCAGCCTGCAGCACATTGAATCAGCAGCAAATGCATCACCCTCCCTGACCTGTGCCAGGCCACTGACACCCTTTCTGCTCTTTCCCCCCTTCCTCCCTCAGGCAAGCACTATTTACTAGAGATAAGCTCTCTCCCTCACCTATGGCAGGTGTTGTTTATTGTAGGTAAGTTCTCTTCCTCTCTCCCTCCCCTCCCTCTGACATTGGTAGCCACCCAATCTCCCTTTTTTTATCCCCCTTCTCTACCTCCTCATTCACCCTGTGATGTAGCTGGGTCTCAAGCACCCAGCCTGCTGTTTTACAGATTAAAACATGCATTTTGTAGTGGAAAATTGACTCCTAGGTCAACAGAAGTTATACAGAAACCAGTATAAGTGATCAGAAATGGATTCAAACCTGTAACGCACCAGAGGATCAGTGCACATAAACTACTTTCAAAATGGCTGAAACTGGTTTAAGATAAACCTGGATGGATGTAGTATAAGACTTAACTGATTTAGGTTAAATCAATTTCTTGAACATCTGTCCCAGATCCCCTCCAGATTCAACTTAACTCACAGTCCCCCAGCACCCTTTATGCTTTCCACCACCCCACCAAACCACCCCTCTACATAGAAGTCCACAGTGGATGAAATCTTGACTGCTCCCCTACCTCATCCTGCAGCATACTGAGAAAAAGGGAAGAGAGTCATTATTTTTCTCTAAATGAAGGAGACCTTTCCAATGCTGGAAGCCAAACCAAGAAGGTTGAAAAGGCTTATTAGCCTGATGTCTTTGAACAGGAGTATCGAAGATACATCCCGCAGAACCCCATCATCTAGCCTAGGGGTGGGCAAAGTCTGGCCTGTAAGCCAGACTGGGCCCATGGCAGACTCCATTTCCCAGCAGCCCTTGTCTGCATCACTGCAACTAGTTTCCATGGAGACCCCAGGAATAGCAGTGCCATAGCAGTGCAAGGCTAGCATTTCCATGGAGACTGCCACAGCAGCACTGACAGGGTGCACATCAGGATGGGGAACTGCTCTAGGGCTGGGATCTTGCAGCAATGACAGCCTGGTCCAGAGCCAGGACAGAGATTTAATCTGCTGGCCCTAAGGCAGGGACAAAAAGAGAATCAGGGTAAGATCCCTGTTCTGGAAATCATAGAGCATGGAGAAGAACTAATCTCATGGGGGCACAAAACCTTTCCTTATATATACAGTAAAGAACTAAATGCATAAGTATGAAGCACATGTGTTCTACTGCTTCCAAATGGAGACATTTTTAGAGAGATAGTTGTTGCTGATGCATACACAGGTTTATTTCAGGTGCCTTTATATACTTTAAGCACCCCTCTGGAGAGATTCTGTTACCTAAATATGCCATGTGGGTTGCATCTTGAAATGTATCACATGAATTTACAACAACATTGGTAGTGTCAAAAGTACTAAGGTCTAACACATTCATCTGGAGAGAGCAAAAAAGCATGACCAGAGGCTCTGAACAGCTCTGAAAAGAGCTGGAGCTGGTGAGCTAAAACTAAACTCACAAATAAATAAAATCCATGCAGCAGATTCACATATGGAGAAAAAAACATAATGCACAAAGTTCGTCTCAACCTTATGGTGGCCATTGCTATTATGCTTCTCCCAAGACACAAGAAAGGTATACGAAGAATTTTGGAAATGGTGAATTTTGTAGATTTTTTAAAAATATACTGATCTGATTAAAAAGAAAGCTTCAGTCACCGATAAAATATGGACAGTGATTACAAAAGCAATAGCTCAGGAAGAAACATAAGAATTATCACTTACGGGGTCAGATCATAGATTTATCTTGCCCACACAGTGGGGCAGAGTGGATGCTTAAATGGAGAGAGAACTGGGTATGACCAGGGCTTTTCCCACTGTTCCTTTCTCACTTGCAGCCTCCAGCATTTAACGTCCAGAAAAATTCTGATTCAGAGGTTTCATAGATTTCATAGATTTCATAGACATTAGGGCTGGAAGGGACCTCAGAAGATCATCGAGTCCAGCCCCTGGCCCGAAGGGCAGGAAGTCAGCTGGGGTCATAGGATCCCAGCAAGATAAGCATCCAATTTGCTCTTGAAGGTATTCAATGTAGGTGCTTGAACCACCTCCGCTGGCAGGCTGTTCCAGACCTTGGGGGCTCAGACAGTAAAGAAATTCTTCCTTATGTCCAGCCTGAAACGGTCTCGCAGTAGTTTATGACCGTTCAAACTTGTCATCCCCTGGGGCGCTCTGTTGAACAAACGTTCCCCCAGATCCTGGTGGTCACCCCTGATAAACTTATAGGTGGCCATCAGGTCACCCCTAAGCCTGCGCTTTTCCAGGCTAAAGAGCCCCATGGCTCTCAGCCTGTCGTCATAAGGTCTGTTTTCCTGACCTCTCATCATGTGCGTGGCTCTTCTCTGGACTCTCTCAAGCTTCTCCACATCCTTTTTGAATTGTGGAGCCCAAAACTGGACGCAGTACTCCAGCTGCAGCCTCACCAAGGCTGAGTACAATGGGAGAATGACGTCCCGGGATTTGCTCGAGAAGCATCTATGGATGCAAGCCAGCGTTTTCGGTCACTTTATTAGCCGCAGCATCACATTGAAGGTTCATATTCATCTTGTGGTCAATGATGACCCCCAAGTCTCTTTCTTCCATAGTGCTATCCAGTGTAGCGCTGCCAAGCCTATAAGGATGCTGCAGGTTTCTCTTCCCAAGGTGGAGAACCTTGCATTTTTCAGTGTTAAAAACCATCAGGTTCTCATCCGCCCATTTGCTGAGCCCGTCCAGGTCAGCCTGGATCACCCGCCTATCTTCTGGCGTGGATGCTTTGCCCCAAAGTTTGGTGTCATCGGCAAACTTGGCCAGTCTGCTTCTGACTCCAATGTCCACATCATTAATGAAAATGTTGAACAATATGGGTCCAAGGACAAAGCCTTGGGGTCTCCACTGGTCACAGGACACCATGATGAGTGACTGCCATCAATTACTACCTCTGGGCCTGACCACAGAGCCAATTACCCAGCCAGCAGATCATGGTGGACCCAAGGCCACAATTGGTCAGTTTCGCCAAGAGGTGATCATGGGATCCCAGATTGAAGGCTTTTTTGAAGTCAAGATATATGACATCAATCTCTTCTCCCTTGTCCAAGTGATAGGTCACCTGGTCATAGACGATTGGTCAAGCCAGACCTACCTGCAACAAACCTATGCTGGCTATCCCTCAGGATGTTGGCATCAGCCAGTCCATTAAGGATGGCCTCTTTAATAAACTTTTCTAAGATCTTCCCCAGGATAGAAGTCAGGCTGATAGGCCTATAGTTGGCCGGATCCACTTTCCTCCCTTTCTTGAAGATAGGCACCACATTGGCCTTCTTCCAGTCTTCGGGCATTACACCAGAGTGCCAGGAGTTTTCAAAGAACCAGCCAGGGGCTGGGCTATAATGTTCGCCAGCTCCTTGAGTACCCTGGGGTGTAGATTGTCAGGGACGGCTGACTTGAAGGTATCCAGCTTCTCAAGATGTTTCTTTACAAGGTCAGCATTAATGGAGGGCAGGAAATCTCCCTCACCCGGACCTTCATGTCCCGTAGCGGGCATGGGCATCCCATGGGACTGGTGAAAGACTGATGCAAAGTATCCATTTAATAGGTTGGCTTTTTCCTGGGTGTCAGTTGTCAGTTGCCCCATCTGGTTCAGCAGGGGTCCAGTGTTGCCCTTGCTTTTCCTCCAGCTTCCCACATATCTAAAAAAGGACTTTTTATTGTCCTTGATGCTCGAAGGTAGTTGGAGTTCAGTTGCAGCCTTGGCTTTCCTGGTTTGCTCCCTGCAGGACCGGACCAGCGCGGAGTAATCCTCCTTGGAGGTGAATCCCATCCTCCATCCTTTGTAGGCCTTTCTTTTTAGCCTTAGGAAGTCTGCTAGGTCCCTGGAGAGCCGGGGGGCTGCTGCGCCCTCTTGCTGCCTTTCCTCCGAGATGGAATAGACTTAGCTTGTGCATTGAGGATCACTCCCTTGAGGAACAACCACTGTTCTTGAACTCCCCTCTCCCTGGGGTCATGGTCCCTTAGGGCCTGACTGACAAACCTCCTGAGATTGTCAAAGTCGGCTTTTCTGAAGTCAAGGACTTCCTTGTTGCTGACTGACTTGCCAGCTTTATGGCTGATGGTGAAGGTGATCAGCTCGTGGTTGCTTGTCACAGGCCAGCTGGGCACTGTGAGTATATCAGTTTAGTTGCAGACTGACTGAGCACTGCAACTTTATTAGCCACTGGGCTTTTTGGTTCGGGATCGAGAAGGTGATGTTGGAAAGGAAAGAAATGACAAGTTTCACTTACAAAAAGGAATGAATTTTACTTATGATAACAAAAGATATAGTTTGCATATATAATATTTAATAAAAAGGTTAAGCTAATAAGCAGACAACGTAACAATACAGATTAAAATTGACAGTGATAATAAAACAGATAAAGAAATTAACTAAGAGTTCCCACTTGGTTAGTAACTTATCGATAGTCCCTTGGTTAGAAGATTCAAGTTGAATCAGCGGAGTCAGACGTCTCTGAACTGGGCTGCCCAAAGGATACCAGTGGAAGCCCCTCAGTCAGTATCTGGTCTTCGCTTTCACAGGGAGTAAGAGAGATCTGTGGGATATGGGACAGCAATGACCCTTCTGTTCCGTCCTTCCCAAGGGTTACTATGACATGTGTGTTCTTTTATATTTTAATTATGCTAATTTTTAGTTATATAGCCATTCAGAATATTGCTTTATAGCTGTTATCGTATGGGGTTAAAAGGTGTTAGAAATTGTTATAATAAGTTACTGCCCAAGCTTGGGTTTATCCAATAAGCAAATTGCAACACAACATCTTCAGGTTTAAAATTAACATTACCCCACCTAAATCCAGCCCCTTCAAAACTCTCTGACTATGGTTTTTTGAGATGTCCTTTCTTGAAATGTACTGGATAAGCTGGGCAGTTGAATCCAGTTTTTATCATCATCAAGGCTAAATTCTGAGCGAGAGAGAACTGTTAGGTCAGCTAATTTCACAGCTATAGCTTTGTCTTTGAGGCCTAGTTAGTTCCACAAACAGTTACAAGTTACATTTGTGGGTTACAAAAATACAAGCTTTATATTAGACAAAAGTTCCAAATGCCTCCAAGAAGCACATATTTATTGCTTATTAATTTCTTTGGTTCTGGCCATCGCAGTCGCTGTCACCCAGCTTCCCATCGATAACTAGGTCGCCAATTAGATCATCCCCTATAGCCAGTACCAGGTCAAGCAGCGCTTTGCCTCTTGTTGGCCCATAGACTTCTTGAGTCAGGTAGAGGTCATCCACGCATGAGAGGAAGCTTTGCAACAGCTCGGATTTTGCTGAGTGATCCTCCCACGAGATGTCCGGGTAATTGAAGTCACCCATGACAACCATGGTCCTGGAGCATGCGGCCTCAGCCAGTTCCCGGGCAAACTCCTGGTCAAGCTCAGGACTTTGGGTGGGAGGTCTGCAGTAGACTCCCACCATTGTGTCCCCTGTGCTGTGTTCCCCACATATTTTAACCCAGAGGGTCTCCAGTCATCCACCCTGGTCGCCAATATCAGCTTACAGGGACATGTTGCTTTCCTTAACATAGAAAGCTACACCCCTACCCCTTTTATCTACACAATCCCTCCTGTACAGGGTATAGCCATCTATACCCAAGGCCCAGTCTTGAATGGAGTCCCACCAGGTCTCCATTATCCCCTGTGACATCATAATTATTTGCATTGAGCAGGAGGACGAGCTCCTCCTACTTATTCCCCAAGGTCCTGGCATCTGTGTATACAGACAGGCAAGTGTCCCTTGGGTGCTCTTGCCTTGCCCACAGATTGTACCAGGGCTGGGGCAGGGGTGGGCTCCCTTACATGCTTTGGCCTGCTGGCTTTGCAAGGGTTGCTCAGTGGCCAGCAGTGGCGGTAGTCCCCCAGTGGGCTTAGTTTAAAGCCCGGTGGAGCAGGTCAGCCAATCTGTCTGAGAAGAGCCTCCTCAAAATATTCAATCATGTATTAAAAGAAAAGCAGTGACAGACTGATTCATAATTAGCAGTGTTAAATTACAGAACCCCCATACACAACTCTCCTCCTCCCCCCGCCCCTGCAAAAAAAGCCAAACAAAAAACAAAAATTCAGTAAAGGGTGATTTGTCAGTTGCTGACTTTTTATTCGGGCAAAAACCCAAACCAAGAATGCTTGCATTGTTATAATCTAATGAAAGAACTTGCAAACACATAAGGAGATAGGTAAAGCCAAACAAAAAACTCAGTATGATTAGGGGTATTGGGAGCTGTTGCCATTTCTACAAAAAAGGAACAGTGCATCAGTGATGGGAGTCAGTGGTTGCAAACCATAGCAGTGTCAAACAATGTTGTCTACAGTCTCAGGAGATGGGGAGATTGTCACTCCACATAGACACATATTCACATACTGAGGAGGAACGGCCAGCACAGCTTCCAAAGATGAGGGAGACAAGGGGTTTGGAGTCTGCAGTTTTCCCCTGCAGGTATCAGACATGCAACAGTCTTAGTAGGTTAACACAGATGAGCTACAACACATAGAACTGTCAGAACAAACATATATGCTGCCTTCTGCCAAAAGTAGTATTCATTTCTCCAGGCAATTTAGAAAGTCCAAACAACAGCTGAAGATACCTCAGACCCTAAATGAATGGTAGGAGTAGGTTTACCTAGTGACTTAGTTATACATATGTAAATGCTGATTGGCATTTGGCAAAGGACATGTGAGTAACTACCTGTAAGAGTCGTGCTCAGAGACACTAATAAATGAGACACTGAATGGGTGCATCTACATGTCGCCATTCAGCAATGTTGCTATGCCACTGTGCTTTAGTACTTCTTTTTGGAAGTACTAAAGGATGGTGCAGTATGGGCAGTTACTGCACTATGTGTGCAGTACACGGTTAAATTTTGCCGCTACGTTGCCATAGTGGTGCACTATACCTAAAGCAGAGGCAGGCAAAATGCAGCCCACGGGCTGGATGCGGCCCATCAGGCCATTCTATCCGGCCCCCTAGCCCCCCCAAAATTTTAGAAAATTAATATTTATCTGCCCCTGGATGCCCTCCTCCTGAAATAATTGCCTGTCCCTGACCTAGAGAGTGCGCTGCTACAGCGATGTAGCTGGTGATCGTGTGTAGACACACACGATTGCTACATCACTGTAGTGCACCATACAGCAACGTAGCATGTCGCTACATTGCTGTAGGGTAACTTGCAGACACACCCAATGAAGTAGATCTCTGTCAAGTGTCTTATCAGGGTGACCAGGAACATCACAAGGGAGTATCTATTATAGACAATGTGTATCCAGTTATAAACCTCTTATCTGTGTGGCAGCGGGGTAGGAAATTATGTCTGGAGAAAGGAGAAGGCATAAACCACACTACCTGCACTATTACGTGCATTGTAAAGATCTTTGTTGCACAAAAGTAAATGAATTAACCTGAAGATAGTGCTTTGTACTTCTCCCTCATTTTACATACTGCACTAAAAGTGATGCAGGCAGGGAATATGAGTTGCATTTCCTGTGCAATGCGGTAGTTTTATAGATGCACTAACCCAGGGAACAGATATACTCCAAAATGAACAAAACACATTCCTAGGACTTGTCCTTGCCCGCTGACTGCTGAAGAAAGAAGGGCAACCTCTTGTATCCTCCTCAGATGCCTAAAATGAAAGCATTATTTGCCCAACTCAATGTACTTTTAAAATGATGCACAAGAAATCTGACACAACATTACTGGAAAAAAAAATCAGTGCTAATCTAAACCTCTTCAGTGCTGCCTGGCTAATTCGGCACATTCCCAGAATACATAGGATGCCGGGGACCTACCCTGCAAGAGCACATTTGTGTATCATTTTCATTCCACTCAGGAAATATAAGCTAATGAAAACCTGTAGCTCCAAAAAGTTACTAGCAACGAGTTATGTTTGGTGTAGCTCTTAAGAATGATTAAAGTGATGTGTATTCATCAATCAGTCCTCAAAAACAACTCAGTGATTGTTTCCCCATTTTACAAATTGATCATTTAATTGGTTAAAGAGCTACCAGTATCCACCATTCCCATTGTTTATGGGGAGTTTTAGGTGCTAGTGTTACTCTGAAAATCTGGCCAAAAAGGCCAGTTCAAGGGAGAGGGAGGCCTGGGGCTATGTGCTTACACCACTGGCTTGCCTCCCCATGATGTATCAGTGGGTCTCAATAAATAAAGAACCTTTGCACCAGGGGTATCAAAGATATGTCCTGTGGGCCAATTCTGGCCTGGAGTCGCATACCATCGAGCCCACGGCAAACCCTATAGACCAGATCCAGAGCAGAAAGCCATGTTACCTGGCTTGCAGGGCTGCCTGCAGGGCTGAAAATTTGGTGGTAGGAGGGCTGGCAGCTGCCATTGCACCAGGAGCCATAGCAGTTAATGCTGCTGCTGCCAAATTTCCAGCTCCATGAGCTAGACAAGAAGCCTCTGTGCACTGGATCCAACCCTCATGACCAGAGGTATTTGACAACCCTTGTTTACACAAATCAAGAGGCCTGGTCTCAAGGCACAAAAAAATAAAGCAGCCACATCTAGTTATCTTTTTAAAGATTACTTGAAGTTATTTTTGAGGGCCCCATTGCAACAGTATCTTTAACATATTTTTCACCATATTTTGCAACATCTTTAACATATTTTTGCTTCCTGCTCAAGGAAGGAAGTGCTCTCTTATCTCCATTTTAAAGGTGGTAGAAAGCAATACAGAGAAACTAAGTGACTTATCAAGGTCACACAAGAAGTCAAACCTGACCTCAAGTTCTTAACCACTGGACCATCTTTTTTTTACCTGACATTCAAAGGGTTGAGAGACTGATTCTAGAAGTAAAAGAAATATAAGCTTCTCTCCAGGTCAAAAAATCAATTCTTTCAGGGTACAGACTCATGTGACAGCCTTAATGTACCTTTGGGTAACAGACCTGGAGCTTCCTGAGCAATCTGGTGCCCCTGATGGCCTACCTCAACCTGCTCTTTCTGTCGGCACGTCAGCACACCCTCCCGGCTCACATGTCAAGTTGGCACTTGTGCTTTCTTTGTTTGCTCAGGTTTCATAAAAAAGGGGGGTTATTTTTACTTGGGTGGTACTGGTTCTGTTTGGTCATAGAATCATAGAAGTAGGGTCAGAAGGGACCTTGTAGATCTTCAAGTCCGACCCCCCGCCTGGGCAGGAGAAAAACTGGGCTCAAAAGACTCCAGCCAGGTAGGCATCAAGCCTCTTCTTAATGACCCCCAGGGTAGGAGCCAGCACCACTTCCCTTGGAAGTTGGTTCCAGATCCTAGCCGCCCTAACTGTGAAGTAGTTCTTACGGATGTCTAATCTAAACCTACTCTCCAACAACTTATGGCTGTTATTCCTTGTTATGCCAGGGGGCGCTAGGGGAAACGAGGTCTCTCCCAACCCTTCTGGTCCCCCCAGTGAATTTATAGACGGTCACTAGGTCCCCCCCCAGCCTTCTCTTGTGAAGGCTGAACAGGTTCAAGTCGCTCAGTCTCTCATTGTAGGGTCTGCCCTGTTGTCCCCGGATCATGCGGGTGGCCCTCCTCTGGACCCTCTCAATGTTGTCCACATCCCTCCTGAAGTGGGGCGCACAGAACTGGACACAGTACTCCAGCTGTGGCCTGACCAGTGTTGCGTAGGGGGGAGGACCACCTCCTTGGCCCTACTTGAGATGCATCTATGGATGCACGACAAGGTACAGTTAGCCCTGCCAACTGTGACCTCGCATTGTCAGCCCATGTTCATCTTGGAGTCAATAATGACTCCAAGATCCCTTTCTGCCTCCGTGCTCTCAAGAAGGGAGTTTCTCATCTTATAAGTGTGCTGCTGGTTACTACTGCCCAAGCGCAGCACCCTGCACTTGTCAGTATTGAAATGCATCCTGTTTTTGTTAGCCCACTCCTGTAACCTATCCAGGTCTTGCTGCAGTCTTTCCTTCCCTACAAGTGTGCCCACCTCACCCCAAATTTTAGTATCATCAGCAAATTTAAACAGGGCACTTTTCACCCCGTCATCCGAATCGCTGATAAAGAAATTGAAAAGCGCGGGCCCAAGGACTGAGCCCTGGGGGACTCCGCCGCCCACTTCCCCCCAGGTCAAATATGACCCGTCCACCACCACCCTCTGAGTATGACCCTTCAGCCAATCTTCAATCCATCTGACTGTGTAGGCATCAATGCCACAGTTGCCTAGTTTTTTAATGAGGATGGGGTTGGAAATGGTGTCAAAGGCCTTGCTGAAGTCCAGAAAGACTACGTCCACGGTGACACCTGCATCCAATGCTTTTGTGACCTGATCATAAAAGGCAATCAGGTTGGTCTGACATGACCTGCCCCTAATGAAACCGTGCTGGTTGCCCTTGAGCATCATCCCTGAAGCCGGCCCATCACAGATGTGCTTCTTGATGATCCTCTCAAAGAGTTTCCCTAGGATTGAGGTAAGACTGACAGGCCTATAGTTGCCCAGGTCCTCTCTCCTGCCTTTTTTAAAGATGGGGACCACGTTGGCTACCTTCCAATCATCTGGCACCTGGCCTGAGCACCATGAGTGCTCATAAAGCTGTGCCAAGGGCCCTGCAATAACCCCAGCTAGTTCCCTCAACACCTTGGGGTGGAGAGCATCTGGACCCACTGATTTGAACATGTCCAGCCCCTCCAGAAGCTCTCTAACCCAGTCCTCCCCAACCTGAGGTCTAGAGGCATTCCCCTCAAGTCTGTCCTGCATCATGGTGGGGGAGTCCCAGTCCCTGCACAAGAAAATGGAGGTGAAGAATTGGTTAAAGAGGTTGGTTAAAGAGGTCTGCTTTCTCCTCTGGCACAACCACCGGATTGCCCAGAGTATCTTGCAGGGTCCCCACGTTTCCCAGTGCTTTCTTCATCATCCCTATATATTTGAAAAAGGACTTTTTATTATTTTGATCTTGGGAGCTAGTCCTAGCTCTATGTCCACCTTAGCTTTCCTAACAGCCCTCCTACAGGCCCAATCAGAGGAGGTATACTCCTCTTTGGTGATGGTACCACCCTTCCACCAGGTATACGCCATCTTTTTGGCAATCAGGCATTCCCGGATGCCCTTGGTGAGCCAGGGGGGCTTTCGGGCACTCCTGCCCCCCTTGCTTCTTGTTAGGATGGTCACCCATTCGGCTCTGAGTATTGTCTTCTTAAGGAATGACCACTCATCTTGGGCACTGAGTTCCCCTGCTCTCGAGAACCCCAGCGCCTCTCCCACTAATCTCAACTCGTTGAAGTTGGCCCTCTTGAAGTCTAGGGCTACCACCTTGCTGCAGGCCCTTGACACCCTGCGCTGGGTGGTGAATTCCAGCAAGTGATGATCGCTATCACCCAAGTGGTCAAGAACCTGGAGACCCCTTACCAGGTTGTCGCCTGTGGCCAGGACCAGGTCCAACAGGGCATTTCCTCTCGTGGGACTGTGCACCTCCTGAATTAAGTGGAGGTCCTGTATCTCAGCCAGGAACCTCCTGGAATGGTCTGACCTGGCTGACTGTTCCTCCTAGCAGATGTCCGGGTAAGTTAAATCACCCATGACAACTACATCCCTTGCCTTAAGTGCCTCTGCAAGCTGGCCCGAAAATTCCTGGTCCAGCTCCTCCCCTTGGTTGGGGGGTCTGTAGTAGACCCCCACCGTTAGATCCCTCTCCCCATGGCCCCCTTGTATCTTGACCCAGAGCACTTCAGCTTGCCCCTCCTCTGACCCCATTCTGCTGGCAGAGGATGTGTATTGCTCCTTGACATGGAGCACCATACCCCCACCTTTCCTTCCTTTTCTATCCTGCCCGTAAAGCCTATAGCCCCTAATGCTAACTGTCCAGTCGTGGGATGAATCCCACCACATTTCTGTAAGCCCTATTATGTCTGGGTCTGAACTGGCTATTCTGAGGGCGAGTTTCTCCTGTTTGTTCCCCGTGCTACAAGCATTGGTATATAGGCATTTAAGACCTTGCTTAGCTGCGTGTGCCACCCCCTGATTTGGGAGACTGTCTGGACCCCTGTTTCTTATCTGGGCACTCCTTGCATTTGTCATCCATCTTGCTCAGGTGGTGTCTCCTCATCTTCCTCCGGCCCCCTCCCCTGGCGAGGCTAGTTTAAAGCTCATCGTACGAGATCAGCCAACCTGGAAAAGAAGACAGGTTTGCCTTTAGGAGAGAGGTGAAGCCCATCCCACGCCAGCAAGTCCCCCACCCAAAAGCATGGGTCATTATCTAGGAACCCAAGGCCTGCCTGGTGGCACCAACTGCATAAGTGCCGGTTGACCTTGCCAATGCAGGCCTTGTGTCGCCGTCCCCGCCTACTCACCAGAAGAAGAGAGGAGAATACCACCTGCACCCCCTTCTCCTTAAGCTTGTCCCCCAGAGCCTTGAATTCCTTCATAATGCAGTCAGGGTTGCCCCTGGCCGTGTCATTCGTTCCCACATGGATGACAACCATGCTGAGTGTACAGTCAAGAACTTTCTCCTATCATACTTCCTTCATACACTTATTGAGTTTGATTTAAATCAATTCAGAATCTTTGCTCCTACTACTTTGCCCAGAAGCCCTCTTATAGTTAGAAATCTTCTTTTAATTTCTAATCTAAATGTATTCAGTCTATAACCATGTGGTCTTGTGCTAATATTGTTTTTTTCTAATTTTGTTTAATATTGTGTATTGAACTTTCCTAAAAAGTTTTTCTCTCTCCCTTATAATGCCACCTCAAATGTATTTGTCAAAACTATCTGTATTCCCACCGAATCTCCATTTTTTAAGCTAAATAAACCAAACTCCTTTAGCCTTCTTTTGTAAGATAAAGTGTCCATTACCTTGACCATCTTGTGGTCCTTTTTATACTTCTTCCAGTTTAAGTAAGTCTTTGTTGAACACTCACGACCAGAAATCCATGCAGAATTCTAAATGGGGTCACTTGTTACTTTGTTTGTATGATGATCACGTTACCAAACTGGTCCCCTGGAAAAATAGTAACTGTTATGTTGTGGATCATGGGAAAATGCTTTAGACAAACAAGCCATAACTGATGACTGAAATTTAACGAATCAAACACTTAGAAGTATTAAATTACTGATCATGGGCAAACATCTCACAAAATAAAGACTTCAAGCAACATCCTTCTCCAACACAACAGCCACTTCCTACAAAATAACACAAGGAGAGCCATTCTGATACTGTTTTCTGTTGTTATTACAGCTTCAACGGCAGTCTTTGATTATTTTATATCAATTCTAGGAATCATAATGTGAATCCATATTGGTAAGTGGCTAATATAGACCTATACATAAAAAGTATTAGTTACCATATTTCACAGAAGTTTAGGCCTGGAAGGGACCTCATGAGATCATCAGGTCCTGCCCCTGTGCTCTAGGCAGGAAGACTGCTGGGGTCAAATAACCCCAGCAAGGTGTGCGCCCAGTCTCTTTTTGAAGATCTCCAGGGTGGGTGCCTGCATCACTCCCACTGGGAGTCTATTCCAGAGTCTGGTCACACGAACCATGAAGAAGTTTTTACTTGTATCCAGTCTGAAACCTTCTTCTAAGAGTTTATGACCATAGCTCCTGGTTTTCCCTTGGGGAGCTTTAATGAATAGTTATTCACCTAGCCCCTGATGCTATCCCTTGATATAATTGTAAGCTGCCACCAAATCCCCCCATAGTCTTCCCTTTTCTAGACTGAACAATCCCTTATCTGTCAGCCTGTCCTCCTATGGCTTGCTCTTCAGGCCTCTAATCATGCGAGTGGCTCTTCTCTGGACTCTCCCAAGCCTCTTCACATCATTTTTGAAGTGTGGCACCCAGAACTGGACTCAGTACTTGGCCTACCAATGCTGAGTAGAGAAAGAAAATAACTTCCTTAGGTTTTTGTTGAGATGCACTGGTTGATGCATGCCAGTGTATTTTTTGCTCTGCTAACCGTAGCATCACACTGGCAGCTCATATTCATTTTATGGTCAATTATGACCCCCAGGTCATATGGTTGGATATGGTTCTAGCTAGCATAGCACCACTGCGCCTGTAAGTTTGTTGCAGTGTTTTCCTCCCCAGATGAACCACTTTATACATTTCTCAGTGTTGAACAGCATCTGGTTCTGGTCTGCCCATCTAACTAATCTGTCTAGGTCTGCCTAGATTTCATGATGTACAAGTCAACATAGTGTAAAGGTTGACCCCTGGCTTTCCAATGTGAAAGGTAAGGATTTTCATGGGCATGGTGTCAGAGCCAGGCTCACTCACTGAGCTGCTGGCACCAAGCACAAGAGATGGAGCTATGCCACACCTTACTCAATGATAAATCATCCTAAATTAGCCACTTATACCTATTCCATGACTAGAGGGGGGTCAAAAACCTAAATTTTCAACATGTACTTTGTCCAAAAAAATCCTGTTTTTTTTCCATGCAAAAAAACCAATGTAAAAAAATAATTTTGACCTCCACCCTGGAATTTAAAAAATATTGATCAGCACTAGACAAAGCCATCTTGCTCCCAAGATACAATTACTGAAGGCAGTGGGAGTGGTATGTGTGCAACCAGCACAGCCCAGTGTGTAACAAACAACATCAAAATCTATCCAATAATCTGGTACAAAAGAAGATATCACCAAAACCCCCTTGCTTCTCACATATCTCCTGGCCCATTGCAGCTATGATGACAACACTCCAAATCTACTACAATAACTCACTAATACTTCAAATATCAACTTGCATCTATAAAACCAAAGTGTTTAAAATCTGGATGGGAAGTAAAACACACCATTGCCACTCTAGTACAATGACTGCAGCCTTAGTTCCATTTTTCAGCAGAGTAGAAGTGTGTTCACATAATAACGATCCTGGGACCCTTTCTGTGCCTTGCTATAATTACTGTTCTACTGGTGGAGAACAGCCTGGGTGCACAAAGGCACTCTTTTGTGACCTCCTCCATTCTGCTGCACTCACAGCCACAGTGAGAAATATATGACACAGGGGCCCTTGTGCTGACCCTCCCTACATGAATTAATCTCATAGGCTGTGTCTAGATGAGTGCACGTGTGCCTGCTGCCCTGTCTCAAACCCCTTTGAGATGGGGCAAGAGGAATGTGCGGGAATGAAAAAATGTTCCCACGCTGCAAGTTTGCACGGTGGGGAGAAAATTAAACCCCCGGATATCCAGGGGTCTAAAAAAAACAAAGTTAAAAAAACTGAGGCAACCGGAGGCTGGGTCCTCCACAGAGATGCCCTAGCTGCCAGAGCATCTCCATGGTTGGCCCCTCACCCTGGTGCTGCTTCAGCACTAGGGTTCCAGAGGGTGAGTAAGGGGTTGGGGGGCTGGAGAATGGGGAAGGAGACTATGGGGGGAACCCTGCCAGCCCAGCCCACTCCCCCAGCCCCTGCCTGCCTGGTCACATCCCCCACCTACCCCCTCCGAGGTCCCAAATCCCCGCAGTGCCATCCCCATCTACCCGGCCCCCCCAGGCCCCTGATCCCGGCAGTGCATGGCCACACCCCTGCCTGTCCCCAAGCCTCACATCCCTGCCCTGCCCTTCCCCAGCCCCCAATCCCTGCCCCCCCACCCCAGAATGCCAACATTAAAAAACAAAGCAAAATAAAAAAATCCAGCACTTACCTGCAGTTTAGCTGCTGTCAGGGTCACTGGGGCCCCACCCACACAGTGAGAGCAGAAGGACAGCACCAGTGGCCCCACCCTGGGCCCTTCTGCCTTGTGGTGCCCTGCCAGGAGGTCCCGGAGCCCCCACAGCCCTGCTTCTAAGGCAAGTAGAGGCTTTTCTCTCTTTTTTTTTTTAAGTGACAGTGCCTGGTGTTGGGGGGGCAGCCATGGGGGCCTAGCGGTGCAAGTGGGGGGTGGGGAATGTGGGCCTTGCAGGGGAGGGTGGTAGCCCCTGCAGGGGCCATTTGGCCTTTGTTGGGGGCCATAGTCCCTGTGTGGGGGGCCGTAGCCCTGTGTGGGGGGCAGCAAAATATGTATTCATGTATTCATGAAACATGTATTTAGAATTCACTTTATTATTATGATGGAGACACTGGTAGGCTTCCACATTGCTTTAACACTGTAGATATATCAATAAAACATTGCCCAACTGACTTCGGTCTCTGTCTCTCTCTCTTTATAGTGGTCTTTTGTTTTAGTTGTGGAGGAATATGGATTTGTGGGTATTTTACAGAGTGACTTTGGGATGGGTTTTTTATCAGGGATTTTTCAGTTTTCCAATAGGGAACACCAGAATTCCTGCTAGGGAGGCCAGTGGCAGGACCCTGCCTGCTCAGAGCTGGTACCTTGGGCCCAGCTGGCTGTGGCTGACCTCCTGGCCAAATGGGGCCAGGAGAACATACTTTGACAGTTCAGACCAGGCCACCACACCTGGAACACCTTCCGGATGATAGCTGCCCAGATGGCTCCATAGGGGGCACACATGGCAGTAGTGCCACACAGAGGCCAACCCTGCAGCCACAGCTCACTGGCAGCTGCCCCAAAGGAGCAGATGCCTCTACCGACTCTGCAGTTCCCATCTGGGTCTGGCAGGTGTGCAGTAGGTCACAGCCAGGCAGCAGCCCCCACTGCCAGACTGCTGCAGTGAGTAGAGTGTGCAGGGAACTCTCAGGGCTGCTGTAGCAGTCCAGCTGGCACAAGGGGTAGTATCCCCAGGTACCAATTGGCTGGGCCTCGGAAGCTCCTGACTATCTGCATCATCCAATTATCATAGGCTCTGAAGCCCATGTAACTAACTAATAGCTCCTAATGTATGGGGCCAATGGATGACGCAACAAAATACTGTATAGCAGTTGCCGTAGGGCCTGAAGGTGAAATGCCAAGACCTGGTTGTGCAGGCAAACTGGGCCCTGGCTGCCATCCCGCAAGGGGAGGCTCAGGACGTCTGCAGCAACTGAGTGCCGTCCCAGCCAGAAAAACTTGAGCTCCCATCTTTGGAGTCCTACCAGGACCTCAGGGGGCACAGGAAGGGTGTGTAAGTGGTACCAGAGCATGGACAGGACCAGCTGGTTCAGCACAAGCACTCTCCCACGCAGGAAAAGACATCTCAGGAGCCGTGCCTATGCCCAGAGCTGCTCCACCACCCTTGACCAAACACTCTGCAGAGGCATAAAGCACTCTGAGGGCCTGCATGAAGTGGGGCCCAGAGCCAAAGGCCCACAGCATGCCTTTCAGGTACCCATGATCCCCTGTCAAACGCCTTCTCCTGATCCAGGGATAGGAAGTAAAAAGACAGGCCCTCCCAGAGTGCTAGCTCCAGGAGGTCCCAAATCAGGTACAGGTTGTTGAAGATGGAAGGTCTGGGCACCATGTACATCTGGTCATTATGGATCACGCCCATCAGCACAGACTGCAGGTGTAGCAAAATCCCCAGTTCCTTTTTTTTTTTTTTTATTAAATTCCCTCCCCTTCCCCAACCATTTCTGACTTTTTCTCTCCCTCTCTATTCCCTGTAGAAAAGTATAAGTGAGCTCAAACTTAGGATAAGATTTAAACATTTTTATTTTGGTAGCAAGGTTTTGGTTTTGGATATCCAGTTTTATATTGTGTAATTATTAGAGTTGTATTAATTTTTACTGTTGTATATTTATTATTATCATTTTTGTATTTTTATTGTTTCATATGGCTAGTGGATGGTTTAGGCCTGTGTTTGTAAGTGAACCAAAGTCATGTCAAGTTTCCATTTTATATATTAAGCCTCCATCTTCTGTCCTCTGCCTGGGCATCCCATGTTGCAACCATACGACTCGTTGTACCCCTTCCATGTAAACTGGTTCCCCAGCAAATGAGTGGGATTGGGAATGATTGAAATACAATGGTAGCAGGCCTCTACTGAATAGCCTGTAAGGACTGGGCCATCACCTCGCATTGATTCATCCAGGAACCACAGACCTCATCCAGGAACAGAGACAAGACCAAACAATCAAAAAAACCAAAGACCCTGCAGAACCAGCAACTCTCACCACTACAGACACTCAAAACTGCACATCCCTGCATGGAGCACACATGCTCAGTATGCCGGGGCTGACCCTTACCTGGGCATGCCTCCTGTCACGAGGGTCACACAAGGTCTGCCCCTATAAAAAGGGGCAGTGAAGACAGACCCAATGTGACGCCCTCTCCATCTGGACCAGCACCATGCCACACCACCTATCCACCCAGAGGCCTTGCCAGCAACCCACTCTGGACATTTACTGGACAAGGACCCCTTTCCAGCCTGGATAGGTAGATATTACCTACATACCTCCTCCTACAATTTGGACTGTCTCTTTCTCTGCTCCTGGACTTCAGTGGCCTGCAGCCCCTGCAGCAAGCCTCTCTAGCTCCTGCTGCCATTGGGTGTGGGTGTGGGTGTGGGTAGGTGCAAGGGAACCAATAAGACAATGTGTCACCATCTCCCCTGTTCAATAAAACCACTGGCATTTGCAACCCTGAGTTGGGTCACGTTTTACTGAATCCCAGTCCCTTCCTTATCTTAAATTCCAGCCTCATTCTCTCTCTCAGCTCTAGTCCCCACCTTCTCTGCTAGTTTCCCGATCTCCTCCCAATCCCATCTCCTCTTTTCTGCCACCTCTCAGCCTCCCCTGCTCTTACTGCCTTTTCCCTGTGACTCTCTACTGCCCTGCCACCTGCTACTTTTCGTGTGATTATCTGCTGTCCGTCTCTCTCTTTTCTGGCTTCCCCTGCACCTTCTGTAATCTTCCCCCACCCCTGCAACTTCCCAGCTCCTCTTAGCTGTCCAGTTTTATCCAGCTTCCAGCACCTACTGCCACTCCCTGCAACTTCTCTAGCTGCCCTGGAGCCATCCTCTGGCTTCCCCCGCCCAGAGCCCCTCTTTAACACCCACACTTTCCCTTAGCCCCATTTCCCCCCTCCCCACCTACCTTTTCAGCTCCCCCATAGCTCTGGCTCCAGTCCCAGACTCTCTGCCAGCATGCTTCCCTGTTCTGCAGGCTTTGGGCTTTGTCATTTAATGAATTAAGATCAATTAACCTGAAGTTACCCCCGAGCCTCAGTTCTTCAGCCCAGGCCCCTGTAGTCTACCAATTCTAATCCTGGTCCTGGTAACTTTAACTCCCTACACTTCTACTTCCTTACCTTAACCTTTCTCTAGGTATCCCAAGTACACTAAGCACATACGTACATATCACAATACCCAACTCAGGAATTGTGTGTATGTGTAAGTGGGTGGTATGTGTGTAAATTAGTGAATACACATATATATACACATATATAGATATTGTGTTGTGGTATATGAATTAGTAACCTGCATATGTGTATTGAATGTGCAGGTGTTGGTAACTGGTAACCGATTCTGTCTAAATTTGGTGTGTGTAGTGTGCATGAGCCCAGACTAGTTATTTTGAATGCGTGTGTATCTGAGTTGCTAGTATGTGTGTGTGTATGTGTGTATACACACACATACACACACACACACACAGCATTGTGTGCATGATATACAAATTAGTGATCTGTGTCTAACATTTGGGGTGTATAGTGTATGTGCCTGAGGCTAGTAGTGTGAGTGTGTATGCCCAATAGGGGTGTATGCACTTAGTGAGTATGTGCTTGATTTTTATGTGTGCATGAGCAATTGTACACCACACCCTCCTAACAGTGCAATATTAAGAACCTGAGCGTTGGCCTGACCCCTCAGGGCAACAAAGGCACAGCGAGATGGCATTCGCTACCGTCTTGTAGTCCATGCAGAGAAGGGACACGGGACGCCAATTCCTTAGGTTGCAGGGATCTCCCTTCTTTGGCAGGAGGGTCAGCACAGCCCTCTGGCATGACAGGGGGAGCTCCCCACTTCCCTCAGATTCAGCCCAGACCGCAGCAAGGTCTGGGCCAAGGATGTTCCAGAAAGCCCAGTAGAACTCCGAGGTCAGCCTGTCAATGCCCGGAGCCTTGTTGCCAGGCATCCAGAGGACGGTGGCCGAAAACTCAGCCAGAATGAGAGGAGCTTCTAGTTGGTCCTGGTCACCTACACTGACCTGCAGGAGTCCCTCCCACAGGGTCTGACAGGTTTCAGCATCAGTTGGATCCAGCTAGAAGGCCCGCACGCTGGTGCATATCACCTGGATCCGTGAGGGGGGTGCTGTCACCTATCAGAAGGCAGGTGATGTACTTCATGGCTCCCCCACCTCCTCTCCAGGGAATAGAAGCAGGAGCTGCAGCCCATTTCCTGAAAGAGCTCAATGCGCGAGCGGACAGGTGCACTGTGGGTGTGGTGGTCATCCAGAGCACAAAGCTTTTCCCACCTCTCCCAATACTCTCTGCAGAAGGATGGGTTGGTTGAATCAGTGGCCAGGAAGCTCTCTAGCTTTAGCACTTCCTGCTCGAGCTGCTCCTGGACCGTCTCCCTCTGCCAGGTGTGCCCCCCCACTGTAGCCGTGGCAAAAAAGCCGGATGCGCACCTTCCTCACATCCCACCATCTCTGAGCTGAGGGGAAAGCTTCCCATTTCTTCTGCCAGGCCAGCCAGAACTCCTAAAAAACCTCCCTGAAGCCCAAATCCTCCAGCAGGCTGGCATTGAAATGCCAGTAGACCAACCCCCAGATGCCTGGGCCCAGACAAGGTGGTGATCGCTGAAAGGGGTTGGCCGGATGTCAGAGGAGTGGGCCCAGGCGAAGTGCAGCAAAGAGGTATAAACCTGGTCAAACAGGGAGTGGCATGCCTGCTTCTCCCCCACTCTCATGTAAGTGAAGGCAGGGGGTTCAGTGTGGTGACAGGCATGCCAGATGTCCACCAGGGAGTAGTCTATCGGGATCTCTCCAAGGATGCCCATGGCGGCCTGGCTCTGCTCCTTGCCTGACCAGTCTCACACATCTAGAGTGATGTTAAAGTCTCTGCCAAGGACCAGGAACTCAACAAGGGTTGAGGGTGCTGATGTATGTGGCCACCTCATGGAAGAAATCTGTCAACTCTGGGTCCTTCGCAGGGGCTTACATGTTCAGAAGGTTCAGGACCAGCCCTCACACCTGGACCCAGAGGTGCAGCAGGTAGCCTGGCATCACCTCAACGTCCTGGAGAATAGTGTCCAGCTGCAGGCCCAGGGAGAAGAGGGTGACCACCCCAGATGAGGTGACTAAAAAAGGCCCTGCCTCCCTACTCCAGAAGGCAATTTGGTTCATTGGCTAGAGTCGTCAGGGCCACCTGCAAGAATACCTTGGGGTACCCCCCCTCCTGAAGGAAGAAGAGTACACAGCACCTACAGAGACCCTTTCTGCTGCCATGGACATTGAGGGTTGCAATCTTAAATGACCTCATGGCTGGGGCGGTAGAATAAATGGTTTAGCAGGGGCCTCACGCATCTCAATGCCCGGTGTGGGTCCCACCAGTTCTCGTAGTGCCCTCCCATAGGCACAGAGAGTGTCTATGAAACTGCAGACCCACCTATAGGCACTTGGGTCCCATGCCTTCCCCCACCAGCATCCTCGCAGTGTCAAGGATGCTGTCAACACCTCCCCAGCAGTCCAAAGCAAGCTGCACCTCACTGGTGGACCGCTAGGTGTACTCATGGTCAAAGAATGCAAGTAACTCACCTCTGGGGACTGCCAGGACTGAGAGGTCTGCAGGTTCCACAGAGCCCATTGGTTCTCAGATGTCCTCCTCCTGGTCCTGGGGCTCAGCGGGCTCCTTGGGCACCATCTGAACCCTACAGTCCACTAAGGCCCTGGACTCAGGTTGGGACTGGGAGAGATCTGCAGCCCCTTGGGAGAAGGGTGGGGGTTGGACTCCCTCACAAGATGACAGGGCAGAGATGGAACCCCAGGAGGTCTGCACAGGGTCCCCAACAAAATTAGCCTTTTGGTCACAGGATCCCACCTTAACCCCCTCTGGTGTGGGACCATAAGGCAGGCTGCAGGTAGCAAGGTTTTCTTGGGAGGGGGAGGGGAGGGACACCTGTCAGGCACCAGGTTGGCATTGATACATGCCTTGGGGTCTTGGGAGAGAGGACATCCTCCCTCATGACTCACTGGGGTGAGCCCCAGGGCTCCTGTCTCCTCCATATCATTGGAGGGGCAGGGCTTCACTGCCAAACCTACTGTGGGGTCACTGGCCTCAGCCTCAGCACCCACAGTCTCAGGGGGCAGGCTCTGGCCAGTGGAGTGGGGAGCCTCCTCCATGGGCTCCTGCTTGGTACTGCCTAGCAGCCCCAAAGCTTCCTCCACCAGGATTTCCCATTTTATCTTTTTCAGGGGTGGGGTATTAGGTGCAGCTGGGGAGACCCGTGGAAGCTGGGCAGCTTTTTTCACCCACGTAGTGGTCTGGGGGGTGGGGGGAGCAGGGTCCTCCACGTGCCAGCTATGCCTGGGCCTTCTACTTGGCTTTGTGCCCTGAGGGGACTTGTACCCACTCAGCCATGGGGTGGTCCTCGGGTAGACAGACTCCAATAGGAGAAGGTGAGGGTTGGGGGGGTGCAGGACATTTGCCGCAGAGGCATGGCTAGAGGACCCTTCTCCCTCTTTCCCCTTGGCTGCTGCCTTCCCTCCCCAGGACTCCACCAAACTTGGTTGGGGGATGGGGTACCCTGAGTTCATGGGGGGGCTGCTGGTTAGTTGTGACTGTGGTGCCCGGGGGTCCTGTGGGGGGTGGGGTGCTGTGGTAGAGGCACCTCTCTTGCCAGACCTGTTGATGCCTTCCCTGCTTGGCCCATGGGGCACTCATGATGCAAGTGCCCTGGAACACGGCACCAGAAGCATCATAGATCCCCCAGTGTATAAATCGCCCCCTGGCTGCCAGCCACACTCCCACCACCAGATAGACAGATCATGACTTGGCAGCAAAAAGAGTGCACACATGTGGCAGAGGCCAGGATCTCAGCACCCCAGCGAGAAGGCCACCACTGGAGAAGATAACTCCTCCCCAGGGTTTGGAGCTCAGGGAGCAGGGCACAGTTGAGGATAGGGTGGGACAGAGCTAAGGACTACCTGGGTCCCTTTTCTTGTAGGGGTTTGAGGGGGACATTCACTCTTCACCACAAGTCCCCTCTCTACTGCTTTTTGTGAGGTGGCCTCCAAGGCAAAGAAGAAAACCCCTTTGCCATGAAAGTGGGAGGCCACCATGATTTTGGGGGCCCCCACAACACAAGCCAGGGCCTGTACCCAGGTCACAAACTGCAGGTTCTCCTGTTCAGGTAGTTGGCACTTTACCCTGTGCCTGCAGGTGAGTGCCAGAAAGGGGACCCTACCACCCAAGCTGGAAGGGCTGGTAGTGGAGGGTCCAGCCTCCATGGCTGCAGGTTGCCCCACAGCTGCCTGTGCATAGCTGTGGTTCCCCCACTGCGGGGCTGCCTTGGTGAGGCCAGGGCTAGGGCCAGAGAAAGACTGAGTGGGTGTGCTGGCTGGTATAGAGCACCTGGTTGCCTCAAGCACCAGTGGTCTAGGCTTTGGGGTGGGGCCCTTGCCCTTCCCACACCCCCAGCTGTGGAGGAGGCTGAAGAAGAGCCTATTCCACTGCCCTTGCCCTGGGTCCCTGATGGGAGAGTGGGGAGGGAGGCCTGGCCAAGGGTGACTCCCTGGCCCTGTTGGCTCCTGCCGGAGTCCCACCTGCCCCTGCAATGGAGGTTGTAGGCTTCTTCACCCCTGGGAGGAGGTTGATTGGACTCTGCCTCTGGGGTGGAGGCTGCAGGGGCATGCATCCCCTTGGGAGCTTGGCTGGGATCCAGGCCCATAGTGGGGGTTGCAGGAAGCTCTGTGGGGGCATCTGCCCCCCCCCCCCCAGAAGCTTCCTGCCTTGCCATTGTTTCCCATGAGGGCAGGGAAGACATTAAAGTAGAACAATATCCCACGGGACTGGTGAATCTAGTAGGGATAGGCTGGGATTGTGGGGGAGAAGGAGGATAGGGAGGAAGGGGGCTGAAGCTCACTGAGACACGGTCCCACAGGAAAAAAAAACCCATGAGGCCTGTGCTTTGAGAATGTGGGGGGGGAGGGGAAACAAAAAATACACACACAGGGGCTGGGGAAACTCAAGCTGGCTTACTCAGCCACACAACAAACATCAAGTCGGGGGAGTGGGTGATAGGACTTACCACACAAGGGCATAAAACACTTAGGGAAGGCTACTGAGTCAGGTGTAAAAGATGGCTGGAGCAGTGGAGGGGCTTTGTTTGTGGAAGATCTGTCCAGAAGCCCCTCAGGCCTCCAGCCAGTCACTCAGCAGCAGAGCAGGAAGACAAAGCAGGATCAGATGCAGTGAGGTAGCTGGGGGGGGTAGGAGCACTCAGTCAATTAGGAAGTGATCCAGTGCAGGTGTGGTGTCAGGTGGTGCAGCAGAGAATCTCTCTCCTGAGAGGAGGCAGCAGCAGAAACAACAGTTAAAGCAGCAAGAGCAGCAGTGAGGGTAGGAGCTGTCCAGTTCAGCCATTCAGCGTCTGCTTCTGGTGAAAGTGGAGGTGAAGGTGGGGGTAGCCTGCCAAGGCAGCTGGGGCAGGCAAGGTTCTTTTAGACTGTGACAGTGATGATGGGGGAGGGGTCCACAGACAGTGCAGGCTCTCTGCCCAGGCTGTCCCCCAACCGTGGTTTGGTGGTGGGCTGGGCAGCAGACTGGAATAGGGGTGCGGAAGCTCGGGTGTGGTGCAGCGCAGTGTGCCCTTCCCTGAGGTGGGTAGCAGTGTGCAGCAGAGGACCCTCCCGGGGGGGCAGGAACAGCAGCAGCTGCCCAAGGCAGGAAGGGGTGTGGCCAACTTACTCCAAAAGCTCTGAGACCAAGCCAGCAGTTAATAGTAGCCAGAAGCAGGAAAGGATCTGGCTATCTTCTCCCCAGAAGCTCCTGAGACCAAGTTTGCAGCAAGCAGCTGCAGCTGCAGCCGCAGCCGCAGCAGCCTGGGACAGGAAGGGGCATGGCCAACTTCCTCCCAGAGGCTCCTGAGAGCAAGTAGCTCCGAGTTGCTTGCCAGGGCAGCTTTTTGTACTGCTGGGGACAGCACAGGTGCTGGCCCCAGGCTCTAGCTCCCCTGGCTGCAGATCCAGGAGGAGCCAGGCAGGGTTATTTTGCCCCAAGAGGCACAATTTCCCTTCTGTTCCATTTCGGGTAAATGACTATAGCACAGCTACACTTACTACAAGTTAGGCAAGTATAGACAAAACAATTATATTAGGTCAGTTCCCAAGGAATCCCCTTGTACATCTATCCATGTCTTAAGACAGCCAAAATTACTTACCTGAAATCTTCTGAAGATCCAGCAAATGGAGAGTATTGCTCTAGTTGAATCCACTAATGGCTTATTTAGGCCACACCAATAAGTGTGCTTCTAACTCAACATAACCAAGGACTGAGCATCAGGGAACATAAGCCTTTATGTGCAGTTTTTAAGAAACTCACAGATGGTGCTGTAAGCCAGAAAATAACAATGGGAAAATTTCATAGATTTCATAGGGACCTCAGAAGATCATCGAGTCCAGCCCCCTGCCCAAAGGGCAGGAAGTCAGCTGCGGTCATAGGATCCCAGCAAGATAAGCATCCAATTTACTCTTGAAAGTGTTCAATGTAGGTGCTTGAACCACCTCCGCTGGCAGACTGTTCCAGACCTTGGGGGCTCGGACAGTAAAGAAATTATTTCTTATGTCCAGCCTGAAACGGTCTTGCAGTAGTTTATAACCATGCGACCTCATCATCCCTTGGGGCGCTCTGGTGAACAAACGTTCCCCCAGATCCTGGTGGTTACCCCTGATAAACTTCTAGGTGGCTTAAATAAGCAATTTATTTTAAAAGGCGAGGGAACTGTAAAGGATGGATTTTCAGAAGCAATGATCCATTTTCTTTAATGCACTTCTTCCTCTGTTATGCACTGCATAAATTCCAGAAGCCTGCAGATATCAGAATTATAAAACTTTACAGTATAACGCAAGCACAAAGATAATGGTATAGACTTCGCTCAAGGCAAGGGATGATAAATGGCCTTAGTGAAGCACTTCTTTGTTGCAGAATATTACCCCCCCACCCCCAAAAAAAAGAAAATACTACAGAGATTAAAATTCTGAAAGAAACAGAGCTTGGCAAAAAGAAGCTTAATGAGCTACCTAGCTTCAGGCAGCCTTTGTATCTATGATTAATTTAATGTTTCCCCTTAAATTTATTTTAGAAGGAAAAAAAAGGAGGGGGGGGAATGACTAACCAAGTTTTATAAAAGTGAACTTCAGAGCTTTAAAAACAAAACTCTTTCAGTTCCCAGAACACTCACAGAATGTGCATGTAGGGGTGAGTAATTAGCATAGACTCTAAGACTTAAGCTTCAGAGTTTCAAAGTGATTAGTAATTTTGGGTAGCCAAACAAATATCTCACAAGAGACTGATTTTTAAAGTGCTAGCATTCAGCATTCATGGAAAATTAGGCCACTTTAAAGAGTCACAAGTTGCCACCACAGATTCAGTTTCCACTTTGGAAAATCTTGTGCAGAACCCTGAAAAAAAACACTTCCACCTTTGGCTAATTGTTAAGCCCTGCTTTTAGGATTCTACAGTTCCCTTTGCTACAAAGAGTACCTAAAGCAGCATGACAATGCTCTATGTCAGGATGGATGTATAAGAACATCAGCTTTTCCAAAGGGAAACAAGGGAGGCGGAACTGAGTGTTTGACAGGTGAATGAAGAAAGAATTAATTTTCAATTTGCAATGAGGAAATCTATTTCCTCTACGTAAGTGGAAAACCTCAGTTAAAAATTGTATATATTACAAGCACCCAATCCTAAACCAAGTTAAATATTTATTTATTTGTTTGACCCTGGTTATGGACCAGAACTTTATTATACTAGATACTGTACAAACATAGGACACAGTCATTAAAATGCTACTGCACTGTCTACATTTGAGTTCCTGCCATTGTTTCTACTGGTGAAATGGAACAACAGTAGCAACTCTGGGAAATTTGGTGGGAAAAGGGCTAAGCCTGACTTAAACACAGATGGGCCTTGATACTACGTGTAATTCCCAATGCTTTCATCGGGAGCTACATTCTCAGAAAGAGAGATCCAGATGCCCAGATAAACTGTTTACTACAGAGAAGATACGATACCTGTGCACTTCACAAGCAGTTACCAAATTGTCTTCAGTAACTTTGATTTTAAATGAAGCTTTGTAATTTAACTTTGTATCCCTCCCTCTAAAAAAGACCCCAAACTGCTCAAGTCACCATTTGCTACATTTCTTTAGTTATTTGAAAGAGATTCTACCTGATCATTTGTGCACTACTGAGTGTCTGTCAACAGTTCCTCAATTCTGCCTTTCAGAGTCTCTGCAGAGCTGTGGCTGGACATAGACAAAACATTTCCTCTAGGCCCCATTCACAGCATATGGTATAAATGTTCCTACAATAATGGCAGTGGGCTTAGTGGTAGACTGGAAATCAAGAGACTTGCTGAATGACCTTGGTAAGTGCCTCTCTGTGCCTCAGTTTCTTCCCCTATAAAATGTGACAAATGTTGCTTATCTACTTTGTGTAGGACTGAGAAATACGGCCGTGCAAAATTTTGCCAGGCATTTCATTTCAAAGTTGTTTCGATGTGCTTTGAGCTCAAAACAGCAAAATTAAAATGAAACAAAAGCTTTCAAAACAAACAAGGGCACTGGAAACATTTTGAAAGTTTTGAAATGTTTCAAGTTTTAAAGCCAGGCTTTGGCTTCAGCGCCAGTCCCAGCCAGCAGCAGCAGCAGCAGCCTCCTGTCATCCAGCGCAGATCCAGGGGCCGTGCCCCACAGGAGGATTCTGGCACCTCCCCCAGCCCTCCTGGGGGGTGTGGGCCCCCAGATATGCATGCCAGATGACAGCATGCTATTGCTACTGGCTGGGTCCAGCAGGAGGACCAATCTTCCTGGCACTGGCTGTGGGCTGCATCCAGCACCAGTCCCAGCCAGCAGCAGCAGCAGCCTCCTGTGATCTGGCAGGCAGATTGAGGGGCCCCTGCACTCCCAGGAGGGCTGCGGGGCTCTGCCTGACTCCTCCCAGAGGTGCAGACTCCCGATCTGCCTGCTGGATCACAGGAGGATGACAAAACAAAACTTAAAATAAAACACTGTTCCATTGAAACAGAAGTTGAAGCAGAATGATGCTATTTCACACAGCCCTACTGAGAAATACACATGGAAACCACTGTATGAAAACAGGTATGGTTTTCAAAATGATTTTTCATTCTGCATGTAGTCTGATACCTTAATCTCAATAGTTTATTCTTTTTAGTTTGGTTTACACTGCTACCAGCGTCCAGGGTTGGGCAATAGAAGTTGCATACTTTCTCCTTCTCCAGAGTTCCAACGATCATGTTATTAGACATCTGATCCCAAGCATGCTGTAATCTTAATAAATCATGCAGACTGTATCAGGGAGGTGCACAGCATGCAGGGGAATGGGTTTGTTTAATAGACTTTTTTATTTCTAACCAGTGTGATCAGAGAGCAATTCTGCATTATAAACAAAATAGCTCCAAAATGCCATATTGCTATTTTTTAATCTTTTTTAAAAAGTCACTTCTTATTTGATGGCTACTCCAAATGTTCTTTCCTCACTTAGATTTAAAGAGGACAAGCTGGTTACATTTTTCTTTATTTTTTGCCAGGAGCTTTATGTATCATCTTTGATGTTTCAGCATAGAGCCTACTATCTAAATCTACAAAGTACAGTTGATCTATTTTGATTTTGTTGAGCAATAGCTCACAAAAATAATCATTGTGATCCTGACTCTAGCAATTGGACAAGACTAGAGAGTCTGACATACTCAGGCATTTACCTTTATCATTAATCCTGCTTGTTGCAGTTATACAGATGGTAACTCAGCCTAAACAGATCATGTTCCGTCTGCATTTTATGTAAACATTTTTTCCTTTTTTCTTGGCACAGTTAATGGATTTCCTCTTGCTCTGAAGAGGGTAAATTATGTTGAAAATTAGAGCTGGGAAAATAAAGCAGTCATCCTCTGTTGTCTACTGAGTGGCTAATACAAAGGATCCTTTGCTATAACAGGTGGCACTAGTTTGCACCATTTTGGCAATCTCAGCAGAGATATCAGAACTAAGTAGGCCTGGAAACTATTTACTTGCTTGCCTCTGGAAAGGATCTTGCTTTACAGGGCAGGCTTAAGGTATATTGGTAGCAGTGCAGTGAAGTTTGCACTACTTCCTGTTCTGCCTCAGGTATATAGCTAAGCAGATTGTTTGAAGCTCTGGCACTGTCAGATTAACCAAGTTTCCCAAGAATTTCCTATTCTAAAGGCTTTTCCCCCAATTTTCCATGAAAGCCTATTTCATGCAGCATCTATCTCCCTACTAAAGAATTGTATTGTTTTTTCATAGATTTATAGATGCTAGGGCCCAAAGGGACCTCAGCAGATTATTGAGCCCAACCCCTTGCCTAGGCAGGAAAGAGTGCTGGGGTAAGATGACCCCAGCCAGATGCCTATCCAGCCTTCTCTTAAAGTCCCCCAAGGTAGGGGAGAGTACCACCTCCTTTGGAAGCCCATTCCAAATGTTGGCCACCCTTACTGTGAAGAAGTTTTTCCTAATATCTAGCCGAAATCTGCTTTCTGTCCGTTTGTGACCATTGTTCCTTGTTACCCCAAGAGGTGCCCTGATCAACAGAGCATTTCTAATCCCTTGCTGTGTTCCCCTAATGAAACTGTACACAGCCACAACATCACCTCTCAGTCTTCTCTTGCAAAGGCTGAAGAGGTCCAGGTCCCTCAGTCTCTCCTCAGGGCTTGTCCTGTAAGCCCCTAACCACACAAGTGGCCCTCCTCTGGATCCTTGAGTCTATAAACATCCTTCCTGAAGTACAGCACCCAAAACTGAACACAGTACTCCAACTGCAGTCTAACTAATGCCATGTAGAGGGGAAGTATCCCCTCCTTGGTTCTATTTGTCATGCATGTGCTGATGTATGAGATAGTGTGGTTAGCTTTGCTGATGATTTCGTCACACTGACAACTCATATTCACTTTGGCATCCACTGTGACTCCGAAATCTCTTTCTGCTTCTGTGCTGCTGAGAGGGTCACTTCCTAGCCAGTAGGTGTGCTGGATATTTTTGTGCCCTAGGTGCAGCACTCTGCATTTGTCCTTGTTGAACTGCATCCTATTGTAACCCATCTTTTCTAACCCGTCCAGGTCTGCCTGCAATCGTTCCCTACCCTCTGGAGAGTTCATTTCACCCCACAATTTAGTATCATCTGCAAACTTGGACAGAGTATACTTCACATCCACATCCAAGTTACTGATGAAGATATTGAAGAGTACAGGTCCAAGGACCGAACCCTGTGGGACCCCACTACGCACATCCTTCCAGGTCGATACTGACCCATCTACTACCACAGTTTGGGTGTAACCGCTAAGCCAACTTGCCACCCACCAGACTGTGTAAACATCTATGTCACAACCTCTTAATTTATTTATGAGAATGGGATGAGATACTGAATCAAAGGCCTTGCTTAAATCCAAGAAAATGACATCCACCTCTACTCCTGTGTCTAAGTGTTTTGTGACCCTGTCATAAAATGAAACCAGATTGGTCAGGCATGATCTGCCTGCTATGAATCCATGCTGGTTTCCCTGCTGCATTATTTTTTCTGCTGGACTCCCACAGATATGATCCTTCATAATCTTTTCCCTCTCCATCCTCTTGCCAGTCCTTCCTAGAAAGCTTGCTCATTTTACAAGGCCTCTAAGTAGTAACATCCCACATACTTATGCCTTTTCTGCCTCGTGTTTAGGTCATAGAACCATTGTTTGAATACCTTCCACTGGGTCTCCAGTGAATCATAGCTCCTCTGTCCCCATCCCTTGGACAGCAAGATCTTTTGGGCAGGAAATGTCTTTACTACCATCTTGAAAGGGATCACTGGAAAAGTTAAACTAAACCATCTGTCTCACCACTGTTTGCTTTTAAGTGTAAGAATACAGACAGTAAATTGCGAGATTGGCTGAACTCAGTATGCCCTTCACAATGAATTCTATTATCTTAATTATTTTTTTACATCCTTCTACTTTAGAACTAGAGGCTTGTTCAGCTAAAACACTTTTGATGTTTCTATTGATGTCTTATTAATTGATATTCTATACCATATATCTCCTTATTGACTAAATGAATGAAAGTTTATCTTGTGCTTGATAATATTCCTTCAATCTGCCTAGCAAATTACTAGGATTTAAAGGGTTATTTATTTACTTACTTAGTTCTTAAGTGAATGTATTAGTCAAAGCACTAAAGAACTAATCTCTCCAATTTACAGAAGGCAGCAGGTTTAGTTCAGGCATCCCCAGCTTACCCTAAACAATGTGACTCTATTCACTTTTGGAAAAAATGTCACCAAGAAGATACATGAACATTTGGAACCATTACTATGCCCCTAACATACCACATGTCCCTGCTCAGAAATAATTCCCACTGTACATAGATAATCACAGTGCCATTTTCAATTAACTTGCTTCCAGCAATACTAACCACCATATGGGTCCATCATATGGTGTCCATCCACAAACATGGTGCAATTGTGGATGGTGCAATAACCCCAAGAGTACAGATAGTCTTTCCACTGCCCTTCCACAGACAGAGTTCTCATGTTGCCAACTATCATAATTTTTAGAGTTTTTTTTTTCCCAGAGCCAGCTACACTGTTTAAGAAAAGAATCTCAGCTTTCAGTTAAAATAGATCAATTTCTAATTCTTATGTCTACAGAGAAAAAACTTGGAAATGTGATGTAAGGGTACCTTCCGGGTTCAGAAGCTATAAAGCAAAGTAAAAGAACCCAATATAGATACATAATTTTAAATAACATGAATTTTCAGTGCTAGAGTCATGATTTGTTAGTGTTTTGAGTTGGAAATGAAGGAGGTCATTGCATAGATATTAAACTTGCTAGAAATCTCTAACTGTACAAATACGGCTGCACAGCCACAACAGCTCATAATATTTTGATAGTATCAGTAGCTTCCACAGTAAGCTCCAATTAGCTCCATTGGTAGCAAACATGGTTTCAAAGAAGGCATGCAAGCACTTATGACTACCTGGGATCCTTTTGCCCAGCATGTCACATAGTAATCCTAGACTCCCCACCCCCACCAAGTGCCACTCCATTCCTCTTTCCATGCCTATTCTGCTGCTCAGCTTTCTGCTCCCTGCCCTGTGCTCCCTGTCTGATCTGCTGTTCTGATTTCTGCTCCCTGCCCTCTCCCCTAATATGACTACCCCTTATATGACTGCCCCCTTACCAATCTGCTGTGTGCCCCACACAGAGGCTTTTTGTGCCACTTGTGGCCCACAGAACAGGTTAGCTACCCCTGACCAGGGAAATTAGCAAATAAAGTGTGGAAGAAATCAAACTTCGCGTTGTGGTTGAATCAGAACTGACAGAGCCAGCTTTTCTTTACTTAGAGCTATACTGCGATCACAGTGAGAATTCCATACAGCAAGGGGAATCACCCTTGTCTGTTTCAAAGGATTTCTCAGACTCTCTAAGTTTACAAGCGTATTTATACTAAAGACAGAGAAAGAGATAAAAAATACACCTTGGAGAAACAAAACAATAGTAAATTACACAGAAACTTAGAACGTTTACTTAAACAGCTATCTATGCATAGGGCTATCCCAAGGTATGCAGGAATACACAGGGCAAGATATCAAGATAATCCAAGGAATGCAGGAATGCGGATTCCTTATCTCAGAACATTTGAATTAAACAGTATCAGTATGTCTGGTCTTTGTCTGTTTTTCTAGTCAAGTAAGCCAATTACTTCTACATTCCCTAATTTTTTTTTTTTTTTTACAAGTTAGATATTTATAGCCATTAGCCTTTCAACTTCTAGTTTTTCTTTCTCTTTACTTTCTCCTATTTCAACATACAAATTATATACCTCATTTCTGGTTGATTCTCTATTCTTCATTGGCTTAGTAGCATGGCTTATGCAACATTGTATTATCATAAACACTAGGTATACTCCAATAAAAACAACAAACAATATCAACAAACTATGAATGACAGTAGAGCCTAAGGAACTAAAAATAGAGCTAAATGAAGAATTCAATTCCAGTTACCTGACTAATGCAATTTAGCTGCTTCTTTTCGAATATGTTTACTTAAATCCTGGATTTCTTTTGAATTATCGGGAATATAAGTACAGCTTTCTTTACCTATTAAAGCACAGACTCCTCCTTTGCTGGCTAGTATATAATCTAATGCAAGCCGGTTTTGCAATGTCATTTGCCTTATTTCCTTCATTTCTGTATTTATTTTTATCAAAACTATCAGCAGTAGCATTAGCAATCTTTTCCAGAGACGCTGCAACTTTCTTCATCTCGGACATAGCTAAGCCTGCACCATAGCTAGGGAACATTATACCCCAAAATCTTTGATTTTCTGTAATTCCACGAACATTGCGAATTCTCTCTTTAGGTAAATGAGAACTCATAGTAAAAGCAGGATATGCTGCGGAGACATAGCACGTTCCTCTCCAACCAGAGGGAAGATTTTTATAGGCCTTATCTCCACATACAAAATAGTGACCAGCTAATGCAGTATATTACAGTGTGGGGACATCATCCATTGCGAATAATAGCCTGAAAATTGACCTGCAGGGGAGTAGTTAAATATCCAGGAATTATTAGAAAACCAAGCACCATTTATTCTAAATTCTACTTCACACTTACTGACTCCTACTGCAACACGAGATCCATTACAGGTCCAACAGAACTTTCTAGGGGTGGCATAAGCTAATCGTACATATTCAGACCGGTTGCAACTTACATTCTGCCAGGTTTCATTCCCATGAAAATTTGAATAGTAAGGGACTAACATCTGAGTTGCATGCAAGGGTACCGGTATCATGGGTATTCCTCCAGTAGAATAGATAGGGACATGACTACATATCCAACAATGAGAGACATTTAAATCTATTCCAATTTGATTAATAAGAACACATTTTCATGAAGTGATCTTCTTTGTCAGTGCAGAAATGTAGTTTGGTTTACAGAGTTTCTTATAACTGATGAGTCAAGTTCATATAAGATGGCCCAAAAAGAAATACTGAGAACTATCCAAATCACAACTAACCAACTCCACCTTGGGAACCAGGAACTAGGTAGAGGCCTTTTTCCTGTCCCGAAGGGCATAGTAGTGTCGTTGGGGCTTAGGGGTCTGGGAGCTCAGGTGGTGTTTTCGTCGATCCTCCCAGTCTCGGGCTATGGGCTGAGGAGGGAGAGGAGGATCCATGTGGTGAACCAAAGACTGCAGCGCTGGTGGTATCGGGAAGGCTTTGGCTTCCATGACCACAGCCCGCTCTTTGGAGAGAGAGGCAGCGAGCTGCTGGGAAGAGATGGCCTCCACCTCTCTCCCCTCGGGAGGAGGCTCTTCTCAGCCAGGCTGGCTGACCTGCTCCACCAGGCTTTAAACTAAGCCCGCTGGGGGATGGGGGGACTACTGCCCCTGCTGGCCCGCTGAACGGCCCTTGCAAAGCCAGCGGACCAAGGCACTTAAAGGGGCACTTAAGGGAGCCCACCCCTGCCCCAGCCCTGGTACAATCTGTGGGCAAGGCAAGAGCCCCTAAGGGCACACTTGCCTGCCTGTACACTAATGCCAGGAGCCTGGGCAACAAGCAGGAGGAGCTCGTCCTCCTGCTCAGTGCAAAGAAATATGATGTCATTGGGATAATGGAGACCTGGTGGGACTCCACCCATGACTGGACCACAGGTATAGAGGGCTATACCCTGTACAGGAGGGATCGTGTTGAAAAAAGGGGCGGGGGTGTAGCTCTCTGTGTGAAGGAAAGCTACATGTCCCTGCAAGCTGATGTTGGCGACCGGCATGGACAGCTAGAGACCCTCTGGGTAAAAATTCGTGGGGAATTCGGCACAGGGGACACAACGGTGGGAGTCTACTACAGACCTCCCACTCAAAGTCCCGAGCTTGACCAGGAGTTCGCCCAGGAACTGACTGAGGCCGCTTGCTCCAGGACCTCAATTACCCGGACATCTCGTGGGAAGATCACTCAGCTAAATCTGAGCGGGCGCAAAGCTTTCTCTCATGCGTGGATGACCTCTACCTGACTCAAGAAGTCTATGGGCCAACGAGAGGCAAAGCGCTGCTTGACCTGGTACTGGCTACGGGGGACGACCTAATCGGCGACCTAGTGATCGATGGGAAGTTGGGTGACAGCGACCACGAGCTGATCACCTTCACCATCCGCCGTAAAGCTGGCAAGTCAGTCAGCAACACAGAAGTCCTTGACTTCAGAAAAGCCAATTTTGACAAGCTCAAGAGGCTAGTCAGTCAGGCCCTCAGGGACCATGACCCCAGGGAGTTGGGAGTTCAAGAAGAGTGGTTGCTTCTCAAGGAAGCGATCCTCAGTGCACAAGCTAAATCTATTCCAACACGGAGGAAAGGCAGCAAGAAGGCACAGCAGCCCCCCTGGCTCTCCAGAGACCTAGCGGACCTACTGTGGCTAAAAAGGAAAGCCTACAAAGGATGGAGGATGGGATTCACCTCCAAGGAGGATTACTCCGCGCTGGTCCAGTCCTGCAGGGAGCAAACCAGGAAAGCCAAGGCTGCAACTGAACTCCAACTAGCTTCAGGCATCAAGGACAACAAAAAGTCCTTTTTCAGATATGTGGGGAGCTGGAGGAAAAGCAAGGGCAATGTTGGACACCTACTAAACCAGATGGGGCAACTGACAACTGACGCCCAGGAAAAAGCCAACCTATTAAATAGGTACTTTGCGTCAGTCTTTCATCAGTCACACGGGATGCCCATGCCTGCTATGGGACAGGGAAATCTGGGTGAGGGGGATCCCCTACCCTCCATCAATGCTGACCTCGTGAAGGAACACCTTGAGAAGCTGGATACCTTCAAGTCAGCTGGCCCTGACAACCTGCACCCCAGGGTACTCAAGGAGCTGGCGAGCGTCACAGCCCAGCCCCTGGCACGGATCTTTGAAAACTCCTGGCACTCTGGTGTAGTGCCCGAAGACTGGAAGAAGGCCAATGTGGTGCCGATCTTCAAAAAAGGGAGGAGAGTGGATCCGGCTAACTACAGGCCCATTAGCCTGACTTCTATCCTGGGGAAGATCTTAGAAAAGTTTATTAAGGAGGCCATCCTTGAGGGACTGGCCCAGGCTAACATTCTAAGGGACAGCCAGCACGGGTTTGTTGCGGGTAGGTCTTGTTTGACCAATCTCATTTCCTTCTATGACCAGGTGACCTATCACCTGGACAAGGGAGAAGATATTGATGTCATATATCTTGACTTCAAAAAAGCTTTTGATCTGGTATCCCATGATCACCTCTTGGCCAAACTGGCCGGTTGTGGCTTTGGCTCCACCACGATCCGCTGGCTGGGAAATTGGCTTCATGGTCGGACCCAGAGGGTTGTGATTGATGGCAGTCACTCATCGTGGTGCCCTGTAACCAGTGGGGTCCCTCAAGGCTCTGTCCTGGGACCCATACCGTTCAACATCTTCATTAACGATGTGGACATTGGAGTCAGGAGTGGACTGGCCAAGTTCGCCGATGATACCAAACTTTGGGGCAAAGCATCCACGCCAGAAGACAGACGGGTGATCCAGGCTGACCTGGACAAGCTCAGCAAATGGGCAGACGAGAACCTCATGGTGTTTAACACCGAAAAATGCAAGGTTCTACACCTTGGGAGGAAAAACCTGCAGCACCCTTATAGGCTCGGCAGTGCTACGTTGGTTAGCACTACAGAAGAAAAAGACTTGGGGGTCATCATTGACCACAAGATGAACATGAGCCTCCAATGCGATGCTGCGGCTAGTAAAGCGACCAAAATGCTGGCGTGCATCCATAGATGCGTCTCGAGCAAATCCCGGGACGTCATTCTCCCCTTCTACTCGGCCTTGGTGAGGCCGCAGCTGGAGTACTGCGTCCAGTTTTGGGCTCCACAATTCAAAAAGGATGTGGAGAAGCTTGAGAGAGTCCAGAGGAGAGCCACGCGCATGATCAGAGGTCAGGAAAACAGATCTTACGATGACAGACTGAGAGACATGGGACTCTTTAGCCTAGAAAAGCGCAGGCTCAGGGGTGATCTGATGGCGACCTACAAGTTTATCAGGGGTGAACACCAGGATGTGGGGGAACATCTGTTCACCAGAGCGCCCCATGGGATGACGAGGTCGAACGGTCACAAACTCCTGCAAGACCGTTTCAGGCTGGACATAAGGAAGAATTTCTTTACTGTCCGAGCCCCCAAGGTCTGGAACAGTCTGCCAGCGGAGGTGGTTCAAGCACCTACATTGAACACCTTCAAGAGTAAATTGGATGCTTATCTTGCTGGGATCCTATGACCCCAGCTGACTTCCTGCCCTTTGGGCAGGGGGCTGGACTCGATGATCTCCCGAGGTCCCTTCCAGCCCTAATGTCTATGAAATCTATGAAATCCTCTTCGCTCTGTAGTGGCAAATCCTCTTCGCCAGTAGGCGCTTGGCTCACTACTGGTCTTGAGCTCTCCTGCTGGCAGGCACTAGGCTCACTACCAGTCTGTGGAGGCTGATGTTTTCTTACTGTGTGAAGCGTGAATCCATATCTGGAGTCCTTGACACTTTATTGCAGTGTTGGTGGTCAGGAGTACCTGGAATGGGCCTTTCCAGCAAGGTTCCAGTGATGACTTTCGTTGATGGACTTTTACATGGACCCAGCCTCCAGGCAGGATAGAATGGCACGGCTCACCTGGTTCTTTGGGGAGATCTGCCTGTACCTGTGAATGAAAAGCCTTAACACACTTCATTAGTGCTTTACAATAGTCTAGAATGGTATCTTCAAGTGAATGTATATCGCAAAAGTGGGAAGCAACAGGGGGCGAGGCGGGGAGCCTCATGGGTCTTCCCATTAGAATTTCTTGTGGGCTAAGCCCAGTCTTTCGGTTGGCAGTAGATCTCATACTCATAAGGGCTATGAGAAGTGCATCTGGCCATTTTAGGTGAGTCTCAGCACAAATTTTGGCCAGTTTATTTTTCAGAATGCCATTTTGGCATTCTACTTGACCCGAGGCCTGGGGATGGTATGGGCAATGAAAGTTCTGTTCAGTCTGCAGGACTTTGCAGACTTCTTTCATTATCTGTCCAGTAAAATGAGTTCCTCTATCTGAGTTTAGGGATAAAGGAATACCAAACCTTGGAATAAAATCTCTGAGCAACTTTTTGCTTACAGTTATGGTGTCAGCTTTTGCACATGGGTAGGCTTCTAAATATACATACAGTAACAAGAACATATTCATAAGAACAACATTTCTGCATTTGAATAAAATCAAATTGTAATTTTACAAACCGTCCCCAAGGTGAAGGATGTGCTGCCTTCTTTGTTTTTACAGGCTTTCCCACATTATGGGCTTGGCAAATAGGACAGGTGTGGCAGTACTGTTGAGCCACAGATGGAAAAGTTGGAGCAAACCAATCAAGCTTAACAGCTTCTATCATCCCCCCTTTGCTCACATGTGCCATGCCATGGTGTATGTGAGCAAGATGAGGAAGAAGGACCATTGGGGCCACCAGGCGGCCGTCCGGGGAGCGCCACAAATGGTGAGGGTGTAACAAACACCCACCCAGTCTCCAAGTATGTTTCTCTGGTTCTGGAGCCTGATCTTGGAGGAGGGCAACGTCGTGAAGACTTGCCAATGGGGACTGGTCAGTTGGAATTGACAAAAACACAGGCGTAGCCTGAGGAGTGGAAATAGCCGCAGCTTTGGCAGCAGAATCTGCCAGAGCATTCCCATGTGTAACATCATCATAAGGTTTCTGGTGAGTTTGGCATTTAATAATAGCAACAGCAGAAGGTAATTGTAAAGCATTCAACAAGGCATTTACATATGGACCATAACTAATCTTGGCACCTCCCGAAGTAAGGAAGCCCCTTTGTTTCCAAAGTTGACCATAATCGTGTACAATACCAAAATCATAGCGAGAATCAGTATAAATATTAACAGAGGCACCAGAGGCTAGGGTGCAAGCCCTGGTAAGGGCCACAAGCTCGGCAACTTGAGCTGAATACACATTAGGTAAGTGATGGCTTTCTATAACATCATATTGGGAACATACTGCATATCCTGCAACAAGGGAACCTTTTGAGTTTCTTTGACACAATCCATCAACACAGAATACTAGATCTGGGTTTTGCAAGGGGGTGTCCTTTAGATCAGTGCGGGGCATTGTTAGGTGTGCAGTAACAAAAATGCAATCATAGGGTTCACCATCTGCTGGGGTAGGTAACAGAGAAGCAGGGTTTAAAACGGGGCACCTAGTTAGGGTGATATTTCCAGCAGAGAGAAGCAAGATTTCATACTTAGTTAATCTAGCATTTGAAAGGTGTTGGGTTTTTGTTTTTAGTAAAAGGCCTGCTACAGCATGTGGGACAGCAACAGTAAGGGGAGAACCTAATACAAGAGTGGAGGAAAGTTTAACAGTGACAGCGGCTGCAGCTACAGCATGGAGACATGGGGGAAATGCAGCTGCAACAGGGTCAAGAGCAGAGCTATAATAAGCAATGGGACGGTGCTTGTCTCCTTGTGTCTGAGTAAGTACTGCAAGGGCAAATCCGTCCTTCTTTATTAGCATGCTGGGATCAGAGAAACGTAGGGACAGCTTTTATGATTTCTTCTTGCAACACAGAAAGACCAGGGAACTCAGGTCCAGGAGGTGAGCTAGCTAAAGCGGCAAGTACTGCTATCTCGTTATCACAAGGGACATCTAAATAAACACCATTAGGAGAACAATAGAGAGTACAGCCGAGTTTACAAAGCAAATCTCTGCCTAACAAATTAACAGGAGAACAAGAACTAAGGAGAAAGGCATGCTGATCAGAAACAGGACCAAGAGAAACACGTAATGGTTAGGAAACAGGATGAGGAACTATTTGTTTTGAAATTCTCACAGCATTTACAACAGCAGAGGAGAGGGGAGTTGTGGAAAATTCTTCAGCTCAAAGAGTAGAGCGGCTCACACCAGTGTCTACTAAACATTTTGTAGAGATGCCATTTATCATGCAGGAAACAAAGGGATCATCTTGATTAAGTGGGAGAAGCAGGGCTGTGATGATATTACTATTCCTCAAGCTGGCCTAACAGGAGGATCCCTTATTCGGGACAGAGAATTGAGTGAGAGGAGGTGGTGGAGGTTTAAACATCATCCCCGGCTGGCCAGGCCAGTGAGGACATTGAGCCTTCCAGTGTCCTGGTTGGCCACAATAATGACAACTGCCATTATTTTGGGACTGAAATCCTCCTCGTCCCATCCCACGACCACGTCCCCTGCCTCTGAACTGTCCTTGATGGAAACCTCGGCTTCTGCCCCTGTCTAAAGTCTGTAATTGCAATGACATTAGCTTAGTTTCCGTGGATTCCTTTTTCTTTTCCTGGCAATGATTTGCAATGGTGACTAGTTCTGCAAGTGGCTTAGTCTACCAACCTACAGCAATTGTGCACAACTGTTCCTGGACTTTAGAAAGAAGTCCGTGGACAAAAGCAGAAGCAACTGCTTCTGGGGCAGTTTCAGCTGCATTTTCAATACCAGAATGTCTTTCAAATACTAGTTTCAAGCAGTCCATGTAGTCTGCTGGGGATTCTCCTTTTGTTTACAGTTATGTATTTTGGCCCAGTCAGTTTTCCTGGGGCAAATTTTAAGCACAGCCTCAAGGAGGCGTCTTCCGGCATCTGCTAAGTGATGTCCAATTCTGGGGTCTTGAGTAGGCCAAGTAGCCTGTGTGATGAGGTGGTTGCAGACCTCAGAGGGCAGAACACTTCTCATTAATTGGTTCAAATCTGCCCATGTTGGATCATAACAATGGATTACAGTTTCCAATTCATCTTTAAATTTCTGAGACTCTTCTCTGAAAATTGTTTAACAAGGTTTAGGAGATCTCCTGGGGTCCAGGGGACAGGGACTGTGATTGTAGTTTCCCCATTTGGACCTTGCCCTGGAAGTTGGCATAAAGGCATAAGCTGAGCCTTTTTAGATTTTAAAGACCATACTGGGTACCAGACCTTAAACAAGAGAAGGGAGTTGAGATTTCAGGAGACAGACACCATGTCTTCGGTGGGCGTGGGCATGCCCCGGGGGCAGGTGACGATTGTTGAGTGATAGTTTCTTGGTGAGGTGAGCTAATCCTGCCAGAAAAGTCTGTTTGGTTACTTTGGACTTCTTCAGGTTCAGATTGTGCCTGGAACTGATATAGGGGTGGCACATTAAGAAAATCAGTTATATCTTCTGCAGATTCATTCTCAGTTATTTGTGGATAAAATTGTTTTGGTGCTGATGGTACTATTGATGGGGTTCCCCCTTTTGGTGCACCTTTCTAATTCCTTTATCTGAGATTTCAGTTTCTCTTGGGAGTCTTTAAGACTTCGAACTTGAGATTTTTTTTTTCCTATTTTATTTATTTATTTTATTTTATTCTGACATCTTTTGGAACCTTCTTTATATTAATCAAAAAATGTGTCCCACTGAGTCTGTGGTATATTACTACCTCTTAACTCAAGGTCTCTGTGGGGATGAACAATTTTACTTAAATCAAATGTTCCCTCCAGGGGAAACTGCCAGCTAAAATCATCTCTAGTATACCAATTCCATTTGTCTAGAAACTTACAACTTTTATGGCCATAGTGTATGTACATGTACAATGCTGAAGTCCCTTTTGGCAGAGCCGGTATGTCTTTTAGACTCTCCACTCCCCATATCTTTAAACTCAATTCACACAGGTCTTTCATACAGGAATGGCTTATTCAGGGTGTCCGGTCAGGTTGTGAGATTTGCTAGTGGCATAGAGATGCTGTGGCTAATGTCCAAAGACAAGACTCCACTGCAATAACAGCACACAATGCAGTTACTCACGGCTAGACATAGCTCATTTATGAGGGTGGGGAAAGGGTAAATCTGTCCACTGGGTCACGAGGTTCCAGTTGGGCCCGCTTGCATTCAAAACTGCCCTTCCGGACAGCCTTGGGGCAGCTGAACCCAACCTTAGTCTCAGACCTGGTCAGTGGCTCATATTTCTCAATTCATACTCTCAATTCACACAAGGGAATTTCTGCATTGAGGCACGAGGCTCAAGAGCATTTCTTTAGTCTCAGCCTTGGTCAACGCTTATCGTGGAAAAACATTCAGACTCTAAGAGTTTCCACCTTGCACCCTTGCTTTCAAAGAGCACACAGAACAAATCTGGTGTCTTTGGGGAGGCTGCACAAGGTTTCTACTTCTGGCCTCAGAAAGACTTCACAGTTCTTTACAGAACTTAATTCATACAGGGAAATACTTTCACTGACAACAGCAACACAGAGTCTTAACTCTTAACCTTGACTCTTAACCTTGACTCTTTCTACTCACAGTTAATACTTACACAGTGGGTCTGACAGTTCTGGCAGCAAAAGTTCAGATAGAGCGAGCCTCAAGTACTGAATCAGGAAGACACAGAGACAGCCTCTCACTGAAAAGCCCCAATAGAGATTTCAAAAGGTCTCTTACCTTGGTTTGGCGCCAGGGCTTCAGTGAAGAGATGTCTGTGTCCCAGCTGATCACTCCATGCGTCTCTATCCAAGTCACGGCACCAAATTGTGGAAGAAATCAAACTTCGCATTGTGGTTGAATCAGAACTGACAGAGCCAGCTTTTCTTTATTTAGGGCTATACTGCGATCACAGTTAGAATTCCATACAGCAAGGGGAATCACCCTTGTCTGTTTCAAAGGATTTCTCAGACTCTCTAAGGTTACAAGCGTATTTATACTAAAGACAGAGAAAGAGATAAAAAATACACCTTGGAGAAACAAAACAATAGTAAATTACACAGAAACTTAGAACATTTACTTAAACAGCTATCTATGCATAGGGCTATCCCAAGGCATGCAGAAATACACAGGGCAAGATATCAAGATAATCCAAGGAATGCAGGAATGCAGATTCCTAATCTCAGAACATTTGAATTAAGCAGTATCAGCATGTCTGGTCTTTGTCTGTTTTTCTAGTCAAGTAAGCCAATTACTTCTACAAAAGTCACCACTAAACTCACTTGTTTGAAACTCTTTGGTCAATGACTGAGCAGCCAGAAGATCCTTAATACCACATGGAACTGTCTCATAATTCCTCTTTTAATGCACTAATAGAAATTTCTTTTGCTAAGAAGCTAGTTTGCATCTTAACCTCCATTTTTGGAAACAGGCCCAGAAAATAACACCAGTTCCCAGGGACTTTATTTATTCATTTTAATTATACTATTTTAACATTTCGCCCCATAATTGCCTAGAGGCCCCCACCAAAAGCCTTTCAAAATCTCCTGTTTTCAGTATTTCAAAGAGCAATGCCAGAATCTCCAGAAAGCAATGCCACTGCAGTTATCTAATAAAGAGACAATTGATGTAGATACTGAGAGATACTGCATAAATAGTTTGGCCATACTGTGCCACAAACAGTGATACTAGTCCTATCCCACTGATTCAGTTACCAATAGTTCACTTCTCTACCAGGGACTGGGGTGGCACAGGTGCTAAAGTACATAGTTGACAGCCTAGAGGTCACAAGTTTGAGGTCCTGTTAGATTCCAATAAATCTGCAAATTCTCCTAAATACTTTGTTACCGGAGCACAAAGAAGGAAAGGACTTCTTAAATGCAGCCATGCATCAACAGAGAGCGTGCACTCCTATATCCTTGAGAATTCCATTTATTTCCATTCTGCTGAGACAGCCAACAAGGCAGATATTTGAATGGGAAGGTGGGTTTTCAGGATAGTATATTCATTTGCCCATTGGAAATTTAACTCAGACCTTCAGCCTATTTAAATAGGCCAGATGGTAAGGATTTGAAAGTTTTATTTCTACTAGTTTAATTCAGATCAATGCTGACTGGCAAGACATCATAGCACACCATCAAGGATACTCGAGAACTTGTGGTGCCTGGGTGAAGTACCTGAAGATTGGAAGAGGACCAATGTGGTGCCCATCTTCAAGAAAGGGAGGAAAGAAGACCTGGGAAACTATAGGCCAATTAGTTTGATCTTAATCCCTGGGAAGGTTTTGGAAAAAATTATCAAAGAAACCATTCTTGACAGGCTAACAGAAGGCAACATTCTGAGGGATAGCCAACACAGGTTTGTTGTGGGTAGGTCTTGCCTGACCAACCTCATTTCCTTCTATGACCAGGTGATGTATCACTTGGACAAAAGGGAAGAGGTTGATATAATTTATTTGGACCTTAAAAAAGTCTTTGACCTGGTGTCCCATGATGTCCTCAAGGAAAAATTGGGAAACTGTGGCCTTGACTTCTTGATAGTCTGATGGCTGGGGAACTGACTCCAAGCTCAGATCCAGAGGGTGGTAGTTGACAGACCTGAATCAACATGGCACTTAGTGACTAATGGTGTCCCCCAAGGATCCATTCTCAGACCTGTACTCTTAATGTCTTCATAAATGATTTGGACACTGGTGTCAGAAGCAGACTGACCAAGTTTGGAGAAGAGTGTCTACACTTCAGGACAGGTTGGTAATCCAGGCTGACTTCTATAGGCTGCGTGGTGGGCAGATGAAAACTTGATGGCATTCAGTATGGAGAAATGCAAAGTGCTCCACCTCAGGAATAAAAACTTGCACCACACTTATAGGCTTGGCAGGGCTATGCTCACCATCACCATGACTGAAAGAGACTTGGGGGTCATGATTGTAAGAGTCCAGAGGAGAGCCATGCATATGATCAGAGGGCAAGAGAACAGGCCTTATGAAGAAAGGCTGCGATCTATGGGACTCTTCAGCCTGGAGAAGCATAGGCTCACGGATGACTTGGTGGCAGCCTATAAGTAGATAAGGGGTGTGCATCAGGATCTGGGGGAATGCCTGATCACCAGAGCACCCCAAGGGATGACAAGGTCCAATGGTCACAAACTCCTACAAGACCATTTTAGGCTGGACATAAGGAAAAACTTCTTTACTGTCTGAGCCCCCATGGCCTGGAACAGACTCCCCAGAGGTGGTGCAAGCACCTACTCTGGACCCTTTTAAGAAACATTTGGACACTTATCTTGCTGGGATCCTTTGACCCTAGCTGACTTCCTGCCCCTTTGGCAGGGGGCTAGACCTGTTGATATTATGAGGTCCCTTCCAGCCAAAATGTCTATGAAATGTATGAATGATAAAAGCCTCATAATTTCATTCCCAAACCTGAGCTATTCAGTCCCACAGTTGCTCTTCAGAGTTAAAAATCCCATCAGTGCCTGGGCACTGAGGACTGAGTGTAAGATAAATGCATCAATTCAGCAAATCTCTCTTAAGTTTTTAGAAGTCTCTCTTCACACATCAAAAATAATTAACCGATTATTCATTCCTGCACTGTAGCATAGACAGAGCTGACCTGAGCAGGGTGTGGGGCCCGCCGGGGCAAATAAGCCCATGCAGGGCCCCGCCTCCACTCCAATCTGGGCCCCAAACCCAAAGAAGCTGCCGCCACTGGCATCGTGGCCTTGAGCGGGTGGAGTAGCAAGCAGCTGGATGCAGAGCCGCCCCTCCACCTGGCTCTGCGCTGCTGCTGCTCTACCCCACTCCGTGGGGCCTCCCAAAGCACAAAGCCTGGGGCGTTGCGCCAATTCCTCCCCCCCCACCCCACCCCCAGGAACGGCCCTGGGCATAGATGTAGGTGTATTAGAAAGAGCCAGTTCAGAACAGAGTTAATTAAGCACTATCATAATTTAGAAAACTATATTCTCTCCCAGCATCTATGTTAAGGGCTTGAATTAACACATATTTATAGATGAAAATACAGTATACTGGAAGAAATAACTCTTAAAAATTGAATATACATAAAGTTAACTGGTATCATAGAATCAATGAGTCAGAAGGGACCTAGACAGATCATTGAGTGTGACCCCCTGCCATGGCCAGGAATGAGCACTGGGGGTGTGAGGGGTATAATACACACCGATTTATTCATCATCATAGGTCATCATGGAATAGCAACCAACAGGGTAACAGTTTACAAAGTGGGAATATGCCAAAACAAATACTGTTGTCAGATTTTAAGGTATCAACAGATAACCGTCACTTGGAAATGGCATCTCAACAAATGCATAAGGAGTTATGCTTTATTATATGTTTATGCTAAATTGTCAGTGCCTAATAATAATATCATTATCGTTTAGCACTCAGCACACTTGTCTTCTCTAGATCTCAAATTACTTAACAAAGGGTATAAGGGTTAATATCCCCATACTTGTCTTCTTTGCTTCTCATTTTCAAGAATAAATCTGTAATAAAAACTGATTTGGCCAATAATTGAAGTATGTGCTAGATTCTCAGATGGTGTAAATCAGCGTAGCCCCACCCAAGTCACTGGTAGTAGGCTGCTGCTGACATGGGCTGCAAATGCAGAGCGGGGGGACCCTGTATGAGAGTTCTTCCGTCCATGCTTGCAGACATGTGCTGGGGAAATGACCTGCAAAGGGATTCCCCCAGTACTGGAATCTGCATCCCAACACAGGGCACATGTCTGCAAGCTTGGAGGGTGGAACCCCTATGGGAGTTTCCACCTCCCCATTTGCAGATCTGTACCAGCAATATCCCCTGCAGAGGACTCACCTGCTCCCTGGCACAGGGGCACATCTGCAAGCAGGGATTTCCCCTGCATGCTAGTTCACCTCAAGCTGACACATGGCACCCAGCAATGTCTATAGATTTTTGTGGCATATCACAACATATCTGATCACACTCGTCAGATGTCTGTTTTGAGCCATAGTGTCAAAGTTAACAGGGAGCAAAAGTTAAAAGAGAATAGAATGTATTATTTATGAAAAGCTTGTTACTCAGAATATCCTGGATCATATGATAATTGAAATTGTGTGTAGTATATATAAAGACTTTAAAGATAATACAAGGTATACAAGACCTTGGGGGGGAGGGAGGAGGGAACTAATAATCTAACATTTGAAAAGCAACATATGATCCTGTAGTTACACAGCATATCATAATGAATAAATACAAAGTGGCAGAGTTCATATCATGTGTGTATGACCTTACCATATTGTGTATGATAAACCAGGTGATCAGATTGGCAAGTCATGTTGTTTCCTGTAGGGAATTCAAAACTCATTCAGCAGCTAGGAGCATTGAGTGAAATAAACTCAGCTGGTTCTGTCAAAAATACAAACACATCTGAAATGATTTCAGCAATTTATTGCGGTATTTTTTAAAAAGAAACAGCACTCATTATTTTGAGTCTCAGTTTATATCAAGCCTTTTACAGCTGGGATAAGAAGCTTTTCACTTTTTTTTCTCTTCCTAATTACCACTAAGGATTTGAGGTGAAATTTTGTCTCTGATCTCCTAATTTAAACTAAATCCATGAAAATTGGTAACAATAGGCCCAGGGAAATTATGTTTAACAATTGAAATCAACAAGTAGGTGAATGACGAGGAATGCCTCCCTTTGGTCAGCTAACCATGATCAAAGAGAAAATAGATCAATTGTAAGATCATTATAGGACAAAAGAAACACAATGGATATTGATGTAGAAGAAAACAAGCTTAGAAAAGTGTAATTGATAATACAGCCATTTTAATAAAAGAGCTATTCAAGTGAGACAAGGCCCACCACATGCCCTTGGATACAGAGGTCTCCTATTATTACAGTATATGCCTGATTAACTGTTTACTTACCTACTTGGCTACAAACAACCAGCACTTTGTAACTGATTCTGGGGTCCAACAATTGAGTGCAGCTATTGAATGTTTTATTATGGTACACAGCACCATCCATGTGCCAAAGATGTACTCCACACAAAAAGCTTTGTGATCCTTGTTTTAAAATGCATCCAAATAAGAAGATGTTTTGAGAAACAGCACTCTTAAAAATTACTGTAATTGATGAAGGACTGCAGTGAATTAATTTCAGCTGATTCAGATAGTGGCCATAATAACTACAGCTCAGCCTGGAATATACAACTCTTCATTTATCCACTGTCATTTTGCAAGAGAGGTAAAACATGGGAAAACATTTAGAATTACATTTAGAATTATCTAGGTGATCGCAAAAGAGCATAGGAAATATGAAAAGAACAAAATGTAACAGAGTCCTGAAAGTTATCTGTTCCAGCAAAACAATTGGTTTAATGTCCACATTCTGTTTCGCACTTCTGGTAGAAGTTTGAAAGAGAGAGACCAGAGGCACGTTCCAAAATTCCATTTACTGGTTAATTTATCAGAGCATGTTTACATGATGGCTAAGGGGCCTTTGACAGTAGCTACATTTTAAAATTTTGACTATGATACTGGACGCTATTTAGTTTTAAATTGTATCTTTGATGTGGCTCACTGCGGTTAGAATAGAGCTAGAACTGAGATATAAAGATTTCTTTGTGATAAATTTACCCATTAGGACGCAGGGGAGAAATGTAATGATCTAGGTCTTCTAAAACGTGCTCCCCATCTTAATTCCCTTTCTTTGGTCCACACTGGTTCTGCTGTAATATGATGAGTGCCAAAATTGTGTGTTCTGTGGATGTTAACATAGATTTGGAAAAATTAACACATTTTCACAATTTGAGGGAAGAGTGCAATAAAAAACCCTATGATGAATATCTGGTAGAGAAAGGGATAATGCAGCCAATATAGAGTGGCCTAAGGATTGAAAGTGACCAGGGAATAAATAGAAATTGACTAGTTCACAATTTCCCTGCCTATGGTGTACATGACAAGAAATCTTTTCTTGAAAGAGAAATTGCACCTATACATTTTCGCAGATGGATCACTGAAGGTGAGACATGGTCAAAGTAAATTTATCTATATAACTGTCAGCCATCAGAATGACAGATTTTATCAGCTTGATCCCTTAATGATAGAACATGATAGATATGGTTATTTTCAATCGTACTTTGTGTTTTTTCATGTGTGCCAAGAGGCAGCTCTTGTAAAACACACCAAAAAAACCCAAACCAAACAAAAAACCATACAAATGGGTGTTTGGAGGAATTTAAAAATAAGCATGTAAAGTTTTATCACCAATCTAGATAAGAAAGGAAAGCCTGGACTAAAGAAAACCATCAAGTAGTTGATTTCTAAGCCCTTCTAGAAAATGACTGTGCTACCCAAGGCCAAAAGGTAAAATAATGCAAACAAATGATAGCAGGCAGATCTGATCAACAAAAAAGTTTGTGCTGACTTTCCATGATCTTCTGGGGTGTTACAAAAACTGTTAGCAGTAAAATGACTTATGCTAACACACGTCACACAGCTTTCAATTCTAGTAACCATATGCCCAACATAGAAAATTTCAGATAAAGCTCTAATTTAAGCTTTGCAAAATTATAAGCAACTGAAAGCAGGCTTTTAAAATGGGAAGTGACAGAGTAACTTAGAGCTATCATAAAGACAGGTCCAAACTATAACTTGGGAGATCAAATTGTCAAGTTTCAGAAAGGTCAGACCCTGAACGCAAAATGTATGTAGGACCTTTATTTCCATATATAGACTAATTGGGGACCAACTGAGCTCTGCACAAACATTAGAGACTACTTGGAGGCTTTGTCTAAAGCTGGATTAACAACAGCAGCTACAAGGGCTTTATTTAAGGCAATGGAAAAGTCTCTTTTTGACTTCAATCAACTTTGCATGAGGTCCTTAATGTTCTGGTACACATTACCCACTACTTTGGAGACTCTGAACTCTTTAGATCTCCTAGTCATCATTTATAAAGACAATTAGAATATGCTTAAATAATGTTAGCTTGTTGTAAATGAGCCTACATTTATTTAAAATAATGGGCTTAATAGATAGGAAAGATACAAAATATTGTGATGCAATAAGAATAGGACCACTATAGGAGGCTGGGGCAGTGAAGAGTTGTCCTGTTCTAACTAAGCAGACAGCCGTTCATTTGGCACACTCCCTAGCGATATACATGCCATAGCACAGGTCAGAACCAAAGATCATTAAATGTCAGAACACTTTTTAAAAAATCACATTTTTGTTTATGAGAATATCTATAGCTCAGCATGAGCCAGGTTATAATGTGCATTCAGAGGTGAATAATTCATTCAACCAACTTAGAAGGACCTCTTACGCACCCTCATGAAACATTTCATATGTAATATATTGGATTTCTTTTCCTGTTTCAATTATTTCTAAAGGTCATTTTCTGCTTTTCAGAATCTATAAATGGAATTAATGAACATTTATTTTCTCTCAAATCAAGGCCCAACATTCCTGTCATCCAACATTACTAATATGCAACAGGAGCAGAGCCTTGCAGGAAAAAGCCTGAAAGCCAGTGAAGGCTCCTCTTGTTGCTTCACTAGAGTGCATAAAGTGAGAGCATCGTCAACTGTTCCAGTGTTAGGAGGGCTGGGTCAAGTACAATAAAATAATATAATCCGACTGTCAATCATTTATAAAGCATCCATCCACATTTCCCCAACAGTCCATTTATGCAACAGAACATACAATCCCCTTCCACATCCCCATCCTGAGTCTTACATTGTTTTTCCTCATTCTGTTGCAAATACTGTGAAGTTTACAGATAAGATGACTATAGTTGTGTCTTCAAAAACAATGCTATTTCCCAGTGACATGCTAGTGCTGTGGATGAACTTTAGATATTCAGTTCAGAAGTAGATCTTCCACAGATCTGAGCATTTTATTTTTCCTCTTTTCAACCTTTTTTTCCCTTTCTGCTGTGTCCTATCTCTGTGGAGGGACCTGGCTGAAATGTCACCTCTCCTCAGGCCTTCAATAAGTAAACCTAAACTTGATTTTTGTAATCCTTCAGGCATGACTGTTTTCCAGGATAGGAGAAACTCTAAATTTCAAAGACTCTAAAAGCTGCAGGTTACAATAATGAAAAATGACTCATTGTGATGAATGAACATGCATGTGTACCAGCAGCAGGATGGGTTTCAACACTGACAAGTGCAAGGTGATGCACCTGGGGAGGAAGAACCAGCACCATACATACAAGCTGGGAACTCCCTTCTCGTCAGTGCAGAGACAGAAAAGGATCTCAGAATCATTATTGATGCCAAGATGAACATAGGCGGGCAGTGTGGGGATACAGTCAGGAAAGCCAACCATACCTTGTCAGGCAACCACAGATGCATCACGAGCAGGTCCAAGGAGGTGATCCTCCCCCTCTATGCAACACTGGTCAGGCCGCAGCTGGAGTACTGTGTCCAGTTCTGGACGCCGCACTTCAAGAAGGATGTGGACAACATGGAGAGGGTCCAGAGGAGGGCCACTTGCATGATTAGGGGGCAGCAGGGCAGGCCCTACAAGGAGAGGCTACCTGAACCTGTTCAGCCTCCACAAGAGAAGGCTGAAGGGGGATCTAGTGGCCTGTTACAAACTAGTCAGAGGGGACCAGCAGGCATTGGGGAAGTCCCTGTTCCCCCAAGCACTACCAGGAGTGACCAGGAATAATGGTCACAAACTGGCAGAGGGTAGATTTAGGCCAGATATTAGGAGATGCTACAATCAGGGTGGCTAGATGTCACAATCAGGGCGGCTAGGATCTGGAACCAACTTCCAAGAGAAGTGGTGCTGGCTCCTATCTTGGGGGTCTTTAAGAGGAGGCTGGATAAACACCTTGCTGGGGTTGTTTGACCCCAGTATTTTTTCCTGCCATGGCAAGGGGTCGGACTTGATGATCTGCTCAGGTCCCTTCCAACCCTACCAACTATGAAAAAACATACTTGTTTTAGTGTTGTCTTCAAAGTGTTTTGGGTTCTAAAATTAAGCAGCTTATTATATACCATGGCTATTTAAAAAAAAAGCCATATATGAAATCTAACCCATGGTTCACTGGCACAAAAGACTTCAATAGCTAAATGACAATCATAGTCAAACCCCAAATTGGATTGTTGATGCCACTGGAGATCTGTTCTAGCTCATGTCCCTTTGCCTGGGAAATGCAGGCTTGTCAAAATCACTAGATTTGTCTTTTATGAAAGAGGACATGGTTTGTGGGGACTGATGGGGGAAAGACCACTTAAAAACTGTCTTAAGCAAAGAGCTCAAAGTGCCCTATTCCTCCCACCCCCTTTTTTTAGGCCAAAAGTAACTGGCTAAGTGCAAGGCTTGCATCTAAGCACTGAACTGACAACACATCTGTGCTCCAAATGCTCCAGGAGATATTTTCCTGCTTGAGGAAGGGGTGTTTGGAGGGGAGCATAGGCTTGAACAGCCGGTAGCTGGGGAATTTCAGTTAGGTGAAAGGAGTTTTTACCTCCCTCCAAAAGGTGGACAGTTTGTTCTCAGTAAAACTTGAGACCCATCAGGGGACACTGATGCCAATGACAGCTCCTTTTTGATCTCCTAGGAGTCCCCTTTTCTATGGACAGTCTCTTTATTGAACAAGCAAAGGATGCCAAGGCTGTCATAGCCCCCTCCTGTCTTCCCAGATCTCTGAAACAGATCCAGCTTCCCCCCCACCTTGGGCTCATTGTCATTCAAAACCATGTAGAAATGTAATGCATGTAGAAATGTGTGTGGGGTGGGGGGGAGTGTTATAACAGACTCTCACTGGATTCATCAAAGTGGATGTTGGCCGTCTTTTGTTTCTTCCAAAAGAGTGTCTAATAGGATTAATTTGAAGGCTGTGGATGTGAGTTACCATCTCTTTTTCCAAGTGAGACAGAGAAGGCCATGGGGCAGGGCTGCAAGGGACACCCTGCCAGGCAGTTCTGCTTCATGCTTCTCCACCAATTAGTCTTTTAATGTCTGCTCAAAACAGGCAGGCTAGCAATGAGGTCTCTAGTTCAGCTTCACTTTGTACCTATTCTCCCTGTGTTGGTTGTCACTTATTTTGATCCTCAGAAGCTGGCAGGTCAGAGAGTGAGAAATGAACAGGAGAGAGACAGAGGCACATATAAGTACAGGGTCCATTCTTGTTCATGTTAATATCAATAGCAAATCTCCCACTGACTTCCACAGGTGCAGGCCACGCAGAAAGTAAATAGTAGAAGCAGACAGACAGCAAGGAGCTGTCCAACTTTTCTCTTTGACATTAGGTTTAGCCATTGGAAGAACCTCTTTACACAACTGCAAAAAGTAAATTACTCTGAATAGCATGCAGCAATGTATTTTACATTGAAGAAAATTTGTCTCTGCAAGGATGTCTTGATAACTGTGCTCTGAAAAGGAACTTTGTTCCCCACTTTAATCCCAAAGGCTATTTTTTTTTCTACTGACAGGTTAGGAAAACATAGCAGGGGGGTATTTTCTTTTTTGGGGGGAAATAATCTAACTGTGACAATCCAATTGTTCAATAATTGTAGAGATCTGCCTAAAGAGGGTTGTCAATACACTCTCCAAACCTAAAAGGATTACTGTTTACAATAACTTCTGCTTCTTATAACCCATCAGAATCTAGAAATTAAAATCTATGTCCTTTGCACAGTTTTCTGCTTGGACATTGTTCAGTTACTGAAGGATTGTGCTCTATAGGTGGGTGTTGATTTTATTTATTTATTTTTTACAAGAGTGAGGCATTAGGTTTGTACCAAAGAACTATACTCAAAGGGGCAACAAATGCCTCAGTAGGTAGGAAATAAAGTCCATGGAGTTTCATCGACTGATGCCAACTGAAGATCTGGCCCAAGGAATTGCAAAGATGATGCAACAAGAAACTAAGGAAAAAGAAGGCATCTGGAAAAGGGAAAACAAGACAGAAGTTGAGCCTAATAAGTCCAACAGTGCAACTTTAACACCCAATATCTAGGAATATTGGAGAGCTAAGTGCATGGGACTCATAGTTAATCCTTCTTACTTCAATCATGCTGCCTCAGCCTTGTAACAGAATGGTGCATAACATCAGGCCAGATCAGAACTGGAAAATATTGTTAGACATGTCTCCCCTAAACGACCACGGTGCATCATAGCACTTCAGTTGTACAGGCGTTGTTTAGAAAGGCTTAAATAAAACTTGCTGTATTGGATGGATATTAACATCTGTCATAGGTTCCATGGTATTTTCCTACCTGCTGTGCTTCATTTCAAAATCTGCAGTTATTATTCAAAAACAGCTGGTTTTTCTTTCTGCTGCATACTACATGTCACAAAATAAATTGCAAAGTTTGTCAGGGTAAGTATTTACTTCCTTGGTTCCCCACCACTCCCTGCCAAAAATCTGAAATGTTGGCTCTCGGATGACTTCTGTGAGCCTGATGAGCCACTTTCCTTCATGCAGTATACCATGTCAAATTTTAGAAACAGGCTGGAGTCCAGAATCTCAGAGTTCAGTCTGTAATACAGATTTCCAATCTGTTCAAAGGGCACCTTTATATTATAAGAGGACCTTGTTGTGCATGCAGCTATGAAACTGTAGTGCCATTGTTTTCTATGTGTTATTTCAAAGAATTTTGCCTGTAGATAGAAACAGCAGCCATTTTGTTCCTTCAGCTATCACAGATTTTTATAGAGAAGGGCACATTGAACTCTCTCATGGAGAGTGCAATTGTTTCATTTAATCAAAAATAAATCATTTTGAACTTAAATATTTGGAAGCAGTTTGCATACAAAAAACAGTTCACATGAGATATGTTCAGTTCTAAGCTGGATGACTAGCTCTCAAGGCAAATAGAGTTCTGTCATCCAAGGTGAACCAGGAATGTGACACCCCATTCAGACACCACACATGTGCTGGTGCTTTTTTTTTCCCCACTGGAGATCAGGAGGGAGGGATCTCGCATGCCTTTGTACTTTCATCTCCCCACTCTGACAAGCACCATAACTTTCATTCCAGACTCCCATTCCTCACTCCTTTCCCCTGGGATTAACTGCCAAATCTGCATTGGGTTCACTTCAAAACAGAAAGTCTTCCATGTCAGTAGGTAAATCTTCTTTTCACTAATTGGGATTCAGTATCACTGAGACATCCCACAGGTGAGAGACGCTGGCTTGAGAGGCCAATGTAAAGGTGCTTGTAGGAACCATGGATCCCATGATTCTCCAGTTTTCGACTAGCCCCATTATTTTCCCTATCCTTTTGCAAGGAAAAAGAAGATTTGTGTCTTCAGGGGTAGTGTATGCCACAGATGCATCTGAAAACTCTGTCACTTACCTTCTGCAAGTGCTAATTAACAAAGTACTTGTGTGTATGTGCACACACATGCTATATAGATGTTGTTAACATCTCCTACCACCATTAAAGTACAATGAATTACACCACAACACACCCTCTGCAGGTGAGTGGGTGAAGATTACATTATTGCAGAGATACATCACCATTTGGGTTATGCTGCCTTTGACGAGATCCGCTGAGGCAAAATTGTGGTTGAATGCAAGATTGGGTCAAGTGTCCAGGGATACAGAGTTAAGTCTTAATCTCTCCCATCTGTGTACAAAGCAACTAACAGAAGCAAAAAGTGGTTTTTATTCTTCCTTTAACTCATTTCAACCTGTAGAATTATGGCATGTAACAGTTCCTCCTAGTTATAATTTACAATTATTTAGGTTACCTCTTACATTAATGATACTAGAGACTACTCCAAAATTAAAGTTTATGTCAATCAAACAGTAAAAAACATCTAACACCTGAACAATAGAATCTCAAGTGTTGAAAACCCACTTCAGTTACTAGGCAAAAAAGTGCTTTGCTTGTTATTTATTACCTTCTGGAACTAATTTAAACTATCCCATTGTTTTTCCAGCATGAGCTGCAGAGGAATTTGCATGTATACTGCTCAGTTCCAATGCCTTTAGAAAATTGTTATCAGGTATTGAGCTGATCCTATAATCATAACAGTCAAGTACAATCATTAGTAACTTTGCTACTACTTATTAGTATCTTTGCTAGTAACTTACACATTAGTATTCAAGTTTTTCTGAAAAAAAATTATATGGAAGTTTTGAAGAGGTAATAAACTGATTACTGTACTCTCCAGTACATAACATTCCTCCAAATGAGATATGGACCTTTTGTTTGAAAGGCAGAATGAAGGGGAAAAAAAAAAAATCGCTTTCCTTGAAAAGCCTGGTAAGTTGTAGTAAGTAGCAGCAGCTAGAGAGCTGAGCATGCTTATTGTGCTGCTTCTTATGGAGCATGTGCTTGGCTAAAGTTACAGGAAATACAAATACTATTACCATGTTACCTGTCTTAAAGTACACATCAGTTTTCAAGAGCTGATTTTTAGAAATGGGTGAGTGCTGTGTGCAAAAAATATATAGTAATAGCTTGAGAAATATGGGGGGCAGGGGAGAATTAGATTTACCCAAAACAATCACAGTTATTAATTTTTGTGAATAAACTCATATGTTTACCTCAAATCCTCAGGAAAATTCAGGTCTTCATTCATTGAATTTGTGATGCATTGTTCACATAAAGGGGTTGAAGTCTTGCTTTAGTAAAAAAAAAGAATTTCAACTTAATTATTATGTCCTAACAGGCACTTCTTTAACAAGACACAAGCAGGTATGAATTATAGGGCTAAAATGCTCTCGAGTCATCCTGGTCCATCTGCACCAATTTTAAACTCCATCTTCACTGAAAAAAAGGCCATTAGAAGCATGTCTCTTCTGAGATAAAAATTCCTTTAAAATAGAACATTACAGTTAAAAATGGCTCAGACAGAGGGTGAAGAACCATGTATAACTGCAGCCAACTCAGCAGTATTATAGTATTAAAAAAATCCTACATTTTACTTTAAAAATAGAAACTGCATGCCTAGATTTCAGCAGATATTCACCCAGAGCCAGGGCTTTTTGCATTCTGCTTTAAATGTCTCTCATGAAGAGGGTTGGGAGGAACCAAGCAAGTAACATAAAACTTAATTGTTATTTAATAATAAAAAAGTTAGAAAGCAAGCTGGGAAAACCTTTTAAAAGCTACAAGGCATTTAAAAGCACTTTAAAAGTGACTAGTAAATAAGGTTGTGAAATCCCCTTATGTTAATTTAGACTCCTGTAAAGGCTTGAATGCACAGCCTTGCAATCTTTCAACAAATTTCAGAAGAAAGACAATATAATTTCTTCTTCCCCTTGTTCATCCCTTTCATGGCACCAAGACTGTGACTTAGAAAATGCTAAGTGGGCCAAGCGATATCCTATACAAACAGCACGTTGGGCCTTTTAGAAAAGGATCCTACCCACAATGAAATTTAAGACAGTCATGCCATTGCCTCTGCTGGAAGCAAAAGCAGGCCACAGATACAAGAATTAGTTTGCCTACCCCTGAAGTGAAGCAAGGCAAGCATTCAATAATGCATCATACTTTAGGACAAGAAGGAAGAATGGATGGATATCTCCTTCATTCTGAAAGAGCAGAGGAAATGTAAGTAGTCAAAATGGAATTATCCCATTTGAGCAGGACCCCCAGGCAAACCACTATCTCTGTTCTTACAAAAAGTCCCATGCAATTTTTAATTATAAATTATCAGGAAAGAGAAAGGGAAATATAACACACACCCTTCTCAAAACCTTTCAGCCTGTAAAACGGTTCAGAAAAGGCAGCATGAGTCATTTGCTAGCCCTGAAGCCTAGCTCTGCAATCAGCTGCCCTGCAGGGAGGCTTCAGATCAGCTGTTGCACAGAGCAGGGTAGCTGCCGGCACAACAGCAAAGGCGAGGAGACAAGGCTGCATACAGTCAACAGTGGCAACGCGAAAGAAAAGAGGACCAGCTTCCTGCCTACTGTCTTCACAGAGGAGAGGAAGGAAAACATTCACCAGACCACACAGGCAAGCACCTGGGTACTGCCACAGGCAGATCAAGAGGGGGTGCAGCAGCTTGGTCACATCCCCTTTCTATCCCATGGAAGCAGAAGCCAGGGACTTCTTTTTCCAAGTCCCTAAATCAGGTAAAAAAATCCCTCTCTCCCCACTTTCCCTTTGTGCTCAACAGCATCTCCTCCACTCTCCCCTTCCATTTACCCCTTCTGCTACAGCTGTCCCCAGTTACTCTGTGGACAGTAGTGGGTGGGGGCAAATGGGAGAGGGGGCCAGGTGTCACTGGGCACAAAATGGAGGGGAGGTGGTGCTTTTTCAGGGGCCTAAAAAAATGTCCCTGGCTACTACCCATCTGTGATTGGGGGTGGGGGTGGTAAGAACTGGGGAATAGGGGACAGCCACCCCTGCAGCACTAGCCACTGTCCCTACACCCCACCCCCTTTTACAACATTCTGGATCTGCCTGTGGCAGGAACTGGGCCTACCAGAGCCTAGATGGGAATTGTGTCCACAGAAGAATAACTGAAAAACATACACACATAGGGCAGGGCTTAGACAGCTTTGATGAGGCAACATAGACAGGAAGGGAAAAGAGAGATTATTTGTACCAAAGGACATGGACATGGCAACAAAGAGCAATTGGATTGGGAAGGCAGGAAGAGAAGTAGTTGGAGGGGTTTTTTGCAATACATCCCTTCAGACACCTATAGACACTATGAAAATTGCTTGTTAGGTCTCTACCTGTCTTCTTTGTCTCCCTGGAGATTTCCAAGATAGCAGCCAGCATGCAGCAGAAACAGGGAAAGTGGCTGGCCACTAAGTCAGCCACATTTTACAACAAACTGCTAATCCAAAATGCTACCCAACCCTGAGATTCCAGTTACCCTAAACCTCATTTACTCCATTGCTTCCAGCTTCATACACCCATGTAGAAAATCCCGAGTCCCAGCTTGTTCTTTTCTGTTTATCATCTTCCTGTGGTATCATACCCCACAACTTACACTGTTCCTGCTACTTTATGCAGATCCCCTAGAGGCAGATTGAAGTTGCAAAATGGGTTGTGAAAGCATGCATCAGGAAGATGAAGGATTGCACTGTTATAGCCACTGATAAATAACTAGGGCTCTTAGAGGGATACAAGAACAGGCCCTGCTACCCAGGGCATAGACCTTGGTAGTTAAACCTCTGCTTTCAAGAAGGTGAGTTGCTTGTAATCCTTTTGATTGAGGAAGCCTGTCCATCATTAGTAACAAAGGTTGCAATTTGGAGATGACTTTAGATCCCCAATTGCAGCAGTGCCCCATCCGCTTTTTATCATGTATCTGGCTATGTGGTTACAACCTTTTCTTTCAGATGTCAACAGTGGATCTTCTCACTGTTATTTTTTGTCACTTCAAGATTAGATTATTGCAATGGAATTGCTGACCCTTAAAAACATTCAAAAACTGAAGCAGATGCTTTCTGAGCGCAAGACATCACTGTGGCTGTAGGGAACACAAAAAGCAGTGGCTATAACCTGTAGCAAAAGAAATGTAAGTTGGAGATTAGGAGGAACTTTCTGATGGGGTGGAGAGGGAAGGAAAAGCATTGGAACAGGCTACCTAGAACATTTCAAGAGCAGGAATTCAAGAGTGGAATTTTCAAAAGCAGGTGAGACAGACTTGACTAGGATGATTTAGTCAGGAATGATCCTACCTTGAGCAGAGGGCTGGACTGGATGATTTTGTGAGATCCCTTCCAGCCTACTTTCCTATAAACTCACTGGGAATATATGATGACATTGGATCTTTACTATCTAGTGGCCTCTGGATAGTTGTAAGTGTGGTTATAAACAGTAAAGACCTTTGATACCTAGTAGATTTTCTCAAAGAACTGTGTATTTTCTCTCTCCTTTTCCTGCCACAGATATAAACAGAAGAGTTGCTTAAGTTGGTAGTAGAAAAGGGAGGAGGTAGCTGGCAGGTTGTTCTCTATGACAGCAGCAGGGGTGTGGAACTTGCTCCAGTTTGGCTTGAATTAGCCCAAACACTGGTGAGCTTCCAGGCACGCTGCAAGGGACAATGGTTTGATCAGATTTTGTGAAAAGGATGGAGTGAGGAAAGAAGTTTCTGCAGATGCTTGGCTGGCTGAGTTCCTGATGACATTATTGCTTTAATGCTACTGGTATTTTAATAATAGGGTACCTAGTGTCTTGGACAGGTGCTTTTTTATTATTGTTTTAAACCTAAATAAATAAATACATGCATTTGCTCTAATAAGTTTATGTTGCTGTAAATCATGCAAGTTCTCACATCCCTTATTTATTATTTGCACAAGGTATTCTTACTATGCCTTCTTGAATTAAGAGACATATTAGACAGGGAGACTGATTTATCCTGATAGACATGCAGTGTTTTTTCATGCTGGAATGAAATATCCATAGATTCTATCAACAGTTTATTAACATTATGAGACTGTTTATGGTAAACACCCTTCATGGGCTTGCCCATGATTTTAGAAAGGGTGGGCTGAGAATAGGGTCCAGATGATTAGAGTTTCTGCCAAAGAAATGTGAAACACTGGGACCTGAAATATCTAAGCCTTTCAACCAATGATTTGGGTATCACCCAAAACAGGGGTAAAGGAGCTGATTGTGGAGGGAAATAGGCACAGCAGACAGAAAGAAATGGTCTGGAAGTAGAGATTAAAGGGATAACATAAGTAAGCACTTCATAAATAATGCATTTGAATACATGCCTCCCCCAAGAACCTCAACCCTCCTTAATGAAATGGCAGAGCATGGTGGCATGTTACAGACTAACTCAGTGGCTGTCAATCTTTTTGGCAGGAGCACCACAGATTAATTCCACACCTTCTCAGTGTCACTCCAGTCCCCTTCCCCTGATCAATCTGTTGCTCTGCTTTCTGCTCCCCACCCTTCATTCCCTGTCTGATTTGCTGCTCTGCTTTCAGCCCTATCTGCCACTGCGCTGCCTGTCCCCTCCTTGATCTGCCATGTGCTACACAGAGGCAGCCTGTGCCATTTGTAGCACTTGTGCAGCAGGTTGTCCTCCCTGGACTACTAATTTGATCAGAGAATCATGAGCTTCCATGGGCTATAGGCATCTGATGAAGTAGGATACAGCCTATAAAAGCTCATGCCTCTGAACAAGTTAAGTCTGTAAAGTGCTACCCTGACCTGCCTAACTTAAGACTAACATGATTAACTGCTTCTTTCTATTACTTAAGAGAGAACCAAAAATACATTACATGCAGAAAAAGGGACTGTGAACTCTATCTAAGCTTCTAAGCAGAGGTAAAACAGATGCATTAATTCAACTCACCGAAGAGGTAGACTGTTACAACTGATCTGAGCCTTAAAGGGATTTCATCAGTGGTTCTCTACTACGGAGCCACAAGGCCCTGTTGAGGATGTTACAAAACCAGCAGCATTGCAGCCAGGTGAAACTGCCCTGTATGCCTGTTTCCAGGATCAGCAAGTGGCTCCAGCAGGAGTGGCTAAATCAGTCTCTGGTAAATGTTTTCCTCCAGTCCCACACCTGCCTTCTGGAAAGAGGCACATGGGACAGTGCCATGTGGCAGCAGTGGCAGCAGCCTGGAGACACAGCCAGTGGAAAACCACTTTTCTGTGGATTTATCTCCAGGTTGCTGTGCTGCCCCTGCTGAGGCCAAGTGGAACTGTCCCATGATCTCTGTTTTCAAGAGCTGAGTGCAGGAACTGGACTAGAAAATCACTCACCAGAGCCAGGTTCAGGTGCCATGCTGTGAGCAGTTAATAAAAAGTAGAATCTAATGAACCATGACACTTTTATTAGCATGTCACCTTTTCTTGCTCTTAGTACTGCACTATTACTGGGATCTCAGTTCTGAGAAAGGTACAGTAACAGAGTGATAAAATTAAAGTGATTTAATGGTGCTTGTTTCTCACTTTGCAAGAAGTGACACAAATCAAATGGGGGGCTGCTCTAAGAAGCCCTTATATCGGAATATGACTGACTACTAGGCTGCTCTTGTTTGCTGATGTAGATATGCAAGATATACAGGAGTAGATTAGAAAATGGTACAAACTAGGGCTAAATTGAATTCCCTATTCCTGACTTTCTGCAGTACCAGATTTGTACTATACAAGTACCTCCAGTGCTTCTAATGCACCTCTTTAGAGCACCTCTAATGAAGCAAATGGGAACCAATGCAAATAGCACAGGGTTTAATACAAGAACCAAACTAAAGTTGTTGTGATATCCAGTGTGTTTTAGCCCAAATAAACTTTTCCTGAATCAGCATTTCTCATACAAAATATTTAATATATACTTGTAAGTATGGGACAACAGCAGGATTTTGTAAAGAGGAGCTATTTTAAGAAGACAGTTACTGCATGGGAAGAGATGAGGTTAAAACAGAAATCATATTTAAAGTAATGGGGAGGGATATCCTTTTTACAGAAATTTAAGTATCCAAAATAATTCTATAATGGCAACATCTATTAAGCAATTTAAAAATTCTCCAAAGGACATCAAAGGCATTGTTCTCATTTATATGTACAAAGTTTTAATACCACCTGTTTTTTACAACTACTTTATTAGTTTAAAACACTCTTGGTTTTATTCCTGCTACATTCTGTGAGACAAAGGGGAAAAGAAGGTGCTGTAGCAACCTGGGCGAGAATCACCACTCTAAGGTTAAATCCTTTTTTTCTGCTTTAGCAGCTGGACCCTCCACATTGGAAAGTAGGTACTGGGGGCATCAGAGGTTACTGATGAGAAACAGACCTGACCAGGAAATGCTTTTCCCTGTTCACCTGAATTTTTCTGAAGAAAATAAATGTTCCCTTCCCAAATTGAGATGAAGAATTGAAGTCTCATTTCCCACTCCCACCACCACCCATCCTCCCATGACATTAGGTCCGTCAAAACATCTCACCCCACAACTCTGAAATACTGTTTAATTTCTAAACCTTTCTTTTCACCCGTTAACTCCCATTTGGAAACAAAAAGGTAGTTTCCCACTGGAAAAATCAAACTATTCCTGTTCCTATAACTGAAGTGCTCTTTTCAACCATTCTGCCACTCTGAATTTGTCTGTTGACACATTTTTCACCCCCGAGCTGCAACAGAAGCCCACGGATTAAACAGCTGGGGAGACGAACAGGACCTGGTGTCTCTTGCTTTCCAGAAGAGTAGCTACTGTGGGTTGGGGACAGGTCCCAGCAGCTCTGCATGAACACCAGCACGACTAATACTCCTGACACGTGTTGTGACGGGATCTTTCGATCTCAGGGTTGAGTCTTCTTCCAGTCTGGTCCTGTGCGCTGGGTGAGGTCCACTCGCACTTGACAGGGCCCCGCGCAGCTGAGACACGCTCTGGCCTGAGGGGGACGTTAACGCAGCATCCTCGACCGCGGGAAGGCGGCAGAGCCAGCATGTTGGCACCCGCGTCCCCCGGCTCCAGGGCAATGAGGCAGGGGCTCTGGCTGCACAGTCCGCGGGGCCCTGGGCCTTTTGAGGGAAAGCACCGCCGGGGAGCCCGGGCCGGAGGCAGAGCTGAGGCGCTTCCCTCCGGACCCCGCCCCGGCTGCAGCTGAGGGAGCGGACCCCTCACGCTTCAGTGCCCCGGTGGCGTCGGGCTTGCCCCACCCGCACCGGCCCCGCCGCCATATAAGCCCCGGCGGCGGCGCGGGTCGGGCAGAGGCACGAGGCAGGGCGGAGCTGCCATGAGGGCCCAGCGCGGCGCGGAGCCCCGAGGGCGCACCCCTCCCGCGCTGGCTGGCGGCGGGGCCGGGGCGCGGGAGGCGGGCTGCGCGCTGTGCCGGGGCGCGGCAGGACCAGCCAGGCCGCCGGGGAAGGAGGCCGGCGCGCGGGCGAGGCGGCGGCGGCGCCTGGCGGCCAACGCGCGCGAGCGGCGACGAATGCTGGCGTTGAACGTGGCCTTCGAGCGGCTGCGGAGCGTGGTGCCGGCGCGGCGCGGCCCGCGGAAGCTGTCCAAGGCCGAGACGCTGCAGATGGCGCAGATCTACATCGCGGCGCTCAGCGACCTGCTGCTGCAGGGCGGCGCCCAGGCAGCGGCCGCGGACCGGGGCACCGCCGCCCCCGCCCTGCCGGCGCCGCAGGGCTGAAAGGGCACTTCGGGGACCCCGGCACCCGCGACGGCGCAGGACAGAGCTGCTTGAGACCGGCCCGCGCTGCCGTCGGACGCCCCGGGCGCCTTCCCTGTGTGGCGTCGCGCGCCCGCGGGAGGCTCCGCCACAGGACTGGTAGCGGGACCGGCCCCTGCGCCCGCCCGGCACTGCAGCGCCTTCCCGAGCTGGGGACCTGGCGGGGGCGGGGGAGTCCTGCGGAGGCTGAGAGGGAGGAGACATGCGGGGCTTGCGTGAGCTGCTTCCCCTTGAATGAAATCCAGGGGAGCGAGTTGCTGAGGACCTGACTCGGGAAGCCTCATTTGCCTGCTCCGGCCTCACCTGAGGGGAGAGAGAAGGGAACCGGGTGGGAAGTGGCTCGGGAGCGGGGCCGAAGGCACCCCATCCATGGCCTGCCTGCACTTCATCTGGATTGAGCCAGGCCCTGCTTCCCCCGGGACTGGTCCCAGGTGATGCTAGAGGCAAGGGCATTGCAAGGGGCTTGGGTGTCCAAAACCCAGCCATGTGTAGAGCTGCTCTCCCCCCCCCCGCCTCAATTTTTTAATTTATTTAGTCACTTTATGCAGCTCCTGGAAATCAGGCCACTGGGGCAGCTTCTTTATCAAGGCCAATCCCTCTATGGTCAGGGTTTCCAGCCAGTTTACACCAGCAGCCTGCTCTCCCAGCAAAGGAAACAAGCAAATGATAAACAGAAGGGGATCCAGCACTTGCTGGCTGTCTTCAGCCTTGAGAGAACAACCCTGGGCTCCTGCTTCTCCCTCTTTACTACAGCCTCTTCTCTTCCTTGCACTATTGCTCCTGGCCTTTAACCTGCTTTGGGACTCATGCATTTACTAGGCCTCGGTGGTAATTGACTGCTAACCACCTGCCCCTGAGTATCAGCCCATGAAGGCTGAGCACCTCCTTCCAGCACCTCCCAGGAAAGGTTCAGGGCAGCTCCCATTAAGATAATAGAATAGCTTATGAAATGGGAGAAGAGGATGAAGCTATTAAAACTACTTACAACTGGAAAGTTTTTCTTGCAACAAATAAATTTCTATTTAAAGGAACTGGCTGAAAACTTGGAAAGGAAGTTTCAGTGGGATGGTGAGCGGGAAAAGCGCAAAACAAAATAATTTCACTTATCCCATGGAAGTTAGATACTTCATAAATTCCCTTCCCTTCACAAAATAACACCTGTACATTTTCGTTATGGGGGGGGAAAAAAGAGTCCCTCAACTGTTTAAATAGCATAGTAATAGTTAATGCACTCATCTGAGATGTGGGAGATGCAGGCTTACATTTCTTCTCTGGTCCAGTTTAGACTAGTGACCTGAAAACGTGCATCTCATAAGTGCAGAAGAATTTATTAATTTGTTTGCCTGTTTAAATAATAAAGTTGCTTCACAAATTTTCAAGTGTTTTTTGTTTTTGCTTTTTTTTGTTGCAGTGGAGCAATTACAATTTGTTCCGCAATATATGCGGATTATAGCAGCATTTCAGAGATATGATTTAAAATATAGAAGGGCACACAGGCTGTTAAGACCTTTCTACAAAAATCTAAGCAAATCTTCTGTTAGAAACTCACTTTTTATAAAAAGTCACTTGGTCTAAACTGGTCCATTGTAAGAAGAGCCAAACTGCTACCAAAATACAGATTTAAACAGGAAAGATCTAGCTCTCTCTTTCATTAACTGTGAAGACAGGCCAACCTTATCTTCAGCTTTAGAACAGGGACAGCTCCAGAAATCTGGTTCACTGATCTTAAATCTGTTTCCCCTCAGTATGCCTACCCTAGTATTTTGGAGTAGGACCTGAATGCCAGTATGGTTCTTTCACTAATGTAGTTCCTAGGTTTTGCCAACCTTTGCACCTGAACAGCCTCCTCCTCTTCAATGGGCAGTCACTGGCAATTGTAGGGTAGAATAAGAATACTGAGACCCTTTACAGACAAGGTAGGGGGGCCATCCATGATGACTTTGGGGACTATAAGCGCACTTTGCTGTATCACCTTAAAACAAGTTCATATCATACACTGTTCTGTATTATCTAGACCAGCATCCTTTACTTACTGAGCCTTTTGGGGTGATTATACTGGATGGAAGCTCCACTGTACTTAGGCCTAAGAAGCCCTAACACTCCAAGAACTTGAAATCCTCCTGCTTGCTCAGATTGCCTTGAAAGTTACTGTGAAGGGAATAGCTAATGACCTACATTTGAAGTCATTTGAGACCAAGTTATTTCTCTCACAAAGAACAGTGAAACCCAGGAAACTACCACTATGAGGTTAAAATCACAACCGATTGTCCCCAGACTGGTTTCAGTGGCTTGACAAAGGCTGTGCTGGGCAGGAAGCAATATCAAGAACAAGACTAAAGGAAGAGTTCAGCTCTCTGGAATAGCATGTCCTACATGCTGCACAGTCTGCAGTACACATGTGCAGGAAGACTGTCAGAGCATTTCAAGCTAACCTTGTGCCATGTGACCGGGATGGCTCCAGGCAATATGCAGAGGCCACTGAAATTGAGCTAAGCAGTAGGGCTGTGTGAAACAACACTGTTTTACTTCGAATTCTGTTTTGACAGAACAGTGTTTCGTTTCAAATTTAGTTTAGTTTCAAAAGCACTGTTCCATTTCTTTTCATGGAAACAGCATCACTGTTTCAACACTGTTTCGAGTTTTGCTCAGAGGTTATAATGAGGAAGCATGAAACTGGAGGAAGAGCAGCCTCTTATGGTCAGGCAGATTGGGGGCCTGCACCCTTGGAGACATCTGGCAGAGCCCACCTGTCGGTGTGGGCTGGAGGCTGCTGCTGTCTCCTGGGACTGGCTCTGGGAACTGAGCCTGGTGGAAGGAGGCAGGGAGAGCCAGGGCTGTGCTCCCCACCGGGCTGAGCCACATGGAGCTGCTGCGTTGCTTGGAGCACCGCCCTGATTCTCCCCTGCTTCCTACAACCTGGCTGCTGCTTCAAAACTTGAAATGTTTCAAAAGTTTTGAAACATTTCAACTGGCCTTATTTCATCTCAAGGTTGTTTCGAAGCCCTTCGTTTCATTTCAATTTTGCTTTTTTGAGCTCGAAATGAGTTGAAATAGTGTTGAAAGAAATGGCCAGAGAAAATTTGCATGGCCTTACTAATTAGCCAAGTACTTCTATGCTGGAACTCTATCTACCTTGGTAGAAATCTGAGAAAGTATCAATATGCCTGCAGATCTGTCTGCTCCTGCCAATTCTATTTATTTATTTATTTTATACTTTTGGAACCTAACCTGAGAATGGCAGATGGATTCAAAAGGCAGGCAAACTATTTTTTAAATGAATGCATAATACAAACTCAGGTGCTTGCTGCTTAGTGCTGGAAACACAGGGGTGGGGAGACCATGAGGGGAGTAGGATAAGGAGGTGGGTAATGTGGGGACAGGTTTGGGGCTGTGATGGCAGAGGAGCAAGTGGGAATGGGTGAGGTGCTGGGCAATGAATAATGGGAAATAGGAGGGTTGTCAGCTCCACATACCCCTCCCTATGTGTGCGCTATAAATGGAGTTAGGGACTGTTTCCTTTGGGAGGCCTGAGCCTTTGCCCTGCTAAGTGCTGGGGGTATGAGAGTTTTGATGCTCTGGGGTGCAAAGGCAAAAACAGTGAGCTGAGTGTTTTGATGATCTGGGGTGGAGAGGCAAAAAACAGTAGGTTTGGAATAAAGGTACTAAGCCTGACCACAGAAGGCGCATAGCGGACAGTGGTACAACTCAAGTTGCATTGTGTACAGATGTCCATTTCTACCAATTTCTTAGCAATTTCCACTAGTAGGAATCCTTTCAGGAGATGGAGCAGCACAGATTTTCACCCTGGAGGCACCCCCTATCCTGCTTACTGTGCCTTCCTGAGATGGGGATAAGCTCAGGGACTCTGGGGGTGGGGAGAGGGGTGGGGGGGGGGGGAAGGAAGGGAATGCAGCGGAGGAAAGACTCCCTGCATCTGCCCCAGACTGGGCTTTGTCTGGTGGGGGGAGAACCAACCTCAGGGGTTACATGGACAACCCAGGGTGCTGTGGCCAGGGGTGACCCATGCACACAGACATGCATGAGTACTCTGTGCTCACAGCACCACTTTCCCCTTGCCCTGCACTGCTCAGGGCCAATCCCTGCCCCAGGCAGGAGGAGCAGCAGCCAACCTGCCTTCCACATTCGGCTGCTGTTCAGAAGCCAGGCTCCACAGTGCAGGTGGCGGCAGCAGCAGTGCTGCTCCACATTCCTGCTAGACTGCACTTGGTGCACCTACCTGCCTGCCTCTGCCAGCAGTAGGGGGGACTATCCATGATGATTTGGGGGGCAATAAATGCATCTTGCTGTACCACCTGGTTAAAACAAGCTCATATCATACATTATTCTGTTATCTAGACTGGCATCCTTTATTTACAGAGCCTTTTAGACTGAAGTCACTGCTGCTGACTTGGCAGGGGGACACCAAGGGGCACCAAAATACAAGTTCATCCAGGGCACCATTTTCCCTAAGGCTGGGGGGGTGGGAGGTAGAGGTGGGGAAGGGGAGGGAAGCAGCCTCCTCCACTGCTCCTGGTCTCTAGAAGGGCAGGAGGGAGGACCCGGGTAACTATAGGCCAATCAGCCTAAATTCCATCCTAGGGAAAATCCTAGAAAAGTTCATTAAGAAGCCTATCTGCAATAAGCTTGCAGAAAGTAAGATTCTGAATGACAGCCAGCATGGTTTCATCACAGGCAAGTCTTGCCTTACCAACTTCATTCCAATTATCTTTCCTGCTTGGTGCAGAGGGTTGACCCAATGATCTTCCGAGGTTCCTTCTGGCCTTGCAATCTATGAATCTACAAGTGGAGCACAGGGAACACGGGGGCAAAATCTTCTGCCTCTACACCAGGGGCAGGCAATTATTTTCAGTGAAGGGCCGGCCGTTTAATGAGTTTTTGTGAGGTGTCGAGGGCTGCATGTGTAGCCCCACCTCTTGACAGTTGCCTTGCCCCCTGGTTGCCATCTAGGGACCAGAAGTCCCACCCCTAACCCCTGATCTTTGCCACAGGAGATCCCTCCCCTTGGCCCCCCAAAATACTCCGTTTGGGAAGGGGGGTTGCTATCTTCGAACCAGAAGAAAAACTCCAAATCATAAACTAAGAGTCAAACACTGACTATAACATTTTAATTTTATTACAAAAAAATATTTTTGTCATGATTTGTGTTTGCGCAGTGTTTATAGGGGATTGTATAATTACTCAAAAATAAATTCTTAGTCTTGTATATTGTGGGTGGAGGGTGTATGGTAGGTTGTGTGAGGGGGGTTATGCAAGTATGGCATGGTGTGGGGTTGTGAGATTTGAGAGGGAGTGTGGTGGTGTGTGGGGGGTATAGGGTATGTTGGCAGCTGTGTATATGTGGGGCTTATGCAGACAGGGTGTGGGTGTGTGGGGATATCTGCACTACCCCAGTGATGCAGCAGTAGGTGGGGTGCTTAGGGTGCAGGTGCTTAGCAGGGCACAGCTTTGGCCAGCGCTGCACATCTCAGCAAGGGACACAGCCTTCACCAGGCTGCCTGCATCGCCAGTGCTTCCCACCACTCATGCACAGCCCCTACACCCAACAGGCATGGGAGGGAAGCCCCAGCACTGGAGCCAGCCACCTTCCCTGCTGGAGTGGTATAGTAGAGGAGGGAAGCCCCAGGCACCTTCCGCTGGGAGGCAGGGAAAGCACCCAGTTCCAGTGCCCGGGGCTTCCCTCCTGTGCCCAGCAAGTGGAGGGGCTGCATGTGAGTGGCAGACAATAGAGCTGTGCCCCTTGCTGCGATGTGCAGCGCTGGCCGGAGCCACACCCTGTTGGGAGCCTGCACCCTGAGGGCATTACCTGCTGCCGCTTCCACCACCTGCCAGGGCTGTGCACCATGAGAGGAGTCGGGCGGGGAGGGGAGGATCCCCACACACCCCACTCTCCCTGAGACCCACGTTGCCCACCCAAGCTCAGCAATGCTGCTGCCCCCTGGGTGCAGGCTCTATTCTGCTACCAGCCCTACGCTTCCACCCAGCTGCAGCCCCAACCCCACTGCTTCCCTACCTGCTGCTTGGAGCCAGCAGGAGACCAGGGAAGTGGAGCAGGTCCCCAGGGGCTGCAGCTGTGCATATGTTTGTGGGTGCCTCACTCCCACCCCCATGAGTGAAAGGGCTGGGTAGGGCACAATTTGTTGGTGGGCACCAGGGGCTGGAAGAAAGTGCTTGGCGGCCAGATCCAGCCTATGGGTTGCATTTTCCCCGCCCCTGCTCTACATTAATTGGGGCGCTGCCTGGCATGGAGCAGCAACAGCTACTCCTTTTCCCTCCAAGGACCAATCCAAGAGAGAAAGCAGGCAGCAAGACACAGCCTCCCACAGCTCCTTCCCCAAGGGAAGGGAGGGGAGAGAGCAGTGCAGCAAACCCTTGCCTGCTTCTCATTCCAGGGACTCCAGTATGAGATACAGGCAGGGGGCTCATGGCTGTTGCTACCTGCACTCAGCTACCTGGGCAGGAAGCCAAGGAGCTGAAGCAGTGAGGCTGCCCACTCCACCTATCTGGGACTCTGGTGTGAGCAGATGGTGGGCTGTACTGCTCCTTGCTGCTCAGCTTGCAGTGCTTGGAGGAAGCAACATGGTAAAGTTTCTTACACCAGAAACTATGTGGGGAGGGGGGAGCAGCTGGCAGCTGTTCTTCCCTCTCCTCTTGGCTATGGGATGGGGAGAAGCTGCCTCCAGCCTCCAAGATCAGGGTAGCCCCCATCTCCGAAAGGCATGGGAGCCCATCCCTCGGCTCCACTTGTTCTGGTTTCCAAGGGTAAGTTGGGGGTAGGTGTGCAGACATTCAATTTCCAGGAGCAACCTGGCCCCCAAGGCTCTGTCCTTGGACCCATATTGTTCAACATCTTCATTAATGATGTGGACATTGGAGTCAGAAGTGGACTGGCCAAGTTCACTGATGACACCAAACTTTGGGGCAAAGCATCCACACCAGAAGACAGGTGGGTGATCCAGGCTGACCTGGACAGGCTCAGCAGATGGGCGGATGAGAACCTGATGGTGTTTAACTCTGATAAATGCAAGGTTCTCCACCTTAGGAAAAAAACCTGCAGCATCCTTATATGCTCGGCAGTGCTATGCTGGCTAGCACTACAGAAGAAAGAGTCTTGGGGGTCATCACTGACCACAAGATAAACACGAGACTGCAATGCGATGGTGCAGCTAGTAAAGCAACCAAAACGCTGGCTTGCATCCATAGGTGCTTCTCAAGCAAATCCGGGGACATCATTCTCCCCTTGTACTCGGCCTTGGTGAGGCTGCAGCTGGAGTACTGCATCCAGTTTTGGGCCCCACAATTCAAAAAGTATGTGGAGAAGCTTGACAGAGTCCAGAGAAGAGCCACGCACATGATCAGGCTCTTTAGCCTGGAAAAGTGCAGGCTCAGGGGTGATCTGATGGCCACCAATAAGTTTATCAGGGGGTAACCACCAGTATCTGGGGGAACGTTTGTTCACCAGAGCGCCCCACGGGATGATGAGGTTGAAAGGTCATAAACTACTACAAGACCGTTTCAGGCTGGACATAAGGAAGAATTTCTTTACTGTCCGAGCCCCCAAGGTCTGGAACAGCCTGCCATCAGAGGTGGTTCAAGCACCTACATTAAACACCTTCAAGAGTAAATTGGATGCTTATCTTGCTGGGATCCCATGACCCCAGCTGACTTCCTGCCCTTTGGGCAGGGGGCTGGACCCGATCATCTTCTGGGGTCTTCCAGCCCTAATGTCTATGAAATCTATGACCCTAGTTATTTCGGGGTTATTTTTCTCCCTAGGCAGCCATTTTTCCTGCAAGGGAAAAAGCCTGAATGTCTGCACCCTTTTGTTTTCTACCAAGAGAACAGAGATCCTCCCTGTAGAAACTGAACATCCGTACATAGCCTAAGTAACACCAATGAAACCTGACAGCCTTTGAGTAATTTACTACTGAATACACATAAAGGAGACAACAGATGCAACTGTTAATAGCTTCCTACCAAGGGAATAGTTGGGACTATTAGCAGGGGAAATATATCTTTTTGGGGATGGCAGGGAAGGAGAGACACTCTACTCTAAAACATTTCAGCATACTGTAGCCACCACTGAATACCACTTTCATACCACTTTCAAACTTTTGGGGCATAGAGGAGCATTTACAAATGGGGTTTGTCAGGTCATTACATCCAACAGATATTTCAAAGCATGACCATTATTCTTATTTCGTTATACTGAAGTTTACAGGGGAAAAGACCACTTCAGAATTACATCCCATATTCTCTTCCTTTGGTGAGTCACAGTAGCATTTGAAGTGCAAACTTGGTTGTTAAATTCAGCTATCTACAAAAAAAAATTCCATTTAAAAAGCCAGAAAATGTTCAATTAAAAATGCAACTCTGTTAGAAAGGCAGAGAATTGTTCTCTGTTAAGCATTACAGCAATGCTGATATGCAATTCCTTCCTGTCCCAGGAGGCGACATTCATTGGTAGCATGCTGTTGGTGCCAGGGTCTATGTTGAAACATCAAACATGAAGGAAGGCTCCAGCACAATAGATGCCTGGTTCTTAGGGCTAACTAACATGAGGCACCTTCAGGACTAGCCCAGTACCACTGCAGTCTCCCTCTCACCAGTCTTTGATGCCATGTAAGAGTGAAGGTTTGTCCTTGATGCCTTCCTGTGCTGTTTTTCCTTCTTGGCTCCTCCCACAATTAAAAAAAAACACAAACAAACAACTTTCTGGTACTTTGGTTAGGGGGTTATTTTAAAAGCTAACAGCACAGTTCTGGCACCTTCACTTGTACCACTATTGATGCACACAGTGCCAGGCCAATATTCTGGGTTAGTTTCTCTGCCGAGATCTTTGGCAATGCTTCCCTCCTCAATGGCATACTGGACAGCACAGGCATACCAAGCATCTGTTTGGCCTGTAGGATTCCCCCAGCAGAGCAAGTGCTTCTTGTCCCCACCTTGGAATCAGAAGGCAGGCAAACAGGTCTTAGAGCCTAGAGATTTTAAGCCCACAACTTTGAAGCCTAAGCGGAAGCAGCTTTATCAAGGTAGAGAATGCCGTAAAGGAAAGCCATAAAAGTCTGATCCAGATGTTAAGGCAGTCCCAGACTGAGTTTTGGGAACAGAAGGTTGTTTTGAAGGTTCTCTTGAAAGTCTGAGTTTCAAGTTCATAAATTCTATGTATTACTGGATCTTGAGTAAATACATTTTAGGTAGCAAAAGGGTGTGTCTACACATGTGCTTTAATGTGCATTAGCCTATTTTAATACCTTAAAGCATCATAAAGTGCTCTTTAGCTAATGAGCATTAAAATAGGCTAATGTGCATTTGTCTAGTACCTCACAATGGAGGGTGCCTACACACAAGCAGGGAGACTGCTCTGACATGCTGTAATTACAGCATGTTGGAGCAGACTCGATTTAACAAGTCTGCTGGAGCATGCTGAGTACTGCACTCCAGCTCCCTCCAGTGAATCAGTGTCCCCATGCTTCAAAATGGTGGTGAGGGCATTTTATCTAAAGCTTCAGATAAAGTGCCCTTGCCACTATTTTGAAGCATGGGGACACTGACACACAAGATACTCTAGGTGCTTTAATTCAAGCAGTTCTCAGAGCCATTCTAAAGTGCCCCCCCCCACCAGAGCATGTGTCTAAACGCTGTGAGGTATGAGATTTAATGAGCATCACCTAAACTGCATTAATTGAATATATAGTAACTTTGGCCATATCTACAAAGTGGTGCTAATATGACAAGACAGTACTAAATCAATACAATTATCCACATTTTCTACTGATATTAGTCAGAGTTTATAAAACTCCCTAGAGAACCACTTTAACCCCTCTGGTCTAAGTCTGTAAAAATAAACTAAACTATTGCAAGACGTTCATATGACCAGACTATAATAGGAATTTTTTTTGAGACATTTTGGCTAACCTCTAGCCAAGAGCTTCTCACAAACCCTCCCTTTAGTTTTCTTACTTACCAGAAAAATCCTAAGGTCGTTTATCCATGCAGTAGCATGAGAAAAAATTAAGCTCCAGTTTCTTAGGATCAGTTATACAATCTAATTGGCAACTTCAAACCACAGAAATTCCAGTTGCAGTTTTCTATTAGTTAAATCAAATCTTTCATATTAAAAAGAGATGTAGTATCAGGCTTTTAATGCACCTACAGCAAAAAGCTTAGAAAAGACTTGAGAATCATTAGATTGCTTGCTAAATGTTTTTGTTAGCAGTGGTTTCAATTTTTTGCCATTAGAATACAATTTGAATGTAGCATTTTAATCTAGGCAGAGATACTGACATTTTCAATTTGGATAAGACCTCAAAATCCTTTGCTGAAACCTTAAGGAGAAAATAGAAGAACTATAAGAGATGAGACCAGGAAAATGACATCAAGATTTATATAATAGTTTATATAATAATCTCGCTATTTTGCAAATTGTGGTTCAGTGTTCTATAGACACAAGTTTCGGACTTAAAATTTGTACTTCCCAGTAAAGATTGAATACAAGAGGTTTCTTGAAGTATTTTTTCCTTCTTTGTATTAATATCAGCCAGTATTTATATTTAAATTTCATTCAATTAGAACCAGAACATAAACAAAAATAAATGGTACAAAATAGTTATTTTATCTGGTGTTTTCATCTCCTAAACTGCCTGGAAAAACCAAATATGCACGGCAACTTGGCAATGATCCACAAAATATAACAAAGAGCACCAACTACCTTAACACAAGGCTACTCCCAGGGGAAGTGAGATGCATGTTTTACAAGTCCATAGTTAGGCCTGAATCTGTCACGCAAAAAAGAAAGTTGGGATGCCCCTACTTTTGCACAAATTCCCTTTACCTTAATTGTTACTTTTACTGTACATCAATTAGCAGTGTTCAGATTTCTAACAGAAATGTGAAAAATGTGTTTTCTAAACAATGTTTGTTTGACTCCAAAAAAAAAAAAAAATCACATTTCCTTATTGGCAGCCCTTAGACATTCTGCCAACTATAGTGTTTGAACACTAAAGACATAAAGGCTGCTAAATCCACTGTCTGTAAACAAATCATTAATACAGTAGGATTACAGCACAACTCTATCACATATGCTGCCCATTTTCCAGGAGAAATGTTCTTTTAATTAGTTGGGGGAAAAGTCATCATGATCAGAAACTTAGGATATTTGAGCTCTTTAGTCTTTCAAAACCTAACATTCTTCTGACAGCTTTCACAGTTCTGTGATTCTCAACCAGGGTGACATAGCACACTGGGATGCTCTGAGATCCTGTCAAGGATGATGCAAGATACCACATAATGTTAGCATTCCTAGGGTGTGCAAACAGAATTCACAAGATAAACCCAGAGATGTCATATAGGAACCCAGGTCTAAAACATTTTGCTGCATTGTGGTCTTTCGGAGTCTTTTGCAACAGAAGAACTGCTTTATTTTTCTGTTGTCAAAAATGAGTGAAAATGAAGAGCTGGCATTTTCCAAGGGGTTTCTTGGGTTTAAAAAAGTTGAGAACCACCGCTATAGGCAAAGCACAGGTGGTGTTAAAGGAGCTAAAGCAATTAAATTAAAGATACTTCTGAAAGGGCAAAATTTTTGATCCTTCAGCAAAAGGATGTCTCTTTAAAGTGATGTCCTACATCAGAATTACATTGCAATACTAATTTAATTGCAACTCATTACTGTTTGCTCTAATGGTACTACTTTTCACCTATTTATTAGTATAAAAACCAAATGTAAAAACCCATTTTGATTGTACCCCTTTTTGAAATGGACAAACAGTGCATCTTTTAAATCAGATATTTGAAGAACATGCAGACATGATGTGGCAAAGTATCTTGGGATTCTATGGACTCAATCACCTGCCAGTCATCTAATTATCCTTCCTATTAAGTACTTATTGGATCAGTTATGTTTGTCTTTGAAAGTGGTTCTTTGCTTCAATCTTTTCGCAACAACTTGCATGACTTTGGGAGGTATAGGTTTGATATGACCCTCTAGTTTCGATGTCTTCACGAATAGAGACTTCATTCCCCACTTATCACTCCTGAAACCTCTTTATGAAGGACAAGTGGGTAGTGAAGCCACTACCTTTGTATCAGGACTAGCAAGAAGTGGGTGTCCAGTTGCCTACACCACATGCCTAAGAGGAGACTGGCAGCATTCCTTACACTGGGTTTTGGCCAATAGGTATTCAGGGAGAAAGCAGAGGGACAAAATTACAATGGCCTGTTTTTAAGGGGATTTGGCTAGCAGAAGAAATCCCCTTCCCATCTCTTCAGTTCAAAGGCCTGCTAAGGAGCCAGATTATGATTATGATCAAGAACTTGATATGGGCACAAGACAACTCTTGGTTTCCACTATTTTTAAATGGATAGTGCGATTTGTCAGCATCCAGTATAGCCTCTGGTTGTGGCATAAGTAAGTCACTTATGCCTCCCATCTCCTTTAGCAATGAGAAATCCACACAGGAAAAATCTGGAAAAATAATTCTACTGAAGGGATAGACCTAACCTTGTAGCAGTCAGGACAAGCTGAGTTTGACTGTGTGTGTTTAGTGAGGGTATCATGCAGAGAAGGACATAAGCATTTGAGTCTAACACAGGAAGGGTGTCACAAAGGAAGAAGAGAGTTGCACTCATTGTGCATCTTTTCCTCACTGAAGTAATGAAGCCTGAAATTATACAATTTGGACTGAATACCCAGAGAAGAATTCTGTTCCTGTTCAGTTTTCTTCTCTTACTGGTATTATAAAGTGGAAAAATCAACACTTTAGAGCTTTGCAGTAACCATCCAATCTCCTGTTCAACTGAGTTACTTAAAATAGCCCCTCGTTAAATGAGTTTGGAAAATACCATATACATCTATTTTTACATTAATCTTTTGATAAATCCGTGATTTATAAAAGCGTACCAGATTACTCTCTCATTATGTAAATCTTGTATTTCAAACTTTTCCCAACACCATTCTTAAAATCACCTATTTAATTTTACTCATTTTCTTTTAGGAAAGCCTCACAACTGTTTTACTAATCTGAAAAATTCTGAGGTTCTTTCAAGGTCTACTGCTTTCATTACACATTTAAAAATAATGCAATTAAAGCAGAAATATTTCTCTTACCAAATCTGTTAAGGAATTTCTAGGAAAACATCCATTTTAGTATATAAGGATATTGGCGACTTCTACAGTACTGTAACTAATGAAGAAATGCTGAAGCAATAAAACATCTATTCATATCCCCTGGCAGCACAAAGGCAAAATTCTATTACACTTGCATTAGTTAATACAGTGATAATGAGATAACACCATTTTTACATTCTCTGAAGTTTGACTTGCTGAACTTTACACCTGAGAATGACATCTCATTGTATTAATTAAACAAAAGCAGTATTAGATTCACTCTGAAGAAATTAGAATGTCATTCATTTTAATAGGGAGATACACTTTTGTTGAGGAGTTCTCCAGTCCTCCTCAAAATTCATTAATTCCATGAAGATTCAGTGACAGCTGCTCCCATTACCCTCAGGTCTTGGTGTGTAGCCCCAACAGTGGAAACAACTTCAAGAGCTAGGTTAGCTCTTGAAGTTACGTTAAATTCAACTTGTGGATGAATGATGTGGTGAACACCAGAACTGCTATCAAGAAGGTAAGTGTGATGTCTTCAAAACACTGCCAGTTCTTGACAGTTTGGACAAATGACTGTCTGGGACTATGAACTGACTGCTGGTATCTAGCATCTCAATGCAAAATTGAGCACTACCATGAGATCTCATATCAACAGTCATTCTTGACAATTTACCAGACATGGTCCTTTTCCTTTTGCAGGGTCTCATGGAGATAACAGGGTTTATTACATGTTAAAAGACAAGATATGTATTGAAAGTAGCAATTTTATTTGAGTTAAAATTATTTACAAAAACCCAAAGACATACTTCATGAAACTGGTACAAACTATTTTTCCTGCCGTTGGCTTTTGCTCCAAAGATCACAGCTGAGAAATACTGTATAAAATAAAAATAGGATTGGATTCAGAAAAGTACTCTACTGTTCTAGTTTCCAATTGAGAGTATTTACACAAATATTTACAATGGAAAAAAGTTACTTTAAAACTTTAATTTGCAAGTTGGCCTCAAGTACCCTTTAATGCAGAGTTATTTGAGGGTTTAACACACAAAAATGCACTGCAGTTCACAGGGTTTATTTCTCCCCCCACCCTCAAAAAAAATCTGCATTTGTCAGTGCTTGACAATTAGTTACTTTTAAAAAACTGTTAAACACCGAGGTAAATCAATTCCCATTAAATTACCAGTGTAACAGAGAAATTTACTTATCCTTGCTTTTCTCCTCATTTTGTATGGACTTACTATCCCTTGTCACCCTCAACAAAAATTTCATTCTTTTTGAAATTCAACTATAAATGAAAAGCCATTACTATAAAATCACAGGTGCAAGTGGGAAAAATTAAATAAATTTATCTTGCCAGAGATAATTTACATAAACAGCTTCCCTCTCTCATATACTTACATTTATAGCCAAAGGACATACAAGCTTAAAATCTTTTCTAAGTTACACTGGTACACTACGTTTTAGAAGGTGATGAGAGAAAATGTAAAAAAGTTATGACCAACATAGGAATTTTGCCGCTAATCAGTTACTTCCTTACAGAATTCCCAACAATCTGCATTATCAAAAATAGGAAGACATAGAAGGCAGCCACTGTATGTAAAAAATTTACAGCTGGCACTGATACAAAAAGCACGAGTTTGTAACTTTATACACGGAGATAACACAAGATCTAAAAGCAGGTTAGATTTCCTGTTATTTCCCCCTTATTATATATATAACTAATATTTTTATGGCTTCAAGTTTTACAAATTCAATGGAGTAACATGATGCAACTACCTACACCAGTATTTAAATGTTGATGAAGCAGATCAATAGCCTGCCAATATTCAAGACCAGTTTAATAAAAATAATTACCAATTTTGTTGGTCTGAATAATGAGTGCACAAAAAAGAAATGTTAAGAAAAAAAAAATATCACACATTTTCTGGGATTTTTTTGTTCCACTAAAGTCTTCAAACACAATATTCTGCTGTGAACTAGACCTCCGACTGAACAAAATCTTAGCTATATCAGCAATTTAAGGCTTTGTGTTGTATGCATTTAACTTTGTCATACCACATAAAAATGAAATAGAAAGATTATGTCAGCTGGAAACATTAATCCCCATTGGTGTTTTAGCTTCTTTAAATACTTTCCCCCTAAAACATCCAATTTCTTTGTATTGAGCATTATAAAATATATATTGAGCGCTCCCCTGAAACAAATCAAAACAGTATTTGATAGTTTTTGCTTAGTATGAAGTGTAAACTACCCTGGGATTGAATATTGTATTACTCTGTCCTTTAACAGGGCACTTCTTACAGTTACTGCATTTTTTGATAATATACCCTCAAACAGTTTGATGCGTTTATGTTTTTTGCATGCATCTTGGAACTGTGATGTGTTATGGACTATCAGCTTACAGTATATGGGCCATGACAGTTTTAGAACTGAAGTAGTTCAACCACCTAATTTCAATCAAACAGTATAAAAAATAAACTATCCAATCCTCACCTCTTTGGATTCCAACAAATTTTAAATATAGACAGTAGTTAAAATCACAAAGTATTAAAAATTTTATATTTTATGATTTTGGAATAATCTAGTAATAAAAAAGCAAGAGCAAATTAAACTCAAATAGGAGCGATGCTGCTGTCCAGAACTTCTTTATTAGAACATATGATACCTCAGTAGCTAAGCTGCCTTTGCACCTGGCTGGCATGAAACAGTGGCTCAACAGTAAACAGCAGTTGCACTATCAGCAGCATGTTTTTCCCCTTTAAACTTGTCATGAAGAAAGCAAGGAAAGAAAAAAAAGGAGGGTAAACCCTGCCAGAAATATTTAAAGACTGCACTGCATCATAAACAGCATGGATTCTCTCTTTTCTTCAGAAACTTTTCCCCTGATTTTTGATAGTTGCAGATTGATGTAGTAACTGTCTTTTAGAAAACGGTGGATGCATGGTTAAGAGACCAGGTAGCCTTAAAAATCTGAACACGAATCACACAGATGAATGCTCATGGTGTATCTTCAAGGAGTTCTTTCATGACTTCTTCCTTTGTCTAAGGGTAGCTCCAGCATTAGAGTGCTTGCAGCGGAAGTTAAGTATCTAGCAATGTTCCAAGTATTCAATCACCCTAGAGATAGATTTCTGGCCTGTTGTTCCAACAGCACACTGAAAAAGTAAAATAAATAAATAAACAATCAAGCAAATAAATAAATAAATGAAAGAAAGAAAAATACATCTATAAAACATTAAAAAAATCTCTTTAAAACCTATGCTCATTTTAAAATGTACATTTTAGTAAGACAACAATAACATTTACTTCAAAGCTGTGGATTTGAAATATTTTCTATTGAGTCAGCACACTCAAAAGGAAACAAAGAGCTATTTTCCTTTCCATTTACTAGCAACACTGAACTGACAAATAGACATTCTGTATTTAAAATGAAGAAAATCACCCAATGCATTCCAAAAGACAAGCTCAAAACCAGAAATACCGTAAAGATTTTATCAGAATTCCTGTCACTATGTAAGCAATGAAAGAGCAGTTAAATACAAAAAAGGTAATTGCATCTTTTAATCTTTAAGTATGTACTACTTACAGTAAGATTCATGAAACTGAGAAACTTTTTGAGCATTTCAGTCATTATTGAGAAGTCTCCTTCAGGTAAGTATTCCCTCACAGTAGTCACATTAATCTGAGGAAGTCAAACATTTGTATTAAATTAGGAAATATGCTTCAGGCCCTGCAATTAACATTAGTCCTACATGCGTGATGCACCAGGACATAAATACCATCATAACCCTTCCTCAAGACTGTCCACTCCTACAGTCTCAACACATTAAGTCTGTCATGATACATATGTCTGCCCCAAGTACCTATGGCAAAGTAGCCAAAACCTCTAGACAGAAGCTATAATTTTTCTATACACAGGATTATGACTTCAGATACTTCTCCCAGGACCTGAAAATAACAGAGCTAGAAGCAAACACTACAGCCCATTAAAACACTGAGAATATCCTTTCTAATGGATATTTCCAGTCCTTCAGGCTTGTGAACTGTTGAATTTACCCTTAAATCTGTTCCAGAAGTAATAAATGAATCGCAACAATGAGCTACAGAGCAGTGCTATATAGACCATACCTAAATTCATTGTAAATCTTGAAAATGTAGAAAATAGCATGTATTTCTTAAAAAAAATACCAACACAAAATCCCACACGTGCTTCAGTTTTGAAGGCTCACCTTTCAAAATACCACATGAAGTGCTATAATTTATACTGAGATCTGAATTACTAAATTTAACGTCATTTTTGTAGAACTTCTCAGCCTGACAATTAGCCTTGAATAATGTGCCAGATTTACAGATGCCCATTCTAATCACTGACAAAAATATAATCCATTAGGTTATGATGTAAAAAAGTCTAATATTCATCTCATATTGAAACTAATAAAAGATAAGTTTACAAATGTAACCAGCTTTGCCAAATTTTCTTCTAACTTTCCAGAAAATATTCACCAATGGGCCAAGTCTAATCCCACAGAACACACACACGCCCCTACCTCAAATTTTATTTTTGCTAAATATGTGTTCAGAAAATATTTAGAATAGAATACTGAATGCAGTCTAGTACTGAACCATACTTATTAACAAGCTCCTTTCCTCCAATGTAGTAAACCTAAACTCAACAACAACAAAAAAACACTTTCCATGGTTGCAAGGTGCTACTACAATTAACATTTTACAACTGTTTTAAGAATGAGCTGTTGACTTGTGTCCTTACTGGACTCTCCTGGCAGAGACAGCCTAGAAGCAATGCTGTGTATGAGGCCACAATGCAGTCTTCCATGTGCTTCCCAGCATGCTGAAGAGCTGCAAAAGTAAGTGAAATTGCTTACATAGCATGTTTTACACAGCAAGTTTTTCTTCCTTAAAATTTACCATTCATGCAACGTCACTGCACATAATTTTAACATAATTTAGGTTTCTCAGACATACAGCCTGTGGGGCTCCTTAGTGACGGTGTTAATCCCCACAGCTTTTGGAGCTGCTGTTTCAGTTAATCGGAACGCCAATTAACACTGCTTGCCACCTCTTCCCCACATACCCACCACTGAAATCTAGGTTTTAAATTACCTCTGGCAACTAAGATTGGCAGCTGGGGAAAAAGAGAAAGGCGATTGGTCCATAGGAAGCCCCACGGTCTGTATCTGGCCTTTTGGGCCAAACAAGTTTGACACCCCTCTTACAAAAATACATTTAAAAAAAATATCTGAACTATAAAGGGGGAAAAAAGGGACAGAGGAAGCATGTAAGGTGGAATGCAAAAGAATATACACAGTAGAACCAGAAAGATGAGACAGACCAGCTATCCAAGTGAGAGGTGCTGGTGGCTCTAAAGATGCTCGTTCTCCAGAGACTGAAAATATACAGTACCAACTGGCCTCAAAGACACAAGAGTTCCTAGAGACAACTTTTTTATCATCTGAAAAACTCCCACATGCCCATCTTTGCTGCATCTGGTGGATGGAGATGGGCTGAGGGTAAAACTGAGTGCCCAGCTTACAACACAGGAAAATAATGCAGTCAGGGAAGGAAAACATTATGAAGACCACAGGGGAATACTGTGGGAAGAAAAAGAGAACAGGGAAGAAAAAGACACTTGAGAGATCAGCATAAAAAGGGTAAAAAAGAAAATCATGGGACTTAAGCAAGAAGCAACAGATGGATAGAGATTGAAGAGGACAGAAGAGAGAACAAAATGAAGTGAGAAAGACAGAGGAAGCCAGTGGAAAGTAAGGCAGAATTAAGTCAAAAACAGAAATAGGAAGCCAACATATTTGCCTGGACATTTGTACAATTAACCACAGGGCTAGCCATTTACTTATGTTTCCTGAACAGCATGCCAATAAAGTTTGGGGAAGGAAAAAAGAAATCCTGATGTCAGGATCCAGAAAAATGAAAGAAATAAGGCTTCCTCCACTAATACCCCACAACAAATTATTTTTGCTCTCACTTAAAAAAAACAAACAAACAAACAAAAAACACACACTTTTGGGGGGATACCAAGCTAAGGCAATTTCAGGCCACAATTTCAGGCCATGAGGTTAAAACAATTTATTTTGCAGTCACAATACTGTTTCCCCTTCCCCAAGCCACCCAAATGAACCAGCATACCTTTATTAAGATCAAGTTCCTCATCATCCTCCTCCTTCTTATTTTTCTCTTCATTATCTGCCTTTTCTGTGGAGACCCACTGTATCTCTCCACTTGTCTCCTGCCATTCTCCACTCTTATCATGCTGAGCAGCAGGAGCCTCTTTAATCAACTCATCTGTCTGGCTCTCAGCCAGCTGTGCTGCTCGCTCACGCTCAAGAAATAGCTAATTGGAAAATTTCAAAAGGTATTTTAGCTATATAAGCAAAGCTTTAAACATGCTAAATTAACATTTAAAAAAACCAACAGGTTTGTTTTTCAGGGTGTGACATCATCCTTCTCTTAAAAATAAATACATATTCACAGGGGTATATAGCACAGTGAAGAGCAAAGCTAGGCCAAGTTACCCTTTCAAAATGGTTAAAGAGAAAAAGAAAAAGAAAATGGTAACAAAAACTAACACTGGCTTCTATTTCACAAAATGCTTTTTAGGCATGTAGCATCTCAAACCTATTTTGTACTTACACTACTCGAGAAAAGGAATGTGTTAGTCACAGATTGCCTTTTGCCTCTCTTCCTCCCAACCCACATTTGGTCTTTTTATTGTACCTCTACCCTTTGCTCCCATTCAATTCCTCTTAAGAATTTCTTTTCCTGCCATTTTTGTTCCCCCTGCCGTACAGAATTGAATAAACATTCTTTATGGTAATACTGCATGATTGACAAGTTGACTACTCACAGTCCAATTTGAAATGAACTTCTAGACCACATTAAAGTTTTGACAGATCTTATAAACAAAAATACAAGTTATAGCACTATTCTGTGAGTAGTGTTTCTTTTAACCATGACTGATATCTATTTCAAATTAAAAAAAGCCAATTCAAGTGATATAAATCACTCAAATCAATGTACAAGCAGCTACAAACAGAATCGTTTGATAAAAGTTTTCCATTTAAATCCATACATCTGTTTTAGCTACAGATCAGTTACTATAAACCCAAATCAAAAAGTGAGACTTGTTCACAATGAAGTAATTCTTCATGGATTTTATTTAGTCAATACAGTATTTAACAGTCATTTTCACACTGACACTCAATTCATACTCTGTAACGGTTTTAGAATATTCTAAACAGGTTATGGAAATAAGCTCAAAAAAACCAAATGCAGTTTCTGATATTTTTCACAAATTACAACTGGCTTAAGGAAAACCAGAAATAAACTGGAAGCAAACAAACAAGCCTTACTGGGGATGAAAGCAGACTTTGGACATCACCCATAATGGTTCTACTGTCCTTTACAAGGAAAATTGTTCCTGTGCAGGAGGGCACTAAAGAAATAAAAGTTGTGCAATTGGGTAGGTAACTAAGTGAAAGCTGGGCAAAACACTGTCCTGCTCAGCATTTTTAGTATTACAGAAATCCTGCTCAGCATTTTTAGTATTACAGAAACCCCCCTTGAGAAAACAACAGTATCTAAATAAACAAGTCACACATTACAAGATCCATAGTCAACTGCTTTAGATATTACAGAAGTATTTTGGCTCAAATTTCTATTTACCTGTACTAAAGCCTGAACAGCATCAATCTGCCTGGTTATCTTTAGGCTATCATCTCCTTCCCCCAAACAGAACGAATCAAAAGAACATGATGTTTCCATATTGACAAGGCAGTGTCTGTTGCGAGCACTATATTCTACTAGATTGATCAGCAGACCCAAGCCCTGAAAGAACCGAAAAGAATTAAAAAAAAAAAGTCAAGGTATATTACACAAACAAACAGACTTCTTAATGAAAATAGTTATCAGATGGACATGTACAAATTTTGTACTTCAACTTTTCAGGGCTCACTAAATTACATGCCTTTTCCTTGTTAAACAGTTCAATATACAGTATCTGGCCAGACTCTGGAAACAAGCTGAATGTGAGGCTTCTAAATCCACAGACACATTTGCAAGTTACCATGTTTTCAAGTTATGGCCACAAAGCTCTCAGACATTTTGGACATCCATAATCTTATTGATATTGTTTAAGAACTGAATTTCTGGCTTACAATTTCAAACTTTTGGTTTATGTATCATCATCTTTTCTCACTTTGATTATATAGATTCACCCACGACATAAAAGATAGGGGAGGGTGAACTCTTAGCAACAAACTCATCCAGAAAGGCATCAACTTTTGTAACTGCCTACTTCATCAGATCCACAGCATCTGGAAGAAGGCTGCTGCATATGAAAATGTATGCCTTTCTGAATGAGTTCATCTCTACGGGGCCACTCTACCCTGCCTTTTGCCAGGCTTGAGACTGACACTACTAACTACCTCTTTCTAAGAAAAAAAAAAAAAACACACAGGAAAGGCCGAATAAAAAAACCTTTATTATAGAGGAAAAGGAAGTAGTCTTTATATTAATTGAACAGAAGCCTCTTTTACTTTTTGTCAAAGAAACATGATCTTACCAGCACCCGGATATCAAATCTCTGTTCTTGAGGTAGGAACTTTGGAACCTGAAGCACACAATTCATAGCTGTGCCTATCAGACCATCCTGTTCACCTGTTTTTGTGCTACCCCACTCTGTAAACAAAAAAGATTAAGTTGCTCAAGTTTTTATATAAACATACTTTTCTAAAAAAAATACTAAGCAATAATTACCAAAACACTGAATCTGTTTTTAAAAACCCAAGAAGAGTTTTTGTGCAAGCTCCCTCCGTAAGGCCCCCTCTACAACTTACAGGTATTACACAAGTAACTGGCTATTGCACAATTGCCTTAAGACCACCTACATGTGCAAACTGGACCTTGAAAATGTGTGCTAACTTTATATTTGGTTGCCACTGAGCTTTAATTTGCATGTGTAGTAGGGTCTTCCCCTGTGGCTAGGAGCCCCATCAACTGACAAAGCTCCCAGCCATGGAATTAGCTGGTATTAGCTGCCATGATCCGTAGGGCTCAGGGGTGCATGACATTGCCAGACCTGGGGAATCGCAGCTGCTGTGATTCCCCAAGGCCAGTGGTTTCACACCAAGTCTGGGAGACTGCAATGGGGATGTGCAGGCCACCCCTGCAGCTGGGATCCCCTCAAATAAGCTGCAGGAGCTTGCTTCTGGCTGGCGTAGGAGCCCAGGATCAGGCGCTCTCTGCACTGGCAATAAAACATGATGGGGTCTAACGAGCAATCTCAAAATCATGCCTGACTGTGTGGATTGCTTATTAGATCCCATTGCACCTTTACCTGCATGTGTAGAGGGGGTCTAAGACTTGATGTTTCCCATTCTCCATACTATTCTAGAAAATACTTACTGGTTATTGATATTCTAACATCTGACTGCATTACTATGCAATTTAGGGGGACAAATTTAAATGACAGGAAACAGGCTAAATATAGCCTATTGTTTGATATGTTAGTACAGAACAGGAAAAGACCTCTTACCATTATCATTTGTTAAGTTCAGCAAAACACCAATGATGGCTCTCATACAATCTTCCACTGCTTTACCCACATGGTTAGTTACATTCAGGTGAGGCAGAGGCTTACTGTCTGGTAAACAGATACTATCTTCAGCACGATTATATCGCTGGATCAATTCCTCACAATGCTGCAATGCTCTGAACACAGAAAATGCAATCAAACCCAGGTCACCCAGTAATACATAATGTCAGGAAGTTATACCCTTATATTATCCCTCTATGATGAGAGCTGTGCACATGTAAAGCCTACCCAAAATGTGATCAATACCTTCGGAATATTCTATAATTGATTTGGTGTTTATCTGTGAGGTACACCTGTATTTTGCAAAAATCAAATGAACATTAATTTTCAGCAGGATACCATGCTCTTCATCATGATCCCAAAATACTTGATTCTCCACTGTTTATCAGCATAACTCCAATGATTTCTGGGTTACGCAGACAAAACTGGGGAACCAGGACCGATGTCACAGGTACACATACATCTAAACATAACACAAGGCTGCTTTACTTAAGCTATCTAATTTACCTACAATGCTTGAGATACCATTTCCAGATCAAGCTTCAATTGGCTTTTTATGGCAAAATTTTCACTCTATTTTTACCCCTTTTGCACTGCTGAAGCGGTGCAAGAGAGATGCAACCTAGCACCAACTGATCATTGAAGAATTTCTCCAGATTCTTAACCAATTTAGGATAGTTGAGTAAACCTGAATGCCTGATATAGCGCAAAATTATGTAATTGTTAGACAGTAGAGGATTACAGCCAGCTCTTTTAAGTTAAAACAGCTATCAGGCTGCTCTAACACGTCAAACTCATGGCAGCATAGCTATGTTCCTAACAGGGTCAATGCCTGCGTCAAGTTTCTCTTGGTGCCAGAGGAAATTTCTGCTCTCGTGAAAGGAAATAGTAACTCTTGCACTATCTGGTATAAAATAATAAAAGGGGACACAAGTCTTCTTTTACGTATTTCCATATTACTCTTTTACTCTTCATTCTTTTCCCTGACCTACCTCCATCTATAAGCAATTGCTAATATGTCATTGACACTAGCTTTGTTACCAGACGTGAAAGCATAATGGGAAATTCTACAAAAAAAATTCAGGCAAAGTATTGTGCAAGTATGGTGCTTGTTTCCTTTTCTGTCATGCCACATACAGTAACATGCCTATTATATTCAGCATATTTACTAGACCTTACTTAGCTGATGAAACTATGAGTTGTGAGTCTTTGTAGGCGATCAAGTAGCTTTGATTCTCTGGATTATGTACAGTTACCTAAGGAAGGGAATAAATCCATTAAAAATTTACATTTTGTTGGAAAGGAAAAAAGGAAAAGTAAAGAAAAAATTTCTTCTTCATTCACTACTTATTTCCTGATCAGCATTTACCAAACTGAAAAACAAAAACAAACAAACAAACAAACAAAATCAAACGAACTGGTGAGACTAAAACAGTCCCTTTTTTTAACTTCATTCTACAACCTATACTTTATTTTATTTTTTTAACAGTAATACCCTCATACTTGTTTAAATTGTACCTGACCCCCAAAAAATGCCAATATAGATTTGATCCTACAGAATCCATCTTACATTGAAGATCAATTTGCACAGGTAAACCTTCCTTTGATATTACAGAGAAACTGCTTACCATAATGGAACAAAAAACAAACAAACCCTGAATCATTCTGCCATCATTTTTGATTACTCTGATTTTAGTGTTTTAAGCTGAGACTATGCCAATGTTTATATAATGCTATTATTTCCTGTGTTACTTTAGAGTCTTCCTTCATAACAGTTAAGGGAAACTACTGTTCTGGGGACCTGAGTCACTTAACAGTCCATAACAAAACCTCTTTCTTCTAAGAGGCAGTAACATTTTCAGAATCTATTACATATGTACAGCATGAATCCTGTTTTATTTTCATGATCTTGCACTTGTCATGATTTGTAATCACATTATATTCATGTTCCTAATGATCATCTGCATTTTTGAACTGAACAAAGTTGTTTCATATTACCTCACAATATTCTGTCCCCTCCTTAATTAAACAAATAAATATTTGGCTTAATAAGGATCCTAAAGGTATTAACAGCATCTTCCATATGGTGTTCTCTTTATTTTTTAACATATATATTTTTGCTCAGAAAAAAAAGTTAGTGGTGCTTGTTCTTTCTGGTCTCATTCAGGAATATGACCCCATTATTAATCATGATTCACTGGCCTGCAATGAAGCATATGAGAGACTAAGACTAAACCTGAATCCATCATCCTGAAGCAAAGAGTTATTGCTAAACTATCAGGTCATTTTTCTGTCTTATTTATGGTAGAAAAAGCTCCCCTAACAATATGAATGATGACAATGAGGAAATGAAGTCCAATGTATGTCTAGGACAAGTGAATTCTAACAGTGAAGAACTGGAAGATATGTACCATTTCCATAACACCGTTCAGTTTTCAACACAGCTGATGTATTTTTTCCCCTATATTTAGCTGGAAATGCACTGACTGTGTTGCTCTTGACTAATTAAACAGCAGTTTAATAATTCTATTTTAGAAAAAAAAGTGCAAATTATCACTTCAAAATAGAACAGATTACAATTGCCAGAATGAGAACCACAAATACATACAATTACAACATGTATACTTAAAAAATCAAAAATCAAACTGAAAGTACTTCCCTTAAGTCAGCAATCTTTTCTAGGGCCTGAATGACCCAGTTCCTTTAGAGGGGGCCAGCACTAAAACCCTGCCATCTCTTTTCCCCAAGATAGCAAAGGGAAAGCAATTGAGTCTCAAGCACCCCACTGCTAAAGCTCCATGTCCATGAGCCAGACTGAACAGCTCTGTGGGCTAGATCTGGCCCATGGGTCATAAGTTGTCAACCCCTGACTTAAGTAATAACTCTAGCTAGCTAGTAACTTAAGTATCCAGAGATGCAAGGTAAAGCCCTGCTCTGGACTCATGCCAAAGGCTGCCTCCAGTCACCCCAGTTATAAATGAGTACCAGGTTATTTAGATTGGTAAGTCAAAAGCAGCTGGACAAGACTAGACACACCACTCCCTTGCATGTGCCAATGGATACAGAAAAAAAATGGCATACCTTAACCACATTAGCCCAACAGGCTGTTGGGCTGGGATGGCCTTTGACTTGACTCCAAAATGTATTTTAACAACCTTTGAAGCAGCAAGATACTGATAACTGTTGTCTCCCTGCTCTACCTGTGACAGGTTAGGGTGTTACGCCTGGTAGCTGCGTCATGAAGCTGACCGGATAGTTTTAGTAATGGGTTAGACACGGATTTGTATGGGGCAGTTTGGATAGGGCTGATACTACCTCAGAGGTTGTACTAGATGACTAAAGGTCTTTTCCAGTTCTACTTTTCTAAGATTTACAGAATTTCACGTCCTAAAACGTTTCAACTTATGGAATTATAATAAATGGGAAAGTGGCACATGTCTTGTAAAGATATATTTAATTCCAAGTTCATAAAACTAAACATCACTAAAAATATAATTTATAATTGTAGAAGATAAAAAGGCCCCTAGTACTCAGACAACAATTATTTCCAAGACAGTTTATTTGCTCATACTTACACTTTCTAAGACCCGTAAACATCTTTCTGCACCCCATAATGAAGCAACCAATTTCTCTTCATTTTCATCACTGCTTAAGTGATCCACACATTCTTTGACTAGATAATAAAAAGAAGTTGTGTTGTACTATCAGTAGCGTGCATTTTGAAAAGTTAATGTTTTTAGGAAGATGAACTCATCTATATAACGAAAAGCAATTTTCCCCAATACCATTTATGACATTTCACAAAGTTTACTTCATTAACAAGGATGAGAAGATCACAAACTAGTATTTCCAAAAGTGCTTTATTTCTCCTGGTAACATCTTTTTAAAACACGTTATGATTGTGCTACCAGAGTAATACAAAACATCTTCTGCCAAAGAAAACTTATGTGACTATAAACTCGTTCATATTGCTTTTAAGACTTGGGATATATTTCATGTAGGTTTGGCATGAAAAGAGGAAAATTTATTTATTCTATTAACCAAGAAGAAGTTTTGCCACAAGATAAGCCACAGAATTGCAGAATATTCAGGATATTTTAGATGAGAGAACTAAATATCTAATATTGTATAATCAAACACTTCTGAAATGGAACCAAAGACAGATGTAGGAAACTGGCATGTTTGCACCTTTCCAAGTTCTCAGCTCTACTTGACTACTTTAATGGTCATCTCTTATTCAGCTTTTAAGCTCCAGCCTTCTCTAAACAAAAAGGAATTGAGAGGAGCACAAATACTTATTTCCTCTTGAAGAGCTCACTTTCTCTGGGTTAAACGTAAAACCCTGATAAACACATAACCAGCAGTGAACACAGTACCTACTCTACACAGGGATATGACCGCTCTTTGTGAAATTAAAAGGCTCTACTGTCCAAACAGTTTATGGGGTAGTCATAACAGTCTCTGGAACAGAAATTTCCAGAATAAACAATAAGTATCCTACTAACACTGCTTAAGTAATATTAAACAGGTGCTATTTGTTCAGGGTTTAAGATCTAGCATGGTTTTTTTTTTATGAATATGTCCATTTACTGTTCCCAACCACTGATGTAGAATCTTACATACTTTGATAGAAAAGAAAATGTGTTGTATGTTTACGTTTTTACTATACTAGAAAATAAGAAAATACAGCAATTTAATCATGGAAATTCTTCTACCATTAATCCTATTTATATTTTTTCAGTGCATTTGAAAAATATTCACTGTACCTTTATCTACAATATGATCAAGACCACCTAGAAGTCGCAGCTCTTCTTTAAACCAGTCCCCTGCTCGTTTTGAAGTAAGAGATAGCAATGTCTCCATAGCCAAATGCCCAGTCTGAAAGAACCAAAAGCTAGAATTAGTTAAGTGATCTTTTACTGAGATACACAACTGGTGCATCTTCACACAAAAAATCTTTACATAACAGCCACAAGGGGGCGCAAGAGGAGACGGAGAAATTTGCTTAACTGTAAAAAAAAACCTGACTTCATACTAAGGGAATAGAAAGAACAAATAATTTACTCCTTTTTCTTCACTTTAGAAGTGCTACAGAAGAGAGTCAGACTCCTTTCATTTGCACTCCCTGTTATCAGAAGACACAAGCTGAAGAAGAAAATGGCCAAACCAGCCAGGCACCAGAAAATAACAAAAGCCACAGAAAACACTGCTTCCCTGGGTCTTCCAGATATGTTAGTTTTTGCCACGTGCTGAAAACTAACTCTATTCCAAAAGAGTACAGACTGTGTCACAGTGTGGTTTGTTTTTGTTTTCAAATTACTTTAAGTGAGGCACCAGTTATACAAAGAGGGGAAAAAAAAAAAACTTACATACACTCTGCACTTAGTATAAGGAATATCAAGACAAGCCCAAGGCAGGCATAGTTCTTTGGGTAAATGCAATATCTTTCATTAAACCAACTAAACTGTTGGAAAAATTGTTCTTTGCAAGCTTTTGGGCATAAACTAGCTTGTAGGAGAGGTCCTAGTAGAATATTAAGATATTATAGTACAGCCATCTGAAACAAGGCACTGCATAGTCAATGCATAATGCAAAGCACTTTGAAAGATGCAAAATGGAGTTATATTCTCCTCAGGCTGTTCCCTAGGATTACATAAGATCCAGGTGACTTCCCAAATACCTTCATACTGTGAAACAAAAGTTAAAAGCACTCCTAATATCTGTGTATTATATGCAGTATACTGGGGTAAAATCTTGTATGATGGTGCAAGAATACTGTATTCATGTGGATGAATAAAAGCCAGCCAACTGCTTACTTTTTCAGGGATGTTCCAATGTTCAAAACCTGAACTGTTAACTTTTCACCACTAAGTTGAGAGCCTCATTTCTTTGAACCCCTGCAGATTCACTCCTGTGATGGTGTGATAGCTGAAGACTATACAGATATTGGCAGAAGAGTGGTATGCTAGATGGCAGGCAGTGTATGACTGATAAAGGGCTAAAACCTTCAGGTGGAATTAACAGTCCAATGCCAAATAAATGGAACTGGAACATGAAGAGTGAAGGTACAGACAAATGAACACACTACGGAGAGTTAAAAAGGAGCAGGGATCTGTTGACGCATAGTAAATGAAAGTTAAACTGCGGAAACTTATTAAAGTAGTAGAACCAGTATGGTAAATATAATGATTTACTCCCTGTAGGGGAGGGAGACAGGTGGCGAGGCAAATCAGTTTCAGTTTTCAGTCTGCTGGGTTTTTGGTGTCCCCAACATTTGCTGCTAAAATGGCCAAAGGTTATCTCTATGTCTCTCTTTTTTTCAGCCTGAGTAGGGCCTAGTTTAAAATTGCAGACCCAGCTTCTAATAACGTGGCCTGATTGTGACAGGGCCACTATTTTCATGCCCAGATTGTGGCACCCTCCCTCACCCCCTCCCCCACCAATTACTCCCATTTACTGATAGCTGTTGCGGGCTGGGGAAAGCATTCCCAGCCAACAGAAAAACCAGGGGAGGGAAGAAGGCGTTACAAAAGGGACAGGGGGAGAAGAGAGCTTGAGGATGGATAGGGGAAGGCTATTTGCTCCTCTGGGCAGGAAAACTGGGGGGTTGGGAGCACCTGAAGGCTCCCTTGGCAAATGGCCCTGGCACCAGGTAGTGGAGAGGCTGTTTGCTCCTCCATACATGCGTTCTCTCCCTTGCCCTGAACCCCCAAGCAACCCAGTTTTCCAACCTGAAGGGGCTGAAGGAGAAAACAGCCCCTCTTCTACCTGGTGCCAGTAGTGTCTGCCAAGGCAACTCCCAGGTGCCAGTTTTCCCCATACAAAGGAACAAACAATCCCTCCCCTAACCAAGCTCTCTCCTACCCTGTCCCTTTTGTGACCCCCTTCCCCCTCTCCTAGGCTGCTAGGCTTTTGCTGCTGGCTGGAGAATGCTTTTCCCAGCCTGCAGCAGCCATCTCGCTGTAACAAAATGCCATGACATGGCTGCTTTGCTGGCGAATTCCCCAGCAAGCAGCCATATTGTGGCATTTCGTTGCAAATCAGTTTTGTTTTTTTTAATGAAAATCACTTAATCACTTAAAAAAAAAAATGCAAAATCACAATTTAAACCAGGCCTCAGTCACGAGGTATAAGAGACAAGATAATAAATAGCATGTCTGTAAACCGAGAGCAGGCATCCAGGTACATTCACCAAATGGTGCTACACTGTACTCTGAATCTTGAAACTCATAATCAAAAATACTATCACCTTTCAAGATGCTAGTATACCGTACTGCCACTGGTGGCATTCCTCATTCCAGATGTAAAAAAACACTACTGCTTTGCATCCAGGAGTCTAGGCTATGGACAGAAGTTAGACAAACTGGTTTAAGTGCTCAGAAACTGGTTTAAATCTGTAACAGAACAGACATTCAGTGCATATAAACCATTTTCAAAATGGCTGAAACTGGTTTGAGATAAACCTGGTTGAATGTAGTGTCAGACTTAACTGAGCTGGGGCAAACCAGTTTATGAAACTTCTGTCCTAGACCCCTTCCTGGTTCAAGTTAAAGCACAGCCCCCCCCGCATGCTTTGCAGTCCTGGGCTGTGCTGTTTGCTCCAGCAGAGAAGGCATGGGGGTGGGAGGCGGCAAGGACTTCCCCCCTCCCCCCAGGTCCCAGACGCCACTGGGGTTTGCCTGGGGAGGGTGAAGGGGGGGGCCTAAACTTCCCTTCCCCCAAGTACACAGCTGCCCTGCCCTGCTAAAAAAACCAAAAACTTACTGCTGGCTGTGACTGTAAACTACATATCCCAGAGGCACCTGGAAGCAGGAAGCGGAAATGATGAGCGACTCTGCAGAGTCCTGCTGCTTTGATTTTGCACCGTAAATCCCAGAGACCCTGGGGGCAGCAAGATGACAAAGCGAATACACAGTCCATGCTGGCTACATGCCAAAAAGCCATGCTCTAGCACACCCTGGCTTCTGGCTTGAGCCACTGCAGGCATATGGCTGCATTTTCTGAATCAAAAGAGAATGTCTGCCCAGTTGTTTCTCACTTTAATCTCTGCAGTTTAGACTATCCTGCAAGGACTTAACTTACTCAGCTTCTGACTTTTTGACTGTCTGTACTTAGCCCCAGTGTTTGTCAGTCATTTCAAGGCACAGTGTCTCAGTACCTTGTAGCTACACCAAATCCAGCATCATACAGATACCTGTTACTGCAATACCATTCCACTGGTGCAAACAAAACAGACATCTGTCAAACTGGAGAGGATTTATGATGTCATCTTCTAGCTAGAAGTACCAGCTTTCCCCAAGTTATTCCCTTTCTACCATCCAAACCCCTTCAAAAAATAGTCCAAAAAAACAAAACAAAACAAAAACAAAACAAAACAAAACAATTAAAAAAATTTGAGTGCTTCTTTCCTAACAAATCCTCTTGGTCCCAAAATGGTTCTAAAAGAAAGATACTTAGAGCAGCTCTGGAATAAGATGTTAAGTATGCTTCCAATTTGCATCTTTGTTTTTTTGGACTGAATACTGCCTGAAAATTCAAACACATTTGGCATTAATATCTCAAGACTGAAAATGGGCTGTGAACTGAGCAGCCAGGTTAAAAATAAAAACAAAAACAGACACACCGATCCTAAATCCATTTCTACCCTAAAACATTTAAAAATTAAAAAATGTAGAAGGTCCAAAACCACAAAAGACAAAAGCCTACGAAATGCCGACCAAGGTCTCTTCGGTCATCATAAAACCCTGACTGTTGCTGTATTGGCTAATTGTTTTCCTTAAAAAATGCAAATCCTTCTAATGACATTGGCTTTTAATACCAACTTGAGAATCTACTCCATAGCAAAGTTTGAGGAAGCAGAAAAGGATGTTAAAAATACTTTTAAAAAAGTATAAATGGACTGTTGCCTCATACAAGGCACCTTTATCTTTTAAACACAGTGTAAAATGAAACACTTAAGTGTAACTTGAAGATTATGGATAGCAGTCAAAGACATACTGTCTGGAGATAAGGCTTCCTAAATAGAGCCACATCTCACAGAATTTCTATGGGTTTTTTAAAATCATCTGAGGAAGTACAAGTTCTGAAAGAATGGTGATAAAATTCAAACAAAGAACTTAAAAGCATAAAGGGAAAGGTATTGAGAAAATTAAGATTATACTTTACTAACCTTTGTTTCCCTAAAATGAAGCAATGGCAATAATGTACGATTAGTTTTGCCATCTAATGCTGCTTATCTAGTCAATCTGTCACCATTTCCCTTACACATACTCTTTTTGAAAGGTTTAATTTATCAATATTATTGATACTAGTGTGAACCCTAGTAACAAAATTTGAAACTCAGTAGTTTTTGTTCATAACAAAATAAGTTTGCTTAGTTGTAGATAAAGGTCTTGTAAAAACCAAGATTAAAAACTACAAATATACACAATTTATTACCATTACAGCATACCTAGTATTTTTGACCAAACAGGTATATAATTCATTTGTATATTTTGCATATGAAATTAAAACAGCACACATTCTTCATTTTAGAGTACTGAAACATGTACTAAGAATAAACAGCCAGTTAAATCATCCAGCTACTGAGAAAGCAGGTATTTGGACATGATGGAAATACCAAAAATGTTCTCTCCAAGCCCTTTCTTAATATTTGCTTGGGCTTCCTACCATCTGTATAACAAATAAAAACACAGGAAAACAGTTGACATTTGTGTCTTCCTATCTCATTACCTTTTAAACTCGTTGATGTTGCAACACACCTGAGGCGACTTACAAACTTCAGCTTTAACTCTGAATACCATTTTCATACTAAATTACATGCATTATTTTGCCATTCTATGAGAGCTATAGTTAGAAACCAGGGCCTCATCACTAGGGATCACAGATTTTCCCCTTTAAAAGGGAAAAATGTGCACACAAAGGAGCTGCTTGGGGCTGAGGGAAGCAGGGGGATGGCAACTGGAGGCAGGGGGTACCGTGTGCATACATGTGCACACACCTGTGGCCAGCATGCAGCCAGGCAGGGTGGTAGGAGCAGCCCCAGCAGCTGGATACAGGTAAGTCTACTGGCAGGCAGCGGGGGAGATGGGGGTTGGAGGGCCAGGGCCTGGGGACCATCTGGGAAGCTGTGAGAGGCATACACATGTGAGTGCATGCATGCACACACGTGTGTGGCTCAAGAGCAAGGGGCATGGCTCTGGCAGGGGTGCGTGGAAGGGGTAAAGGGGGAGGATGCCTGCCAACACTGGAGGCAGATATCTGGGCGCAGAGACTGCAGCAGGGCAAGAGGGTCTGAGGCAGCGCTAAGGGCTGCTGGCAAGCCCAGCTCCACACTGTTGCCAGCAGGGTCCTTCAGGGGTGGCAGGGAGCTACATGGCTGGGCTAGCAGTGCTAGGGCCGATGCCCATCCTCTCAGGGGTGCAGTGGCCAGGAAACGCTGCCTGGGGGTAGGGACGGGGATCATTGGGGGGATCCTGGAAGTCCACGCTGGGCCAGGAAGTACAGGGGCAGCTGGAGGCCCCATTTGGTAGGGCTGCGTGGGAGGGTAGGGGAGCAGGGGGCTGCATGTCAGAAGTGAGGGGCACCAGCATGACTGGGGGGAGAAGTGGAGGGCTGTGGGTCAGGAGCGAGGGGCACCAGCATGGACAGGGAACTGTGGGTCAGTAGTGAGAGGCACGGCTGGGGAATGTGGGGCTGAAATTAGAGAGTGAGAAGCAACAGCATGGGCAGGGCACCAGCATATCAGGGCTGCTCAGCACCACAAAGAAGTGAGGGGGGACAGCCATAGCTGGACCCACATCCTGGTTCTTGTGAGCGACGAGCGCAGGGGGAGCTCCGATTTTCCTTGAAACCCCACCCCCAAATACAATGCCTAAACATACGGGTATTTAGAATTCATTTTATTATAATGACTAAAGCACATGTAGGTTTCCAAACTACTTTAAAATTGTAAATTTATCAATAAAATACTATGTTCAACTGATAGCTGTATATATAGTGGCATTTCATTTTAATTGTGGAAAAATGTGGAATTGTTTTTTTGTTTTGTTTTTTAAAATCAGAGAGTTTGGGATTTTTAAACATAAAACCAGGATTCCTCCTTATCACATCACGCATTATACAAATAATGGCTGTAGATTTAGCACATTTATCTTAAACCACAGTTCAAGGGGCACAGAAATAACCCAGCAATTAAACCAAATTTTGACAGCAAAACTAAATGTAGATGTTATTTCTTTTGTTTAATTACTATTTGATTACTAGCTATACTAAGACCACTAAATAATAGATTACATATCATGGAATACAGATACAGTTTGCAAGAGTATCTTTCTTGTCCAAAAGAATTTAGAAATTAGAAAAGTAAGAGATCTGCAGTACAGGCAAGATTTTTACAAAAAAATACAGAAAATTTCTCACTACTTTTGGTTCCCAACAGATCAATCCAAGGGACACCAGGCATACAATTTGTTACACCAAGAACCGAAAGACAGTTGAAGCTACTAGATATTACTAAACATTCCAGTTTAGATTAGTTTTAAAGGACAGTTCAAACAACAACAACAACAAAAATCACAATACTTACTGTGATGTTTTCTAAGTCAAGATGTTTGTTGTGAACAGTTTCACAAAGCCTCCGAATTTTTTCCTTAATTTTGTTCATATCTTTTTCATTCAGCAGCTTGGCAGAAGAAGCATCTTGCTCTAACTCTAAAAGTCGAATCATCAGATCTAAACTAGCTCTATCTAAATCCATGTTCAAACGATCTCTGCTCAGAATGTACATTAGAGCTGCTGTACAAAGAGATAAATTCTGGAAAAAACAAAAATGAAAATGTTAGTAAACACTTGTGCTAGGCGAACCACATATACTTAAACAAGAACAATTTTTAAACAGACACAAGCTAATCATTCAGGGGAGATGCACCACTGCATCCAAGCGTATAGATCCAAGAACTAGACCAATGTAACCTATTTTAGATAAAATTATTGGTATTTTTAACATGCTCTTTCTAGCAAAAGTATTAATACTCTAATCACTTACCATTGCAGACAAAATATAGATCATTTAATTCATTTTATAAAACACAGTTAGAGCAGTAAAGCCTTCAAAATTTTCACTAAGGGATCCATGAGCACAGAACTGCAAGCAGTGCAGTGGGGGCATAGCTGATGAGGGTGGAGATCCCAATCCCAGTCAATCTCTGCCAGCACTGGAGGCTTGCAGGGAGGCCTGCCCCACCCTGCTACCTGGGATAAAGCAGAGGGGGCTGCTTGCAGCCCAGGAATTTTAAAGGGCTGCTGGTGCTGGAACACCATCCCATTAAAGCAATGGCACTTTTAAAAGGGCTCCCTGGAGCCCAAGACCAGCTAGAATGTCATGCACAACACAAGCCTGTTGGTAAGCTCCCCCAGCTACTGAGCAAGTCCTCTGTCACCCCCTGGTTGGAGAGCATGCCTTTGCTACATTCCAGCCAGGGGACCCTGAACATGTGGCTGCCCATAGTGCTTGTTATTCCTACATCCAACATTTTTTAGCACTACAAAAATAATGAATGGAGACAGCCATCCATCTAGTAAAGCTTCAGCGTCCAATAACAAGCCTTGTGGAGCTTGGGGCTCTGCTGAAAAAAAAAACAAACCCCAAACAACTTCCAGAAGACCTCAAAAAAAGATGTTCACACCTGGAGAAGAGAAAATGCAGCACTAGGGAGCCTATGATGCAGGGGGGAAAAAGGGAGGGGGACCCACACAAGGTTAATGGTGGAAGACACTCAAGTTAGGGGCTCCTCTGCTGGACACAGACCTTAGAAAGGTCATCAAGGAGGCTGCCTTCACCCCACCACACAGGTAAATTTTTTTGCTTGCATGCTGAAGTTAGAATGAAGATAATTAGCCCCAAACTTTGTAAACCTTCTTGCTATTTCTCACTGTTTCTGCCTATTCATTACATTATCATATTTCTTCCCATTCAAGCATCATCAGTCCATTTTTCTATTTACTCACCCCCTCAGATGGCCTTCCATTCAAATCCCTAGTCCCCTGTGTAGTGGAATGGAGGTGTGGGTGAAAAGAGCAAGTAGGTTCAATGAAAGGAGCTGGAAGTTTCTGTGACCACATACCCACAAACTACTCTGTTTGAGGAGAGTCCAAGAAGACTTGTGTGTGGTAGGCTAACCAGGGAGATCATACAGAAAGCAATGCAGGTGAAATATAGGCAGAGAAATAACAGGAATCTCCAAGACCTTAAGATATAGCAGGATCACTTAAAATGGACCCAGCTTCAGTTATCAAGGGATAGCCATTTTATACTTGCAGATTATAGCTTGTTTCTTTCTGTGGCCCTTTTAAGGAGCCTGTTCAACTCTTGTACACTTCTTTAGTTTTAGCTTAATACAGATTTGATCCATAATGAAGGCTTATTTTAAAAGTTTACCATACTACTACAAAATTATTTTATTCCCAAGTATGCACACAAAACTACAGGTTTTCATTTAGGAGTTTTGAACATGACTTCGTTCCAAAGAAGGTGCATCAGAGTCACAAGACTATTTTTACTATTTAACCTCCATGCCAAAAAAGTTATAGATAGTATATACACATTAGAGATTTAGACTGTTTATAGGATTGTAAAACTGACTTTTTTTCTTTTTATTAAACTATACACACTTTAAGACAAAGATAGGAAAAACTCGTTATTCGCGGGTTTGGCATTCACAGTTTCAAATATTTGCAAATGCCGAACCTGCATTTTAAATACACTTTATGCACTTTCAGGAGCTCCTCAGAAGCTCTCCACTTGCTGCCACCCAGCTCCCGCCAACAGAGCTGTGCCCCGCTCCCAGCTGCTGGGGGCATTGCGTTCATGAACGCCATGCCTTTTTTGCGGATTTCGCCATCTGCGGAGGATATAAGAATGTATCCCCCACAAATGGCGAGGGTTGCCTGTACTGGGGAGAGGAGGAAGATAAAAATAAAAAAGATGAGCATCTTAGAGATTTGATTGCCATACTGAGTTTGACACCTTCATAAGAGGATTCAGGACAAAAGTCTTCAGGTCTTGTTATAGGCAAGTTACTCCCACTCAGAAGATCTGTCCCCTCTTGCTAGTTCTATTTATATTCCAACTTGTGGGAACAGATGGTTATTTTCTAAGGTTCAGCACTGCATTTTAATTTATTTAAAAATTATCCACACACAGAAGACATTACAAAAACACATTTTTGTGGTTAGCTACTGACAGTTTTAATGAAAACAATAGCTTTGGTTTTAAAAATTAATAATCTAATATGCTAAAGCATTTGCAGCATAGCTTAAAGAGACACAGTTAATCAAAAAATATTAAGTTGCATTAAGTATACATATTCTAGAAAATGAAATGGAATGAGCATTTTTCAAATATGAAAACTGGTATTTGGGCAGAATTAATTGAAAACAAGTAATTTGACTGCATCTGCTAGTTAAAAGAAAATTTATTCATTACAATTACTGTTTCATAAGGTAAGGAAATAAGATCTGATATCTTAGCTCACTATTAAAAGCTACTGTAGTCAAAGTAACATTATACATTTTATTCTATTCACATTGCCTTTTGTGTCAAAGTCTTTTCTACCCTCTTAAAACTATTTCACTAATAATATTTACAAGCAAGTGTGTATATGATTTTTTCCTTTTCTCAAAAAGCTTACCTAAATTCAAGCAAGGGTATTACTATTATTATTATCATCATCACCGTCTCTCAAATGGGTACATAACTTATTTCAGAATAATTATTGCTTCTTATTTCTTTTGCTAGCCTCGATTAATTCTCAAATTTTCCTGTCACATTTCTATGAAGATGAACTTATTTCAAGAAAAATGTTATACCAGCATACTAAACAAAGTAAAAAAAACTAGAACATACTTCTATAATTATATGATCTCTATTTATGTACATTAGTCCAAATAGAACTTTGAACTAACCAATACTGCAGACACATGAAATCTGAATACCTGATGATGCTGGGAGTCATCCAGTGTTTTGAAGACCATGGCGACCATGCCATGGGCTCTCAAATGCATGCGGAAACTGGGCATGGCGCACTTTGTCGCCAGGCTGATTACACTAGAAAAACAAACAATGTCATTAGTGTGTTTGAAAGCAGCTATACTTAAGGAATGTGCGCTGAATAAAACGTATTTAAGACTGATCTAAATACAACTCATATATGCAGTCCAAGTCATGTCTCGTATGACCGATTCATGGACAGGAAGCTTGACTAACGAGCAGCTTACAAAAATGAGCCTGAAGTTGCATGTGGCTGAACTGAGGCAAGAGGAGCATCTGGGAAGTCTGTAATACTATGGCAAAACTTTTAAACTAGAGGAGAAACTACATTGGCAATCTAGTTTCCACTCTTACTTCAGGTTCCCGCTGTAACTATCAACATTTAATCCATAGAGTGATCATGACCGTTTCAGCTTAACTTTAAAAGCAAAGCAACCAAGTACTGCTCTTCATAGTTCTGATTATTTAAAAGTTCATCCGCTTCTGGCATACATCTTTAAAATCTGTAATGTTTACTACTATACTCGGCTCTGCTTTAAGGAGTCTGCTTTTCCATCTTACATTTTAAAATTAGAGTTACGTCACCAAACAAACTGATTTTATTCTGAGCATAAATTGGATTCAGCTTCTCAAATAAAATCAAAGCAATAAAAAAAACCAAATAAAAGAATTTTAAGAGTTTGCCAAGAAAAAAAAATCATCATATTTAATGTGAATAACAAAGTGTTATTATATTGATTTACATATTCATGTACATAAATTAACTTGCAGAAATATGTCATCTTGTATCATTAGAACAACCACTACTGTGATTTCTCAAGGTCTCAGGAAGAGAAGCAATTGCTGTTTTAAAATTTGCCTTTTAAAATTTTACAGCTGTTTAGATCCATATCAAGATGTCAAATAAAATCTCCCAACTTGCTAATTATCTAGCAATTCAAGTTTTTCTAACTATAGTATTTACAGTTTTTACAAGTATAGAAAAGAAAAGAGATTTTTATGGCTGCAGAACCACTCCATGGCTAATTCTAAGGATCCACAAAAGAAACAAACAATTAGTAATTAGTATTTTAAAAAATGAGTCTTTAAATCTTTGAGGCAAGAATTAATTTAATTTTTTGTTGTCTAAAGCAGGGAGCTACAACTTTTTTCAGCAAGTGTACCCCTGGCGGCTGGACGTGGAGCGTGTGGAGGGAGGTGGGGTAGCACATGGCCGGAGGTGGAGCGGCAGCAAAGCAGGTGGTGGGTGGCGGGAGTGGCCACTACATGCAAACTTCCCTCCCCTTTCCCGTGTCTGGCTGGCAGGCGCCTATGCAACCCACAGAGGGGTGTCGCTGCCCTCCTCCCTCTCTGCCACCTCTTAGGAGCAGGGCTACACAGGGTGGTGGGTGGCAGTGCTCTGTCCCTGCCTGCCCATGCATACCCCCTAGGGCCTTCCCAAGTACCCCAGGGGTACGTGTATGCCCAGTTGACAACCACTGGTCTAAAGAATACTTGCGTTTGCAAATCTAGCAAAATTTAGTGAAACACTAACTGAAGTAATGTTTTACAATTTCTAGAACCCTAATAAGACTCACTAGTTAATACCAACACTACGTAAGTTGCATTGGTCAGTGTTAATCATGTTTCTTAAGATGAAGCACAATTGGTGTCAGAGTGAATGACACCTCAGTACAAAGATATTAATGTTATTATCACAAACTGCAACTGTCCGGGATACTCTCTCTCTTCAGTCATACCGAAACTCAGGAAGGATGCTATGATGAAAGAAGTCTAATAGGAAATTTTGGGACATAATTTCAGGATGTAAAATCCTATACCATCTTTCACAGCAGCTACCTGCATCTATAACATATTGTAGATAGTCTTGTCTTCAATGGTTTCAGACTTTTTCAATCAAAAGACATAGCTTTTAGTTAATCACTTGTATGTTTATTTAACACACACTATCCTGGATAAATAAAAGGGTGTAAAGCAAACTGTTTTATGACAAGCATCTTACCTAAGGCAACGTGTGTTTAGGGGCTGATTGCTTTTCAGTCCACTTAGCAAATATTCAATATCATCTGTGAACTCTTGATTTTCGCCAAATTCTACTACATCATTGAAGTGCTTTACATGCTGAACAACAGTGTATAACTGGAAAAGACAAGGACATTTTTAACTGGGTGAGATGTTAACAAAAGTTGAACATTTGTTCTTCTTTTTAAAAAGAACATTTAAGAGTCAATACACTGACTATATCAGACAAACCATCCATTTTAATACGGAAAGCTAAACTGCATTTTGATATTTTCCTTCAATTTTTGGAATCATTAATTCTTTATCTTAAAAAGTTATTGAAAATACTTACTTCTTTGTCTTCTTTCCTACATTTCAATGCAGTTACTATCTCTTGATAGGGCTGAGTAGGTATTGTCACAGTTTTTATCACTTTGGGAGGTGGTGCAGGAGCCTTAAAAACTCCATCATCTTTATGAATTGCCTCCTTTGAAGATAGCCTTACCTATTAATAAGAAAGTGCTAAAATGGGCAGATGTTTTCAGTATGCAAACATACACTAAAATACAGAAGGAAACAGAACAGGGCGGGCATTTGTCAAACTCACATTTTGAGTGTGCTTAGTCTTCGCCTCAACACCCACAAGATATATCTATATTAATTGGTGAATGCACCTATTTGTTAAATTTTGTAATGTGCCAGTGTTTGTATGGTCTTCTAACACAAAAAAAAAGTTAGAAGGGCAGGCTTTATAACTAAAACAGCAGGTAGAATCTTTTGTATCTTTTGACTAATTGAGCATCAGCATACATATAACAAAGTTTGGTCCTGAAAAGAATGTCAATTTTTTTTGTTGTGGTTTTGCCCACTTACTGGAGCAGGCTGTTATAGCCAATTTTTAGCAGACCTTCCGATAGCCCTCATATGACAAAGTTTGGTCTTTGTTCCAACACAGCTGCAACTGAAAATACAAAGTCTACTGTTATCACCACTAGGCACTCAAGTAATGCCTGCAGTTACAAGAAGCTACTTCTACCTGACAATGTATTTTCTGTAGTAACAAGCTATCTAGAACTTTATTCCAGCACTATGAAGTACCTGCAAGAGGGGATGGGATATAGGGCACTGCAGAAATTGCATCAGATTTAGGATACAAAACTAATGGCATTTTTCCTACACTAGCTTTATGTTTATTCACTTTACTGATGTTTTACACATATGTTTTGCAAAATTCATTATAACAAAGCTATCTTCCTATATGCAAAGTTAGAGGCTGTGGATAATGCAGTGCTGGGTTCATTGCTACTGATGGATTCTCAGCATCCTGGTTGCCTCAGAAATTGGATGGTTACAGAACTCACTTTGCCTACTCCTGTCTTAGATACTACTTTCAACAGCAGCATCAGCCTGTTTTCAGGCTGCTTCTGTCAGATCCTGTTCCTGTTCAGTAACAAAGTGACAAGACGGAAAACAGACCTTCTCAGGGCAAGACAGGCAGTTACCCCCTCCAAATGTCTTGCATTAAATGCAAATACAATGTTCATCTACTCATCCATGACCTCAATTTTAAAGCAATACTATGAATTTATACTCTAAAACTTCTATTAAACCAAACTCTCCAAAGCCCAATATTTTTCATCATACTAAACACAGGGCATGAATGTGCATGAACGCCACAAGTGTCAAAGAATGGTTTCTGTTGCTGTATGTTAGTACATACAGGATTAGAACAACCACTAAAGCCTCTCACTGCACAACTAAGGGGGTTTTAACATGTTCCGGGGATGGACGCGCTTTAATGAGAGCAGCTATCTGCTCCAATTAAAGCGCCCAGAGCATCTCATGCATCAGTGTCCCTACACTTAAAAGCTCCCCTGCCGGCATTTTGAACTAAAGCTCATTCAATGAGCTTTAGTTAAAGCCTCACCACCACCATTTTGAAGCACAGGGTTGCTGATACATGAGACAGAGGCTCTTTGGAGCATACTAATTAGCATGCTCCAGGAGACTCCATTAAAATTGAGCCTGCTCTGATGCTTTGTAATTACAGCGCGTCAGACCAGCCTCCCCACACATGTACAGGAACTGTAATTTTTTACTTTCTATCCATATCATTGTAACTTGTTGATATCAGTTAACATTCAGACCCTAGTGGCATACAGTAAACTATAACCTTTCCGTGTGGTAACATACTGGAAGTTTTGATGCTTGTCATTTAGAAGTTTAAATTAAGAATTTCTAACTAAGCTTGAAAAACTGATTCTGTTTTGATATTAGTAGGTTTCCCTTGAGAGCATATCCATGTTAAGTTTAGAGAAATGTTCTCTAGCTAGTGAGTCAGAACACCTGGAATACAGATCTTGGGGCAAACACTTCTCATCACCACCCTATAAAGAACATTTCTATACTGGCCTTTCTTGCAATTACAAAAGTTAAGGAGGGAGATTTGTTTGGTCTAGGAATCATGTCTCAACTTTTGGGCCAAGTGTGAATCCCACAATTACTTTTATAAACTGTAAAATAAAGCTATGAATTTTGCTGCTGAGAACACATTTTCTTATCAAATGATTCAGACTCAAAACTCCATTCAGGGAAAAATTGTTTATTTTCTGTTTACAATAAATTTTAATAACTACACTTCCACCATATTCTTGAAGTGATAATCTGATGTCCAGAACCCTAAGTATGAAAGTTAGGAGCTGAAATAATTTTTTCAGCTTTTTTTTTTCCCTTTAAATAACTGTCTACTCTGGAAAGGCAGTTAGACTTAAGAATGAGCAAAATGTGAAGGCCTCTAAGATTCTGCATGTATAAAGGCAGCCACAAACAACAGAACTATTTTTTGTATTACTGCTATTTAAGTAGCTGATTTGGAGGCTGATTTTGTTGTGCTATAATGGGTTATCAGTACTACCATGGTGCTTGAAAAACATTACACCAAGCAAAACAGATCTTGTACATATTTGAATCCAACTGTGTTGGGTGTTTTTAAAGTGATAGTTTGGAAAACTTCCTTGCTGCCCAACAGTGATGGAAGTAAATCATCATAAATTCTTATAAATGTAGTTAACATTTGATGGGGGCCATTCTGAAACAGGGATCTGGGAATAACTAAGACGGGTCTAAAACTGAAATTTGCTGGCCTCAAGAGTAGAACAGTAGAAAAAAGGATAAAAATAAAATACCTGAGGTAATGGAAGCTACAAGGTTGCAAATAATTTACATAAAATTCTGTTAACTTAATTAGTGAGCACTTTCAGTTGTGCATAAGCCCAAACCACTGGTTTCTGTTTTTATTAACTGCTGACCAGGTCACTGAAAACTGCCATGTCTGGCAAGCCATTTCGCTTAATGGAAAATGCTAGATAATCCTCATTGAACAGACTGTGGCAGAATACTTTTTATTTTAAATTTTCTTGCATCTCAAAATGATTAATCCCACTACCAGAGTGGGAAATGTATTGCTTTTTTAAATTTGTTCCATAATAAGCTAGTTTTAAAAGTTTGCAGAGGTAAATTTACAATATTAGTTAAAGGAGAAATAGTGAACTAAATTCTTCCAACTCTTGTGGGCTTTTCCTTTAGAATTTACTGAAGAGTTTTCACTGACAAAATTTCTGTAGGTTCTAACCTTCAGCTAGACTTCATTCTGAATTGCTGTTGAATTTGTGAATGTTTCATATAAATGAGCACCAACCTGCTCAGGAGTTTAAAATTATGGGCAAACAACCAGGGTGAATTACGAAAGCTGAAAGAAAAAAATAGCTTACTTACTGGTATGCTTGGAGTTTTCAATACTGGTGGTGCTGGTAGAGCCTCCGACTCTGGCTGGTTCCAGTGTCTAGCATTATACACAGCTTTTGTTGGCGACTAGAGGGGTGAAAAAACAAGTTTTTTCTTATCTTGTCAGCTGAAAAGTAGCACTTGCCGGTCGGTGTATGTTTTACAAGTGAAAAGGAATTTAATTTCATAAGATTTTACACTTAAGTTTGTTTTTGTTTAAACACAGCAGTTAATTTCTCAACTTCTCATATCCCCATAGCAACATCACAAACAATCTATTACGTTCTCTTTCAATACATGGCTTGACCTTGATGCAGCACCTGAACAATCTAGTTGGAAGAACGGCAGCAAGTGCTTGAAGTAAGGCTTTATGTATAGAATGTAGGATGCATATTGACACTGGACTGGATACATACCAGAAACATATAGGCAACAAGTTTTCAAATGTTTATGTCTATGGATTTGGTACTAGTGTAAATGAACTATAAGTATTACCTATTAAGCACACAGCATCTCCAGTGCTCTGGCATTAGGAGCCTTCATGCTAACTAGCTCCCATTTTCAAGGTTTTTAACAGTTTTAGGACAACTATTACAAGCCTTTAAAATGAAGGGAGTTAGTTAGTTTTGGGGTTGCTAATACCACAGCACTGATAGTCCTATGAACTGTTGTTTAGATTAGTAAGTACAGAGCCCTTTTTTCCATCCCAGGACTACGCACATATTATCTGATATTTTTCCAATTAGAAAATTGGACATACCTCCACCTTTTAAAATACTGCTATGGGGTAGTATGCAGAAGCAGAAATAACAACAGGGATTTTAAAAAATGTACAAGGCTGTCACTTTCAAAGATCATCTCCAAATGGCATAAACTATGGGTCATATGCTTAATATCTGACCTCCAAAAGCTTCAAAGCAGAAATTGCAAGAGTTGGCACTCGACACATCCTTATGCAGCACACCCTGTTATTCATAGATGCAAAAACAGTAGAAAAATAGGAGCCAGTGACATGAATCATGCTGAAAGTGCTGACAAGACAAGAAAAGTAGTTCCTATTTGCAGACAAAAATACTGTCCAAGATACAAGGGACAATTTATCACCATGGTACATACACAGTAGAGAAAAAAACAAAATGAAATAGATAACATAATAGACCTTAAGACACCATTAATCAAAATGCAAAGAAACCAGACATTTTAAAGGCATCACAAATATATAAAGCAATATTCAAATAATTCTTGCTAATCACACTCAGCTATTTTTTGTTGGGACACAAACCAATTTTCAATCAATATAAAGAAAAGAAAATATCACTTGGAACTATGAAAATGAAACCTTCGTGCCATACATAAGTTAAAATGTCCTGCTAGAGTATATGGTGCGAGTTTTTTGCTCTAAAGTTCTTTTTAGCTAACAATAACCTATCCTTTGGTTAGTGGTGAGGTTGCTGCCGCAAAAGGTCAAAATAAATTGTGATTATAATCCCAGTATCTGAATCCAGTGGTGAAATGATGTTTAAGAGTCAACATTCTAGGTGCTAAATGGTACCAACTTCCAGCTGTCATCTCATTTAAAATGTACTACAAAGACTAGTTAAAGGTGTTCAAAAGTTTTAGTTTAATAATCTTCATGTAAGGGTTTTGCATTTAGAACTAACAGGTTTAAGAAAAAAATGTTTCTACTCAAAGATAAAATGATTTTCAAGCTTCAACTTGAGGATATTGTAAAGCTCCAAATCATGACATCAGAAAGCTATGTACATACATCTTGGCTGAGGTCTGGCATCATGACAAGGGTCTGTCATTCTCTATTACTGTGAGAACCCATGCCAGTGATTTTCAACCAGGGTTCCACAGCATTGTGCTGTGCTTTGAGATCTTCTCCAGGGTACCATGCAATGTTAGCATTGTTAGATGTGCAAACATAAAATTCACAAGATTAACTTAGAGATTTCAAACAGGAATTCATGATGTTAAAAACATTCTGACCTGCTGTGGCTTTTTTGAGTTCTTTGCAACAGAAAAATTGCTTTATTATTTTTCCACAGTCAAAAAACAATTGAAAGCTAAGAGCTGGCATTTTCCAAGAGGATGACCCAAGTCTCATCAGGGATGCCTCAAGTCTAAAGGTTGAAAACCACTGACCTAAGCCAATCCTCAGATTTTCTCATGCAAAAACCAGCTTTGAGTCAGTACTCTCAAAACAACCAACACTATTAAAGCTCCTTGCATTACTTTATCGATTCTTTTGACTAATGTATAAAGCTCACCATATGCATTCTACTTCTGCTATGGGTGAAGGAGGGACAGAGTTTTATAAGCATGCACATGCAGAAAATAAAAATGGGAGAGCATTTTTTCTCATGATTGCTGCCTCTACTAAACATACTGAAGGTAAATATTAATTGAGTAAATATTTTAGTGCAATAAATACCAATGATACCCATGAAGGTGACCTAATGGTGATAGCATTTCAGGTACACATCTCATTACAGTCAATGAAACAAACAGAAAAACCAGCATGATTCCCAATGATTTGAGCCATTTAACAATGTCTCAAGAGCCACACACCATGCCACCGGAATCTCAGAACTACTGTAACTAGTCAATTATCAAAATCATTAGGTGACACTGTATTTGTCTTTTACCCAGAATAATTAATCAGAATGGACTGATGCTAGGCCTTCAGTTGTAGCTTGTCTCAAAAAGCACAGGACCTCTGAAGAAATGAAGAAGGAAGAGGGACAAGAAAGAAGAAATGCTGTTTTTTATTGCATAAGACACTTTTTCCAAAAAACTAAGTACATAATATATCAGGGGTTTTCAACCTTTTTGGATCAGTGTACCCCTGGTGGCTGGACATGAAGGTGGTGGTGGGGGGAGGGGGAAACACAGCCAAATGTGGAACGACAAGCAGCTGCCGTGTACAAGCTTTCCCCGCATCTGGTCAGGCAGGTGGCGCCTATGTGGCAGCACAGGATGGTGTGTGGCAGCGTTCTGTCCCTGTCCACCCAAGCATACCACAATTGACAACTCCTGAATTATATATAAAAAATACCATAAGAATAGTTTCTGCTGTTTAGAGGACAAAAGCAAAGTTACATTCTGCACATAATCCACAAGGAGCAGAACAACGATCAAGCTCTGCTTCCTAGCTGCTGCTTCTCAGGTACTAAATACAAAGAAAGATTTTATTTCATTCATTCTGCCTTTCAGAAACAAGGTGCCCACTTCATTCTGGGGCATGTTCTATGTGAGAACATAAAGTAACTGTTTCTGGAGACAATATATTGGAAGTCAGTGCAGAGACAGTGATTCTCCTACACAACCTCTAGCAGAGTCACCTCACTATATAAAATACTCCCTCTTTTTGATGGCTGTTTACTTTGAATTCCTCAGTGCTCCTCTCTTCCCAGCCCAAACCACACAAGTTGCATGTTTCTCTCTGCATCCCACCTGTTAATTCATTCCCTCTTGCTTTCCTTCCTATTTACGTAGCTTTCATTTGCCTCCCTTTCTCCCTTCCCCTCTTACACCTTCTTCCCCCTGCCTCAAGTGCAAGTCTGGAATAGTCCACATAATTGGTGCCAAATTACTTTCAGAAGCTGTACCCATACTAGAACTCTTTTGAAGAGCAGGCAAATACTGCTTCTTAGAAACTTCAAAAGGAGAGGGACCATTATACTTAGGAAGATAAAAATGAAATTTCAAAGTCATGAATAAGTTGTAGACAAGATATCATGTTAAATACAGGACATGTTCTTTAACATGAACATTTTAAAAGCTCCTGGAAAAATCTGTAAGTATTTTGAAGCTACTTGGGATAGGACTCCTGATCTACCCACGATGCAGATACATAGCAAGGAAGCATTTTTTGGGCAGTTTCTCTTAAGATGAAGCAGATTCAGCAAGTTCAGAAGCCACAGGCTAAGCAATGAGCAAGCTAACAGTGAAGACTGTCATTCAGGAAGAGGTCAATACTTTTCCCTGCTGCTTTGTGCATAACCTATAAACTGTCTTTTCTGCATAACCAGGGAAGAGGGCATGCACTCCAGACAGCATTGAGAATGGTTAAATATCACAGAGCAGAAAACCTAAATAGGCTCCTCAGACTATTCTTAACTGTAAACCTAGAAAAAGTCTGCTTTGACATGGGTCGTGAACTTCATTCCTTAAGTTCTGTCCTCACAGAAGAGTGAGGAATTCGAATAAAATATGGATTGTTCTTCAATAAGGAGTAAGTTCAGATAATAGGTATTTTCATTTGGAATAAAGTTAGCCTGTGTTTTATAGCTGCCAGCAAATTTTACTATGGTCTGCCTTTCTTAGATCTTTTGATCAGAGAATAAGAGAAAATGATCATGTAACCTATAAGTATGGGAAAATGGCTCCCTCCTGGGTTTCTTTAGGGTATGTTTTAAATCAGGTATCCCTACAAAAAACATGTTGTATCGGGTATCTCTACAAAAACTTATTACCAAATGGTTTTACCTGAACCTATAATACTTTTAAAAATTAAACAGAACAAAGCCCAAGGGAACTTCAATATCTTGTTATTATTTAAAACTAGCTTCAGCTATGAAGAGATGCATACTGCTCTCCAAAACCTTGAACTGACATCCTTCCAGTCTTCCCAAAGAAAATTTTACTCTTTTCTAAATAAATGAATCATAACAAAGTAAACAAATACAAAGTCTGTATAGGATATAAGCTAACAGATGACTGAATGGATCAGAAGGTCAAAGGTCAATAGCTAATTACAGAGAATACCCTGCCAATCTTGACAAATAGTTCCTAGACAAAAGTCCCAAACCCTTCAGTTCAGTGTTGGTCACACCATTTGTTAGACAAGCAGCTTCCTGACACCAACTGCCAGATCTGACCACCAATTTGCCACTCTTTCATTGTCAGAGACAGTTGGTAAAGGAGACAGCTGGCTTAGTGCCAGTTTCTCTCAACTAGACGATAATTCCTCACTGGAGTCAACACAGGAGTTATCACCCAGCAATCTTCCCTGTCAGCTAAGGTATAATGCATTTTTTTTTAAATTAAGACAAAAATAACCATCTATAACATAGTCTTTTAGCTCATTCAACTGCAGGAAAAAAATGGTTAAACTGTTTGTAGAGCATCTGTCCTGGTGAGTGTATAATGAGCTGGCATCAGGAAGCAACTTCCTAAATGAAAGCCTCTCAAATGTGCAGGATGTTCTTCATAAACTTTTTAAGTCTGCTCTGTATAGGTACCAATAGATCCTGCACACAAAGAGCTAGGACTCTAATGAAGTAGCGTATTGTGTTTTGCCACGTGCTCCTGCTGCTGCTGAACAGGAAAAATATTTCCATTGTTCTATAGATCTTTGTAATTCACTGAAAAGGGTTTTGGCAAATGGAGAAACATATTTGTAACTGCCCTAACATACGTCTTCCAAATATGGCTAAAAAGTGAAACATTTTTGAAAAGTTTGCTGACTTTTCCAGTGGATTGACTGACGGTGCTGAGCTCCAAACATGCCAGCATACATCAGTGTAAGTCTTCATAAACTAACTGTATACAGTGCTGTCTCAGAAGCTATGTACACCAAGTCATTCGTCAAATACATGTATAGAATGTTTTAAGATATAATCACTCAACTTTTTAGATTAACAGATTAACTGTTAGTAGATTTAAAACCTTTGCAGCCTTACAGAAGTAACACATGAACTGCCTTTTGCATCCATAAGGAGTCACTGAGGTGGCATATAAATAACTGACATTCACAAATTTCATAACAAGAAATTTAGACATATTATGGCAAATTTTATTTTAATAGCAACAAAATGACACATGAATAAACTCCAGTATTTAAATAAGGGCTTAAAGGGCTAAAACCTTCCATAGAAAGTTTAGGCTTTTTTAAAAATTGCTGTGTCACAAAAAACCGACATGACAATGAACAGAAAATTAAGGTTTTCTTTTTGCGCAATTTAATTTGACCAGTAAGTAACAGAATAAAAACCTGCAGCACATTAAATAAATTTAGAGAAAGAATCAATTCCATTGTGCATTGCTGGTACATTCTTCAATCAACAAAATTCAAGAAATAAGGTAATTATTTAACAAGAGCCATAGAACTAACCTAAAACAAGTCCATACTTAAAATGCGTAAGTTTCTGTATCATTTGGAACATGGAATAAGCAAAGTTACTTGAAAAAAACAACATGAAGGACAGTTAGGTAGTTAGGCACTGAACCAGGAGTTAGGAATCCCAGGTTTAATTTCTATCGTGGCTCCAGACTTAATGTGTTTTTTGGTCAGGTCACTCAAGCTCCAGTCTCATAATGGATAAATATGGGTAATATTACTCCTATGAGCAGTCCATCAGCATCAGTAAAACTTACTTGATTGAAGTAATGGATGTAAACCAGTCTTTGGAAGAAAAGCCCCAGAATATGTTTATCTAGGGATACTGCCTGCAAATGGGAAAGGCCTTCTGTCTGTTCGGCCAAAAACTGGTATTTACTATGCCTCAAAAAACATGGAAAAATAGGAGCCCAATTTTGTTTTAAATCTGATCTACACTAGCAGTAAAGTTTCTGAATTATTTACTACCACAATCAAGAGTAATAAAAAGCAGTTTCCTTGTGGGGGAAAACACTGGTTTTAGTACTCAGCTCACCAAGTGCCCTAAGAAAAAACAATACTTCTTCAGATGCTTGATTGATGAGTGCCTATTATCACATCTCCTGCACATGCAAGAGGGAGGCACAGCCCTTCCACCATTCCTCAGGCATCTAATGTATATAAATGCATTGGTGTATTATGGAGACAAAGAAGCTGGATGGGCAGGATTTGCCCCTATATTAAAAGATAAGCACATGTAAATAAAAAGAATTTAAGAAGCAACAAAATCTCTACTTTTCAAGCAGAAAGAGTTGTAAAACTTCACTAACTTTCAACATTCCCTTAATTCTCATCAAGAAAGAGTAAATACTTAACATTGTGACACTTGGTCCGGATTGGCATGTTAGCAGGGAGGTCTACCCAAAGCCAAATATGGGTAGAAATAGGAACTCCTTGGAGAGGGGGAAATATTTGTTTGCAGAGAAAATGCTCACATTAAGGATGATGCAATGTTAAGTAACTGTGTCAGTAGGAAGGAATACAGAGGACAAATGACAAGGTAGAAGTCTTTTTTTTTTTAAATCAACTATTGGGCTACCATATTATGACACATCCCTCCTCCTCCAGTGTTAGGGACTGAAAAAGCCAGCACATTTAGTTTATAAAACTTAATGAAAGTTCAAAGAACAGGACTAAATGTATACCTTGCCTCCCCATTTGCTGGCTACAAATCCTCAGGCCAGGAAGCTTCCAGAGCTGTGAATGAGCACAAGAACTCAATGGGAAGAAGTCTTTCAAAAAAAGAATCTTGGGGTGTACCAATTTAGTCATTTTCCCTTTTCTCATTTAATATGCAGCTGTAGATCAAGAAATAATTTTTTTAGCTGAATTCTGCATTCAGTATTGACTTCTCATCTGTGATACCAGAAGCATAACAACTGTATAGGAGGAAAAACAGGGGTGGGCAATTATTTGGGCCTGGGGGCCATATAGGGAGTTTTGATGAGTTGTGGATAGCTGGCTGGGTCAACCCCCAACTTCCTCCATTCTCCTACAACAACTCTCCAAAACTCCCTATGAAGAATGGGGCCTCAGGCAGGCAGGGAGCTGTGTTTGGGAGCAGGACAGGTGGGTGAGACCTCACAAGGTGGGATTGTGGACCAGAGCAGGGCCAGGGCCCAGAGCAAAGCTATATTCCACTCTCTGCACATCCCTGCCCTGTGGCATAGGTTTGCAGGGGCTGTCTGGGATTTAGGTCCTGGGAGCCAGCCACAGATGAGGGAGGGAAGAAGGGGGCATGGGGCACATGCAGAGCTGGCCTGGGCAGCGTGGTCTGCAGAACTCTGCAACCCACACTGTGCTCCAGGCCACACCCACAGCTTAACCACAGGATTGGTCCTGGTGTGGCTGCAACTGCCTGGGTGCTGTTCTGCTCCCCTCACCTCCAGTGGTGGCTCCTCATCCTGCTCCTGCTGCACCGTTCCGGGTGGGGTGGAAGCTTTAGTCAGGCTGCTCCTGCCCCAGCATGTGGGGCTCTAGCTCCAGCTCCCAGCTGCCTTTCACCCACTCCACCTGACCAACACAGGGGGAAGTGGATGGAAGGCAGCCAGGAACTGGAGCTAGAGCTCTATGGGCTGGGGCAAGAGCTTCCCAGCTGAAGCTCTTGGCTGCCTTCCACCCAGTTGGCCACCTGTACTGGGCAGGCAGAGGGGGTGGAAGGCATCTGGGAGCTGGAGCCAAAGCCCCTGCACGCTGGGGTAGGAGCTGCCTGTCAAGCTTCCTCCCCACATGGAGCAGTGCAGCAGGAGTAGAAGGAGCCACCACTGGAAGCAAGGGGGGCTGAACAGCACCTGTGTGTACTGGCCCATGGCACAGGCTGCACCAGGAGGGGCTTGGCCCCATGTGAAAGGCTGTGAAAGTTGGCTCCATGTGAAAGGCTGTGAAAGTAGCCATGGGCTGGATCCAATCAACTGGTGAGTGCATCCCAGCAGGCCATGTCTGCCTGCAGACCATATTCTGCCCACCTCTGGTTAAAGGCATTTGCACATGAACAAAAAAACAGAACACCCTTTTGCTTACTTTAGGAGCAACAGCATGTTAAATATTTAGTACAACTTTGATCTCCTGAGAGGGGCAATGCTATTGCTCGCCAATAAATTCTTAACATTCAAAATGTTCCTTCCTGAAGTGACACAATGAGGCTGATAAGCTTCAAGGACGGATCTATGTGTTACTTCCAAACTGAAGAAACTAGGAAGCCTCTGGGAGAAAAAACCATACAGAATCTAACAATATGCTGAATAAGAATCAAGTTTACTGGCATTAACATATCAGCTCACCAACTGGTCCAGTTAGTCAACAACTTTTGTACTTTGTGACCACTGACTTCTGAATCATCTTCTATACAAATAAATCCCTGGAGAGGTTGGTATCCATGACAATGCCAAGAAGCTATAATCTATAAGATATCTGGGTGGTATTGACAAATCCATGATGCTCCTGAGCATGCTCTGGGTAGGCATCCATTACTGTGTGCACTTTTTTCCAGGAAGGATGCTTTGAGGAGCAATCTCTCAGCATGGGTACACATTAAGTCTTTGTGACCAAGAAAAACTTTGGAGAACACCCAGAACGGTGCTGAAAGGCAATTAGGCCAAAAACAATATAACATCATCTCCATAAAGCTGACTGTTGCACATAAGGCCAAGACAGGACCTCTGAAAAGTTTCACATACTAATATGTAAGCGAGTGCTTCAGATGGATTAATTTGTGACAGAAAAAAATATTTATGGAACCTGATGCTATGTTGTCATTTAATGTCTTCATCCTGAACTTTGGCTCCAAGAGCTTGCAAGTAAAGTTCCCTCTACCTACGAGCATTCTTGAGAGCTAAAAAGAAGATGAAGTAGAGCCCGTGTTGTATCACTCCTTGAGAATTCAATAACATCACTTCAAGACAAATGATGTACTACTACAGTCTTATATTGGTGTTTGCCTCTAGTATGATGACTGTCAGCATCCATTAAAGACTTAAGGAATCAGGATGTGCACAACCAGTGAGCTAGAGGCTTCCAACAGAGTAACTTTACTTCCCATTATGTAAAAAGTTGCAGAGGAAGAGAGGGAAAGCAACATATTTAGTGAACCCCATAGGCAATTAAATTACACATACTTTCTTGAAGTCAAATTACTGCTCTTCAGAAGCCATTGCCACTGAAGGCTCCACCTAAAGATACTGTTCTCAATTACTGCAAAATTTGGGTGGGGGGTTGAGTGCATTTATTTTTTGTAAGTCATGTTGGTTCTCTGCTTAAGAGCCATTCTTCTGACATGATGGTGATTCAATATTGCCCTCTTATTGGAAGCATCATACAGGGTCTGGGTCTACTTGCCTGAAAGTTTTAGGTTTTCCATAGGGGTGCATCAATAGATATTTTGGGGGCTGATACCAATAGCAGATTTTTAAGACGACATATTGGCTGATATTGATCCAATTTCGGACACAGCATGGAGAGCTGTGTGCAGCTGGGAAGCCTGTTGTAGTGGAAATGGAAGAGAAGGGAAGGGATGTGGGGCGGTGGGGCATGTGCCCCCTGGATCTGTGCAGGGCAGGGTGGCTGCCACTGTAGGCTGGGGCTGCGCCAGGCTCTTCCCAGTGAGGGCTGGGCCAGGCTGCGCTCAGGGTGGGTGGCCGCAGGCCCACCAACCTCTTCTCCCAGTGCCACCATCACCCACCCCAAGCACAACCCATCCCCACCAGGAAAAGCCCAGCACAGCTCTGGCCCTGGCCCCGGCCCCAACCTGCAGCTGCAACCATCCTGCCCTGTGCAGGTCCAAGGGGCACACTTCCAGAGCACATGCAGTGGCAGAAGCCATGCTCCCTCCCAACGAGCCATGGCTGTCCCGTGCTTGCCCCACCCTGACTGGGAAGCACCTGCCCCACTCCCTTGCTCACCATGAGGACCTTGATCCGCCCCTCCATCTCCTTCCGCCACAACAGGTGGATGCAGTCCTTCAAGCTGCAGGGCTGTGCTCTGTGCTGCACTGTTGCCTGTGCATATGCATGGGCCATTTAATCAGACACATTAGGCCAATTTCTGATACAGCCAATTTTCTTTATATCAGTGCTGATTTGATATTGGACCGATATATTGGTGTACCTCTAGTTTTCTATCTGGCATCTCTTTTGACAAACACCACGTGACAAAGGAATCAGCCAGCTGAACATCCCTTCTTTAACACTTAGCACAGTGATTCACAACTAGGATACCCAGCAGTGAAAAAAAGCAAGTGAAAGCAGAGCTGACATATTTCAAAGGGTACCTTAAGTCTAATGAGACCAAGAACTGCTGACTTAGCTGCAAAGTGTGCCAAGACTGGTGGTAGGATCTGTATTTCCCTTTAAGCTACAAGACCACATTAAATTTACAGTTTACTGTGGCAATTACTTATAAACACTGAAACAGGATATTCAAGTAGTGGCCAAAACCCACCTTGCCAAGGGATGAACTTTTCACAGCTTCAGGCAAAACTGGTCTTGACAGATTTTTAGCTTGCTGCTCTTCTTAAGCATCTCAAGGTTTTGGAAGCAATGGAGGACAATCCCCAACCACAGCTAATGCTAGTGAAATCTTTCAAAGACAGCTTCTATTTCAGCAGCTCTTCAGATCCTGAATAAAAGCAGCAATTGTGAACCTAACTTTACATGCATGGCTCTCTCACAAGACATGCATGAACTCTGTAGTTAGATCCAGAAGAGGAAAAGACCTTCGAACAAGACGACAGTCGAGTCCATTCTTAGAAGTATTTTGCAGAAAAGGGAATTGGTTTACCCACATGTAAACCTCTCATGATTTACATTTACAATCTCAAAGGAAGCTCTTCTCCCAGGGAGACAGATGAATATAAGGGTCCAAAGTGTCCATTCTAGGGTATATGAATAGTAGATTTTTATTATGTAACGTAGAAGAGAAAAAAAGAACAGAGGCCCTGAGTATCTTGAAAGAAAACCTTTTAAAAAAGTTTCTCTACGGTGGAAGCAGATTCTGTAGTGTCCTGCTGCTATTATTTTTGAATCCTAGTATCTCAAATACTAAGGGGAGGGGACAAGAATAATTAACCTCTTAAGACCCAGCCACTCACCTTACATGGTTCTCCACTTTATTTGTAAAACAGATGAAGGCTCAATAGGATACTGCCAAAAAGGGGATCTGAACAGAAAACTGTATTTGTTTGTGTCATGGGTAATATTAGAAAAAGTCAAGCCTTTTCAAATCTTTTGAGACCAAATAGGTTCCCTGAACTTCATAGATACTTTCTATGGGTTGAAATAGAAGTTATGACATCTCATTTATGTCACCATAAAAACACATTTATGGCAGCACAAATACTGAGCAAATAGACATTGATAAACTTTGCTGCGCCACATGAAAGGGAAAAAAAGTCAGTGGTACAAAAAAACCATGGTAAAACTGCTGCTTTTTGCACCAGATATCTATTACCTCTGTGGCAGAAGAGTACAAGCAGCCTGAACCTGGGGTCTGAGTCCATGTTCTGGGCCTGGCTGAGCAGGGACAAGCCCTTTTCCACACAGCCAGACCTACAGCCCCAGGCCTGGCTGGGCAGAGAAAAATCCTATCTTCCCAACTCAGGCAGATCTATAATCTGGGTCTATCTGGGCAGGGAAAAGCCCTGACTGGGTGGGGAAAAGTTCTACCCCTCCCCACCAGTGAGACTCACACACCAATGATTGCTAGGGATAGGTCTGACTGAGCAGGAATGCAGGAAGATCACACTGTCCCTTGTCCTGCATCATCACGGGTGGGACAAGGGGTGAAATGCATCTCACTTAATGAAGCGGACCAGCTATATATCATGACAAATCATGGCACAGCTGATCTGGTTCATTCAACAATGTCTGTTGCTAGCCTCAGACCTCACCTGAAGAAAGAGGAAAGTAAAAATCTGAGTGTTGTGGTCAAGTTGGTTTCACTTACTGAAGAAATGAGAAAAAGAAGTGTAAGGCTAGCACTATAGAGGAAAATGAGAGAATGGTATGGAAAGCTTAAGTCACAACAAGGAGGGCACTATTAAACTCAGCAGATGTTGCAAGGTTAACTCCACACATGCAAAATCCAGTCAGAGTAGACCTTTGGAGGCATGAGTGCACCCATGCCAGTAACAAGCCTGGTGCAGCCCCTTGTAGTCTCCTGGCTGCCTGGGCCCCTGTCAACCTGCCAGGCAGCCAGGAGACTGCAAGGGGCTGCACCAGGCTTGCTGCTGGCGTGGGTGCACTCATACCTCAGGGCTAATGGCAGGTAAAGGGCCAGGGCTACGCTGCCACAACAAAGGTCAGGCTCCTGGCAGTTACCCCACCATCTACCCCTGGCATGGCAACATACTACAAGTTGAGGTTACAAGTTAGCACTCTGCACAGAAACGCTGCTGACCCCTGAAATAGAGGGTGCCTATACACATGCTCCAATTCGTTCCAATTAGAACACATTGGACTGAATCTGCTGGACCATCCGAATTAGAATGTTCCAGCGTGATTCACCGTCACATGTATTCGGTGTCCCACATTTCAAATGGTGACAGGGGCACTTTAACAAAAACCCACAGCCATTTTAAAAAAGTGGGATGCTGAATACATATGACACTGTGACATTTTTATTACAGTAGCTGCCCAGGAGCCATTCTAATTAAAACACTGTGCTCCCCACCCCAGACCATGTGTATAGACACCCACAGTGTCTAAATTGACAGCTGCTTACTCTTGCAAGTAACTACAGAGGTCAGAGAAGGCTTAGCAATGACTTAAAAAGATTAGAGTAATTATGAGGGAAAAAAAAGAAATATGAACATATGCAACTCTACTAACTACAAAAGCAGGGAACAAGACAACAGTTTACAAATATTTAACACATAAGTCCAAAAATAAATTAAATAATCATTCACAGGATAGAAATATAATAGAAAGTTTAAAGTAGGGATATCCATGCTACATAGGAGCGAGCTTTCTAAAAGCAGCCATTTTCAGGCTGTGCTTCTCCAAAGACTAAACAGCAACAACCCCATCAATTTTCAAATTGGACTGACATCCTACTAGAAAAGCACACTTCAAAAAAGAATCCTTTATTTACAGGGAGATTGTCTTGTATCATTAAGGGGTTTATAATAAATTGACAATGAGTTCACCTAGATTGTGATGCTACCAGAAACCCTCAGATGGCATCAGAGTGTTATTTTTTCCAAAGCTGCTGTTTATCACTTTAAGATACATTTTGGATTTGTATAAAGTATGTAGAGAGCACATTTCCATATCTTAAACCCACATCCTGCTCCTCTCTTCTTTCTTTCTACGACGATGAACTGCCAGGGCTACCTCTTTTGAGTTGCAAGCTGAACCAGTTTAATTCAAACTCCAATTCAGCAACTTCAAACTTGCCAGAGTTACTTATGGATGCTTCACACCCATAATTTGCAAGGAGTCAGGTAGTGGAAACATTTATTTTGTAAGTCACCAGCAATGTAATTATGCACTTTATATCCTCCCTGCCATCCAGGGTTGGGGTGGAGCAATTTAACTAATGCTCAAAATTACTGCTTAAGAACAGGGTAAGGCTTAAGGAGGTATAAAGCTTCACCCACATAGTCACAATGACTTGAGCACATAATGAATCTCATTTAAAAGTTAAGCATGCTGCTTTAAGCAGTATAAAATCTATCACTTCAGAACAAAGCTATCTTATCACTAAGAATACTATGTTTTTTTTACCTTAATAAAAGTTACTAGAAGCTTTACACACACACACACACACACACACGATAAAACTTTCAAGACAGCAAGCCTAACTTAAAAATACCTATATACAAGTTTAAGAACCTAATGGCTAGAGCTCAAAAGTACCTATGAGCTAAGAACAGGAGCCCCACTGACTGATGAAAATATTTCAGCACAGCATAAAATGGCATTGGTTACAACTACAGCACAACTTATTTACATGTCTTCAAGTCTGCTACTCTTGCATCCAAGATTTTTATGAGGTTCCAGGGCTTATTTTTAGCATAATGAACATTTAAGCAAGTAAGTTCTTTATTAAACAAAAAAATACCCTAGGTAAATATAAAATGCTACTAACAGTTGGAAAACTAATTAAATAAACGTTATAATATATATATGCCATTTAAAAGGTCTCCTGGCTAAAAGGGACACATATACCCAATGGAAGGGTGGGGCTATCACCAGGGAGCGCTATACCTCAGTTGCTTGGGGATGTAGGGGGGCAGTCAGGAAGGCCAAGGCAGAGATGGAACTCAGACTAGTGACCCAGATCAAGGACAACAAGAAGCCCTTTTTTAAATACATAAGGGGTAAAAAGGTGGTACCGGTTAACGTGGGGCCTTTGCAAGACATGCTAGGAAACCTGGTTGTCACACCAGATGACAAAGCTAACCTATTTAACAATTTCTTTGCCTCCATTTTCCTGAGCAGGGACCAGGTCACCCTGCCCCCCACCGGGACCACCGTAGGCCCTGGGGGAGGCACACCCAGACCTAGGGTCAGGGACGATCTAGTCAGGGAACTTCTGGAGGGACTGGACATATTTAAATCAGCTGGTCCTGATGATCTCCACCCCAGAGTGCTGAGGTAATCAGCTGAGGTCATTGTGGGACCCCTGGCATGGCTTTACGAGCATTCATGGTGCCCTGGTGTGGTGCCAGAGGATTGGAAAAGGACCAGCGTGGTTCCCATTTTCAAAAGAGGGAGGAAGGAGGACCCAGGAAACTATACACCAGTTAGTCTTACCTAAATCCTGGGGAAGCTTTTTGAGAGAATTATCATAGCGCAAGTCCATGAAAGGCCAGCAGAGGAGATTATGCTTAGGGGCAACCAACACGGGTTCGTTAGAGGCAGGTCCTGTCAGACTAACCTGGTGGCCTTCTATAACCAGGTCACAAAATCCTTAGATGCAGGTGTAGCAGTGGATGTAGTTTTCCTGGACTTCAGGAAGGCCTTCCACATTGTCTCTCACCCCATTCTCATTAAAAACCTAGGGGACTGTGGTGTTGACACCTACACAGTCAAATGGGTCACTAACTGGGTGGAGGGCTGCACCCAGAGGGTGGTAGTGGATGGGTCATTTTCGACCTGGAGGGATGCGGGCAGTGGGGTTCCTCAGGGCTCGGTCCTCGGGCCCGCACTGTTCAGAATCTTCATCAGTGACTTGGACGAGGGAGTAAAAAGCACCCTGCTCAAATCTGCAGACAACACAAAGATATGTGGGGAAGTGGGCACACTAGAAGGGAGGAACAGCCTGCAGTCAGGCCTAGACAGGTTACAGGGAAGGGCGGATGAGAACAGGATGGATTTCACACTGACAAGTGCAAGGTACTGAACCTGGGGAGGAAAAACTAGCAGCATACCTACAGGCTGAGGAACTCCCTTCTTGTCAGTGTAGAGGCAGAAAAGGATCTTGGAGTCATTACTGATGCCAAAATGAACATGGGCCGACAGCGTGGGGACATGGTCAGGAAGGCCAACTGCACCTTGTCAAGCAGGTCCAAGGAGGTGATCCTCCCCCTCTATGCAACAGTGGTCTGGCTGCAGTTGGAGTACTGCGTCCAGTTCTGGACTCCGCACTTCAGGAGGGATGTGGACAACATGGAGAGGGTCCAGAGAAGGGCCACTTGCAAGATCAGGGGGCAGCAGGGCAGGCCCTACAAGGAGAGGCTAAGGGACCTGAACCTGTTCAGCCTCCATAAGAGAAGGCTGAGGGGGGATCTAGCAGCCATTTACAAACTAGTCAGAGGGGACCAGCAGGCATTTGGAGAGTCCTTGTTCCCCGAACACTCACAGGAGTGACTAGAAATAACCGTCACAAGCTGACAGAGGCTAGATTTAGGCTAGCTATCAGGAGGCGCCACTTCACGGTCAGGGCGGCTAGGATCTGGAACCAACTTCCAAGAGAAGTGGTGCAGGCTCCTACCCTGGGGGTCTTTAAGAGGAGGCTAGGTGAACACCTTGCTGGGGTCATTTGACCCCAGTACTATTTCCTGCCATGGCAGGGGGTCGGACTTGATGATCTGCTCAAGTCCCTTCCGACCCTACAAACTATGAAGACTACAAAATGCCAAGTGAGCTACACAAAAGGTTTGACTGAATTAAAAAAAATAAATCAATAGAAAGACACATATATATAATCTCAATTGTTTATCTACCCTGCTCAGTTTCGTAACACCTAGGGATGTCCAACTGGCAGGCCCCTTAAGTTAAGCTGTGGCCTCTCAGGCTTCCAATCAGGGCACCACTCTCTACAGTCGTCTTCTCTCAGGGCTCCCCCTCCAACTTCCAGTTTACACTGCCTCCCCCACCTCTGTTTGTGGGGCTGGGTAGCATGGCCAGACCCTTGAGACCCTGTGCAGCACAGTGTAAGGGGGTAGGGAGACCCTGCACTGCACAGCACGGCAGAGTGAGGTAGAGGCCTGTGAGAAAAATAAGGCATGGCAGTGGGGCACTGGCATGTTGCAGTAGGGGGCACACATATCATATGACATGTAGTCCATGCAGTGTATGACTAGGGGCCACAGGCCCCTAGCCACTCAGAAGCTGGATAGAAGGAGCAGCCAGAGCAATAAAAAATTACTAGATACATGCAAATCGAGTAACATAATAATGGCTCCAAAGCTCCCTCTAGCCACCTCAGTTCAATTATGGCTTCAAATCATCCAGTCTCTTGCTGTATGCAACGTGTATGTGTTGAACTGTTCAGGGGCAAAACAATCCCAAGATGCCATCTAACAAACATTTATTTGGGTAAGAACACTGCCCGAGGAGCTACTCAAAATCTGGCTGTTAAGTTGCTCTGAATTCCCTGCTCTGTCAATGTCAGCTGCAATGCTTCATTTATAGGCTTCTCAAATCTGTCTCTGCAGTCTGACTTCTCACTGAATGCCTTCCTGAACAAGACTGGAAGCCTACTTCCCTCTTCACTTTCAAACCCTTCCTCAAGCGCCTTTTACCCTCAGCAAGAAGTCAGTCAACAAAATAGGTAGGTGAGCAAAGCACAGTACAGTTACTAGTGGAATGCCTACACACACAGCCATTTGGCATATCTATTTCTCCTTCTACTTTCAAACTGGAAATTAAAACAAAAAAACTGCCATTAGTTAAATCCAAACACTACCTGAGGTGCCATCCTATTACAACTAATAGTATACAGATTTCACATAATTAAGCCATTTGACACATCATTTTAAGGCATTACTATTGAAAAAATGTATGATATTCACCATGGCGCTGGAAAATTTCTTTATAGCAAATGTAGGTGAGCCAGACAGAGGTGATGAGGAAGGTATGAGGGATAGGTTTGAATAGCACATTTACCATAAACAATGTATCTAAAAAATTAACAGAAGCTGTACAAATACAAACCTCCCAGTGTTGCATATATTATGTTAGAAACTGCAATTGCATTAAAATAATTATTATTTTTGGTCTTGTATGTCACATGACTTTCAGTAAGAAAACATTTTGTATCTTAAGAGCAGATATGAAGTTTTACAGGCCCTTTATTCAGGCCCTGGTTCATGATTTTAATTATTCCCAGAAAAGAGAAACATTAACATAGAAATATTAAACACTCACCTCCAAGTGCAATTACCCCAAAACAAGCTTACTGAGTCTTGTAGGACATTATGCAACAGCCACATGCAAGATTTTGCCCTAAATTACTGCTATGAATCCTTGAACTTAACTCCATTAGTTTGTGTAAAGATCTCTTTTTAAATTCAAATGAAATGTTGAACAACAAAACTAAACAAGAAACCCAATGGGAAAGCTTCCATGTTATACATTTAAAGATCTGAAATCTAGGTGATATCAAACTTTAAAGTATTTATTTGTAGGGCCAGATTCACCAGTACCCTATAGCTTTTGATGCAGTGCAAAGAACATGTGACAACTCCAAATGTATATCTCCCCCATACCTTCTACATTCCTTTATTTATACCTGCCCAGTTTTTCCTCTCCTGTGTTCCTTGAAGAATAGATGTAGGGCAATGGGTCATTTAAGTTGTTGGGGTTTTTTTTTTTCAAATAATCAGCTGACACTGCAGAAAAATCTTTGGAGAAACTAAGGACATTCTGAAAGAACACAGGTGTTCTCAATTTCCTATTCTTATTGTTTTAAGTGAAGTCAAGCTACCCTTCATTAGGTATCTGTTTAATCCACTGGAAGTCAGAAAGGAGCCTTTTATTATGGTACCTGTCTAACCTACTGGAAGTCGGACAGGAGCCATGTAAGGATTGCACATCAGCTGTTAAAAAAAACTAGGGCCGTGCAAAATTTCAACCGCTGTTTTGTTTCGGCAGTGTTTTGAGCATTTTGACACTTGAAACTCCAAATCCAAAATGAAATGGGAGAAGTGTCAAAACAAAACAAAACAAGTGGAAACATTTCGAAGATGTTTTGATGCTGGGATTGCAGGGAAAGAGAAAGTAAGGAGAGGGAGGGGAAAGGAGGGGAACAGACTGACATTTGTAGCTGGCCAGTGTCTGCCAACTGTCCCTGAGGTCCCTTCCAAACCCAATGCTCTGGGGGAGTGACCTAAAAAGTTTAAAAACAGCATACAAGTCTGTGAGTGCCTAAGCCACGGACAGGCAATTATTTTGGGCAGAGGACCGCTTACTGAGTTTTGGGAAAGCCATCAAGGGCCGCATGACAGGCAGCCAGGGGCAGATAAATATTAATTTTCTAAATTTTTAGGGGCCCCAGAGGCCGGACAGAATGGCCTGGCAGGCTGCATCTGGCCCACAGGCTGCATTTTGCCCACCCCCCTGGCCTAAGCTGTCAGCCTTTGTCAGCCTCTCTCTTGCCAGAGAGCAGCATCTGAAAGGCACCGAGAGTCTGACTGCTTCCTAGCTGCTATTGCCTAGGAAGGGGATGTGTCTTCTAATGGAAAAGGATTAGTTATAGCTTATACTGACAGCTTGGCTATACTAGCCTAACTTCAATACTAGTATTGTTATCCCTATATCATTTTTTTTTCCCTATATCCATTCCTTTTTTTTTTTTTTTAACCTGAAGAAAAAGAAATCTGTGTTTTGCCTCACAGTGTGATCGCTGGGCAATTCAGGAAAGCACAGCATAGATTAGATAGACTGTACACACAGACACCTACATATACACACACACTACCTGCGGTTGGACACTTTTTCCAGCACAGGAAAACATGAAGTGTGTTGGAAAGGCTGGTGCTGCCAAGTCTGGGAGAAGAATGAGGGTGGGCAGAGGGAAAGGTGTCAGTTCCCTGCTGCCCAAGCTTAGACACAGCCTCTTTTCAAGCAGCCATTAGGCTTCTGCAGTACTGGGAGCTGCAGTGCCTGCAGTTGCACCCCCTCTGACACCAGCTGCGATAATAAACCCCAGCATCAGCAGCACAACAAGCAGCACAGTCTCCTCCACCCCAACTGCAGGTCCTAGCATAAACCTCCCACTCTTAGAGGAGCTCAGTCTTGACGTAGGGGATCTCAGTTTGATAGCACAAGAAATTCTGGGGCAGGAGGAGGAAGCAGAGTTCATTCTCCATACCCTTCAAAGTTTCCCTAGAGCCAGGTCCCCTTCCCCAGAAGCGACTGTGGAAGAGGCTGTGGGAGGCAGCTGGCTCAGCTCCTGCTATTGTGCCTCTGCCTGCTGAGGAGGGGGATAGGGCAGAAACCCTACCTGCACCCCAGAAGCGAGAGGGTACTTTGGTCTGGGATCATTTTGAGGTGTCAGATGATCCCACATATGCTACTTGCCTGCACTGCCAAGCCAAAACCAGCCAGGACAAGGGAATGAAGCCCACAAGAACCACAGGGATGCTGATGCATCTCTGCAGGCACCACCTCCTTGCTCTTGCTCCTCTTCAGCCTGGAACCAGTGGAAGCATGGCCCAAGGGAAGTCCTCTTCTTGCTTCAAAGCCCCTGTCCCCCCTAGCAGAGACAGGCCACCCTAGAACAACGGGGGAAAGCCAGGCACACAGGGTCACACATTCCCAAGGTGAGAGAGGTCACACAGAGCATTGAGGAGACACTTGCTGTGGATGGCCAGCCTTTCTCTTTTGAGTGGCCAGGATTCAGATGGCTCATAGCGCTCGTGGCCAAGGTTCCCTCTAAGCTGCGTGCATACATGGCTGTGCACAATAAAAAAAATGTTGCAGCGCAGTAACTCTTTAATGCTGTGCACCGGGGCTGGCGTGGGACACTTACTGCCTGGCTGTGCGGGGGCTGCTCCGCTCCACTTTGCTTGTCACTGGCATTCCTGCGAGGAGGGAGAGCGCAGCCCCGGCCAGAGCAGCCCGTGAGGGGCTGGGCCGCTGATCAGTGGGCAATCATCACCCCCGCCCCTTCTTCCTCCATACCTGCAGCGCGGAGCAGGCAGCGGCTCCTCCGAGGCACGGCAGGGGTGGGGACAAAGCTGGGCAACACACAGACTCCATGAAACCGCTCTGGTTCCCAGCCCCTTCAGGCAAGCTTCGCCCTGAGCTCTGCCAGCTTCACCCTAATCTTAGCTTTCATCCCTGTGCTGTAAATCCCACAGCTCCTGCGCCAAAGCCCGGCAGCCCCATGGGTCTTCCGCGCTCTGCCTGCTCCCTGCCTCCATGCCTCACTGCAACCTTTGAAAGCGATGCCATGTGCCTCGCTGCCTGATCTGCTCAGTGGTGGGAGGCACATTGTGCCACACCGCTTTCAAAGGCTGCAGCAAGGCATGGAGGTGGGGACTGGCAGAATGCAGCCTGCATGTGGGTCCAAGAGACATGACAGGGACGTACACACACTTCATGTAACAAAGGTACCGGACACAAAGTCAGCTCTTTGGTAACGGAAGACAGAGAACTCAAATACTTGCCCATATTTAAGTATTAATTAAGGCTTAATCCTGGCCACATCGACATGATTACAAGGTAGCATGCGAGTATTACAGCTAGTTTCTTCTATTATTTACAACAATGCAAATTAAAAACAGAATTGGGCCTTTAAAGAAAAACATCTAACAAGATAATAAATAGACTGAGACAAATATTAAAGAATGTATCTAGTACACAGTGTAATACTAAATATTAAAGGGGGAAGCAGGACCAATTCGGGAATGGACCAAAGCAGCATGCTCACAGACTGAAGCGGGGTGCTCATGGATCACTATACTTTTGAGGGAACTTTGCTTGTGGCCCCATCATACAAAGTTCCCACACACACCAACTTCAGCAAGATGGTGGTGCCCTCCCAGTATGAGGTATGCAGAGAGTACTTGAGGGAGAAGCTACACAAGGCAGCTCTGCAGGTGGCCTTATACTTCACCTCGGACATCTGGAGCAGTCGGGGTGGAGATCATGCCTACCTCTCCCTCATAGGGCAGTGGTGCGACCAGTCAGGCCATCGGTGGGCTCTCCTTCCAGCCAAGGTGATGGACGAGTCCCACATGGCAACCGAGATCATGGGGGCCACAGGTGCAGGGGTGGCTTGTTGGGCAAGGTGAGCTCACCTGCGGGTTCATAGTCACCGACAATGGGGCCAATATGGTCAAAGTGGTCCGTGATGCCATCTTTGTTGGCAACCGCTGCGTGGCATACAAGTTGCACCTCATTGTCAGGGACACTATGGAGGGGGACAAGGCTGCCAGAGATGGCACCAGCACCACAAGCAAGTTCATTTCCAAATGCAGGAAGGTGGCAGGCTACTTCCACCAGAGCATCAATGGGGGCAAGATGCTGTGGGACAAACAAACAGAGCTGAACATCCCGCAGCATAAAATCATTTAGGATGTGGAGACTTAGTGGAACTCCACATACCTGATGTTTGAGAGGCTAGTGGAGCAACAGAAGGGCCTTCCATGAGATGGCCTTGCTTGGAGAGATTGGGATCAGCGGCCCACTTAACAGAGTTGAATGGGATACCATCTCCCAGATCTTGGTGGTTCTCAAACTCTTCCTTGAGGCCACCAAGACCTTCAGTGCTGGTGATCCTCTCCTTAGTCAGGTGATTCTTGTAGCAAGGGACCTTCAGAGCCAAATGGAGAGCTTCCAGGGGATCACTGTTCCTGGCTCGGGCAAGCTGCTGTAACCAGATGTCCAGGCACTGGTGAGGCAGCTGAAAGAGGGCATCAGGAAATGGCTTGATCCCTGCAATCCAGTACAGTCAATGTGCTGGCCGCCATGTGTGACCCGGGGATGAAGGGGAGCGTATGCAGCAGTAAAACCTTGGATCACTGGACAGAGGTGCTGGTGAATAGTCAGGGAGGCAGCAGGGTGGAGGCAGGGGAAGTGGAAGAGGGGGATCCACTGTCCTGTGCCAGCACGTCATCCACCAGTCTTCCCCTCCACTACAGGTGCTGCCAATGTGGGCTTGCGGCATGGCTTGCATGGTGAGGTCCAGAGGCACCAGACCCCACCATCAGACAGGTAGCGCTCAAGCCTTGGAGGCCGCCTATGAGCTATACTTAATCAACCTCCTAGGTACAGAAACTAATTGACTTAATATAGACATTGGACTTACGACACAAGAACCTGCTGGATATTTGACTCCCTGGGTACCTCTCCTCTTTTACCTGCTACATACCCTCCCCTCCCCACCCTTACCCCAGCCTGCCCCTCACACCCTGATGCCTCCATTTCCAATTTCACTGACTGGCTTTCTTGCCTGCACTGCATGCAGGCCTCTGACTTCTTTACTATTCCTTCCATCCAGGAAGAGCACACACACCAACTGCAGGTGCTTCCTCAGCCTGACAAAGGGTTTTCAACCCCAAAGTTTGCAAAGATATACTTCTCCAACTATTCAGTTGGTCCACTAAAAGATATCAGATTGACCCAAAGAACTTGTTTGCCTATGTCCTTAGACCAACATGACTACACCCTATACCCCTAGCATATGTCCCCAGTCAGCTGACTGGAAGAAGGCAGGGTCCTGGGCACATCTCAGCCTCAGGAATGGGGCAGGCAGAGAGAGTTCTCTGGCAGCTACTGGAGAAGAAGCTCCTGCAGGAAAGGAAAAAAGAGCTCTATGACAGTTTGGCTGCTTGAGATGCCAGTGCTACTGTGTTGCTTATCTGCTGTTATTTAAAATGGTGGACCAGGCTGAGGCTATAGGGGAGGAGGCCTCATGGGACAAACTGCTGTGTCGTGCAGAGACTCCAGTGCCAGTGAGGGCGCAGCAACAGGGGCATAGGGAGCCCAGAGACAACAGAAGGTAGAGTGAGACTGAGACCTCATTACAGGGGCAATATCAATATACTATCTGGGAGGCATGGGGTGTGGTAAGGAGTGGCTGGAGGCATGGGGCATGGTAAGGGATGGTTGGAGGCATGCACCTAACCCATTAAGGCTTAGGGTGTCCCCTTGAGGCACCTACTTAGAGCGGGTCCCATCAAGGAGTCCTACAGGGTTTAGTGGGGTCCATTAGGACCGTGACTGAGCTGAAGCTCAAGGGCAGCCTCCCTATCTTTTCCAGTAAGACATGGTGGCAGGTGAGAAGAGAAGGCACCTGCAGGGTGGAGCTGGCACAGTCACAAGGCCCAAGGGGTATCACGGCCATCTCTAGGGACTCTACTCTGTGACAAAGTCCAGTTTCCCAGAAACCCCTGCACCTATCTCCTTGAAACTTTGCAGGCTTCATAGCCTCAGCAGGGGCTACCATGCCTGTTGTTTTCACCCCTCTCCATGTTAACACACACAAACACACACACACACAGTCACATGTCACAAGTTTTCCTTATCAGCACCTTGAGGTGCAGTTTCCCAGAAACCCCTCCACTAATCTCCTTGAAATTTGGAAGGCTTCATGCCCTCAGAGGTGGTTACCAATCCTGCAATTTTCTTCAGAATCTGGGAAGAAGTGACAAAGTGATGGGCATTTTGGTCAGTCCCCATTTTAGCCTATGGCCGAAAAACTGAAACAGTGTCAAAACTCAAAAGTTTCAGCTGACACAAAATAAAACAGCAATTCAAAATGCCGAAACGAACTGCTGTCCCATTGAAATGCCAAATCCGAAACAAAATACAGGCATTTTGCACAGCCCTAATGGAAACTAACTATGAAGTTGATTAAATGGAGCCAACACTGAGTGTGACTATAAAGGGTAAACAGGCTGATGGGAACCTACAACAAGAATAGGTTAGCACAATCCATCTGAATAAGGTATACGACAGTGCCCATTTCATGTAGTACATCTCAGCACCAACTCTTTTTAATGTCATTATGAGTCTCTATATTGCATACATTTTGACTTCCTCCCAACTCCTGAAGCTGAGCTGTGTCTTTCTTGCCCATTTCCAATGAGTCCCGTTTCTTAACAAACCTCAAATGTCTGGTAAACATCACCAAACAGGGCCCTGTCACACATGAGGTAGAGACGGATCAGGCTGCCCTACACCTCATCTGCATGTAAGTTTTTTTTGCAGGATCCTAGGGCTTGTGCCAGGAACATCTGGTTCCAGGCCTGCCTGGGGAAGCCAATTAGCACATGGATCCTTTTATTTGTTTGTTTTGGTTTTTTAAGAGGGTGGGGGAGAAATGTCCATCTGAAGTACTGAGCAGTCCTGAGCCATAAATGCTGTTGACTCTGCTGGGACCCAGCCCAAAGAACTCTATGGTGAAGCCTTTTGGCTTTGGACTAATAGTATGCATAGCTCATACTCTCTCCAGGTATGTTCTACAGTGTTTCTCAGAAGTATATTTATGCTAAAAACCTGTGCTAAGACTTGCAGCAGTTTCAAAAATGGTAAAATACCTAATTTCTGGATGTATATGGGTACCATATACATATTGCAACATCTATATTTATTTTAAGGTTTGCTTTTTCAAATCTGTTCCTCATTTTCATGTGCTCAGGGAGAGCAAGATCTGAAAATAAGGAAGGGGGAAGGGGATTCAAGAAGATGACACTAGGGTGAGGCAAAGGGGCTACTTGCTCCCCCCCCCAATTTATTTTTCCTGCTGTAGCAGTGGAAGGTTGACAAATTCAAGACAAGCCTCTGATAATTAAGGTTCTATACCTGAAAAATTGTATCAAATGTTAACATTGTCCATATATAGAATGTAATGATGGGAACAGGATCATCTTATATGAAAGTAAATACATTAGATTTCCCCTCTTATTTCTAAATATTCAACTCGGGAAAATGTATATTCTGTTCTCTACTTGCATAAACACACCGATGGGAGATGTTTTCATTTAACTTTCCAAAAGAGAAGGAACAAGTTGGGACAAAAGAAACAGGTTGAAGCATTAGCACCTGAAAAATAAAATTCTTAGTAGCACAAAAACTTTTTAAATGTTAAAAGCAGAAGCATCTTTATAAATTTTCTCCACAACAGTGATATTACCACCCAGTAAAATTGACCATAAAGTGTATCAATAATCAGTGATCCAAATTAATTATCAAATAATCTGAACAAACTTGGGTGTGGAACATTCATTTTAAGACTAATGCATCCAGAACCAATCCTAATTTAAATACATACAATGGCATGAAAATAAGACACTGAGCTACTACACTTGAACTGATCCACCAAGAGGCAAGAGTCTCAATTCCACAGCGGTGCTTAAAATAAAGTAAGTTTTTAATATTACCACTTACCCTCTTTGGCCCACTAAAGATCTTCCTGGTGTTTTCCTTAGATTTATCACCTTGTTTGTTTGTGGGTTTTTTATTGCCTTCAGGGACACCTGATGGATCTTCTGAAAACTCCAGTAGATCTGCAAAGGTAAATATAAATGAAGAAATATTCAGTTAAATGGCTTTCCTTAAAAGATGGCTTCTTACATTATAAACTGCCATATAAATTATATTGCTGAAATTTTACAGGAATTAGACATTTGTATTCTGGTATTTTAAAACATATAATTGAGATTGCTTGAGGACATAATAAAACATCTTAACATCTACTAAAAGCCCCTGACATTAAGAAGGTTCCCATTCATAATTCTCATCACATCAGAAGTAAAGTTCACTTGATCATGAATGAGTCCAGCACAGTACTTGGGGAATGTTAGTGAACTTGAAGAATAGGCACAGTTCCTTGAAAACTGCTTGGCCAGCAAAAATTATTTATAATTTTTTTAATAATTCAAGTGTTTCAAGATACATAGGAAAAAAGTGGAAAAAACAAGATGATAACCAAAATGTTTTTAAAAGTCCACTTTGATCTGTGCACAATGGTTAAATATTGACTGTATCTTACTAAAAATCCTTAAAAGTGATGACTGTTCATATACTAGACTTTAATGCTGACATTAATTTTTCATACTATCAGCTTTTTCAGCAGTTTCATGTACACCTGAGGTCCCTGAACTCATGGAGTGCTGTGGCTGGGCTTATGGTATCTTTTCCATGCTTGCCGCTGTTCTATGAACCGTCGATATGGCCAACTTCCCTGCCTGCCATGTGCTTGAGATTATTATCATTAATATGAATTTTTAGATATTATTAGGCAGAAGGTTTATTTTTTTAGTTTGTTCTTTTATGCCCTTTTACGCAATATGCATCTATCCTACAATCCTCTCATCCGTATATACGCCCGACCTCAAAATTAGATATCTACACAGTCTACTTAAGACTGTGCACGTTACTTCGTTTTGTTTTTTGGTTTTTTTGTGGGTTTTTTTTTTTTTACTACGCAGATTTGTACAAGTCTCACACACAGACCACAGATGTTCCTTGCATCTTTTTCCGATATCACTTACAGTAGTAACTTTGTAACTTCTCACACACAATGACTTTAACCGTAAACAGCTAACACAAATGAACTAAACTTAGTATTCACGAATGGACTTTCTCTTTGAATCTTCTTTCTTTTCATTTCGTTCAATTTTTTTTTTTTTTTTTTATATTAAGGAGAGGTCTTATAGCTTCATATCCCTCTACATCAAATCCTTTCATCTTTAGTAGTAATGGCATCCACAGTCAGCCCCATCTTTAGCTGATAGTCCTGACTCCTCTTGGAACATCAGCCAAACCAATCTCTAGCGTAGAAAGGGTTTTAAACACCAATCCCCCTTTTTTCCTTACTATTACAGAAGTATGTCCCGCGTCCTTCAGAGTTTCTTCGGGGATCCACCCCTCGCTCCCATCCCTTCTGGCACACTTGGGAGCACAATCAGTTCTTCGATAGATGGTCTGGGGAATCCTCCTTCATTCCCCTTTTCTCTCTCTTCCTCTTTTCCCTCCATCGGACCTCGTGTCCCACCACTCCGTTCGTCTCTCGGAGCTTCTATCCTTATATGGTAACAGCTCCAGAAGCAGCGTGCTTGGTTTTTTCCCTCCCTGTGCCTGCATTCGCTGCTCCACACACCTTTCCCCTTAAGACGCTGCTAGGCACCGTTATTTGTCCAGGTCTTTGGGATGAACAGGGTACGTACCCTCATGGGTGTTTAATATTTCTCGTGATTGATTATCCAGATGACACTGTGATAGGAAGTCAGCAATGATGTTTGCATGTCCAGGCCTGAATTCAATATCAAAATGGAAGGGCTGCAAGGCAAGAGCCCACCACATGACCTGGGTATTATCCATTTGAGTGGTTTTTAACCACTTCAGTGGCACATGATCACTAATTAAAGTGAACTTACAGACCAAAAGATAGTATCAAAAATATTCCACTCCCCTTTTATTGCTAGGCATTCCTGTTCGATAGTGGCATACCTCTGTTCCTGGGGGTTAAGTTTCCAGCTAATGTAGGCAATTGGATGTTCTATCCCTTCTACTTCCAGAGTTAACACTGCGCCCACAGCGTAATTAGAGGCATCAGTCTGTAAGATGAAAGGACGTGAAAAATCGAGCATATGAAGGATAACTTTGTTACATAAGGGTTGTTGAGTATCATGAAAGGCTTCTAAATTTTATAGGCCCACTGCCACATCCTTTCAGTTGGTCTGTTAAAGGAGCTATTATTTCTGCAAAATGTGGGATGAACCTACGATAACTAGCTAATCCAAGGAAGGCATGCATTTGTTTTTTTGTTTGAGGAGGTGAGTAATCTGATATAGCTTCTACTATGTCTATTAAGGGACAAATACATCCTTGTCCTACCATGAAACCAAGGTATTTAGTTTCTGCCTTGCTTAAGGCACATTTCCCTGGGTTCGCTGTTAGACCGGTTTGCTGGGCTCTTGAAGAACCGCCCGCAGAGCTTTAAAATGTTGTTCCCATTCATCAGCATATAATATCATCGATGTAGGCTGCAGTGTACCTTTGGTGAGGTGCTAGGACCCAACCAATGAGTCTCTGAAAAGTTGCTGTGGCTCCATGTAGGCCAAACAGCGTTTGTTTGAAGTCACACAAACCCCACGGTGTGCCAAAAGCAGTCTTTGCTTAGTCTTTATGTACAGGTATTTGCCAATAACCTTTTGTTAAATCCAATGTGGATATGAATTTGACTTGTCCCACTCTCTCCAATAGTTCGCCGATTTGTGGCATGCGAAAAACATCAGATTTCGAAATTGCATTCAATTTTTGAAAAACAACACACTCACAGGGACCCATCCTGTTTAGGTACGATCACCAATGGGCTTCACCAAGGACTATGGGATTCTGTTATTACTCCTTGTGATAGCATTTTGTCCATTTCCGTCTTTACTACCTTGTATCTATGATAAGGTACCCTCCACCATCTTTCCCTGACCACTTTCCCCTGAGGAGTGACAATGTTATGACTTATTCCTGTCACACAGCCGGGGTTCTCATTAAATGCATCTCTAAATTCCCATATTAGCTTTAATTGTTCTTTTTATTCCACAGTCAATTGACCACCTAGACATACTTCTTTACTTGTTTCTTGTTCTTCTTGGGCCCTAGTCGTTGCCCCCTCATATTCTGCCTGATCTCTCATGATACAAGACAACAAACCTGGTTCAGTCCATGGTTTTAATAAACTGACATGAAAAATGTTTTTCTTTTTTCTGTCCAGGATGAAGGACCTCATAATCAACTGGCCCAACACGCTTAACTATCGTGAATGAACCTTGCCAATGAGTTAAGAACTTAGTTGCGGTATTAGGGAGGAGAACCAACACCTTTTGTCCTTCCCATAGTTCCCTCTCATGTGTGCTTTTGTCATAATTTGTTTTGTTTGTTTTTTTCTCTTGAGCTTGCCTGAGATTATCTTGGGCTAACTCTCCTGCTTTTTGTAGCTATGCCCTGAATTCCGTGACATATTCTGATGGTCTCATCCGTGGGGTTCCTCCCTATTCCCGTCCTTCTCGGACTACATCCATCACTCTGAGGCTGATATCCATAAACCATCTCAAATGGGGAAAACCCTAATGACAACTGTAGGGCTTCCCACACTGCAAACAGGAGCGATGGTGTATCACTAAGTCCTACTTTCGTGGCTCTTCTTGCATACATCCACGCATCATATTCTCGAGAGTCCTGTTAAATCCTTCTACTAACCCATTGGTTTGGGGATGATACATCGCAGTTCGTAGGTGTTTTATTTTTAATATCTGGCACAGACTCCCCATAACATGGAACATAAAATTCGTCTGTTGGTCTGTAATTATTTCTTTGGGGAATGCCGAATTGGGACATCCACTTGATCAATTCCTCTGTTACTCAGGGTCCGGTAACCACTCTCAATGGGACGGCTTCTGGGAACCTAGTGGCATAATTTATCAGAACTAATACAAATTGGTAACTGGTCAAACTTTTGGGTAATGGTCCAATGACATCTAATGCTATGCAGGAGAATGGTTCTTCTGTCACTGGCATGGATTGTAAGGGAGCTCACGGGGGTTTTTGAAGGTTGACCGTCTGGCAGCTCAGACAAGTCCTACAGTAATCTTCCATTTGTTCATACAGTCTTGGCCAGAAGCACCATTTAGTTAACCTGGCCTCTGTTTTAGCTCTACCCATGTGTCCTTCTAATGGATTCGTATGAGCTAGCTTCAAGAGAGACTTCCAGTACACTTGAGGTATTAACACAATTGTGGTACCTCTGTTCCCTGTATTCGGCCTGACTTTATTCTATACAGCAGGCCTTTTCTTAGTTCATATCTGGGTAGTGCATGACACCACTCTGGACATATTACCCGACTGCCTTGCTTGGCCACCTCAGTCTGCATTATTGATTGAAACAGGTCTTCACCTTATTGAGCCTCTCGAAAACAGGAGTTGTTTGCTAAACTCTCCAAATCCAATCCATCAGGTTCGGTGTAAACCTCGCTGTCTTCCCCTGTTAAACCTTCTAGTTTGGTTTCTTGCCTTCTCACTGTATCTAATACATTATAGATTTCATTTCAGTCTCTGCTCAATATCACTGGGTAGGGTAGATCTTTGGCTAAGCCCCCTGGCATCTCCCTTGAAGCATGTAAGATTTTGACCACATTTTTTTTTTGCATGGATATACTGACGGCTGTCCATGCATACAAGTCATCTTTACCGTACTTGCACTCAGTGCCCAAACTCAAGGAGCTAGATCTGCTCTAATTAAAGTCTGGGCACAGCCAGTGTCAACTATAGCTCTTATCTTCTTTCCCCTGACACGGGCACAGATGGTAGGTTTTTCCTTTGACACACCTCAATGTGCTTTCCCAACGCTGCAAATCGATCATTTCTACTTGTACATTTTCACTCCGCTCAGTTCTTTGCATCTGGCTATCCAGTGGAGGTTCCCTTGGTGGCAGACTCATTCAAGGATTGCTTGTACACTCCCTTGCTACGTGTCCTATTCTTCCACATCCGAAACATACTATAGTTGATCTTCTCCCTTCTCGTGCTTATTTTTGCTCTCTCCCTTGTACTACTCGATGAGGTCCTGACTTTGGAGCTCCTCAGTTGCCTTCTGTTTGTGAACTGTCAAAATCTTGTGCTAATTGTAGAGCTTCCACAGATGACGTCAGGCGATGACACTGTACCAAACGTTGGGTATTTTCATCCAGATCCGCTAAGAACTGCTCTAACAAGATCTGATCACACAACTCCACTTTTGATACCTCTTGTGGTTTCAACCACTTCTCTAACAGATCAGCCAATTGCTGCAGCAGGATTCATGGAGATTTCTCTTCTCTTCTTTTCCATATGAAAAGTTTGCTGGTACTTTTCCAGGTTGATGTTCAAATAACTAGAATCAACTTTCTGACTTTATCATAGGCTACAGTTTCACTCCATGCCATAGCTCATTAAGCAGCTTGTGCTCTTCCTATCAAAAGCACACCTAATTTGTCAGCTCATCTTCCTTGCTTTAAACCAGAAGCTAACGCTGCTCTTTCAAAACTTTCTAGGAAAGCTTCAGGGTCATCTTGAGGAGTCATTTTAGGAACTCTCAATTCGACTTGGTTCCACTGAGCCCACCACAGTTGTTGCTGTAGCAATTTTTGCATGCAATTTGTTGAGCTGCTTGTTCTTGCTGTAGGAGTTGGTCCACCAAATGTAATGTTGGTCATAGGGGTTCTGGACTCCCCATGGTGCCTGGTTGTCTCTCCATACCATTTCTTACTCACACTGTCATCAGTTTCCTGGCCAATGCACCACTGTTGTGGTTGGGCTTACGGTATTTTTTTTCCATCCTTGCCGCTGTTCTATGAACCGTTGATATGCCTGACTTTCCCGCCTGCCATGTCCTTGATGTTGTTATTATTAATATTAATTTTTAGATATTATTAGGTGGGAGGTTTATTCTCTGTTAGTTTGTTCTTATTATGTCCTTTTTTTGTGGCTTGCGCATAATATGCATCTATCCTCCAATTCTCTCATCTGTATATACGCTTGACCTTGAGGTTAGATATCTAGACACAGTCTGGTTAAGACTGTGCACTTTACTTCATTTTGGGTTTTTGTTTGTTTCGGGGGGGGGGGTTGTTTTTATTTTGGTTTTTTGTGTGCGTTTTTTTTTTAAAACAGATTTGTACAAGTCTCTCACACAGTCAGACCACAGATGTTCCTTGCATCTTTTTCCGATATCACTTAAAGTAGTAACTTTGACTTCTCTCACACAACGACTTTAACCGTGAACTGCTAACACAAAAGAACTAAACTTAGTATTCATAAACTGACACTCTTTGAATCTTCTCTCCTTTCCTTTATTTCGTTCAATTTTTTTATGTTGAGAGGTCTTATACCTTCATATTCCTCTACATCAAATCCTTTTATCTTTAGTAGTAATGGCATCCACAGTCAGCTTTATCTTTAGCTGATAGTCCCAACTCCTCTTGGAACATCAGCCAAACCGGTTTCTAACGCAGGAAGAGAGTTTTAACATAAATCCCCTTTTTTTCCTTACTATTACAGAAGTATTTCCTGCGTCCTTTGGAGTTTCTTCAGGGATCTGCCCCTCACTCCTTTCCCTCCCGGCATACTTGGGAGCACAAACAGTTCCTCTATAGATACTCTGGGGAATCCTCTTTCGTTCCCTTCTCTTGTCTCTCTTCCTCCTTTCCCTCCATCCTGCCACTCCGTTTCTCTCTCGGAGCTTCTATCCTTATATGGTAACAGCTCCGGAAGCAGCGCTCTTTGTTTTTTCCTCTCGCATCCGCGATTGTTCCTCCACAAGGAGGTAAGTTCAAGAAACCTCTGACAGGATTAAAAGTTTACTATTAACTTGAAGCCTTCTAGGAAACCACGTTTTAACTGAATTTAATCTTTTACACAAATTCATACTCTATTAAAAAAAAGAAAGCAAGAAAGTGTTCCGCCTAAGTATAGTGGATGTACTTTTAACAAGTTCTCCCAATTTGTAGGAAATATATCACGGCCATATCTTTCAAACAGAATGTTCAGTGTGTCCACTTGAATTTCTTTAAATTTTAAAAGAACCTGCATGACACCAACACTACAGTGCTTAATTTTATCTGACATTACTTTTGAATTGATAAAACCAAATAAAAGATCCATACAAAAAATCTTGCCTCTAGCGCTAATGGCTGCTTGTTCATCAGTGAACTTCTGTAATAAAGTAATCAGGACTCATAGTAGAGGTAATATCTTTTATTAGACGAACTAGATTTTTGCAAAAAAATTTGTAATAGAGAATATATTCTATTGGTCAGAGCTTCTTAAAATCTCCATATTACACATCCAACAAAAATATCCAAAAGGACCTGATGGTCACTGAAAAATGCAAGGTTCTCCACCTTGTGAGGAAAAACCTGCACCATGCATATAGGGTTGGTAGTGCTACACTGGTTAGCTCTACAGATGAAAGGGACTTGGGGTTTTCTTATGTCAATGTCTTTACGTCAAAAGAATCTCTCCAATATGCCCAGTAAAAGTCACCATATTTGTGTTTGCCATTACTATCTATGTTTAATATCCCAGGGTTAAACATACACAACCTGTCTTACAATGTTCACTTACAGCAAGTTACATATTGAATTACAAATAATTTTAGATTTACAACTCAGTAGTATTCTGCAGTTTCTAAAAATTCCTAGATTTTAAATTGTTTATGACTGAAAAAAATTCTGTGGGGATACTTATCATCACTTTGCAGGGTTATGGAGTACGCAAGCATTTGCAGAGGCTCAAAACAGTATTAAAAATAATGTAATTCACCATAATCTAACACTACGACAGGTGAAAATTACTACAACTCAATACTACAAACTTCCTTGAGAATCAAAGATTCATTCAGTACAGGTTCAGGCTGGTCAGTAAATATATGCTCACACCCTTAAAAATTCACGACCCACACCGCTAACTGCAATAAGTATTCCTATCTTTTTTTCCAGAAATTTTATCAATAAAATAAAAATTATATGTCAGTGAACGAACAGAAATTAAATTAGACTTAAAACATCAAATCAGTTCTAGAAATAATGCTTTGAAGCTCCAAAGTGGGTTTTATTTTACTTCTGTTCTAAACCAAAAAAAAAAAGCAGAAGTCAAACATCTTTGAGTTCAAGCTGGTTAAGAACTCAACACTAAAAGAATGCTCTCTTGAAGAAATTAAGCTTTTCCTTTCAAATTCCATTCTTATGTGGTTTTTAGTCATTACTCCCTTACCAAAAGGGATGTAATCTGTGGCTTTAACACCTTTGATAATCAGAAGTTTTACACCTCCCATTTATTAAAGTTTGAATAGACAGCTTTAAGGCTCTTAGAGCTTTTAGAATAAAAAAAAAATAAATACTTTAATAGTTTTGTGAAACTTCTTTAAAGAGATGTTTAAAGGTGGGGAACTCTCTCTCTGCTGTCTTCCCCAGGTGGACTTTTTCACATATTTCATATGCTAAAATTAAAAAAAACACCCCCCCCAAAAAATAATCACAAACAAACCTTGGACATCTTCCAGCTCAGCAACAATAACAAATGGGGAAAGAGAGAGGAAGAAAAAAAAATCAACTAATTAAGTTAAAGAGACTGCAACTTTTCACCTTAGTGTTCTGTACTCCTATAGAACAGGAGCTGGAAATACAGCAAAGGATATGGACAGTGATTATTCTGAGCCAGCAATTCATACAAGTATGCCTTCTCCAGGTACAAAAGGACTGGCCAGACTGGAGTAGACTGTCTGATACTTGACTTCCTCTCCTCGTGATGGATGGATTTGGGACTATAGAACTAAACAGCTTGCGACCTCAGAAGCAAAAACTTGCTCATTCTTGTTTTTGATTCTCAAAATTTCTGCACTTTGCTTTCTCAGCCTTGTATCCCCTCTTCCAAGTCTTCAGATAAGGTTAAATCCAAGACTGACCTTGCAGCCATACAAGTTAATTAAATTCAAATTCAGTCACCCGTAAGCACAGCTGTGTGTATTCTGGTGATTTTTCATGTTACATACCAAGGAGAAACCAAGTGAACCCAAAAAAACCCAGACATGAAATAGCCTTTGAGGATGCTTGCATAATCCAGAAACAAGATCTTGAGGCATTCAATATACAAATTCTTTACCCACTCATACAAAATTTGAGTTTATGATAAAAATCACAGTAATCTGCTTTGCAACAGGACAAGTTTACAGTAACATTCAGAGCACGACTATAGATCACACTGGTAATCCTACTTCTTTTGCTGTTTTCTGAGTGGGAAACTACTTCAAAGCTGCTTAAGTACCAACTCATTTAAAATAAGATTTTTTTCCTAATTTATATAGTTTGTATTCTAGACTAATTTTTTCATGCTTTTTGGAGAATTGTTCCCAAGAAAAGTAAGTCTTCCTCAATCCCTCAGGTATCAGTATTACTTAAAACTACTGCAATTAGCAAACTGTCTTAAGAAAAATGAGAAATTTTAATAAATCAGAGATAGGGGAAAAAAGGAGAGCTTTTGGAGAAAACTGTTACTAAACATTGAGAAAATTAAAGCTAAGAAATAACACTTAAATAGTACTATAATTCTTCTAAGAAATTCACAAGTAAGATTTTTTTGAAGGACAAAAGAAAATGAAGACAGTATTTCCAGAGTTGTGACACAGCATCTACAGATTCATCTATGCATCTTTAAAATCCTTGAGGCCTAAAATTCTCTATGATTCAAGCTGACTTCTCGGTGATTAATTCAAATCCTCTTGGCTGGGACACCACTTCCCACAATCAACTTGTTTTGCCAATCTACCCTGGAATCCAATACTACACATTCATTATGTTGCCAGGCTTGGACTGCATTCTACCTACTGAAATCGTTGAGATTTTAAACATGAAGGGTGACTAGATCCAAGAGAGGCAGTTTGTTTACTTGCATAAAGAACTCAGTCTGTTGGAGCTTTTATTTTGCTATTTTATTAATGACTGCCATTTTCTTATCCCATCATTTCTCTCCCTCTTCCCCGCTACATTCTAGCTTAGGGGTGGGCAAAGTCTGGCCCATGGTGGATTCCACATCCCAGCAGCCCTTGCCTGTGTCGCAGGCTGTGACAGTGCAGGGCCGGGGTTTCAATGGAGACCAGCCCCAGCAGCACTGGCTGGGCACAGAGCTACTCCAGGGCTGGGATCTTGCAGCAGTAACAGTGTAGTCCTGAGCTGGGGAAGAGGCGCAATCTGCTGCCTGCATGCCCTGGGCAGGGGCAAGTGGGCAGCAAATTGTAGCTGTGCCCCATCTCTAACCATGCTGTCACCGCTGCAAGATCCCAGCTTCATCGCAGCTCCCCGCACAGTCGCACACTCTGACAGCACTATTGGGACTGGTCTCCATGGAAACCCTGGCCCCATGCTGTCATAGCCCTGTTGCTTCTGGGGTCTTCATGGAAACTGGCCACAGCAACACAGACAAGGGCTGCTGGGAAAAAGTCCAGTTCCTGGCCGGATCCACCATTTTGTCCACCTCTGTTCTAGCTTCTGTGCGTCATTTTTGCAACAATATTCAACCTCCATGTCTGAATGACCTCAGTTCTACCTCCTCACTGCTGGTCAAATGATCTGCAATGATTAAAATTATGACTTGATATCCAATGAAATTAATGAAGGGCTGACAGTCAGAGCAGCTGACAATTTGGGGATCTGGAAGAACAGTTAAAACCTTCAGGGCTTTTCTGACTCTGAGGGTGGTTAAGCACTGGAACAGATTAGCCAGCATCTGTACCACAAAGTTTCAGGGCAGGTTGAACAAAATTATTGTAGACTAGTTTAAGCTGACATGTTACTGCCTGGAAGCAGGTGGCTGGACTAGATGCACTCCTGACATTCCTTCCCATCCTGATTTTCTATTATTCTATTCCTATATTTATGTCCATAAAATTTCCAAAAGAAAAATCCTGACTACATCTGAGACCCAGAAAGTATATATATTTCTTTGGGTCAACTGATGGCAGGATGATTTGTTTCTTGAAATAAGTCATGTCTCAACCATACTCCTCAACTGGCAGCTGGCTATCATTTCAAAATGGAGTAAAAACAGCATGCCTTGGATTATGTTCTTTTGATAATTACACTGTTGCAGACAGGTACATGATGATCTGCCTACATCTTCAGAACATTTCAGCCCATCAGCAATGGACAGTTATTCATTGAACCACCATGCAAGACACCATGATTTTGATACCGGCTACAAAACTGATTCTTTTAATCACATAATGACCTTGAGAACAGTCAAACAATGGAGATGGGATGATAACCAAGATGTCTCTTCAGTATTTTAAAGTACTGATTGCTGGCTTGCATAAAAGATTATTGTTCTGTAGTAAGTCTCAGAAATTGAATTCTAAAACATCCACCCATAACAGATATTTAATTTATATATGTTAAATGGACAGATGTAAGAAAATGCCTGATAGATTTCCAGAATTGGGAGGACTTCTAGGATACTATTAATAGACATTAATACAAGTTTTTTCATCCTATTTCAAGTGAAGCAGTCCTGTAATCTTGAAAAAAAAAAAAAAAAAAAAAAAAAAAAAAAAAAAAGGAAAGACTGATTTAAAAGTATCACAAACATAATTGGAAGAATCTCTTACTATGGTAATTATCTGAAGCATTCCACTGCTGAAAGTATTAACTCTAATCCCTGAAGGTTACAGATAAAATGTAATGTTTCAATTTCAAGTGGCCTAATCTGGTACATTATTTTTTAACAGCAGTTACTCAATTATGGTTTCCTACCAATATCATACAAAAGCATTAAATCAGACAAATAACAGGGCTTGGGGATTAAAGATTATCTGGTGGGTCATGCTAATGTTCTCGGTATGGGAAAACTGAATCATCTTCAGCTTTTGGGGTTTTTCTCCTCCCTCAGTGATATTTTGCTCACAATCACCTCCTTCCTGCATTACTTTTGACAGCAGAAATTTATCCTCTTTAACCTTTCTTGTAAGTCTTGATTCAACACTTCAATTTTTCATGAGTTCGGAAACAACTTCTCAACAGTTCCTCAACACAGCTACCACTGGACACTAAATTTCAGAGATGACACTATATTCACCTGACTTTCCAGTTTAGAATCAGATCTCAGAATCTCATAAAAAAGGCACCTAGAAATGCCTTGTTGTTATAGTTAACCATGTTATCCTCACACTTTTAAACTATTAGGTCATGACAGTCCCAAGAAAAATTAAGAAGTGAATCATAAGAAGGCCTAGAAACTGCAAAGAGATTGCAGACTTTCTATTCCTACTGTTTACACTCTGGCCATACAGTCACCTCCAGATCCAGATGTCACAGACCTAGACATCGCACTACTCGTACAACTCCCCCAGTGCAGCTGGGAAACAGGTATGATGCCCTAGCATCACTGGGAGAGAGGCCACATCCACTACTACCACCAGACAGGTAGAGAGGCAACCAGAGGAGAGGATGTCGAGTCATCATAGTGGGTGACTCCTTCCTGAGAGGAATGGAGGGAGCCATCTGCTACCCGGATCCTACCATACAGGAGGTATTCTGCTTGCCCAGAGCTCAGATTTGGGATGTCACAGCGAGGTTTCCAGACCTGATTAGGCCCGCTGACTACTACCCCATGGTTCTCATCCATGCTGGAAAGAATGATGCGACCCAGAGTAGTCCGGGACAGGTCATGGCTGATTACATGGCTCTGGGAGACAGGCTTAGAGGCTTGGGGGGCACAAGTAGTCTTCTCATGCGTTTTCCCAGTCAGTGGCCATGGCCAGCACCACGGCAACTGCACTGAGAGGTCAAGTCACAGCTTCAGAGCTGGTGTCACCGTGCAGGGTTCGACTTTCTAGACCATATTCTTTAACTCCAGGATAAGACCTTGCTGGGATGGGACAGCCTACATCTCTCTCCAAAAGGTAAGTCTGTTCTCTTAAAGGTTGGCAAACCACCTACATAGAGCTTTAAACTAGCTTAGTCACGGGACAGGGATACCAAGTTCAGGATGAGATTGGGTAGGACATGCCACAAACCACATGCTGGAAATGATCAGGTAAGTACTAAGGGGCCCATTAAGCATCAGGATAGGGGAATACTAAGGGCACTTCTTAAGGGGCTTAGGTATCTCTATACTAATGCTATAACTACAGGAAACAAGCAGGAGGAACTTACACTCCTGTTTGCAGACAAAGATCTCAGCCTGGTTGGTCTAAGAGAAACCTGGTGGGACTCTACCTATGACTGGGCAGTGGGCATTGAAGGCTGCACAGGCAGGATAGATTGTGGAAAAAAGTGTGTGTGGGGTGTTGCTCTATATGTTAGGGAACATTATATATCCTCTGTAATAAAAATGGGGACAGAAGATAGGCAAATCTAAGTCCTATGGGTCAGATTACAAGGGGGTAGGGACGAAAGGGACTTGGTGGTGGGGGTCTACTACAGACCCCATACCAGAGATGTTAGACCTAGAATTGTCAAAACAGCTCTCAAAGGCAGTACGCTCAAAAGACCTAGTTGTCATGGGTGGCTTAAAATTACCCAAACACCTGCTGGGAGGAGCGGTTGGCCAGGTCTGCCCATTCACATAGGTTCTAAAGCTGCCTACAGGACCTGCATTTAAAACACAAGAGGTAAGCAGTCCCACTAGGGGAGATACCTTACTTGACTTGGTGTTGGCCTCAGGGAAGGACTTGGTAGGGGAGCTACAGGTACACGGTAACCAAGGAGATAGTGACCACCAGTTGATAGAGTTCACTATCCGGCATAAGGTGGAGAGACAAATAGTAGGGCAGTAGCGCTAGACTTCTGGAAGGCCAACGTCAGTGAGCTCAGGAGATTGGTTAGGGTAATCACATCTGTGAGATGAGTCCAAGAAGGGTGGGAGTTCCTTAAGGGATTGATCCTACAGGCACAGAGGGACATCATCCCAGTACACGCAAAAGGGAGACAAAAGAGCCAAAAAACCTTTTTGGTTGAGCAGGAAAATCCAGGAGAGTTTTCAGAAGAAAAAGAGGCCTACAGGTTGTGGAAGCAGGGGGCAGCCACCAAGGAGGAATATACCTACTTGGTTTGTGCTGCAGGGAAGCAGTGAGAAAGCAGATACAGAACTCAAGTTGGCAATGAAGATTAAGGATAACAAAAAGTCCCTCTTTAACTAAGTAGGGAACAGGAAGAAGGCGCAGGGTAACACAGGGCCACTACAGAATGGACTAGGGTAACTAGCTGGGTGACAGTGATCATGAAGTGATCACCTTCACTATCTGCCGTAAAGCTGGCAAGTCAGTCAGTTGTACAGATATCCTTGACTTCAGGAAAGCTGACTCTGACAAGCTAAGGAGGCTTGTCAGGGAGGACCTAAAAGGACCAACGGAGAGGGGAGTTCAGGACGCGTGGATGCTCCTCAAGGGAGAAATCCTGGATGCACAAGCAAAGTCCACCCCGTCTCAGAGAAAAGGCAGCAGGAGGGCACAGCAGCCCCCTTGGCTCTCCAGGGAACTGGCAGATCTCCCGCATCTTAAAAGGAGGACCTACAAAGGATGGAGGACTGGAACCGCCACCAAGGAAGAATACTCTGCATTAGTCCGGACTTGCAGAGAGCAAATCAGGAAAGCCAAGGCTGCGATGGAACTCCAGCTAGCTACAAATATCAAGGTCAATAAAAAAGCAAGGGCAACACTGGACCCCTGCTAAACCAGATGGAACAACTGACACCCAGGAAAAAGCTAACTTGCTAAATGGGTATGTTGTGTCAGTTTTCCATCAGCCCCATGGGACAGCCCAGCCCACTATGGGTCAGGGAGGCCTGGGTGAAGTAGATTCCTTGCCCTCCATTGAAGCTGACCTCGTGAAGGAACACCTTGACAGGCTGGATACTGTCAAGTCAGCTGGCCCTGATGGGGTACACCCAAGGGTACTCAGGGAGCTGGCAAGCATCATAGCTCAGCCCCCGACACAGGATCTTTGAGAGTTTTTGGCGCTCTGGTGAAGTGCCTGATGATTGGAAGAGGGCCAATGTCGTGCCTATTTTTAAGAAAGGGAGGAAAGTAGATCCGGCAAACTACAGGCCCATCAGCCTGACCTCTATCCTGGGGAAAGTCTTGGAAAAAATTATCAAGGAGGCCATCCTTAACAGACTAGCTGAAGGCAATATTCTGAGGGATACCCAGCATGGGTTTGTTGCAGGTAGGTCTTGCTTGACCAATCTCATTTACTTTTATGACCAGGTGACTTATCACCTGGACAAAAAGGAAGAGATTGACGTTGTATACTTCAACTTTAAAAAAGCCTTCCATCTGGTATCCTGTGATCACCTCTCGGTTAAACTGGCTAACTACGGCCTTAATGTCACCACGATCCATTGGCTGGGGAATTGACTCTGCAGTAGGACCCAGAGGGTGGTGATCAATGGGAGTCAATCGTCTTGGTGTGCTGTGACCAGTGGGGTCACACAAGGCTCTGTCCTAGGGCCTATACTGTTTAACATCTACATGAACGATGTGGACATTGGTGTCAGAAGTGGACTGGTCAAGTCTGGCAACGACACCAAACTCTGGGGTAAAGCGTCCACACCTGAGGACAGGAGGGTGATCCAGGCAGATCTGGACAGACTCATGAAATGAGCGGACGAGAACCTGGTGGTGTTCAACATTGAAAAATGCAAGGTTCTCCACCTTGGGAGGAAAAACCTGCACCATGCATATAGGATCAGTAGTGCTATGTTGGTTACCTCTACAGATGAAAGAGACTTGGGGGTCATCATTGACCACAAGATGAACATGAGCCTGCAGTGTGATACTGCAGCAAGTAAAGCGAGCAAAACACTGGCTTGCATCCATAGATGCTTCTCAAGCAGATCCTGGGACATCATTCTCCCGTTGTACTCGGCCTTGGTGAGGCCGCAGCTGGAGTACTGCATCCAGTTTTGGGCTCTGCAATTCAAAAAGGATGTGGAGAAGCTTGACAGGATGCAGAGGAGATCCACGCACATGATCACAGGGCAGGAAAACAGATATGATGAGAGGCTGAGAGCAACAGGGCTCTTTAGCCTGGAAAAGCACAGGCTCGGGGTGATCTGGTGGCCACCTATAAGCTTATCAGGAGTGCTTATCAGGATCTGGGGGAACGACTGTTCACCAGAGCCCCCCACAGGATGACAAGATCCAACAGTCACAAACTCCACTGTGACCGGTTCAGGTTGGACATAAGAAAGAACTCTCGGGAGCCAGGAGCAGCGGGAAGAGGAGGGATCCAGGTACACGTGTGTCCCGCACGCACATGTGCCCCCTTACCAGATATGAGGCAGATGCAGCAGCAGCGAAGCCAGCAGCAGGGGCAGCAGCAGCTGATCCCCCTAAGGTAAGTGGGCAGAGGGACCAGACACAGCTGAGCCAGATCCAGAGGGGAAGCCCCCCGGATCCCTCTTAGCTGAACCGGTAGGGAGTTGTGCTCCCGAGCCCCGCCACATGAACAGAGCGTGCAAACAATGGTGTTTGTGTCAGCGGGCGAGCAGAAAGGGCCAGGAGGGAGACTCCTGCTGGCGTAGGGCGAAGGCCCTGCACTCAGCTAAAAAAAAAAGCAAGCAGCAACTCCTACGATGGTGTTGACGCGGAGTGTTTCCAGGGCCCGTCTGGGGGATGCAGCCTAACCCAGGCTTGCCTGAGGCCTCCACCCAGATAGAGCCCATGGGGGAGCTGGTGTTCCCCCACACCCTGGCCTGCGGGGGTTGCCCAGCAAAGCCCGGGGGGGGGGGCTGGAATTGGGGGCCCCCACACCTGTCCTGCAGGTGCCTGCCTTAGGGCCCTGGAGGCGCAGGTGAGGGAGCTCCAGGAGGAGGTTAGCAGGCTGAGGGGAATCAGGGAGGCAGAGGATGAAATGGATGGTTATTTCCTTTCCCTGCAGGGCCATGCACCGAAGGAAGCACCACGCCGGGAGGTGTCCTCCACTGCTGAGTGGCAGACAGTCACCTCCAGAACCAGCACTGCTTACAGCAAAGCAGTACCAGTTCCTCCAGTCCGGCTGGAAAACAGGTACAAGGCCCTGGCAACACTAGAGGAGGAGGGAGAGGAGGCAACTGGAGAGGAAGCATCTCCACGCTCTGAACCAGCCGAAGGAGCTAAACAGTCCAAGAGGAGAAAGCCTCATGTGATAGTCATAGGTGACTCCATCCTGAGAGGTACAGAGGGCCCCATCTGTCGCCAGGACCCCTTGACACACGAGGTCTACGGCCTACCCGGAGCAAAGATTCAGGACGTGACAGCGATGATCCACGCTGTGATCCAGCCCACTGATTAGTACCCCATAGTCCTAATCCATGTGGTTACTAATGATGCGGCCAGGAGAAGCCCTGATCACGGACTACCACACCCTAGGGGTGCATGCTGAAGGAGACAGGTGGACAGGTGGTATTTTCTTCTGTCCTACCAGTGAGCAGACGTACATTGCAGACACCAACTGGCGGCTTCAGGAATGGTGTCCTGAGGCGGGCTTTGGCTTCCTTGACAATGACCCGCACATCACAACGAGAGACATGCTTGGATGGGATGGGACTCCACCTTTCCCCTAAAGGTAAGCTTGTGTTCTCCTCTAGGCTGGCGGATCTCTTCCGGCAGAGGAGGAAGCCTTGGACCGCTAAACCAAGCAGCATTCACAAGTACGGCCCAGTCTAGACCAACGGGCAGAACACATACATAGGTAAGCAATAGGAGCCAGAGCAATGCTGACATTACGGGGCCAGTGCACACATCCACAGGAGGCCTCAAATGCCTCTACACAAACGCTCGTAATATGGGAAACAAGCAGGAGGAACTTACCCTCCTGCTAGCTGACACCAACCCAGACATAGTGGGGTTCACTGAAATGTGGTGGGACCCAATGCACAACTGGGCGGTGAATATCAAGGGCTAAAGGTTGTACAGGAGGGACAGGACAGGGAGGAAAGGCAGGGGTGTGGTGCTCTACATTAAGGAGGAATACACATCCTCATCAGGTAGCACAGAGTCAAAGGAGGGGCACTCTGAAGTGCTCTGGGTTAGAATACAAGGCAGTCGAGGGGAAAGAGATTTAACAGTGGGGGTCTACTACAGACCACCGAAAAAAGGGGAAGAGCTAGACCAGGAATTCTTAAGTCAGCTCAGTGAGGTAGTTAGGGCAAAAGACATGGACATCATGGGTGACCTGAACTTTCCAGATATCTGCTAGGAAGAGTAGTCAGCCAGATCTGACTGCTCATGTAGGTTCCTAGCCAGAATGCAGGACCTCCATCTAACCCAGGAGGTGCACAGCCCCACCAGGGGAGACACCTTGTTAGACTTGTTGAGGGGACTGCACGTGCTCAACCACCTGGGCGACAGTGAGCATCACCTGCTGGAACTCACCATCCAGCGCAAGGTGGCAAAGGCCTACAGCAAGGCTGCAGCCCTAGATTTCAGGAGGGCGGACTTCAACGAGCTAAGGAGAACAGTTGGGGAAGCACTGAGGTCCCGGAGAGGAGGGGAGTGGGATGTCCAAGAAGAGTGGTTGCTCCTTAAGGAGACGATCCTCCAAGCCCAAAGGGAGGTAATCCTAACATGGATCAAAGGGAGCAGGAGGGCGCAAAAGCCCCCAGGGATCACCAAAAGCACCCAGGAATATTTTCTAGCTAAAAGGGAGGCGCACACCCAATGGAAGGGAGGGGCCATCACCAGGGAGGATTATACTGTGGTTGCTCGGTGATGCAAGGGGGCAGTCAGGAAGGCCAAGGCGGAGATGGAACTGGGACTAGCTTCCCAGATCAAGGACAAGAAGTCCTTTTTTAAATACATAAAAGGGCAAAAAGAAGGTACCAGGTAATGTGGGGCCCCCGCAAAACACACTAGGAAATTTGCTCGTCACACCAGACGACACAGCTAACTTGTTTAACGATTTCTTTGCTTCCATCTTCCTGAGCAGGGACCAGATCAGCACCCCTCGGGCCCCAGGGGAGGCATACCTAGGCCAAGGATCAGTGAGGATCTAGTCAGGGAACTTCCGGAGGGACTTGATGTATTTAAATCAGCTGGTCTGGATGATCTCCACCTCAGAGTGCTGAGGGAATTATCTGAGGTCATTGCAGGACTCCTGGCATGGCTTTACAAGCACTCGTGTTGCTCTGGTGTGGTGCCAGAGGACTGGAAGAGGGCCAGTGTCGTTCAGATCTTCAAAAAAGGGAGGAAGGAGGACCCGGGGAACTATAGGCCAGTTAGTTTTACCTCGATCCTGGGTAAGCTTTTTGAGAGAAGAGAATTATTCTGGCACATGTCCACAAGGAGCCAGCAGGGGAGATTATGCTTAGGGGCAACCAACACGGGTTCATTAGAGGCAGGTCCTGTCAGATCAACCTGGTGGCTTTCTACAACCAGCTCACCAAATCCTTAGATACACGGGTAGCATCTTTTGGAAGGCCTCCAACACCGTCTCTCACCCCATTAAAAAGCTGGGGGACTGTGGTGTCGATACCTACACAGTCAAATGGGTCGCCAACTGGCTGAAGGGCTTCATCCAGAGAGTGGTAGTGGATAGGTCATTTTCGACCTGGAGGGATGTGGGCAGTGGGGTTCCGCAGGGCTCAGCCCTTGGGCCCGCACTGTTCAACATCTTCATCAGCAACTTGGACGAGGGGGTAAAAAGCACCCTGCTCAAATTTGCTGATGATACTAGGATGTGGGGGGAACGTGGGCACATTAGAAGGAAAGAATAGGCTACAATTGGACCTAGACAGGTTACAAGGGTGGGCGGATGAGAATCGGATGGGATTCACAGACAAGTGCCAGGTGATGCACCTGGGGAGGAAGAACCAGCACCATACCTACAGGCTGGGAACTCCCTTCTCGTCAGTTCAGAGGCAGAAAAGGATCTTGGAATCATCACTGATGCCAAGATGAACATGGGCAGGCAGCATGGGGATGTAGTCAGGAAGGCCAGCCACACCTTGTCATGCATCCACAAATGCATCTCAAGCAGGGCCAAGGAGGTGATCCTCCACCTCTATGAGGCACTGATCAGGCCGCAGTTGGAGTACTGTGTCCAGTTCTGGGCACCGCACTTCAGGAGGGATGTGGACAACATGGAGAGGGTCCAGAGGAGGGCCACTCGCAAGATCAGGGAGCAGCAGGGCAGGCCCTACAAAGAGAGGTTTAGGGACCTGAACCTGTTCAGCCTCCACACGAGAAGGCTGAGGGGGAATCTAGTGGCCTCTTACAAAATAGTCAGAGGGGACCAGCAGACACTGGGGGAGTCCCTGTTCCTCCAAGCACTACCAGGAGTGACTAGAAATAATGGTCACAAGCTGGCAGAGGGTAAATTCAGATTAGACATCAGGAGGCGCTACTTCACTGTCAGGGCGGCTAGGAACTAGAACCAACTTCCATGTGAAGTGGTGCTGGCTCCTACCCTGGGGGTTTTTAAGACAAGGCTTGACAATCACCTTGCTGGGGTCGTTTGACCCCAGTACTCTTTCCTGCCATGGCAGGGAGGCAGACTTGATGATCTGCTCAGGTCCCTTCTGACCCTACTAACTATGAAACTATGGAACTTCTTCACTGTCCAAGCCCCAAGGTTTGGAACAGACTGCCACCTGAGGTGGCTCAAGCACCCACTTTGAATGCCTTCAAAACACATTTGGATGCCTATCTTGCTGGGATTCTATGATCCCTGCTGACTTCTTGCCCCTGGAGCAGGGGGCTGGACTCAATGATCCTTCAGGGTCCCTTCCAGCCCAAATGTCCATGAAATTCTATGAAAACTTATAACCGATAGGATGGAAAAAGTGGAGCTCTTAAATAATTTCTTTGCTTCTCTTTTCCTGGACACGGATACAAATGCATCTCCCATTGAGTCTTTAGTCTGGAGTGAGAATGATATCAATTCACCAACAGTTAGTGCTAACTTAGTGAAGGGGCACTAGGAAGGGCTGGATGTATTTAAGTCAGCAGGCCCCAACGATGTTCACCGAAGGGTACTAAAGAAATTCACCGATGACATAGAAGAACTACCAACGCAATTGTTTGAGCACTCGTGGCACCTGGGACAGATCTCAGAGGACTGGAAAAAAGAGCCAACGTGGTCCCTATCCTCAGGAAGGGGAGGAAGGAGGACCCAGGTAACTACCAGTTATCCTCACCTCTATTCTTGGCAAGACCTTAGAAAAAAATCATAAAGGATCACATTTCCAGAGGGCCAGCAGGTAACACAATGTTAAGGGGTAACCAGCATGGGTTTATAGCAGGTAGATCCTGCCTGACTAACCTGGTCTCTTTTTATGACTAGGTCACAAAGTGTTTAGATGCAGGGGAGGAAGTAGATATTATCTACCTGCATTTTAAAAAGGCTTTTGACAGTGTTGCACCCAATTCTTTCAAGCAAACAGAGTAGCTGTGATGTGGATTTTTTTTCACAGCAAGGTGGGTGAAAACCTGGATTATGGGATACACCCAGAGAGTGGTGGTGGATGGCTCTGTTCTCCCTGGAGGGCAGTGGTGTCCCCCAAGTTTGTCCTTGGACCAGTACTGTTTAATATTTTCCATCAGCGATTTGGATGATATTGTTGAAAGCACTTTGTCCTAATTCACAGATGACACTAAACTATGGGGCACAGTAAACACACTGGAACGCAGGGAGCACATTCAGGCAGATTTGGACAGACTGCGGAAGTGGGCAGATCAGAGTAATTCAACAAGGTGCTGAACTTGGGGAGAAATAATCTCCAACACACCCACAGACTGGGGGGTACCATTCTGAGTACCACAACAGTGGAACGACATCTCAGAGTCCTGGTTGATGCAAAAATGAACATGAGTCGCCAGTGTGATGAGGTAATAAGTAATGCTAATCACACACTTTTTTGCATCAGCAGGAGCATCACAAGCAGGTCTAAGGAAGTGATAATTCCCCTCTATGTGGCATTGGTGAGGCTGCAGATGGAGTACTGTGTCCAGTTTTGGGCACCACACTTCAAGAGGGATGTGGATAACCTTGGGAGTGTTCAGAGTTGGGCTACTCGTATGGTTGAGGGCCTGCAGGTAAGACCCTAAGAAGACAGACTGAGGGATCTCAATCTCTTCAGTCTCTGCAAGAGAAGACTGAGAGGCTATCTTGTGGCTACCGATAAACTCATCAGGGGGGTTAGCAGGGAATAGGGGACCCTCTGTTTACCAGGTCATCCTTCAGGGTTACCAGAAATAATGGCCACAAACTGAAGGAGAACAGATTTAGATTGGACATAAGGAAGAAATTCTTTACGGTAAGGGTTGCCAAAATATGGAATGGGGTCCCAAGGGAGGTGATGCTTTCCCCTACCTTGGAGGTGTTCGAGAGGAGATTAGACGGGCATCTGGCTGGGGCACTCTGTCCTGCCTGGAGCAGGGGATCAGACCCAATGATCTACCAGGTCCCTTACAACTCCAGAAATCTATGAATACATCTAGAAATCTAAACAGAACCAGCTATTCTTTAATCTGTATCATTGCTTACAAATTGTCATTTGGATGTCATTTCAAGAAATGAATATTACATCTTGAATTGTTAGGATGAAGAAGTTGGAATTCATAAAATGTAATAAAGAAGCAAGAAAGATTTTACTAAATGAAAAACAAAATCTATTCCATTAAAAACTTTTCCTCAGGAAGACACTGGCATGGCAGATTTACAAGAACTACCTTATGAAACGGTATTAAAACACAGCTACCAAAAATGGGGAAAAATACAATACTAAATCCTATCATCTGCAACTGAAAAAGACACTACTCAGAATTCTCTCCTAGATTAGCACCCCAACCACACTCTGCATAAGTGCATTTCCTATAGCAGTAACTGGACTGAACAATCAGCAGCTGGTTAGGAAGAATACATGAGTATTTTAAAAAGGAACTCCATAGTTTGGGGAGGGTAAAATACGGCCCACCTGGCACTTTCATCCACCCAGCAGCACCCACCACAATGGACTGTACCCCGCCCACATCTGCCCCCAATATATCCTATTATGCCTCTGTGGACAAGTCCCTTTGTATATGGCTTGACCAGCACTGCGTACCCCTAAAAGGGTACTCTACCTCCTCAGGACACTTGCCTGCCATGACTTGATGGTAATAATTGGAGAATTCTCTCCCCTAGAAGGAAAATCCAGCTCTGCCATCAGGGCTGTGTCCAAAAATCCCAAATAATCAGTTATGGCCTATAACAGAGCCTCATAGGTCTTATAGGAGGCTCCTCTAACCTCAGTTACCCCACCACAGTCCTCTTGGCTTAAGTACAGGCTCCTGCTGTTAAGGTGTCACAGCCAGGGGTGCCTCTCAGTACCTTCCTGGATGATTCCCAGGAAGCTTCTGCAGTCCATTAGAAACAAAAATGCAAAAACATGGGCAGAAGTATTCCTCACACTTGGCTTCTCTTGCTCTCCGGTGCAGGGTTTCTCTTCTCACTACTGCTTGTGTCCTTTTGGGCTCTCCTCCCTGTACTCCCAGCCTATCAATGCTGGTTTCTGGTCCCCACTGTAGCTCATCTGTCCTGTATTGAGGGGAGACACCTGGGCTGAGTTAACATCAAGTGACTCCTTCCCTGAAGTTACAAACAGCCTGGGCTGTTGCAGCCCCATCTTAGTGTTTCCGCATAGGGCTTTCCCTTTCCAGAGGTTCCGTTTCCCAGTGGGAACCCTTAAGGGGTCAGACCGTCTCTGTGTTCTCCTGGGGCTCCCTGCAACACAGGCTTTTCCTCCTGGGATACTTCTCCTTTCTGCTTGAGAGCACTCTGCAGGTAAGGGTTTAGTTCTTTTTATACTCCCAGACCTGTCTAGGCTTCTTTTGTTTGCTGTCTCTGAGCAGGCCCTGCAGTTGCCCTGTTTCAACCGCTCCAGTTGCCTGCCCCTTTACTGTTGGGGTTGCTTGACTTCCAGATACTAAAGGAAAGGGAGTGAGCATAGACTTTCCTCCTCCCACTCCCCTTACTATTCTACAACCTTTTGAGTGAAAGGGTGGGCCCCACTAGCACCAGATGGGACTGCTGCTGCCGGCTTCCCCAGTGTCCTGCACTGCTGCTGCCGGCTTCCCCAGTGTCCTGCTCCCTCCAAGCAGCAGGTAGGAAAGCTGGGGGCAGGGGCGGGGCTACAGCTGGGTGGGACTGTGGAGCATGGGGCTGGCTGCAGGACAAAGCCCTTGCCCAGGGGGCTGGCAGCAGCACGGAGCTCAAGTGGGCAGATGTGGGTGTGAGGGGGGATGGGTATGGGAAGCCCTCCCATAATTTCTTCCTCCCATGATGTGCACCCTGGCAGGCAGAGGGGGCAGCTGTAGCAGGGAGGGATGAGGGGGATGGGGGTACTCTGCTCAATGCTGGTGCCTGGCTCCAGCCAGCGCTGTAAGAAGCGTAGCTCCCACCAGCCCACTTCTTTCCCCGGCAGTCCCCGCACTCATGGGGCACAGGAAGGAAGCCCCAGGCACTGGAGTAGGCTGGAGAAGGGAAAGCAGCCAGCTCCAGTACCTGGGACTTCCCTCCTCTGCACCCACAAATGTGGGGAGCACTGGGGGCGAAGAAAACCAGCCTGGTGGGGGCTGCGTTCCTTGCTGTGACATGCAGTGCTGGCAGGAGCCAGGCACCATTGCCTCCCCCTGCTGCTGTGCCACGGGGGTAGTACTGGGGGTCCTCACACTCCTCCCACAAGCCACACACACACACATACCCCTTTCCTGCACTGACTGTGTTCCAGAGATCAGTGTGTTCCACGCCCACACTCTACAAATGCCACACAACCCCCCCAACATAGCCTATACCCCCCACAGCTACATCCCCTTACAAACTCCCCCCACGTCCTATCCACCACACACTCCCCAACATAAAAGACTAAGAATTTACTTTTGAATGATGCAACCCCCTCTACATACAGTACACAAATACAAATCATGACAAAAATATTTTCTGTAATAAAATGTTATAGTACGTGTTTGATTTTTAGTGTGGGAATTGTTTTTTTTCTGGTTCTAAGATGGCAACTCTCCCTCCCTCCCCACAAGGAGTAATTTCCAGGCAGAAAATGGAGGGACTTCTGGTGGCAAGGGTCAGAGGTTGGGGGTAGGACTTCTGGTCCCAAGATGGCAGTCAGGGGACGGGGCTACTTATTTAACCCTCAACCGCTCATAGTTTCATAGTTGTAAGGCTGGAAGGGTTAGGGTTGACCAATGTCACAGAGGGGAAGGATCACCTCCTTGGACCTGCTCGTGAGGCATTTATGGATGCATGACAAGGTGTGGTTAGCTTTCTCGATCACGTCCCCATTGGCGGCCCATGTTCATCTTGGAATAAACAGTGACTCCAAGATCCTTTTCTGCCTCTGTGCTGACAAGAAGGGAGCTCCCCAACCTGTACATATGCTGCTGGTTCTTTTTCCCCAGGTGCAACACCTTGCAGCTCTCCATATTGAAACCCATCCTGTTCTCATCCGCTCACCTCTGTAACCTGTCGCGATCTAGTTGTAGCCTGTCCCTCTCTTCTAGCATGCTCACTTCTCCCCACATCTTAGTGTCATCTGAGAACTTGAACAAGGTGCTGTTCACCCCCTCATCCAAATTGCTGATGAAGATGTTGAACATCTGTTCACCAGAGCGCCCCATGGGATGACGAGGTCGAACGGTCACAAACTCCTGCAAGACCATTTCAGGCTGGACATAAGGAAGAATTTCTTTACTGTCCAAGCCCCCAAGGTCTGGAACAGTCTGCCAGCGGAGGTGGTTCAAGCACCTACACTGAACACCTTCAAGAGTAAATTGGATGCTTATCTTGCTGGGATCCTATGACCCCAGCTGACTTCCTGCCCTTTGGGCAGGGGGCTGGACTCGATCTCCCGAGGTCCCTTCCAGCCCTAATGTCTATGAAATCTATGAAACAGTGGAGGCCAGAGGACTGAGCCCTGGGGAACCCCACTGCCCACATCCCTCCAGGTCAAAAACAACCCGTCCACCACCACTCTCTGGGTGAGGCCCCCAGACAATTTGTGACGCATCTGTGTATGCATCAACACCACAGATGCCTGATTTTTTAAATGAGGATGGGGTGAGAGACAAACAGACAGTGTCGAAGGCCTTCCTAAAGTCCAGGAAGGCTACGTCCACCGCAACACCTGCGTCCAAGGCTTTTGTGACCTGGTTGTAGAAGGCCACCAGGTTGGTTTGACAAGACCTGCCTCTAATGAACCTGTGTTGATTCCCCCTAAGCATAAATTCCCCTGTTGGCCCCTTGCAGATGTGCTCCTGGATAATTTTCTCAAAAGAGCTTCCCCAGGACCGAGGTAAGACTAATGGGCCTATAGTTTCCCGGGTCCTCTTTCCTCCCTTTTTTGAAAATTGGGACCATATTGGCCCTTTTCCAGTCCTCTGGAACCTCGCCAGAGCACCACGAGTGCTCGTAAAGCTGTGCCATGGGTCCTGCAATGACCTCGGCCAATTCCCTCAGCACTTTGGGGTGGAGATAATCAGGACCTGCTGATTTGAACACATCTAGTCCCTCCAGAAGTTCCCTGACTAGGTCCTCACTGACCCTGGGCCTGGCTGAGCCTCCCCTGGGTCCATCCAGATTCCCAGTTGGGGGGGCGGGGGGGGGGGGCGGGGGAGGGAAGGGAGGGATGTCCCTGCTCAGAAAAGAATCTGTAAAAGATTAGCTTTGTCGTCTGGTGCTACCACCAGATTACCAAACATGTCCTGCAGAGGCCCGTTACTTTTACCCCCTATGTATTTATAAAAGGACTTCTTGTTATCTTTGATCTGGGTTGATTGTTCCAGTTCCATCTCTGCCTTAGCCTTCCTAACAACCCCCCTACAATCTCAAGCAGTGGAGGTATAATCCTCCTTAGTGATGGCCCCTCCCTTCCATTGGGTGTACGCCTCCTTATTTGGCTCCGAGACCTTCCAGGATGCTTTTGGTGAGCCATGGGGGCTTTTGAGCACTGTAGCCCCCTTTGATCTGCATGGGGATTGTCACCCTTTGGGCTTGGAGGATTGTCTCCTTAAGAAACGACCACTTTTCTTTGACTCCTCCCCCCCAGGACCTCAGTGCCTCCCTGACTAGTCTCCTTACCTCACTGAAATCCGCCCTCCTGAAGTCCAGGGTTGCTGCCTTGCTGCAGGCTTTTGACACCCTGTGCTGGATGGTTAATTCCAGGAGACAATGATCGCTATTGCCCAGGTGGTCGAGCATCAAAGGTTGCTAAGCAGTCCTCCACTTGAAATAACTGCCCATCCCTGCCATAGACTGATTGCTAAAGAGGCTAGAAAACCACACCATAATTAACATCCCTTTGGGGGTCAATGCTTGTGGGAGTTACAAAGCAGACAGCAGAGTAGGGGCTGAGGGATCTGCAGCCACCCAAAAATTCACCATAGCTCCCACTGCCCGCCTGGAGCAGCCCCAGCCCTGTCTGCCCCACCCCACGCAGATCTGAAGCCACATGCACATGTTCTCAGACCAGCAGTGGTAACCGCTAGCTAAGCTACCAGATGAGCAGCGCACAGTGTTGGGAGCCACTGTCCCGTCCTCCCCAACCCGGCCCTGGCTGGGCAATGCTTGTCCCAGCCCCAGCCCCTCCCTCACCGTAGAGGGGATGTTGATCTGCACCCCCTGTGCCCCGTCCCTTCCCCCTCCACCACCTACCAGCTGGACGCAGTATCGACCATCATATAAAGGAACCAATCCAACATTTGTAACACTGTTCCCATAGGAAAATTGGTTCTGAGTTATGACATCTCAACTTAAGACACGATTTTCAGGAACCAATTGCATTGTAAGTCTGAAGACTGCCTGTGCACGTTAACACAGGGGTGTTGAACTTGCAGCCCACGGGCCATATCAGCCCACAAAGGCTCTCTATCTGGCCCAGTAGAGGGCCCAGAAGTTGTATTCTTTTGCTTTGTTGGGTAAGGCTATCAGCAGTGAGCGTGACAGCTACCGGCACACTGCGCTGCGCTCCACTGCCTCTGCCAGAGCCTGGGCCTTTGCCACCCTGGTGACCACTGAGGTAGTATGCATGTCTGAGGTTGGATCTGAACCAGCAGGAGCCACACAGTCCAGATCCAGCCCAAGGTCCCAAACAATCCCTACATTAACAGATATCATGCACCTTTAACTAAAGGCTTCTTCAACACTAAGGAACAGCCAGAAATCCAACTGAATAACCTTGATGTTTCTTCCTATAGAAAATATATTTTTGTTTTGTAAGATGAATAGCATTAAAATCTTTCAACCAACCCCAAGTCACCAGAAAAGAATTTTAAAAAATGCATATATTTTTAAAGTATAACTTATTTACACTAAATATTTATCAAAGTCTTGGCAACCATGGCCACACAGAGGCATTCAGTTTTTCATGGGAGAATCACTGTTCTCCCAGCAGAAACCATGAGTGTACAGAAGTTCAGGATTTTGCTGTCAGAGCAAAAATGGCCACTCCAGGAGAAAAATAACCCGAGAACACCCAGTGTTAAATCACTCCAAGAAGAGTTTCTCCCAGGGCAAGAAGTACCACAAGACAGTCCTTCAGTATACAAGGGTGCTTTGTTCCTACCACCTCCTCACTTCCCCAAGACAGCATGTCGCTTGGGCAGGGCCTATTGCTTCAGCTGAGCAGGGAACAGAACACGTTCCCCACCAAATCCCCATTGTGCTGCAGGGAGACAGGCTGGATTGCCTAAGCAGGGCTGCCCTGTGCATTGCTGTTATCCATCTCCAAGCAGATTCTAGGCAGAACACACCAAGTGCACACACAGGCGTCTCTGGCTGCTCTCTGCACTTTAAGCGTTCGGTATTTGAATATCTGTCCAGATTGTCTCCAGGTAAGTTCTTCAACCAGGAAAACAAGCCTGGGAGAACTCTCCCAGATCATATGAGTGTGTGTACACAGCCCATGTTTTGGCTACATAAATAAATGGCTAAAGAAATGCTTTCCACTCCAAAGTTTGAAGTTACAAAGGTGAGAAAAGTCACAATGGCAGTAGTGTTTACGAATGTATCCTCTGCCTGTCTGTATGCTATCCATTTAGAGCAAACTTAAGGAATTTATGTTCAAGGATTACAGCCTTTAAGACTGCTTGCCCAGAAACCCATTTTAATCATACTAAATTGTCCAAAGTTAACCCCTCTCTCTCTTGCTAAGAACTCAACAACTTGAGACAGATCAGAGGTCTATCGGTTTGGATCACACATTACCAGAAGCATAGTCTGGTTTTCACAAGTTCCCAGACACCAGAAAGTGCTCCTAAAATCCTGCCCCAAAAAGGAAACAATATTATTATGTACATGCACAGGGAGGACAGAAATGTCACCTCAGCTACCGAAACTGAAAAGCTACATCAAGGATCCTCTGGTATTCAGAGGGCAGGGGTGTTGCTGGTCAAGCAATTCAAAAGAGGACAAAAGGACTTCCAGTCATTCTTTCATGCTCCCTAAAACCTCTCCCCCAAAACCCTCTACTGAGATAACTACAGAAGTATCAGGAACCAACAAGTACAGGAATTTAGGATACTAAGGAGGGCAATTTAACAGGATTACAACAATTTAAGATTAGGATATAAACAGCAAGAATATACAGACTCCAAGATACCCCTGCTTACCTGTATTAGCACTCATTTGACTGTCCTGGGAACAATTCTCATTTCCATCAGAGCTGGCCTGCAGTGAGCAGGACGGAGCTGTTCTATTTCGTTTTTTGCTAGCTTTCCGTTCTGCTAACTGCCAGTCATCATCTTCATCCTCACTTTCGCTCAAGTCATCAAACCCAAAGTATTTAATTTTATAATTGGAGCTCCCACAGCTTTTAGAGCCACCTTCATCTCCCCCTCCCTCATCTTGGTCATCAAACCCAAAAAACTCCAGTTTGACATCTTTTTTGGATTTGGTATTGCTTGGTCGAAATCTGGTTGTAGTCTTGGTGGTTGCAATGTCTGCCTTTTTCCTCAAACGCCCAGCTTCTCCCAAGTCAGTAGGAGCTGCTGTGGTGAATTCATCAATACGTTCCATCGTATCCTGTATAGTAACATTACAAACTGACAAGCAAGATGGATGGAGAACAGTGTAGTCTCTAGTCCGTCCAACTGCCCCTCTAAAAGTGGTCCCACTACTTAAACCAACTTTTCTTGCTGAATTCAGACCATCACTATTTGACTCATTATTTACTTTGGATAAAGACTGACTTGTGCCATCCATTAGCCTATCAAAGTTTGTTGCCCCCTGTGGCTTTGATTTGTTGGATCTACAATATGTCCTGCAGTTGCTCGGTCTAGGAATAGTTTGCAAAAGTTCTTCGCTAATGGCTTCCTTTGGATTTTCCATATCTTCTTTATCAAATTCCTCATCCTTGTTCTTCATGTCTGGGAGAGGTTCATTATCAAAATCTAACATGTACTCTGCAGGTCTCATGTCTTCAATATCGTTATTATCCCATATATATGAATGAGTTCTTAATGATCCCTTCATCTGAGAAGTTTCTGACAGAGAGTCTGCACTCTTCTCAATATGCGAGTCCCAAGAGTCATGCAAGTTCTTGGTTTCAATGTAGCACCCAGAAACATCTATGGTTTCGATACTGGTTTTATTACAGTCTTCAGCATTCTTGTAAATGAAATGACTGTTCTCATTATCCTCATTAAAATTCTCCATTTTATCTATAAAAGAGGAGAGAAATTATGAATACAGAAGCAATATAAATGGAACCATGTTATAATCATTCATCTAACATGTATGTAGGTTAACTGTCAGCAATCTCACCGTAACACATTTCAATGCTTAATATCAATGAAATCAGTAACACCAATAAAAGTTATCCATATCCACGCACATGTATGAATTTCAATACTCCCTAAACTTTGTCACGTAGATCTTTGAGATCCAACATCATGAGTTTTTGGGTTACTAAAAATAACTGTTAACTCCATTCTCTGAACGCTGAAAACTATTAGCACCTAAATCTAGCTATTTACAGCAATTCATAGATGTTAGGGTCAGAAGGGACCTCAATAAATCATCAAGTCCGACCCCCTGCATAGACAGGAAAGAGTGCTGCGTTCAGATGACCCCAGCCAGATTCCCATTCAACCTCCTCTTGAAGACCCCCCCAGAGCAGAGGAGAGCACCACCTCCTTTGGGTGCTCATTCCAGACCTTGGCCACTAACTGCGAAGAAGTTCCTCCTAATGTCCAGTCTAAATCTGCTCTCTGCTAGCTTATGGCCATTGTTTCTTGTGACCCCCCAGGGGCGCCTTGGTGAGTAGAGCCTCATCAATTCCCTTCTGCGCCCCCATGATGAATTTATAGGCAGCCACAAGGTCGCCTCTCAACCTTCTCTTGCGAAGGCTGAAGGGGTCCAGGTGCCTTAGTCTCTCCTCATAGGGCTTGGCCTGCAAGCCCTTAACCATACGAGTGGCCCTTCTCTGGACCCTCTCCAGGTTATCCACATCCCTCTTGAAGTGTGGCACCCAAAACTGCACGCAGTATTCCAACTGTGGTCTGACCAGCGCCCTATAGAGGGGAAGCATCACCTCCTTGGTTCTGTTTGTCATGCATCTCCTGATGCATGATAAAGTGAAGTTCTGATGACTTCATTACACTGACAACTCATGTTCATCTTGGAGTTTGAGAGAGAGGGGCAATCAAAAATAGCAAATCAAGTAAATAACTAACTCTCAAATTTCAAAACTTTAGTTCTGACAGGAAAGTCAGAATATTGTTCACTTTGAATGTATTTACATACAAATATCTATGCACACGGAGACCAAAAAAGCCTTATGAAGAACGGTAAGGGAATACAGGTTATAGAAAGAAATAATCCTACAACAATTCCCAATTAGGTTGGGGAGGGCAGAGAGGGACAAAAACTAAAACTAAAACAAGCCACAGACACCTTCACTTGGTCCCTTGAAAATATTAGTCTTTACCAGCCTAACTTGTTCTTAAGAAGTCAAGCTTTCATTAAGACAAACAGACATCTCAAAAGAGTTTGAGAACAGGTAGAACCTCCAAGGTTTAATTTTAGGCAACTGACATGTATTAGATTACAGAACTAAATGTATTAGTTAAAATATGTTAAACAAAAACATACCAAATGGAAAGGGATGTAGTTTAGTACTAGAACAAGTAATTTAAACTACTAATAGAAAAGTACAAATAAAGCCAAGAAATGACCAAGAACTGCAACAACTCTGTTTCTGTGGTCACGAATTTCCTAATATAGTACTGGTTTACTTTCCCCGATTAATCAGATGCATATTTTCAATTCAAAGTACATTCAAAGGCCATGAGATCAGAAGGGTTGAAGAGAACATAATATTGTCTTAGGACTCCAGTTAAGTCCTCATTCTTTAATCATTTTACAGACGGAAATGCATTAAGCTCTCTCATAATTTCATAGTAGGTAGGGCTGGAAGGGACCTAAGCAGATTATCAAGTCCGACCCCCTGCCATGGCCAGGAAAGGATTCTGGGGTCAAATGACCACAGCTAGGTGGCTGCCTAGCATCCTTTTGAAGACCCCCAGGGCAGGGGCAAGCACCACTTCCCTTGGAAGTTGGTTCCAGCTCCTAGCCACCCTGACAGTGACGTAGTGCCTCCTGATATCTAGCCTGAATCTACTCTCAGTCACCTCTTGGCCAAACTGCCCAGTTGTGGCCTTGGCTCCATCATGATCCGCTGGCTGGGAAATTGGCTTCGTGGTCGGACCCAGAGGGTTGTTATTGATGGCACTCACTCATCATGGTGCCCTGTGACCAGTGGGGTCCCTCAAGGCTGTCCTGGGACCCATATTGTTTAACATCTTCATTAACGATGTGGATATTGGAGTCAGGAGTGGACTGGCCAAGTTCGCCGATGACACCAAACTTTGGGGCAAAGCATCCACGCCGGAAGACACAAGGGTGATCCAGACTGACCTGGACAAGCTCAGCAAATGGGCAGACGAGAACCTCATGGTGTTTAACACCGAAAAATGCAAGGTTCTCCATCTTGGGAGGAAAAACCTGCAGCATCCTTATAGGCTCGGCAGTGCTACTATATTGGTTAGCACGACTGAAGAAAGAGACTTGGGGGTCATCATTGACCACAAGATGAACATGAGCCTGCAATGCGATGCTGCGGCTAGTAAAGCGACCAAAACGCTGGCGTGCATCCATAGATGCTTCTCGAGCAAATCCCGGGACGTCATTCTCCCCTTGTACTCGGCCTTAGTGAGGCCGCAGCTGGAGTACTGCGTCCAGTTTTGGGCTCCACAATTCAAAAAGGATGTGGAGAAGCTTGAGAGAGTCCAGAGGAGAGCCACGCGCATGATCAGAGGTCAGGAAAACAGATCTTACGATGACAGGCTGAGAGCCACGGGACTCTTTAGCCTGGAAAACTATAGGCTCGGGGTGATCGGATGGCCACCTATAAGTTTATCAGGGGTGAACACCAGGATGTGGGGGAACGTCTGTTCACCAGAGCGCCCCAAGGGATGATTAGGTCGAACGGTCACAAACTCCTGCAAGACCGTTTCAGGCTGGACATAAGGAAGAATTTCTTTACTGTCCGAGCCCCCAAGGTCTGGAACAGTCTGCCAGCGGAGGTGGTTCAAGCACCTACATTGAACACCTTCAAGAGTAAATTGGATGCTTATCTTGCTGGGATCCTATGACCCCAGCTGACTTCCTGCCCTTTGGGCAGGGGGCTGGACTCCATGATCTCCCGAGGTCCCTTCCAGCCCTAATGTCTATGAAATCTATGAAACTTATGGCCTTTGTTCCTTGTTACCCCCGGTAGTGCTCGGGGGAACAGGGACTCTCCCACTGCCTGCTGGTCCCCCTTGGCAAATTTACTGGTGGCCACCAGATCCCCTCTCAGCCTTCTTTTGTGCAGGCTGAACAGGTTCAGGTCCCATAGCCTCTCCTCGTAGGGCCTGCCCTGCTACCCCCTGATCATTCTAGTGGCCCTCCTCTCAGCCCTCTCCATGTTGTCCACATCCCTCTTGAAGTGCGGCGCCCAGAACTGGACACAGTACTCCAGCTGTGGCCTGACCACTGCCGCATACAGGGGGAGGATCACCTCCTTGCATCTGTAGATGCCTCATGAGCAGGTCCATGACAAGGTGTGTGGCAGGCCAGTAGGGGGCGCTCCTGCGTTGAGCCGCCCACCTCCCTGCGCCCGACCACTTTCCAGACTCCAAATGCTTCCCTTATGCTTGGCCGACCCCTCTCCCGGAGCACACTCGCTAGCCTGGGGGTAACGTCGCCGCCACCACCCCGAGAAGGGACTGCCTCGGCCCTGTGTCCTCGGGGAAACACAGGCCTAATAGTCCGACAGGTACTCGACCCAGTACAGGCACTTGGGGCACTTCCCCAAGTCAAGGGGGCAAAAAGTAAAGTCTCCCTTAGTCCTCAGACCTAAGGGGTCTCTTAGGCATAATTTAGACCCACCTCTCAATAAGTCTCCACACCAGTCACAAAGGAGAACTTTATTGATTACAAGGGATAGGGTAAACTAGGGTACAGGATTGAGCAATATCCTAGAAATCCTAAAGAGCAAACAGTGTGGCTGAGGTAGCCTTTTGATTACGCATCTGTGTTACTGCCAGCTAAATATCTAATCCGATTGAGTAGCTTACTCACAAGCATCTTCCAGAGTTCTCCAGTTTCCCCTCTGGAGTCTTGGGGTGAGAGAGAGCTAGGTCCCCTGCTTTGCTGCTGCTTCACCTCATGGCCGAAGAGAGAGAGCCTCCTCCCCCTCCCAACCTATATAGCCCCTGTGACCTCATTCACCTGGTCTAGTGGAGGTCAGCCCCAGTTGGCTGTCAGCCAACCAATTTGAAATACATCACCTGTTACCAGGCAGATTCCAGCTCCCCAGGTAGAAACCCCCCACCCAGGTAATTGATGCAAGTCACACAGGCAGAGGGAGCAGGTTTCCCTCCTCCCTCAGGAATGCAGCCAGCTCAGGTTACCTAAAGAGACAGGCTGAGGTGTGACTCCTCCGTGCTGGTCCATCTAATCACATAGTCACAGGGCAGAGATTTTGGAGAGAAACCAAGGTGACTCTGCAGCGGTGGGATACAACTACCCAGCTGTTTTACTGCAGTGGGATCCCTGCGCCCGCCACACATGGTGGCAGTGATGGGATACAAATACCCAGCTGTTTTACCTAGGTGGGATCCCTACTGGCCTGCCACATGTGGTGCTAGCGGTGGGATACGAATACCCAGCTGTTTTACCTAGGTGGGATCCCTGCGCCTGCTACACGTGGTGGCAGTAGTGGGATCTGAATACCCTGCAGTTTTACAGGCATAATTTGGGAAGAGTAATAGAGACACTGAAATCCCTTGAGCAAACAATTTCTCATTTGGCATCGGGTCGACTGGAGAGTGTAGATAGCCAGGATGGTGGAGCAGTACACCGAAAAGACCATGCCTGAACTGAAAGAGCTGGCAAAAGAGAGAGGCCTTCATGTGAAGAAAGGGCTAAAGAAGGAGGAACTGATTAAACTCCTGTGTGACAATGACTCAGCCATAGAGCAACCTCCACACACGCCAACTCTTGAGTCCTCCCCAGAATCACAACGCCGCATGCTAAGTTCGCAGTCCTCAGGGAAATCAACCCCTCCGGAGAAGCGACAGGGCAAGCTCAGGTATGAGCTGAAGCTGAAAAAGATGGAGATGGAGGCCCAGCGGGAGAAGGCAAAGATGGAGATGGAGGCCCAGCGGGAGAAGGCAAAGATGGAGATGGAGGCCCAGCGTGAAAAGGCACAGCTGGACAAGGCAAAGATGGAGATGGAGGCCCGGCGTGAGCACGTGGAGGCTCAGCTGGAGCTGAAAAGGATGGAGCAGGAGGTGAAAGGGATGGAGCGGGAGGCCCAGCATGAAGAGGCCCAGCACAAGCACGCTTGTCTCCATACCTCTGTGAAGCTATGGATCCAAGCTTTTAAAGGGGGGGGGGAAGTGTGGCAGAAAGCCACCTTGGTTTCTCCCCAAAATCTCTGGCCTGTGACTATGTGATTAGATGGGCCAGCACGGAGGAGTCACACCTCAGCCTGTAGGTATGCTGCTGGTTCTCTCTCCCCAGGTGCAACACCTTGCACTTGTCCGTACTGAAACCCATCCTATTTTCATCCAGCCACCTCTGTAACCTGTCGCGATCTAGTTGTAGCCTGTCCCTCTCTTCTAGCATGCTCACTTCTCCCCACATCTTAGTGTCACCTGAGAACTTGAACAAGGTGCTCGTCACCCCCTCATCCAAATCTCTGATGAAGATATTGAACAGTGCGGGCCCGAGGACCGAGCCCTGGGCAACCCCACTGTCCACATCTCTCCAGGTCAAAAATAACCCATCCCCCACCACTCTCTGGGTGTGGCCCCCAGCCAATATGTGACGCATCTGACTGTGTATGCATCGACACCACAGATGCCTGATTTTTTTAAATGAGGATGGGGTGAGAGACAAACAGACAGTGTCGAAGGCCTTCCTAAAGTCCAGGAAGGCTACGTTCACCACAGCACCTGCGTCCAAGGCTTTTGTGACCTGGTTGTAGAAGGCTACCAGGCTGGTCTGACAGGACCTGCCTCTAATGAACCTGTGTTGATTCCCCCTAAGTATAAATTCTCCTGCTGGCCCCTTGCAGATGTGCTCCTGGATAATTTTCTCAAAAGAGCTTCCCCAGGACCGAGGTAAGACTAATGGGCCTATAGTTTCCTGGGTCCTCTTTCCTCCCTTTTTTGAAAATTGGGACCATATTGGCCCTTTTCCAGTCCTCTGGAACCTCGCCAGAGCACCACGAGTGCTCGTAAAGCTGTGCCATGGGTCCTGCAATGACCTCGGCCAATTCCCTCAGCACTTTGGGGTGGAGATAGTCAGGACCTGCTGATTTGAACACGTCTAGTCCCTCCAGAAGTTCCCTGACTAGGTCCTCACTGGCCCTGGGCCTGGCTGCGCCTCTCAAAAAACAAAAAGTTGGGGTTTGACAATAATTACCTGGGCAAGTAAATGCAAACTTGTATGGATGGGATGGAGCATGATAAGAAACTCTCTTTAACTGAAGTAAGAGGGGGTTGGGAAAGTTGGGAAGCGAAGCTGGACTGGCACATGCTCTCTGATGAGAGGCAGAGGAATAGACAGGATTGGGACAGGCAGGGTTGAATTTATGTTTTAGGATATTGATCGGCGAGTTTGTTATATGCCATCATATTTTATCTGTTTTTATGAGTTGCTCTCTGATCGATCATAAGTAAGAATGTAGTCAAACTGTAAATTTCATGATTTCTGCAGAAGTTGAGAAAAACGGTAATTTCCTCAAACACCATGAAAAATGGCTGTTCTACAATTTTGCGTGGAATCACTGGGAAAAAAATCTTGCTAAAAATTAATGCAGCCTGGCCTCACAACCTAAGGCGGGGGCAAGGGCCACCAACACAAAAGGGAACAGTCAAGATGGCAGCTGCACCTCTCCTTCCTCTGCCACTGATTGGTCAGGAGGTCTGCCTTTCGTGCAGCACCCCTATTCTCTGCCAATTAGTGACAAGACATGGGGCCATATCAAAGGCAGCACTCTTCAGCTATCAGCAGTGAGGGGTTGGCTGAGGGATTCTGTCAGTCCTATCAGCAGCAGGGGAGGGTTTGGCACAAACCTGAGAAAAATGGCAGCTGATGCTGCGATCAGCCCACAAAATTGCCCACCTGATACCTTACAATAACCATAAGCTACCCTGTGCCTTTTTTAAAAGGTTGGCATTAAAATAAAATAGCTATTAATACATGCTATATTTTCTCACATGCCACAGGCCTCCAAATAAAACAAACACCTTGATTTTGGAAGACAGAATATGGGAGGGTATTCCCCAAATCATGGCAAAATGTGCGACAGTAAGTTCTCCTCAAAACACAGGACAGAAAAGCCATTACATTTGTCCCTGAACTAGTTGTGCTTGTGTTTGTTCTGGGACAGAAATATCCAAAGATTGGCCTGTACACTTCCACACCACCCATGCTGGCCTTCTAATCAGGGCTAGTGAGCAGCTGAATGCACTGCCACTTTTCTTCCTGGCAATCCCAGGATAACCTTTTAGATGTATTTAGCAAAGTCTCTGGATAAAAACTATTAGTATTTCTCATCCCTGGTATGGCAGGACAGCAACAAGGTTAGGCACCAAACCAGTGCAAGGGCAGTAGTAAGACTGTGACCTCTTTTCAGTAAATAGTTCTTTATATAAACTTCCTGTAAATAATAAAGTGTTGTTTCCACACCACAAGGCTCATCAAGATACTACAGGCTAAAGGCAACACCTCAGACACCTTGGCCAGTTCCGTTGCTCTTCAACCAAAAGCTACGAGAGCTAACACTGGAATGCACCTCTGCTGTTTGCAGCCTCAGGAAGAAGTGGCAGCTGTGAGTCATGCGCTACTTACAGACATTTAAAAAAAAAAAAAAATAAGTGTGCTTTACAAGAAGGAGCAGCGTGTTACTTCAACATGGCTCTGCAGCCTCAGCAGGGTTTTTTGGCAGTTTTAGCTAAAAACGATTTAATCAGCTATTAGATAAAAGCACTAAAAAGCCTCCCTAAAGCCCCCAATCTTTACAGAAGTCAGGCAAGCCAGGCTGAAGTAACGTGCTGTCTCTTCTAGGCATGCATGGGACTCAGCGCAGGAACATGGCACTTCACTTGAAATTCTACATTTTAGGATGTTTGCTTTTGTTTTTTACATCTGCAAGTACCCACAGTGTCTGCTTACTCTATTCCACCTTGCTTCTATTCCAACTAAGAAAAATCAGCTTCTGTGCTTAAGACATACATCCCAATTTTGGGGGGCTGACTTTAGGGAGAAGGGTGCACGTAGTATAGATACAGTAAAGTGCCATGCCTTCCTTCATACACCAGACTGAAAACTACTAATAATAGAAGAGGAAAATCTTGGTAAAGAACCTTAAAAACTTGCAGAAGTACAAAGGATTCCATGAAGGGACTGGGAGTAGCTGAAAGGCATAAAACCAGGTTGCTCGGAGGATCAATGCAACAATTCTAGTTACACTGTGGTCTCTCTTTATGCGAGGGTTGCATTGCAAAAAACCCTTGCATAAAGCAAATCCAATACTACATTCAATTAATAGGGTTACGTACCAGCCTCCTTTTTTGCTTCAGGGCTGGATCAGCAGAGGAGTTAGGAGATGCACTAGAAGGCTAATTAGATAACACTTCACTAAATTTAATAAAAAGCCACCACAGTACGAGTGCAAGTAGCATAGCACCCCATAGAACAATGGACGATGTGAGACTGAGCCACTTTGCATGCTTCTTCGCATAAGATCAAATTTTTCTTGCACAAAGCCAGTTTCTGATATAGATAAGGTCATATACAAGTAAATTCGCACAAAACAAATTTGCTTAAAGAGAGACCCGAGTGTACTAGTGTAGAAAACTAAGTTTATTCTTATTGGTTATTAGTAAAAAATATGCATATATATTTTATACATGACCTTAAATCAATGATTTCAAAATTTTAGAATCTAGATTTTACAAATGTGAAATTCTTTTGTTCCTTACATTAGGAAATCGGTTAAACAATCACACTTACTAGAGTTCCCATTTTAATATTTTCATAGAACAGCAAGCCTTAAAATTAATTGATTCCATAGACATTAGGGCTGGAAGGGACCTCGGAAGATCATCAAGTCCAGTCCCCCACCCAAAGAGCAGGAAATCAGCTGGGGTCATAGGATTCCAGCAAGATAAGTGACTAATTTACTCCTGAAGGTGTTCAATATAAGTGATTTAACCACATCTGATGGCAGGTTATTCCAGACCTTGGGGGCTCAGACAGTAAAGAAATTCTTCCTTATGTCCAGCCTGAAACAGTTTGGTAGTAGTTTATTACCGTTCAACCTCGTCATCCCTTGGGGCGTTCTGGTAAACAAACGTGCCCCCAGATACTGATGGTCACCCCTGATAAACTTATAGGTGGCCACCAGATCATCCCTGAGCCCGAGCTTTTCCAGGCTAAAGAGCCCCATAGCTCTAAGACTGTCATTGTAAGGTCTGTTTTCCTGATCTCTGATCATATGCGCATCTCTTCTCTGGACTCTCTCAAGCTTCTCCACAACCTTTTTGAATTGCAGGGCCCAAAACTGGACGCAGTACTCTAGCTGCAGCTTCACCAAGGCCGAGTACAAGGGGAGCATCACACTGCAGGCCCATGTTCATCTTGTAGTCAATGATGACCCCCAAGTCTCTTTCTTCCGTAGTGCTAGCCAGCGTAGCACTGCCAAGCCTATAAGGATGCTGCAGGTTTTTCCTCCCAAGGTGGAGAACCTTGCATTTTTCAGTGTTAAACACCATCAGGTTCTTGTCCGCCCATCTACTGAGCCTGTCCAGGTCATCCTGGATAGCCCTCCTGGCGAATTTGGCCAGTCCACTTCTGACACCAATGTCTACATCATTAATGAAGATGTTGAACAATATGGGTCCAAGGACAGAGCCTTGGGGGACCCCACTGGTCACCGGGCACCATGAGAATTGACTTCTGTCAGTTACCACCCTCTGGGTCCAACCACAGAGCCAGTTCTCCAGCCAGTGGATCGTAATGGACCCAAGGCCATAACTGCCCAGTTTCAACAAGAGGTGATCACGGGATACCAGACCAAAGGTGTTTCTGAAGTCGAGATATATGACATCAATGTCTTCTCCCTTGTCCAGGTGATAGGTCACCTGGTCATAGAAGGAAATGAGATTGGTCAAGGAAGACCTACCGGCAACAAACCTGTTCTGGCTATCCCTCAGGATGTTGGTGTCTGCCCATCCATCAAGGATGGCCTCCTTAATAAACTTTTCTAAGATCTTCCCCAGGATAGAAGTCAGGCTAATGGGCCTATAGTTAGCCGGATCCACTTCCCCCCACTTTCTTGAAGATAGGCACCACATTGGCCTTCTTCCAGTCTTTGGGCACTACACCAGAGCACCAGGAGTTTTCAAAGATCCGTGCCAGAGGTTGGGCTATGATGCTCACCAGCTCAAGTAGTCTGGGGTGTAGATTGTCAGGGCCGGCTGATTTGAAGGTATCCAGCTTCTCAAGGTGTTCCTTCACGAGGTCAGCATTTATGGAGGGTAGGGGCTCCCCATTAATGATGTGGACATTGGAGTCAGGAGTGGACTGGCCAAGTTCGCCGATGACACCAAACTTTGGGGCAAATCATCCACGCCAGAAGACACAAGGGTGATCCAGACTGACCTGGACAAGCTTAGCAAATGGGCAGACGAGAACCTGATGGTGTTTAACACTGAAAAATGCAAGGTTCTCCACCTTGGGAGGAAAAACCTGCAGCTTCCTTATAGGCTCGGCAGTGCTACGTTGGATAGCACTACAGAAGAAAGAGACTTGGGGGTCATCATTGACCACAAGATGAACATGAGCCTGCAAAGTGATGCTGCGGCTAGTAAAGTGACCAAAACGCTGGCTCGCGTCCATAGATGCTTCTCAAGCAAATCCCAGGATGTCATTCTCCCCTTGTACTCGGCCTTGGTGAGGCCGCAGCTGGAGTACTGCGTCCAGTTTTGGGCTCCACAATTCAAAAAGGATGTGGAGAAGCTTGAGAGAGTCCAGAGGAGACCCACGCGCATGATCAGAGATCAGGAGAACAGATCTTACGATGACAGGCTGAGAGCCATGGGACTCTTTAGCCTGGAAAAGCGTAGGCTCAGGGGTGATCTGATGGCCACCTATAACTTTATCAAGGGTGACCACGAGGATCTGGGGGAACGTCTGTTCACCAGAGCGCCCCAAGGGATGATTAGGTCGAACGGTCACAAACTCCTGCAAGACCATTTCAGGCTGGACATAAGGAAGAATTTCTTTACTGTCCGAGCCCCCAAGGTCTGGAACAGTCTGCCAGTGGAGGTGGTTCAAGCACCTACACTGAACACCTTCAAGAGTAAATTGGATGTTTATCTTGCAGGGATCCTATGACCCCAGCTGACTTCCTGCCCTTTGGGCAGGGGGCTGGACTCGATGATCTCCTGAGGTCCCTTCCAGCCCTAATGTCTATGAAATCTATGAAATCCTGCGAGCAGCACTGGTGAGGCCCAGGCAATGCTGTGCCAGTCAAGTACTGAGGCTGGCACTGCTTGCAGACAGGACTGGGTTCAGCACTCAGCTGGGGATGCACTGCTGGCAGGGGACCGGCTCAGCACCCAGCTGGAGCGGCCTCATCTCCTGCAAGTGGCACTGGACGAGCCCTGCACTATTCATCTGACCAAAACCATGACCTCTGTTATATTAACAGTGTACATTAATGAGCATGCTACCCTCCAAGAAGATAGGAGCTGAGCAAGTCTCTCTCTGCAACCACTCGGGATGACTGGAGCACCAGATATAAAGAAAAAGCTGTCTCTAGTATTCTCAAGCCTCACTCTGATGACACCAACACAGTGAAAAGGAAGAAGCTGAAAGAAGCAGCAGCTCAGGGAAAGAGTAAAGTAGATAACTGGACAACAAGAGTTGGGAACAGACACAAAACTAGAAGAATAAGGAGAAGCTGGAGGAACAGACAAAAAGGATCAGTTATGGACAGCCATTTTGTAGGTGGAGCGCAGCAGGGCTCCTCATGCCTCTAACTGGCTGCAAGTGTTGCCTGTCATTTGGTCCCACCCCTCACCACTGACTGGCTGTGGGGGCTGCCTGTCATGTTGCCTTGCCCCTCTGCACCAATTGGCTGCAAGGGCTATCTGTCAGAGCCCCACCCCTTATCACTGATTGGTGGAGAGACAGAGCCATGACAGGCAGCCCTTGCAGCCAATCAGCAGCAGGGGATGGGGGGGGAAGGGAGGAGGATTAGGCAGCAGCCATCTTGCCTGCAGCCCTTTGAACAGGCAGCTTCCCCTTCCCCCCCGCTGGGCTGCCACAGCACACTGAGGACTACTGGCTACCTCTGAAGAGCCACCATCTTCTTTTCCCCGTGTTGCTTCTTTTTCCCCTTGGATTTTTGGAATTCTGCGGGCACTGCCCAGATTTCAAAAGGCAATGCCATATGTTGTGGAATCCGCAAAAACCACAAATTTGGTACGTCCCTAGTTACGGAAGAAACAGAAAGAAAGGTCTGAACAAGAGATGATACTCCTTACCCACCCCTAAGCCTAGAAAAGAAACCAAGATCCTTAAAAGTTTCACTAGTCAGCAATATCTATGAAAGCCATTGGTTCAAATGCCCACAAAATGTGGTTTAGCTGCCCAGAAAAGGATGACAATATAAAACTGCTAAAAAATTCCCTCCATTAGCTCAAGTGACAGAAGCCTCTGCTTTAGACCTAGAAGGCTCCAGCCCTGCTGCTAATACAAGTCTGTGTCAATATAATTTATATGAAGGAATTATTTTTCTCAGTTTACTTTTTTAAAAAAACAAGGCATGGGAACTATATACAAAAACTACCTGGGAACATTATGACCTTTTTTAACTTTTGAAACCTTAATCAAAACTTCCTGTGCAATCTTCATTCTAAAATATACCCCCCTTTGTGAGAATATACTGTGACAGTGTTTACCGGATGGGCAGGGACTTTCAGAAAATTTAAAGAAAAGCTGAACCCAGCTTTACAGGTCAACACTGGATTCCCTAGTTCAAGTTTCTGTGACAGGCTAGACAAGTTACTTAAACCAGACTTTTAAACTGATCAAATTCTGTCTCCTTTATCTTCTGCACACCCAAATGGTAGCTGTCCCCCCGCAAGAAGCAGTGCTAAACTTCTACAGCTAAAACTGTTACTAAATTTCTGTTCTCTATATCAAGTGAAAAGTAATGCCAAACATCAGAAAAAACCAGATCCAAAACAACTCAAATAAGTGGACACTTGACCTTAATTGTTGCATTTCAGGTCCCCTTCCGTAACATGAGAATGATTCTACCACATGTAAAAGGAGTGTTATGAAAATAAATTCATTAAATGCATGTGAAGCACTCTGCTTTAGAAGAATAAATGCTTAAGAAAAACCCCAGGAGAAAATTAATCATTCTACATTCAGCAATGGGTTTGAGAGGTATTCAATACAAGGAGTGGAAAAATAATATATGAACATATAATTAAGGACTGTCAATGTAGATGCATAAAGGGACCAAATTAAATTGACTAAACAAAACTTAAAATTTAGGAATTGCCTAAATTAACTCATTGACTTTGCCACCTTTCAATTTTTTGAACATTTCCATGCATAACTACGATTTACAGTCTCTTATTTCCAAGAAATACATTTATTCTATGAAAAAGCCATTTCATGAAAAAACAGGAACATTAGCTTTAAAATGCATTTACCTGAGATGTGGTAGATCCTGGGTCACAGCTCTTCTCTGCTCCACTTTAGACTAGTTACCTGAGACTTATTTCCCATAACTCTCATAAGTGTCCCAACTGTAGGCCTATATTCTCGCTCTATTACCAGTAAGTATTTTTACCAAGTACAACCACCACACCAGGAGATGAAGCTTAGCCTCCCTCATCACAGGTGGTTCAAGTCCCTAGGCTCAATCAAACAGTGAGGTTGAATACATAATTTTGAACCAAGAAACCCTGACAACCTTGCTGTCAAAACTGGTATATATATTTCCAGGGAAATTTTCAGTCTTTACTGATTCAACCTCTTCCTAAAGAAAGGGGGAAAAAAGGAGCACTTTGTCAGATAACTCCTGATTCTCACCCGAGAAGACAAATTTGGCTAGATCTGTGAGAACTGTAATCAGCAACCAGCCTGGCCCCAAAGATTTGGCTCTCAAAGGTTACAGCCTGTTCTTGCTATTCTGCATTCAAGAACAGAGTGGATGAAACAAGAATGAGATGGATAGCTAGAATGCAACAGAATCCAGAGACCAATTTATACATGGCACAAATAGGAGGATCATGCTTATACTTCTTCTGATGAGAGAGCGCAAAGGGAAAAAAAAAAATATATCAGTGCTCCCTTCGCTTCAACTTTCTTCACCTCTTTAAAAAAAAACAAAAAAACCCAAACCAAATCCTATGAAGTCTGTTTAAACTTAGACACAGTCTATCTAATGGCAGAATAGGCAGTGTCATTTTCCTGAAATACGACACTTCCCTCAAAAAGTTCTTTTCCGTTGATTAAAATGGAACCTTGTAAAATGTAATACTTATAAGCAGTGTTAACGTCCAAGTAAAATGGAAGTAAAGTATATATTGATTTATGCCTTGCCTACTTAAATGGTGTATTCTTAAGTGTCTTGCTGGATTTGATTCTTCACTGGTATAGAGAAATCATTACAAAATAATCTGCACTGCAGACTTACTGACTCTGAAATCATATTTTAGAAGCTGAAACAGTTTTTCTTTTTCTTAGACTGGCTTTCTGGAAAAGGACTATAAGGAGCTGTTAAGTCTATCAAAGGCACCAAAATCTGTCAATTGACAATATTTTCTCCATGCCAGAAAAAACATACAAGTATGAGTTTGGCATTCTTGAATACAGAAGTTTTAGCTTTGGGTGATTTTTATAAGGAGAGTATAGGGGAGGGCTTGCTGCTTATAATATTATTTTGGTAACAAGATGACATATATTGATACTACTTTAAAAAGGTAAAAGTTTTTCCTAACAAAACCAATTATCCCAAATTAACTTTGAGTAATGCACCCAGATGACAAAACAGTAACAAATCAGTTTGCTCCTACAAAAGAAACCAGATCCACATGGCTTTATAAGTCACCTTCTAAACTATGCTAAATATTGCATTTTAGAATAGGGTTTCAAAAACTAGTTTGGTCAGACAAAGAGCATTATAAGCATCCACTCCTCAAAGCTACTACCAGAGTCCAACTTATTATTACAGCTGCCTTGTGCCATACTTGTTTTCACCCTGCAACTCATTTCTTAGACTGTCCAACCTTGAAGTCTCCCTTTCTCATTTATTCTTTAAATTTCATTTTTCCAATACCTCCTGCCTTGACTTTGGGTTATGTGGCCTTAAAATCAAAGTCTGACAAATATACACCCTACTTGCCTGTCTAGTTCTTCCAACCAACCTACATCCTATCTGGCTTATTTATTTATTGCTCCTATGGGGCCCCTTAAGCAGAAATCTGTTTCTATCTAATCATTCTATGAAATCCCCAATTGCAGCTTGGAGTCTTCTTCTAAAAGGCCTACGACAAAAATGCAAGACTTCATAAAGTCCCATACGGGTTTGCACAAACAAACAGAGTCACCCAAGTAAACCTACACACTCCTAATTTTGTTCACACCTTCCCTGGCATCAGTTTAGGGATGTCAGAGGATGCATCCCTGACTGTTCTGTTTAACAGCTATTTATGGAGCCAGAGATGACCCAAGCAGGGTGCAAGGCCTGCCCCTGGATGCAAGGAAGCCGGCGGCAGACTCCAAAGCTGGGGGGAGAGAGGGGGGGAGGAAGGAGAGGTGCCAAGTGGCTGGATGTGAAGCCAGAGTCAGTGTGGAGTTGCTGCAGCTGCTCTGCCTGGCTCCGTGGGGCCCCCCTAAAGCGTGGGGCCCAGGGCAGTCACCCCAATTTGCCCCACTTCCCACAGGGACAGCCCTGAATGAAGCTATCATTTTTCAAATTTGTCTAGCCACAAAACCCTTCAGTAAAGTTACCCCTTTAAAGGTATGACTACCTTAATGAGAACTGCTGCAAATTCCTATCCCTTAAAAGTCCAACCAAACATTTGAAACTATCTGCTTAGTATTTTGGTCTTGGTCTATTGTGTGGCTTTATATAACCAGCCACTTACGAACACTTCTAATGCCAGAGGGAAGGGAATGCATGTTCTACAATAATCCTCCACCATTCTTTGATCTTCTACCTGCCCTAGTGTTTTCAGATAGCTTACGTTAGCAATTTACCTAAAACAGTGGACTATAACCAGTCCTTACATCTCTTCCTTTGCCTGATGAGCAGGGAAGTACACATACTTCCACTGACAAACTTAAGAACCTAAGTGCTATACTGGGTCAGACCACTAGTCCATCTAGCCCAGTACTGTCTCTGAAAGTGGCACAAAAGAATGATATAGACTAGAGGGAGAGCACTGAAAGAAGTCTCTCTCGAGTGATCGATATCACTGTTCAATATCCCCCCTTGCATCCATTATTGTTTTCCCCCAGCATCTCTAAACCATCTCCAACCATTCCTTTAAATAACCATTAATAGATCTATCAATCCATGAATCTGTTTAGTCAGACACAGTAACCAAGTTATGCTCTCTGCCTCCACCGCCTCCTGTGACAATGGATTCTGCAAGTTAACTACACATTGCCTAAAAAAGTACTCTTTGTTAGTTTTAAACCTGTCACCTACTAATATCAGTTGATGCCCCCTAGTTCTAGGGTTCTGGGACTTGCTGAACAACAGTTCCCTGTCACTTGGTCTAGGATTGTATAGACCTTTATCAATGCGTTCCCTCAGACTTCTCCTTTCCAAACTGGAGAGTCCTAGCCTTTTTTAGCCTCTCCTGTATAGCAACTGCTCCATGTCCCAGAACATTTTGGTTTTCCTTACCTGTACCTTTTCTAATTCTACTACACCTTTTGAGATGCAGGAACCACACGAAAATCTTCAGGACAAAGAAAATGAAACTTTTCTACTTTGCACTTTTTCTGAGCACTCCTCCTCTATTTATCCTAGCGCACACGTTCTGGTTTCAACATTTGAATGCAAAACCCTAGTTTCAAAATGTTCTGCTTTCAAAGCTATGCCAAAGGAATGTGTCCTTATCCAACATCATTCTCAATTCTAACCTTACCTTACAGTGTCTGCAACTATACCCAACCTGATGTCATCTACAAATTTGATTGAAGTGCATTGAAGTTTTGTTTCAGCATTAAAAGAATCTATCAACCATATTCTAAGTCAACTTTCATGTTTTCTCTTCATCCTTCCTGTTGTTCTCATGGTTTTTTCTTTCCTTTCCAGTTACATGTTTTGTAATCAAGGAGGTACTGAGGAGAAAGTGCAGGAAGAAACTATATTTAAAGAGTCTTGATTTTTTTCAAACTTTCAAAAAGTTAACCTAGCAGTCAAATATAGGTTAACAGCTTATTCAATATCAGTGTACTGCTTCTGTTGTCCGAATCATTTTTCTTAACATTCTGAAGTCATCTTAGGGCCAAAAAATTAACTGTTATTCACTTGCTATTAAAAAGCAAACAAATTAAGTACAACCCCTCCCCACACCCCAACCATATATTTATACACCAAATTAGACTGGCCCAAACTCAGTAAGTTAGTCATAAAAAGTGGCTTTTGCTGCCACTTGTTACACTACATCCTGCCAAAAACAAAATAAATCTTTCTGAACTCTGTATACTTTTTAAACATTTATTTGCCAAGTTATTTAATTAATAAAGATTAATAGATTCATAGACAGTAAGGCTAAAAGGGACCTCAGAAGATCATCAGGTACAGCCCCCTGCACCAAGCAGGAAAGACAACTGGGGTCAGGTGACCCCAGCAAGGTGACCATCTAGTCTCCTCTTGAGATTTTACATTTAAAGATATATTAATTCCCTGAAACATATAAAGACACATATTTATCTTCTATCAACAGGGCTACCATAACCCAAATCAATGTACAAAACTTTTCTTCTCCTCCTTTCAGTCTCTGACAATTCCTTTATTTTTCCATTGATGTTAAGCTTTTGTGTTTCTTCATCTCTATAATTCATCACCACCTTTTCTCTAGCACTCCGCATAATACAAGCCCCATTACCTTCTACCCTTTTCTAAATTTTAAAATTTAATTTAAATTTATTTTTAAGGGTTAGCTCATGGAACTCACACTTCAATATTCAAAAAACACTTCTCAAATTTTCTGGTCTGGAGGCAGGAGTTTTTGGGGGTTTTTAAAGCAGATTCCAAAAATTTCCACCAGATTTCCAAGTAAGTGTCTCTGCCTTCTCCCCTGTAGAACACCTCCACCTACAGCAGTTTGTCTGGATGATAGATATGGAGTCCTAAGAAGAGAAGGCGAGGAGCACATTCTGTTGGCGGAAGACAGGTCAGGCCTCCCCAAGGTGGGAAGGATCGAGATGACCACCACCAAGCAGCAGCAGCAGGTGGTGGTAGTTGGAGACTCCCTTCTGCGGGGGACTGAGAGATCCATCTGCCAACCTAACCTGCAGTCTCAGGAAGTCTGCTGCTTGCCTGGAGCCAGGATCCAAGATGTCATGGAGGTATTACCAAGACTCATCCTGACTACTGCTACCCCATGCTGCTCATCCATGTGGGCCCCAATGACACTGCCAGGGAAGACCCTGAGCAGATCAAACATGACTACAGGGCTCTGGGTGCAAGGGTGAAGGGGTTCAGGTGGTGTTCTCTTCGATCCATCTGGTCAGGGGAAACAGCTCGGGTAGGAGGAGGTGCATCCTCCAGGATCAACACCTGGCTGCACAAGTGCTGTTATCAGCAGGAATTTGGCTTGTGAACATGGGATGATGTTCCAAGAAGAAGGCTTGCAAGAAGAGTTGAGATGCACCTGATGAAGAGTAGGAAGAACATCTTTGCAGAGAAAGCTCTCCTCACTAGGTTAGTGAGCCTAAGCTAGGTTCGCCAGGGGATGGAGAATGAAAGCCCAAGGTAAGTGAGGAAGTTGATGACCCGGAAAGAGAACAAGCAAGAGGGGGGAACAGGGAACGTGTTCCCTTTCTTCCGGAGAAATCAGGGCAATTAACTAGTTACCTTAGGTGCCTGTACATGAATGCATGGAGCCTGGGAAACAAGCAGGAAGAACTGGAAGTATGATGCGATTGGAACAACAGACTTGGTGGGATAGCTCGCATGACTGGAACACTGTCATGGATGGGTACCAATTGGTTAAAAAGGACAGGTGGGGGAAAAGAGGAGGAGGAATTGCACTTCATGTAAGAGAGCCATATGATTGCTCAGAGCTCCAGTATCAAACTGGAGATAGGCCTAACGAAAGTCTCTGGCTTAGGGTCAGATGAGAGAGCAACAAGGGTGATGTCATGATGGGTAAGTAAACTAAACCACAAAAAGGAAGCTTATAAGAAGTGAAACTTTGGACAACTAACTAGAGAAGAATATAAGAGCACTGCTCAGGCATGCAGGAATGAAATCAGAAAGGGCAAAGCCCTTGCTGGCTGCTGGAATAGCAGCCAGCAAGGGATGTGAAGGGTAACAAGAAGGGTTCCTACAAGTATTTCAGTAACAGGAGGAAGATAAGGGAAAGTGAGAGTCCCTTAATAAACAGGGCAAGCAACCTAGTGACAGAGAATGGAGAAAAGGCTAAAGTACTCAATGCCTTTTTTGCCTCAGTCTTCACAGGCGAGGTCAGATCCTTACTACTGTACCAGGCAGCACAGTTTAGGGAGAAGGTGAGCAGCCGAGTGGTGAAAAAATAGGTTAGGAACTATTTAGAAAAAATGGACATATACAAGGCCATGGAGCAGGATGGGATGCACCTGAGACTGCGAACGGAGTTGGCTGATGTGACTGCAGAGCCACTGGCCATCATCTGTGAAAACTCATGGCGATCAGGATTGGTCCTGGATGACTGGAAAAGGGCAAACACAGTGACTATATTTAAGAAAGGGAAAAAAGGAGGTTCCATGGAACTACAGACCAGTCAGCCTCACCTCCCTCCCTGGAAAAATCATGGAGCAGATCCTCAAGGAATCCATTCTGAAGCACTTGGAGAAGAAAAAAAGTGATCAGGAACAGTCAACATGAATTCACCAAGGGCAAATCATGTCACACCAACCTGACTGCATTCTATGATGTGTGATGACTGGCTCTGTGGATACAGGGAGACCAGTAGATGTGGCAGACCTTGATTTTAGCAAGGCTTTTGATATGGTTTCCCACAACATTCTTGCAGGCAAGCTAAGGATGTACAGGCTGGATGAATGGACTATAAGGTAGATAGAAAACTGACTGCAGCATCAGGATAAGAGGGTAGTAAACAATGGCTTCATGTCTAGTTGGCAGCTGGTATCGAGTGGAGTGCCACAGGGGTCGGTCATGGGGCCAGTTTTGCTCAATATCTTCATCACCAACCTGGAAGATGTGTGATGGGATAGAGTGCACCCTCAGCAAGTTTGCAGGTGACGCCAAGATGGGGTCAGTAATAGGTAATTGCAGGACTGGGCCAAAAGGAATCTCATGAGGTTCAACAACGACAAATGCGAAGTCCTGTACTTAGGACAGAAGAATCCAAAGCACCAGTGCAGGCTGGGGGCTAACTGACTGGGCAGCAGCTGTGCCAACAAGGACATGGGGGTTCCAGTGATAAGTTGATGATGACCCAACAGTGACTGATTATGAGCCAAGAAGGTATGAGCCAAGAAGGCTAATGACATACTGGGCTTCATTGGTAAGAGTGTTGCCAGACGGGCAAGGGAAGTGATTATTTAAGTGGGGTGAGATACCTTTGATATAACATTTAAAAATATTTTTCCTTCTATTATTGTACTAATGGATATATGATGACCATTGTTCCAGATGGTCTCCCTTTCTTCAGCAGTAATTTCTGATCCAATGTCATTAGCTCACTTGGTCATAAAACAGTGTTTTTCTGTATAGCTATTTACAATTGCTTTATAACACAGACAATAGACCCATGTGTTTCACAGGTGTGACCAATATTTTCTCAAACTGTCAGACTGCTACTGATGTTTACCTTTCTTTGGGAGTGTATTGAAAAATAAGTGTCTTAATTAATTGCATGTACTGAAAAAATGGGATTTTTTCCCATGCAGTACATGGTATTTCTTCAAAAGATCAATGTACTCTGTATACTATGAATTCCTTGAAAGCATTTGCAGAACAAATCAGGACTACTCTCATAATCTGTCAAGTAAAAGAAATGAAAAATGTCTTATGCTATAGCAGACAGGAAAATATCCTGAATATTTTGCAATTCAATTATTTCCTTTGTAGGAGGTAGAAAATTTGGCTTTAGATTTAAATCAATTACTGCTACAGTACACTAGTGGAACAAAAGAAAGCAGCTCAAATATCTCCAATATGAAAGAATGGTCCTCTGTCAAAAATGGCTTGGTGGTGGTCCACAGAGCAGAGACCCTGATGATCCAAGTTGGGAACCAGTGCTGTACGATTCCTTTTTCAGCAAATCACAGAAATTCATCTAAATCTCAAAAGATATTTTTAATGCATTACTAATTTCGTTTCTAGTTAAAACTAAAGCTGATACTACAAGACTCAACAAAACAGTTCTAGGTACAGATGCAGAAAGTACAGATAAAATGCATAAGAGAATTAATTCTACGTGATTAAATATTCTGCAGTTCAAAGGAGTCATGTAATTTCCCCTCCCAACTTTAACTGCAATTAAGGCTCTTTTTGGGTATATCTACTAGATGAAATCTCCCAAGTAATTTTAGATACGAGATAGTATACAATTTATGTAATCCACTGGAGTCTTCTTTTCACAATGAACTACCTACCATAAGAGTCTCCTGCAGTAACTATACTTTGGTTGCTCTGTTTAAATCTCAGAAACTTAATTAGTAGGGTTTAAGGGAGCCAATTTGAATGACTGGCAGAAAGCTACATTTTCCTTTTTGGACAGTGAAACAAGGTTTAACACTCATTAGCTTTTAAATGCTACACCCAATCAACTCCAGAACTTCAAGGAAGGTTCCAGGCATCAATACCAGAACCCTAATGGATATTAACAAAAAATGGAAGATTACGAATTGCTCTGCAGAAAGAACATAACATTGCATACAAACAGTCAATGATAGTACTAATAAGATGTTTGCAAATGATTTGTCGACCTAAACATGAAAAGTAAAGATGATGATGAGAAAGGCAGAAGCAACCCAAATGGTTTAGGGCTCCTTTACATGTGTAGATAAAGGTGCAATGGGATCTAATGCACAATCTACACAATCATGCCTCCTGCCATGCCACACATACATGGCAGGATACGGTACTGTGGGATTATATCCCAGTATGCTTTATTGAAGGTGCAGGCAGAGCCTGATTCTGGGCTCCCCCTCCACTGGCAAGCAGCAAGCTCTTGTGACTAGGAGCCCCCTCAACTGACAGGCTCCCAACAGACCCCCAGGGCTGGGAGATGACAGCTGTGCCCTGCAGCTGCTGGGACCTAGCTGGATCCTGGCATCAGGCACCCAACATCTATCTGCAGACTCAGGGCAGTGCTGGGATCCAAAGGCTGCAGCTGCCAGGTTTGAGAGTCCTCTCAAGTGCAGGACTCCCAGTCCCAGCTGGGCATGGTGCTCCACTGTGCCAGCTGATGGGGCTCCCAGCCAATCTGCAGAGGAGACCCCACTACGCCTGCAGATTGAAGAGCAGTAGCAACCACTTACCAAGTCAGTACACACTTTTGAGGTACAACTTTATAGTTAGCTGGATCTTGTTATGGCATAGTACTCTACACATATATCTTGTTTCAGTTAACTGTGCAATTAATAAGCTAGTTGTGCAATACCTGTAGATACTCATGCTGTATAGTTCATGTGAGCTATTACCAAGACTAACCTTCATTACTCCTACCATCTCACAGAAAAATCTCTGACCTGGGTTCAGAAACACTTTAAACATGGATTTGAGCTAGTGGTGTAAATTAAGCCCCTTTTTAACCTGGATTTGAAGCCCATCCCACTTATGTCGAGGACATAGGCCAAAGTTACTCAAATGCTGACTGCCACTCAACATATTCCCTCACTTCTCCCTGAAGCAAAGATGTTCTCTCTCAAAACTGAAAAAATTATAGGGGATTGCAACACAAAGAACTGTGGGAAATGCCCTCAGACATACACCATGAATAAGGAACAGTAAATAGTTTGGGTGCAAGTAGTGCTAACCCTATCTAAATTAACTTTGGTATCAAAATACTATATTTACTCAAATATTAGACAATCCTACAATAATTAGATTCTACATGCAGAAAACTTATAAATTTGTTATAATTTTCCAAGGTATAGAACCTGATTATTGGAGGTTTGCCTTGAATTTGTTCTCCTACCACTGCTACAGCAGGGAAAATAAGTCTAGGGTTCAGACAGTTACCTTACTCTCTGTCCCTATTTCACACCCCCTTCAGATCTTCTCCACCCCCGTTACTGTCAGACCCTGCTCTTTCTGAGCACATGGACATGAGGAGCAAAGTTTGCATACAGGCAAATTACTACAAGTACACATAGATTTAGTTTGGGCAGAATTGATACAGTTTACCTTTTTTGAAACTGCTGCAAGTTTTAGCACAGGTACTCCATAAACATACTTTTAAGCAGCATTTTGGTACCTACTTACATAGAGTACACTTGATCTTAAAAGCCAAACTTCACATAATATTAATCCAAAGCCAAAAGCTCATGATTTACTACAAAGTTCGTTGGGCTGGGTCCTAGAGTCAACGGCATTTCAAGCCATAGTAACCCAACAGCTCAGCATGCGTGTGTAGTCCAGATACCCCCTAATCTAAAAAAATTAATAAATGCATGTATTCATTAGCCCCCGACTCAGGGATGGAACTGGGTGTCATGAGTCCTGGGATCCTTCAAAATTGATATGCAGATGAGCCTGGTTTGGCTCTCTCTCATAGAGGGCAGGGCCACACTAATCAGATGCAACAGGCTGAGAGAGGGACAACAGAAGGATTCTGGGTGAACTGTTTGGGGCCCCATTTGGTGATGTTTGCCAGATATAGGACTCACTGGAAATGAGAAAGAAAGGCACAGCTCAACTGTGAAGAAGTAAAAATGTATTCAATGCAGTGGCTCACCCTGACTTGAAAGAGCCAGCACTGAGGGAGACTGCATGCATCTTATTCACATGGGCTGTACTAACCAATCCTCATAGTAAATTTCCATCAGCATATTTACCACATGTGGGTTGTACATTTTTGTCATACTCAGGATCAGCTGCATTTAAATGGCTTTCCTAGTTGGTTTCCCTTTCTGAGCATGTGGTTTTGGCAGCAGCTTAAACATCAGACAGCATATTAAGTGAGGCTTCTTTATACGCAACCATAAGATGAGGGGCTTCCCCCCGCCCCCATGCAGATTGAGGGAAAAAAACTGTCTTAAAGTAAATATGGTAGATATAGTTCAAAACGTTTGCTTCAGCACCTCATTCAACTCCTTTCCATCTGGGTGGTTTCATACAGTAGTTTTATGCTCTGTACTTGCATGGTTCAGGGAGCACCCTCAGAAAAGCAGCGAGCTCTCCTCTACGATCCATGTTACAAAGGAGGTGGTGCAAAACAGTAACATTGTTACTGTTTCATCTCCTTTTTCTCCTCCCCACATATAGCTACCCTTAAGGCATAACTGTGTAGTTTTAGATTTTCTACCATCACACTGAATTCAGCTACATTATTTTTCATCATTATGTACATCTTAATTTACCATTTTCACTTCTTTCTTCCACACTATTGTACAAATGGTCTACCATTGCTCTACCTCCACCTTTAAGTCTCCAAACCGGTGCAAACTTATTAGCAATCAGATAAACTTATACATAAAAGTATGGACTAATTTTAAAAGTATATTAACACAAAGTTGTCTTACAATCTTCCTGCCTCCAGAAAACACAGTAAGCAACAGGCCAACTGATAACGATTAGCTAGCTGCACATATTCACGCTTCAGTGCTTAGTGCACAGCTCAGCACTCCTGTTAAAATCATGTTAAAGCATGTTAAAATCACTTCTACACTGGATCTTTGACTATAAACTTGATCAACTCAAGCTCCTCAGGCATGAAGGGGGGCAACAAGTCAACTGTCAATAGGTTTTCCTTCATTTATGCTGTACATGCTTTCCTGGACAACGGCAGGTAAATTGAATTTGCATAAAGTGAACCCACTTTACAGTGCAACAAATAGGGATAGGTTCCCATGGTGGGGAGGGAGGGAATGAGGCTGGGACTAAGGAAGGGGTGGGGGGAGGGATGCCACTCCCAGGGCTGCACAAGGCAGCAAAGCAGAAGGAACAAAGCAGCACTCACCTCAGCCCCGGCTGCAGTGGCCCCGGTAGTGGCCGGCGCCAGCTTCCTTTAGCTGTGGGGCTGCACTGTGCTCCACCTGCTCCTGGGCTGCTCCAGTGGCTCCTGGGGCCACTGCAGCCAGGGCTGGGGTGACTGGGGTCACAGCCCTTTCCCCTCCCCCACACAGGCATACCTGCTTGGGTAGGGGGGCATCTATGCTGATCACATAAGAGTGAACTTACCTCGCATATAATGAATGATGCGTCTAAATATGCTTATCACATAAGAGCAAATTTGCATATAAAGAACCCGCATAAATCAAGGGACACCTGTATCTCAAGAGGCTGACAGGAGGAAAGGTCAGTTTTGCCTTTCCCCAGGTACGAACAGGCTGCCTGCCAAGCCCAACTTTTAAAACAATATTTTAGAGGTTTACAGGAAATTCTACTTTTTGATGAAATCTTGCCAGACACTCCCCTACTTAGCTCCAAATAGGAAGAACTCCCAAAGAGTATGTGGTGCCAAGGGTTGCCAATAGAATAGTAGACAAGAAAAATGCCTCCATCTTATTTCTCACCAGGATTCATCCACTGCCACTGAGACCTTCATATGAAAAGAGAGGGAAGCTAGCAAGGAGCAATGATATTTTTAGGGGAAGAATCTATTCTTCTTGAGTATACCACTTTTGCAAGTTACTTGCTCGAAACTCTGCAAAAAAGAAACAGGAGATCAAAGCCAAAAAGGTAACATTCATATGTACAAGGAATGACACCTGCCAGTAATATAAAGCTTAAAAAGAAGTTGGTAAAATGTTTCCAAATTTCTGCTAACTCAAGTAAGTGATCTCTTGAATGGAATAAAAATTAAGCTGCAGCAAATTTTAAACTCCCTCTGATTCAGGGAGATTTGGAATAGTAAACTCTTAAGAAGCTCTTCAAAAGCTTTTCAATTAGATGAAGCAAGAACCAAATGGCTATTCTGAATCTCCAACATGGACTACTTCAAATAATATTCTTATATGTAGCACCTCTGGATACAGACTGCCAGTTTCAGACCAACCAATCACAAGTTTTCTGAAAATCTTGTCTTACAGATCCATACATCTGAACTGGCCAATGTTTAAATTAATATAATTAACAAACTATATCACAGGCCAGCAACATTTTGGATTAGGGAACATTTTAATGGAAGTCAACTCTGAAAGAAAGCTGCTTCCAGTGCATCTCATACTGCCACTGCAGCCATCACCTCCCTCTGCAGTGCTGCCACCATTTTTCCCCACCACACAACCAAAACAGGGGCAAGGCCCCCTACCCCTGCAGGCCTGATCTCTCCAGGGGACCACAGGTTACCAGCCCACAAACTAGATAAATATTTGGCTAGCCCTACACCAATATATTATTACTATTCTTTTTCCTGGGTTCCTCCCCTAAAAACAGAAGCCATCACATATCACTCTGGTCTCCTGCTGGACACAGCTTCCTGACCCATTGGATTCATACATATTTTAAAACTGGCTGGATTTTTCATCTTTAATTAATGCTAATCAGAAAACAAATAAATGGATTATTATGCCTAACATAGCTATAGCCGTCTACCAAGATACCTGGGCCTATTCTAGTGAGCTGTCACCCAGTATCCCATATTCCAATAGGTAGGAGTTAACAACTATCAAGGGGAACCCAATTAACAGAAGCAATAGCAATCAACCATGCTATCTTCCTAGAGCACTGGCAGCACTGGAGCCGCCTTACTAAAACCTGAGACACTGCTGTGCTATTTACCAACACCTTGGAACACCAAGATACCCCCACCCCCTGCCTCCCATATGCTACTGTTGAAACTGGTACTTGATACATTATAGCAGAAAGGGCCAACCTCTTTTGGCACGTGTGCCACAAATTAAGCCCCACACACTTGCCTACAAGTGCCACACTGATCCCCTTCCCCTGCCTGATCTGTTTCTCTTTGTTCCCTGCCCTGTGCTTTCTATCTGATATAGTGCCCTACTTTCTGCTCCCTGCCTTATCTGACCCTCTGCTGCACACCCTTCCTTAATATGCAGTATGCTACACACACAGCCTACCTGTGCCTACTTTGCACAGGTTTTTTTTCGCCACCTTATCACTGCATGATCTAAACAGCCTTTAAGTAGGGCATTTAGCAGCATGACTAACATGCAGTCCCCTCGCTCATCTTTATTCCAGAGGTTTTCCAGGTATTCCAGGTTTTGGTTTGTTTGTTTGTTTTAACCTACATATTGCTATGTTTATATTGGCCAAAAACTAAGTCAGAATGCACCTTCCACTTGCAATGCCCCTTAGTTCCTGTGACAGTAAGCCTTTCTTTTCCCAGATACATTTGCCCCTTGTTGTATGAATTTTCATTGAGCCGAGTAGTTGAGTTTCATAGTTTCTAGGGTCGGAAGGTACCTGAGTAGATTATCTAGTCCGACCCCCTGCCATGGCAGGAAAGATTACTGGGGTCAAACCACCCCAGCAAGGTGTTCATCTAACCTCCTCTTAAAGACCCCCAGGGTAGGGGCCAGCACCACTTCTCTTGGAAGTTGGTTCCAGACCCTAGCCGCCCTGACCATTGTTAACCTTCAGTCAGATAAAGCCGATTTCTGGGATGAAGTGCCATTCCACTGGTCCACAAACTTCGCAAAGTTGAAGGTTAGTATTATAGGAATGATTTCAACTTTTGAAACAGCATTGGCAAAAAAGCACACTTAGTGCAAAAAAAAGTTTTGCAAGTCCTGGGGCAGAGACAGGACTTTCTTGTTCAGTCAGCTTTAAACTATAACAGCAAAGTTTAAGCATCTACTTACCAAGAACTGCTGTCCTGGACAAGTTAAAAAATGAATGTCTGAAAAACTAGAATTCCATGCAGTGTAAAGCGCTCCATTAAAATTTCAATCATGTAAATTATGTGAATCAGTGTATTAGCTTTTGCTTCTAGCTAGGTTTCTTCTGCACATACTTTCCTCGACATTCTGATAGGAAGTTACTTCATTTTTACTCCCCTTAACCCAGGGTTTAATACAAAGAAAAGTTTCAGTTTAAATGTTAAACAAACAAATCAAGAACCAAACAGAACTAGGCTTCTCAAAGATATCAGACAACCATAGTGCAGTAGCAATTTCCTTTTTCTAAATACATTCCATAATAGATATTTATGATTATGAATACAAACAAAAATATATAGAAAATACACTGTTATTAGAGAACCTTGATTACCTGATACCTTAATATTAACTATGATGATCTGCACAGGGGAAAAAAAAAAAAAAGAAAAAAACCCAGATCATTAAAGGTAAAAACCAACATTCTGTTTAATGAAGTCTTTATGGCTAGGTTAATATCAAAAATGTCATGCCACATGCCTGTTTTCTCTGATATCAGCTGGGATGTCTTGGACCTTAACTGAAGAAATGAATTCTGAATTATTGTTTAACAGACTCTTTTTTAACCAAAGCTTTTTCCAAAGTTTAATTTATTCCATTATAACAAAGTGTAGGGTGTTCATAAAGTCCTTGAGCAACTTAAACTTTAATAACTTTGGTTATACACAATAAAAGCAAACTGTAAATGGTCACTGAAAGCATAATTTATTAAGTTTTGTAGCATGGTGTAAGTATAATTTTATTTCAGACCCCATAACTGAAAATGAAAAGAACTTCCAAAATGAGTTGGAAAAAATCGGATTGAATGATGTATCACAAAAGATGGCGGTTATGTTGCAGTCTAGAAATTTGAGCTTTATTGTGTTAAAAAAACCTAATCATGAATTCTGCTTCCAGTTGCCATTTTGTTTACTTCTATCATGTGTACATCCAAGTTATTAAAAGTTTAAAAGTTGCACATGGACTCTATAAACTCCTTTTATAAGGACAACCTGGGATTTGCTTTCACATTAATTCTTTTGAAGTATCTTCAGGACTCAAGACAAGTATTAGCTCTCTGGACAAGTAAGGCAAGTCGACTTGCAAGCCAGGAATGGTGCAGGTGGACTACTGTTCTTACCACAGAGTTATTTTCGGCTCATTTATTCAGAGTTTTTGCACTCTAGCATGAAAACAGTTTGAGCTGCTAAAGGAACGCTGCCAAGAAACAAAAGACTGGCATGTCAAGTTACCTTCACAATACGTGATGTGACCTGGATTATTTTAGATTGCTTGTGTACAACTGGGGATGAATGGTGGCAAGAAGGGGAGGGAGTTCTCTGACTTAAACAAAGGCTAGTTTTAAAGCCCCCAAATACAAGCATCTCTAAAGTCAAGATACTGACCTACAGTACTTCAATTTGCCCCTCTTCCAATCCCATCTTGAATAATGAAAACATGTATTGCTCCTTAACACAGAGAACAATGCCCCTCCCCTCTTCTTCCCCCACCCTCTCTTGCCTGGAAGGGAAAGGAACTTGATCTGGAGTCCACCCCAGAATCGACTGAGGCTGCACGTGCATGGTCATCACAGGCGATTTTAATTATCCAGGCATCTCCTGAAAGAAACACTCAGCCAAGTTGGATTAGTTGCAATCCTTCCTGACCTGTGTTGAGGAGCTCTTCCTGACTCAGGAGGTGCACAGGCCAACCAGAGGTGATGCTCTGCTAGATTTAGTCCTGGCCAAAGGAGATGACCCGGTGACTGATTAAATAGAGGGAAGTTTGGGCGACAGCAACCATGAAACCATCACATTCACTGTCTGATATAAGGCGGACAAATCAGATAGTAGGATTGGAGTCTTGGACTTCAAAAATGCAAATTTGAACAAGCTTAGATGATTAGTAGGACAAGTGCTGGGGGACCAGGGACCGAAGACAAAAGGTGTGCACGAAGAGTGGGTCGTTCCTTAAGGACATGATCCTTGAAGCACAAAGGAAGTCCATTTCCACGTGGAGAAAAGGGAACAGAAGGGCTGGGGAACCCTCCTAGCTAAGCAGGTAAATCACGGTCCTCTTAAGAAAGAAAAAAGAGGCTTATAAAAAAAAAATCAACGGACGCTTGGGGTGGTCCCCAAGGACTATTCCAAAACGCCCTGCATTTGCAAGGAACAGATAAGACAGGCTGAAGTGGTGACCAAACTTAGGTTAGCAACAGGAATCAAGAATAATAAAAAGTCCTTCTTTAGGTACATAAGGAACAGGAGGAAAACAAATGGGAGTGTGGGGCCACTGCTCAACATCTCAAGAGAACTGGTACCCAGAAGAAAGCTGAACTCCTGAATGACTACTTTGCCTCAGTCTTTCACTGGACCAAAAGGAAAAGCACACCAAGTGAAGTAGAGGATGAGCATGGTAGGAATAACCACCTTCCTACTATTGCCATAGAATTGGTGTATGACCCGTTAAAAAAATTAGACATATGCAAAAATCGGCAGGACTGGGTGATCTTAATCTGAGAGTCCTGAAGGAGCTGGCAGAAATCATTGCAGAACCCCTGGCAAAACTCTTCCGTAACTCGTGGCATTCTGGAGAAGTCACCGAGGACTGAAAGATGGCTAATGTTGTGCCCATCTACAAGAAGGGCAGGAGGAAGGACCCAGGTAACTATTGGCCAATCAGCCTAACTTCAATCCTAGGGAAAATCCTAGAAAGGCTCCTTGATGAATTTATCTGCAATAAGCTTGCAGAAGGTAAGATTCTGAATGACAGCCAGCATGATTTCATCACAGGCAGGTCTTGCCTTACCAACCTCATCTCCTTCTATGATGGGGTTACTCGCAACCTGGACACAAGGTAGCAGGTTGACACGGTATTCTTTGACTTCCAAAATGTCTTTGATTTCGTATTCCACAATGTCCTCGCAAGAAAATTGGAGGATTGTGGGCTTAAATCCAAGACAGTCAGGCGGGTGAGAAACTGGCTGCAGGAGAGAACCCAGAGTCATAGTGAATGGATCTGTATCATTCTGGTGAGAAGTGAGCAGCGGTGTCCCAGAGGGATCAGTGCTCGGTCCGGTACTTTTCAATGTCTTTATTAATGATTTGGATGTGGCAGTGAAGAGCTCACTGCCAAGTCTGCAGACAACACCAAGTTATGGGGGAGCGTGGTCACGCTTGAAGACAGGCAACAGATACAGGCGGACCTAGATAGAGTAGCAAGTTGGGCGAATTGGAATCTGATGAAATTCAGCATCGAGAAATATAATATGCTCCACCTCAGGACGAGCAACTCCCAATACACCTACAGGCTTGGTGGCACCAAACTGACTAGCGCCACAAACGAAAGGGACCTGGGGTTATAATAGACCACAGTATGAATATGAGCCAGCAGTGCAATGCTGTAGTCAGTAGGGCAAATAATACTCTGGCACGCATCAACTGATGCATCTCCAGCAAAACCAAGGAGGCGATTCTTCTGCTCTACTCAACACTGGTATGACCATAGCTGGAGTACTGCATCCAGTTCTGGGCACCACACTTTAGGAAGGACATGGACAAGCTCAAGAAAGTCCACAGACGAGCCCCCCCATACGATCAGAGTCTTATACAGCAAGCCATACGAGGAAAGGCTGAGGGATTTGGGACTTCAGTTTGAGGAAAAGAAAGCTGAAAGGGGACCTGGTAGCAGTTTACCGATGTACTCCCCTAGTGTAGCACATGGGCTTGGTGAGCAACTGTTCACCAGGGCACCTGAGGCAAAAATCAGGAGTAATGGCCACAAACTCCTGGCAGACTGATTTAGGCTCAACATTAGGAAAAACTTCTGCACAATCAGGATGTCCAGACTGTGGAATAAGCTCCCTCTACAGGTGGTACAATGACCTACCCTGAAAATCTTCAGGAGGAGACTAGACATTCACCTTGCTGAGGTCACCTGACCCCCAATTATCTTTCCTGTTTGGTGTAGGGGGCTAGACCGGATGATCTTCCAAGGTCCCTTTTGGCATTACAGTCTCTGTATCTATGAATCCATGTACAGCATATAGCCCTAAATGCCTACTACCCAAACACAGGTAGGGTCCCCCACCAGGTTTCTGTTATCCAACCAGATCAAAGTCATTGTTTGCAAGCAGGAGCGTGAGTTCCTCCTGCTTGTTTCCCATGCTCTCAGCATTAGTATAGAGACACCTGAGCCCCCCAATGGGTGCCATTGGTACCCCCCTGTCCTGATGCCTAACAGGCCCCTAAATACTTATGTGGACTGTTCCATGACGTGGGTCATGGTTCATTGTTCCTAGGTTCACAAATTGCTTAGATGCAGGAGCCGAGGTAAATGTCATCCATTTGGACTTTAGAAAGGCCTTTGATACAGTGTCGCATCTCATTCTAACAAATAAGTTAAGCAGTTGTGACATAGATTATTACACGGTCAGGTGGGTGGAGAATTGGCTTATGTAACGCACCCAGAGGGTAGTGGTGGTGGTTCGTCATTTCTGACCTGGAAAAATTTGGGCAGTGGAATTCCCCAACCTTCAGTCCTTCGACCAGTGCTGTTACATAGATAGCTTCATCAGTGACTTGGATAAGGGCATGGAAAGCACTCTGTCCAAATTCATAGACGACATGAAATTATGGGGCAAAGTAAACACATTGAAGGGCAGGGAGCAGATTGGGCAGATTTGGACAGATTGGGAAAGTGGACAGATCAGAATAGGATGCAGTTTAACAAAGATACGTGCTAAGTGCTGCATCACCAACATACCTACAGACTGGGAGGTGACTTTCTAAGCAGTACAGCAGCAGAAAGGGATCTCCGAGTCATAGTCGACACCAAAATGAACACGAGTCATCAATATAAGGAAATGATAAGTAAAGCTAACTGCACTCTTCCATGCTTTAGAAGGCGCATCACGAACAGATTTAAGGAGGTAATACTTCCCCTCTATGTGGCACTGGTAAGACTGCAGCTGGAGTACCGCATCCAGTTCTGGGTGCCACACTTCAAGAGGGATGTGGATAACCTTGAAAGGGTCCAGAGGAGGGCTACTCATATGGTTAAGGGCCTGCAGGTAAGATCCTACGAAGAGAGATTGAGGGAGCTGAATCTCTTCAGCCTCAGCAAAAGGAGACTGAAAGGGGATCTTAGGGCAGTCTATTACATTACTGTACAAGAAATTCTGAAGATAACCACATAGCCAAACTTCTTTATGATTTCTTTCAGCTCACTGTCCTACTCTCTGTCCTCTATCCCCACACTACACATGTCCATTTCTAGTATCTTAAGACTAAAACAGATACAAAACAACCCACCCCCCCAAAAAAAACTACACACAAACCAAAGTGTCCAACTTAAAACAAAAAAACCATCTGGAATTATATGGATACTCAATGTTAATATTAGCTATTAACTAATTCAATAGTTTGACTGGAGTGAATTAACATCCTACAGATTGAAAGTAATAGACTTCTGCAGTGTAGCAAGTAACTATAATTCTTGTGAGCTTTTGAGTTCTGCAAAACAGCATTACCTTAAGTTTGCAGATTCTAAACTACCCTGTAGAACTTTAAACTATCCAGGAGCTGCTACGCCCCACAAAAAAGGAATTCTCCACCAAATTAGGAGCCTCAGCTACCTCTACTTGATGGATGTCTGGTACAGTAGGATCCATCTTGTCCTTACTACTATCCAACCTCAGGACACTGTGACAAAACTGTAACTTGAAAAACAGAAAATTCAGTTATGTGAGCTGAGTTCTAGCCCACAGTCCTCGTAGGGAATGCTTTGGGGGGTTCGGTGTGAGCTTGTTTTTGTTGTAAATAGTTTCATAAGCAGAATCTTTCTGCATGCACTTTCACCCCAGAGGCAGATAGTAGGCCTGATAGCAGACCACAAAGACTGCTTTCTGCAGCTGACTAACTGAGGAGAAAGAGTGAGGCAAGAGCTGAGCAACTTGAAGAAAGAGAGTAGTCTTCCCAGGGAGGACAGAGCTGGAGAGAAAAAGAGTATGCCACAGAAGACAGGAGTTGAGTGGAGCCCAAAGAAGGAGAACGAGAACTGCAGTGGCACCATGAAGACTCGCTGTTGTGAACAGAGCTGTCTGCTGTATTGTCTGGAACACAGGCACTTTGAGCTCTCCCTCTGAAGAAGAAAACACGCCCCCTTCTTGGGACCTAAGCAAAGAAGGAGCTCTCTGAGGTACAGGGTGCTACAGATCAGTGTTTTTCAACCCACTAGACATGACTAAAAGGGGGTTGCAAGAATATATAAAAGGATCACAAAAATTTTAGAAGTGGATTATCCTTTAAAAGCTAAAATGTGGGAAACTGTGCATTTCCCCCTGCAAGGGAAGGGCAATCAGGAAGGGCATGCATGTGCACGCACATAGGCACATGGCAGCCAGGCAGCATGGAGGGCAGCTCTCCGCAGGTAAGGCTATAGGGCGGGACATAGACAATGCACCAGGGGGTGCGGGGCAGGGAACAGACACAGATGTGTCGGGGGGGGGGCACATGTCCCCCCAGATTTGTGCAGCCACAGCAGGCACAGGGATGCAGCCTGGCTGGAGTAGCATTGGCAAGAGACACCTCAGCCCAGCAGGCAGGACCCAATGCAGGAGAACAGAGCAGGGTGGTGAGACTTGTTGCAGGCAGCACTGGAACACCTGTGCCAGCCATGCCACCAGCAACACAATGAGTAACAGATGGGGGGGATGGGAAGGGCAGTGGGTCAGGAGTGAGGGGCACCAGGAGGGCCAGGGGGCTGTTTTCTACTTAAAGGTATTTACTGGGTTAAGACTGGCCATTGATGTTTTATAAATGGGTCCTGACACAAAGTTGAGAACCACTGCTATAGATCACTGGGGAAGCCAGCGACAAAGAAGAGGTGTGGAGTAGAACCCTGGCTCTCCCCGCCTCTGGCCACCAGGCTGCACTCTGTTGGGCTGGCAGAGCTGATGTGAGTGCAGTGCTGGCTCTTCCCACCTCTTGATGTAGGGTTGAACTCCAAATTGGCTCCACCAATCCCATGGAGTCCAGCCTGGTGTCAGGAGGCAGGCAGAGCTGGCACCATGCTCCACCTCCCACCACTGGGCTGAGTTCCATGGGGCTGAAAGCTGCTGGGCACTAAGCCTGACAGAGGAAGGCAGAGTGCAGCCCTGGGGCTGCGCACCGCCTCCCTCTACTGGGCAGCAAGTCGTTGGGTGCTGAGCCTGGTGGAGGGAAGTGAAGCGCAGCGCCAGGGCTGAGACCCAGAGGCTTGCTGTGCACAGCTCTGGAACTGTGTTCCACCACCCTCCACTGGGATCAGCACCCAGTGACTCCCAGCCCCGTGGAACTGAGCCCAATGGGGGAAAGTGGAGCATAGCTCCACCTCCCTCCACCGGGCTCAGCTCCCAGTGCCGGACCCAGGTGGCAGTGGCGGCCGCCTGTCCACACCCCCAGGAGAGCTCTGCCAAACTTCTCCAGGAGTGTGGGCCCCCGATCTGCCTGCAATCACAAAAGGCTGCTCCTCTTCCAGTTTCATGGTTTCCCATTATAGCCTATGTGTGAAACTCGAAACAGTGAAACTGTTAAGGCGTAACAAAACACAGCACATTTTTTTAAACAAAACTAAACTCGAAATGAGACACTGTTCCATCAAAACGTTAAAAGAGAAAAGTCGAAGCGAAATGTGCTGTTTTGTACAGCCCTAATACAGATATGTTAAAATAACTAAGCTCAGAGGGTATTGCAACAATTTTTAAAGCCTAAGTTGCTTAATTTTAACTACATGAATTAAGAGTTCAACTTTAAGAACACCCATTGTAATGCTATTATGATTGCTACAGCTGGAAACTGAAAGGGTTTCCGTACTGAACCGGTTTTCCTCTTTTCTACACAGGCTAGCCTGTTATAATGACATCTGACTGTTGACACCCATTTTTTTCTCCCAGAAACCTTGAATAAAATTAGCTGAAAAACTAAGCTTTTTGAACAACTTAAAACTTAAGGGATACTATAAAGAAGTCCAAATTGAACTTCCGAACCACAGCACTCCTTTATGAGGCTTCAAAAAACAGAAGTAGCACAGTAGCGCAGATTTTGAAAAAAGGGGAAAAAAAAGACAGACATAGTACTAGTACTAAAGCAAAACACTCCAGATAATGAAAGAAATTTCCAGCAGTTAAATGGGCTTTAGCAGGGGCCTAACAATAGTCTGCTTTAAAAAAAAAAAAAAAAAAAAGTCTAGAGAACAACCAGGGTAAGATCTAACTTGAACCACTGAACAAAGCCACTATAATTCCTGTATTTACATGGGTACATACTTTGATTTAAAAAAACCAAAATGGATACACGTTCATCTTCACATGAGAAACAACATGCAGAGCAAGTACTTCCTCAAAATTATGCCAGGACTAGCTGAAACCCACAAAACGTTTCTGATTAAATTTTTATTGCAAAAATATTTATTTAAATACAGGATTTTTAATTATCCTTTGACCAAATACTTTAACAGAATCAAAACTTCTCACCCTCAAAAAGGCTATATAGAAGCTGCCCATGTGTAAACTTAGGCTTAGGAATATAAAGATATTTTGTAAAAAGTCTGACCTTGTGACTTATTCAGAGTCATAGAATAAGAGGGCCCTTGTACACATGAGGAAATTGCCCCTTTTAAATGATTTAATTGCCTTTAATGAAGAAAAGGATTGGGCCCCTCACAACTTTGGCAGTCTGCCCACTCCACAGCAGGGGAGGGGTGGGGGCAGTGCTTCATTCTAGCTCTGGCTTTCCTGCATATCTGTTTGAAATGCTTCCATGTCTATAACAACAACATGCTTATTCCGTCTGTTCGGAGCAATGTCTGTCCAAAGCACTCTGATTGGTTGTTCAGTAAGCATTGTGATTGGCTGCTAAGACAACCAGAGTGTTCCAGACAGACAGAATAAGCCAATTATTATTATAGATAGAAGTAAAAATAAACTTGCAGACATACCTAATGCCAAGTTCTGATATCCTATCTTACTCCTAAATTTCAAGATGCTATTCCCAGCATATTGTTGGAGAACTCCCTTGCAAAATACCCTACAAAAGGGAATGACAACCACTGCACTGGAGAGGAACTAAACATTAAATCCTTTCATGCTTGCAGTAATGGCCCAAACCTGGCTTGCTATTTGGGGAAGGAAACTGATGTAAACAGAACAACTGACAATGACAAAACAAGGGAATGGACAGAAAGGCAACAGGGAAAAGAAAAAACTGCAGTGTTTATTCAGCTACTAAATTTGGCCAATTAGTTTTTTTGGGATACATGCTCCTTGTGCATGGGATACCATGCACATGGAATAAACTCCCAGAGGACTTAAATTCTTCAGGCAAACAGAGTTGGTTGGCTCTGCAGATCTTCCTTCACAATAACCTGGCTCACTTTGAGCCTAATGGTACATAGTACTTACCATTATTAGAAGAAGCTACAGCTAGGGCTGCCTGGATTATCTACCACATCCAATTCACTCCACTTCCCTTATTCCTCTGTTTTCTCCTCCTGTTCTTCCAGCTCACCCCTCCACTGTGGTTTTATACATTACTGTATATTCTCAACACTTTTATCTCGTTTTGTCCATTTTTCTCCAATCAGAAAGATATAAACCTGGTTTCCTATAAACTACATTCAAACCAATCAGCATCCTATTAAAATAATTCTCTACTCAAAATAGTTTTGAACTTCTAACCTACAACTAAAGATTCGTGTTATTTTTATTAGAAATGAATACTAAAAAGATCATATTATCGTCTACTGCACAAACAAGAATGTAAGGTATGATTTCTAAAAACAAGGCAATCATTAAAGAAAAAAAAAATGACTTAATAGGCAGTATGCAACTTCTGGGCTAAGTACAGACAGTTAAAAAGCCTGAGCCTGTATTGTCAATCTTCACAGATTAATCTAAGATATATAGATTGAACCAATAACCAAGTGAACAGACATTCACTTTCAATTTCAGAAATGCAGCAATATGCCTGCAGTGGCCCAGGCCAGAAGCCAGGGGGTGCTACAGCATACCTCTCTGCTCAGCTGAAGAAAACAGCTTGGGTCAAGGCTAGCCTACCCACCCTGTAAGGGGAGGGGTTTGCAGGAGAGGTGCAAAGAATCCTGGGATGCTGGGGGACTCAGTTAGCTGGAATCTGGAGGGGATCTGAGACAGAAGTTCAATAAAAAGATTTAACCTAAAATAGGTTAAGTCTGATAGTACAGCCATCCAGGTTTATCCTAAACTGGTTTCAGCCATTTTGAAAGCAATTTATGTACAGGCCCTCTGTTGTGTTACAGATTTGATCTGGTTTCTGATCACCTAGAGCAATTCGTGTGTAATTTCTATCCCCAGCCCTGCTAACATACAGCTTGGATTTTAAAACAGAGATTGCTAATGCAACAATTACAGAAGGGTAACAGATTTGTAACAGACGCCAAATTATAAATTGGCTGGCTACAACATTTCACTAATATATCCTTAACGGGTCTTTTAGTGGGACCCTTAAGAACGGGCTCTGATTTAATGATAACAAAGATCTCCTTAGTAGAAGTCGCTACTTAAGAGGCAACAGATACAAACCTCTCTCTAAAAGCATATGCTTACTATATAAGAATCACTTCTCTGACAGCCAAAATGCAGTCATCACCAGTGTAACACAAAAAAGTTCAACAGTACATAACCTTATTTAGAAAGTAATATTTAAATACCCATTTTAAATTACACGGGTATTTAAAGAATACTGAATGAAACTAACTGGAATTTATCCACAGAATTTATATTCAACTTCATCACCACCTACACTTGTAAAAAAAATAATAAATTCTTTTAATGACAGTGCTACTGCTAGTGCATGGTTGTTGCTGTGATAGTCCAGCAATTGTGCAAGAGGCAAATATTTCTCAGGGTGAACCAAGAAGCAGATTTCAATATCTTGCTACAAAAGGTTTATCTTCCTTTCAACAAATTACCCTAAGAAATCCTTTAATGACAATGGTCAGGATCTCATTTTAAATCTCATCTAAAAACACAATGTATTAAATTTGAACATATAAACCATGATTTACTTAATTCAGTATTCTAATAAAAGTGGTAATTTCACAATTTCTGAATACTGGTTGAAACCGTGTCCTGCAAAAGCTTAAGTTACTAAATGAAAAAAAAAAATTTACATCAACACCTTCTGCACATGGGCAGTTTATATACAATACCAATTTTGGGTCTGTATCCCAGAGAATGAGATGAATACTTGTTATGCTAGGAGGTATTTCAAGAATCTAGATGACTGTTTTTCTGTGCTATTTCACCAGACTCCACTACAGGTTCCTGCACAACATATTATGTTTATCTTCCAAGTACCACTGATCAGCTGAGTTTTGCCTAACATGATGTTTGACTTCTAAAGTAAGTGGATGTAAATTTCCCTACTTACAGGTAAGTATTTATTTTTTCCAAGGTATTCTCTCAAATACACTATTATATTTTGACAAAGCCTATTTCAGAACAGCTTTTACCCATGCTTATTCTCTTACACAATTCCTATGATACACCTCAGCTTACAGAACTCTCCATGGACATTACTTCAGCAGCATCAAGTACATTGATGTAAAGGATAAAAACATTCCCCACATTATTAGCATCCCAATGAGCCTTTAAAATAAGGTTACTTGAAAAATAACAGAAGGTTACAAACTAAGGAGGCAAAACAAAACAAAACAACACTGACTACTTAAATCAGAACTGCATTTGATATACCACTTTGTTACACAACACATTTTGCAATCATTCAGGCAATTAAAAGAATGCTTTCTAATACCAATTTTTAGCTCAGCTGAGTTTGACTGAAGAATCCTCTTGAAGTTAATACAGACTAACACTCTGAAACTTCATTAGCCACATTTTAAACCTAATTTTTCAGCAGTTTATATCTTGACTAGGTTTTAAAGAATGATGCTTAAAAACAAACCACAATCAAATATTAAACTAACTCTCACTTTAATATACTGCTGTACCTTCATTCTTTATTGAAGCACTAAGTATAATATGGAATTTTTTAGTTTTATACTGGCTGTCTACAATATTTCTAGTTGGAGAATATAATACTGATATTCTCATTGTGCCTTTTCCTTTGAGTCCAATAGCTGTTTAACCTACTTGAGTTTTTAACATTTTTAACAACTGCTCACCATGTGTGTGATCACCAAAAACTGACTTGGCTCCCTCAGGCTCATTTAATACCCCAAAACAAGGTATTAAATGAAGATTTGTGCTCCACTAAGTTACATTTCTTAAAAAAACATATAAAGTTGTCTGATTGTGACTTAATTGGTTCAACTAAACTTGCATTTTTTGTTATAAAATTTAGTCATTAACCAATAAGATCACGAATAAAAAGTTAAAAATATTCTGCACCAGTTAATCCAGTCAATCTTTGTAAGTACTTAGAAAAAAAAATAACATTTATAAAACAGAGTAGTCCCAAATCCAAATTAGAGATAAATATTCCCATTATGGCACTGTAAACAAGTCATATACACAAACTGAAGAGTGAAAGTCAAATCCTTTTCAAGAAGTTCCCAACCAGCAGAAAACCAGGTAAGACAACACAGGGTTCTCCCCCGCAACCTACCATTTTCTTTTTTGGGGTCTGTCAATTTTTTTTTAAGGTTTCTGAACTCCTTTCTATCTGATCATTAATAAAACCATTTTACCTGCAATTCCACATTATTAAAAAAATGTATTGTGTCCTTCATCAGCTATACCTTGGACAAAAAATTCACTCTGATAAGCAAAGTCAAAATTAACTTGTATTTAAAAGTTATGCAAGACATTTTTAAAGAAATGTATAGCAATAATAAGTAGCATACATCACATCAGCAAACCAGTATGCTATCCTGAGAGTTCTCTATAACATAGTGTAAACATTGACTAGCAGTTAATTTTGCTGCTAGTCTTTGACTTTGAATTATGTTGCATTATTTTAGCACTTACAGTTTCAGCAATTAAATGCGTCAAATTCCAATGGAGAGGGGAAAACTAAGATAAATATGGCCACAAAGTTTACTCATGCCATGAAAACACAGATGAGAACAGTGATTTTCTCTATCCTGCTTCTACCCTGATCTGGAACAGCAATAGAGTAACATGAACCTTTTTTCTTAAGCTTCATATTCACAAAAACATGGCAGTTCTGAAATTCAAAGAATCTAGTCATTTTCTTAGGGGTTCACTGATGAAGATGTTTTTGGCCAATACTGATGGCCAATTATTAATCAGCCGTATCAGGCAATAACGATACAATTGCCAATATGCAGCCTGGCAGCTTGGAGCACTATCCAATCAGTAAGTCTGTATGGGGGAAGGGGCATAGGGGTCAGATTGAGCCTCCCCTTGGTGAGGGAGAGAGTTGGGCAGCCGGAGGTGATGCCCAGCTGGTGGCTGTGTGGAGCAGAGCACAAAGCCATGGGCAGTTCATCCAGGTGGTATGGGGGAGGGGAGTGGGGGCAGCTTCCCACCACTGTATCCAACCCTGGGATAGGCATGGGGGGGGATGTGCTCCCCCTGGATTTGTGCGTGGGATGAGGACAAGCTGCCTATTGTGGGCTTGGGGCCAGGGGCTGTGCCAGCCTCTTCCCAGCAGTGGGGGCTGGGCCAGGGCAGGGCAGGCAGCAGCAGTGCTGGGAGATGTGGCTACAGGGTGGTCTACAGCCACCACAAAGTTTTCTATAGCCACCCTGTAGCATCCCCTTTCAGCACCACCACTGCCTGCCCCAAGCTCAGTCTTGGCCCAGCCCCTACAAAAGGTCACATTTTAAGAAAGATGTAGCCAAGCTAGAGAACAACAAAGAAAAGACGCACAGAAAACATGACACACAAAAGTTTTCTTTTGGGGGGGGGGAGGGGCGGCCAGGGAGGGAAAGACTGAGACAGACACACTCAAAAAATTAGGTTTGTCAGGCCAGAAACATGTAGTTTCTCCAATATAGAAAAAGGATTATGAACTAATTAACACAGAGTTCCCCAAACTTTTTCTTACTGAATACTCCCTTCCAGAAATACCAGCTGCTTGTATACCCCTATCAGCATACATTTATAGTTTAATCCCTTAAATGCCAATTATTATAATGAAAATTAAATCCGCCATTACACAATTTTTCCAGCATAACCCCCTGACATGTCTTGTGTACCCCCAGGGGTAGGCAAACCACTGTTACCTAAGAGTTAGATAAAAATAAGCCACAGGCAGCAAAGAGTATTTAAGTGGAATATTAGGAAATAATTTCTAACTATAAGGGCCTTGAAACACTTGAAGAAACTAATCTAGGAAGGGCATGGATGATTTAGATGGTTGAGGTGTATTTGATCCTGTTTTGGTGTGGGGTGGTGGGAAAGGAGTTAAGAAATTGTAGAAATTATCTTACTCAAGGATAATTACTAATTGGAAGTATGAATGCACTGAGAGAAAAGCAAGGCTCAGAAATTCAAGAATGTTTACAACACTTCTACTTTTAATTAATTGGTCCTTAGTCACTGTACCCAACCAAGTAGCATGATGACAGTCTGCTTTATTTAATCTTAACAAGAACTGTTAAAACTATTTTTTAGTTAGCTCCTGTGTTCTCTACATGTTACTTGTCACTAAGTTGGACCAAATCATTGCATCTCCTGTATGGATTGGTAAAATATTCTGAAGACTGTATGAAGATCAATAAATTTACAGTATGCACAACTATGCTAACTTTTTAAACAGTGCTGGTTAAATATTTGATTTAACTTACCTGCAGTTATGAATTTAGTACTACCGCTTCTGCTTTCCCCATCCTCCATGTTTCTGTTTGTGCTCTTTTCTTTTAAGCCATAAACAATATTGTCAAAAGATATGCACTGGCTGGACACAACATTGTCTTTGCTGATTGACTGATTAATTTTGCTATTAGCTTCAAGTAGAGAAGTGAAGTCCTCAGACTGAGCAGCTTCAGTAGGTTCAGGCTGAGAGGAGCTTTTAGCCTGTGACACATTCTTCGAAGAAACAGGCAGAGAGTCTTCATCACTGTCAAATCCAAAAGGATCTTCTGTTACCTCATCTTCAACTTTGGGCTTTTTAGGAATTTCTGAAATATCTGGTTTTATATTGGGCCTTTTTTGTCCTAATTTGGCCATAAAGGTGGTTTCTCCCCATTTTGTGCTAAGGGTGGTCCGTTTGCTAGAAAAGACTTCATCAAACTTCGAACTGCCATTTCCCCCTTTCCTACTGTAGGTCTTTCCAAATCTGGATGTCATTTTGACACCTGTTTCATATTCCCTGTTGGAAGAAAAAGAATGATAAACTAATTTGTATACTATTACTTTTTAATGCATAGTTATTTTTCCTATTAGAGCTACATGCATCAGATAATTACAACTCAAGTTAGTACTATATATAGTACTGCATTTTGAATAGTACAATTCACTTCACTTGCACATTATCAATACAGACCCTGCTTGTGAATTTAACAAAATCTTATTCCTCTTTTCTTAAAGAAAGACACTAGAGGCACAGAAAGTAATCAGTTGTGGCTGTTATTTTTAGTGTTTGTTTTATTCTAGTCTCCTCTGTTTTCAAGTGGAGGGCATTACTTTCATGAAACATTAGAAGATAACTTTGTACCATTCTTGCTCTACATTTTTACATGTAGTCCCTATGTTAGAGTAGTCAGATTTTAATAACACCATGTGATTTTTAAAAGGTTTTTCCATCACAAAAAGAAAACTTTAAAAAAAAAAAAAATCTCATAAAATAGTTCACATTTCTGTAGATGTCTCAAATCCCATGTCATTGTAAATAGTAATTACAACCTGACCTTCTTAAACTCTTCATGAGGTTGAGACAAAATTTAAATCAGTCATATGGCTAAAACATGATTTGACCTACCTATGAAGGTCAAGTTAGCCAAATTAACAAATCTGAAGGAGAAGGACTTAAAACAGGTTCTGCAATATATCAATCAGTTTTACGAATAAGCTTTTATATGATCCAGGACTAAAAACAAACTAAGCAGTTCTAGCTAAATCTATTTCTAATACAGTTGGGGACATCCAGCATGGACATGGATGAACTAGAACAGGGTCATTAAAAAAGTAGTTAAGAACCCCTTTTTGATGGTCATCTACATTAAATGTAAACAGTTCTTTGTATTCCATTGCTATCCAGTATTTGATTTGAAAAGCAAATGTTAATTTTCCTCAAAAAAAACACCCTGTCTATTTGATAATCATCACTACTTCAAATGAAACAAAAGTATTCACCCTAAATGCATTGTTTATCTTTTATTTTCTTGGCCTAAGTATTAATAGATTAAATCAGCTATTGTTACAGTCGCTTTCTGGTCAGGTCCATCTTTTGAGTCTGCACATACCATACTAAGAACAGCAAACACATACAGTAGGAAAGAAGTTGTCATCTGCAAGGGTGGGGGGAAGAGAGAGGGGGAGCACGTGATAAAACACACCACTTTGCATTGGGATTTTTTAAAGTTACGGGCATTTTTTCATTGTTCCTAGGATTTGTAAGAACACATTTTACAAACCTAACTTTGGGCCTGTAGCTGGCTTGATAAAGTGACCTTGTTTTTTATTTGCCAAGTATTTGAAAGGTTTTACCATACTTCACACTTCTCCATATGTGCAGATAACCATGGTATGACTGGCAGTAGCAATTACGAACACTTTTAACATCACATATATGCAGAAGTCTGGCTGTCTTTTTCATTTTGGCCCACATTTCCAACTTGAAATATCCGACTCAGTTTGCCCAAAAGACCAAACTGTTCCCCAGCTTCCCCATTCATTTTGATGGTCAAAGCTAACAAGACTCACTCAACCATTAATCTCTCTCTACTTGGCCAAGTTGCATTCACTACACAAATGGATTTATCTTAAGTGTCTTCTCTTCCAGGCATAAGAAAACAGATTCAGCCAGGACTCAAGAGATTTACAAGCTGGTTGGTTCTCATTTTAAAAGATCCAGAAACCACTAGCAGATTAGACTTTAAAACATTACAAATCCTTCCTCCATTCCTACTCTCTCTTTGCTTTTCACTCAGTTTCATTTTCTTGTTTCCATTCCCTGCCCCCACACAGCCAGTGCAGCAGCTGTTTGTGCTGCAAAATGTGAATGCAAGCAAAACCTTTCCTATAGCTAGAAAAAGCAGTCTCTAAAGCAGCTGCTTCTCCCTGTCATCTGCAACCCTGTGTTAGGAAGGTGGGGGAAGTCAAGTCTGAGGCCTAAGTAAGGCCCAGCTCACAGCTGCCAGGCAGAGAGGTGCCACTCATCCTCACTTCTCCTCTGCATCCTTCCCCTTTACACAGCAACAGAGGAGAGCAGGGCAGAGGCAGACAGACACTGGATGGGATGAGCCGCTTTCTCCATGCGTGGGAGGGCGGGGGGGGGGGGCTGGTTTAAATACACGGCAATTCGTGATGTCATTTCCCGTCCTCCCCCCTAGCTGGGCCAGGCAGACCCGTGGGCTCAGCTCCCGCCATCTGCTTCTGACCCAATTCAGGCTCCCCATGAACAGAGAAGCAGCGGCAGCCTAGGGAGGCAACCTGCCCCCCCCCGAATTAGAGGCCACCTGATCATCTGGACCTGGCAGGCAGCCGGGCCTAGATGCGCCTCCGTGGGGCGGCCAAGTCTCCCCCAATTCCCTCACCCGCGGGGACCGCCGGGTCCGAGCTGGGCGAGGCCGCGGCACTGCTGGAACTTTCCAGCTCCCTCCGCTCCGCCCGGGGGGAGGGGGGGGCGGGAGGCGGAGACCCGAGCAGAGCTGGGACTGGAGGTTGGAGACTAGGCGCAGCCGGGCGGCAGGAGGCGCCGGGCCTTCCCTGCCCGGGCCTCGCCCCCGCGGCCCGCCCGGCCCGGCGTGGCGCTCACCTTCGTGTCACGCAGGGTGGACGGCGGCCTGCGGTGGCCAGTGGCAGTGGGGCACGGCTCGGCGCGTGGCGCCCTCCGGCCTGAGCCCCGCGGCCGCCCGGTCCGGCGCCGAGAGCCCGGCCGCGTAGGCAGAGGTACTTGCCCCGGCGGTTCCTGCACGCCCCTGCGCCGCGGCGGCGGGACCCGGCCCCCAGGGGGCGGGGACGGTGCTGGGCGCTGGCGCTAGGGCCCCCGGTACCGCCTCCTCCGGCGCCGCTTTCTCCGCGCCGGGATTATCGCCGCGCTTTGAACAGGGCCCTGGACCATCTCTCCGCCATTTGCCCCCCGCTCCTTCCGTCACTGCGCTTCCCACACTCGCCGCCGCCCGCAGCCAATCGCACCCCGCCTTACTCAACCGACCCGCACACCGCCGCGCATGCGCCTCCCTGCGCCGCTGTCACGTCAGCGCGCGTGCGCGCGGCTGCGCAGGGTGCTGTCGGGACTTGTAGTTCCACGGGGCGGGGCCGCCCTCACTCGGAACTGGGAAGGCGGCGCCTAGGGAAAGCTCCTGTTCCCGGCCCCCTCGTTCCGTGCTGTTTGTGGTACAGTCCGCGCCGCCCCCGCCTTTGCCTGAGGTAGAGGAGCCCCGCTGAACTGTTGCTCTGGTGCTTGCAGACGTGGCTGGAATGTCAGTGTGCGCCTCTAGGCGTGGAGGGGGGACCCCGCACTGGGCCGGGCTCCTTCGGGGCGGGCAACGGCCGGGGCCCCGGGCGGCCAGGTAGGGGCTGCGACGCCTGTTCTCTTCCCTCTGGAAAGGCGACGTCTGTTTGCGGCCTTAGCACCGAGGAAAGCAAAAGCGAGCACCCGCGTTTCCATGGAGCTGGGGATTCAGAGCCAGACAAGCCTGGGACACTTACCTGCAGACTGTAAAAAATTATAGCACAGCTCAGTAGGAGGCTTCACAAGCACCTGCACCGGTTCTGAATAACCTTCAGAAAATGAACAGGAGAGGAATGGAAGGTAACTGTATCCTTTAGTGCCTGGTTGAGTGACAACATGAAACAGAGTTAAAATGTGTGCAGACCTGCTTTGTTACTCAGTTTAAAAGAAACCTGATCTTAGAAACAATAGTTGTGCAATTAAAGCTGCAAAATAACCTTAACTCCTCTGAAGTAAAATATAAGGCAAAAAGAGACAATATTATCCAACCATATGATGACAATTTAACTGCAAAAATTTCAGCCTTATGAGCAGCTATAGCCTGTCCTCAGCACACGTTATAAAAAGTGGCAATGGGGAAGACAATGCCAAAAGCCTTCATTCCACATTTTTGTCAAGACATGCCACTATTTCCACTAGCACTAGTAAAGACCAAACAATAACTACATATTTCTGTGGGGTAAGTAATGATATTAAAACCCTTTGTAGAAAAAAGTAAAGGTTAGTGTACCGACAAAACATATAGATTGTATCAAACAAACCTACAATAGTTCCCAAATTTAAAAACAATCTGATTCTAGAAAGTGAAGATTTCTTAAAGTCTTTATCAATTTGCTCATATTTCTCATAAAGGATGGCACTCTACTGTTACAATGTTTTTACAAACTTAAGATATCCACAGTTCAAGACTAGTCATAAACTTCTCAACCCCCTGAGAAAAAGCCTTGGAGGCAAAACGGCTCTACAGCAGAGATACCTGATTTTGCAAATTCTGAGTAACTTGACTAGGGATTTTCAGGATACGAAAAAGGAAAAATGGGAGATTGCTATTACTAAACTGAGAGGGTGTAAGTGATTTGGGGGATTAGCTAAAGTCAGGGATTTCTTTTTGGTTTTTTCCCCTGTTTCATTCATCCAGGATTATTTAAATCCATTTTAAAAGCTTATTTACAAGAATTAAAAGGCTACATTTCTTTCTTTTTTGCAAACTCAACAAATGAAACAAATAGGCTTGAATTTCTGTGTTTACGTATAACCTTCAGTCACAGTCATGATATATTAATAGTATGTAGGATTTGCGAGCCACACATACTCTTTAAAGCGGGGTGGGCAAAATGCAGATCACAAAGCCATTTTATCTGCTGCCTGTCATGTGGCTCTCAATGGCTTGACAAAACTCAGTAAGCACCTCTCCCCAAAATAATTGCCCGCCCCTGCTTTAGAGAGATGACACAATTGGTCTTGGAGAAGAAAAACGGTAATTAGGAATATATTGTCATGTGATTAAAAGCACAAGTTTAATTTGGGTAACAAAGAGAAACCTTATTCATTTTGGATGAAAATATCTTTAAAAGGTTAAAGATAAACATCTTTAACAGTTTGGCTAATAGTTTTAGAAGAACTGGTAGCAGTAAGTTACAATAAACAATTTTATATAAAAGTGAGTTCATTTTTCTTGTTGTCTTGTGTCAGAGCTAATAAGTAGTCTGTTTAAAATTCAGGATTCCAATTAACACTGACCTATGATAAATTTTTGTTAATTCTGGAAAGGCAAGGATTTTTTGGGGTGGTATCTTGTGTTGAACCAACTACATGGTTGGGATAAATTTAGACAAACTTTCAAATGCAAGGCATCAGATCCTGAAGAATCCCTTCATCATTATTGAAAGCTTAGTATGTGGAAGACCAGAAGAAGTGAAGATCCTCTTTGGCTATATCTTGATTTAAAACAACCTCTTTCTAAGCTCTCATGTACCTGAGCACAAGTTCCATTTCTAGTCTTTGTGAGAGAGTCCCACACATCTCATTCCAAAGCATTGCATATTCACTGAAGGGTCCTGGTGGGAGTTCAAGTGGCAGACAGAGGATAAATTTAATCTAATTTATGCACTGATGGTCCTTTTTTCTTTTTTGGTAGGCATTCAGCAGATGGCTGTAGGCCTAGCTAATTAAAATAAGCTTTACATTTTATAATAATAATTTAAGAATAAAGGAAAAATGTTCAAAAGCACAAAAGTGACTCACTGCCTTCCAATGGGATTTAAACACCTAAACTACTTGAAACACTTCTAAAATTTTTACACAGAGTAACTTTGAAAATGTGGCTCTCTTCATTAAGCAGTATTGCTTCTAATATAACTGTATAGCCTAAATATGTACAAAGACTAATACAAGGCAAATATAACCTAAGACCTGTAGATTTTATTTTTTGGCTGTGGAAAAAGTTCAATCCAATTAGGTTTGGATTACCGGGCATCTCTATTTTGTTGGGTGTGACCCTCATCTCCTAGGCATCCTCTCCCTGAAAAAACCCCCATAAGAGGTAAATGTTTAATCACCAAGAGATGTTTTTCATTTCCTCTAGCAAGTCAGGTGGCAGTTTAAATCACTCAGCCTACCCTCAGAGCATTAAGGCCCAGTATCCTCTCAGTGGGCACATCTACAAAAGAAGCTAAATACACAGTAGACTAATTCTACTTAGCATGTCAAAGCAAAAGTCATGATAATGACATAAAGCACAGTAGAATTAATCTTCTTCTCAATAGCATCACAGAAAAATTGTGCGCCGGTGCTACTTCACATTCAGTTAGTACCTGTTATTATCAGAGATCCTGGTTTTCTCTGATTAAAAAAAAATCCCCAGTTTTCAGATTTTAAAAAAGTAGCCCCAAATCCACATTTTTTCCATGATTAAAATGAAGCATCACTCATATACAGATAAATATATAGTGTTGTTTCATTTTAATCACGGGGAAAAAGTGGATTTGGGGTTACTTTATTTAATCTGAAAATTGGAGATTTATTTTTTATCAGAGACGACCAGGATTCTTGGTTTTTACAAATATTAAATTGAATGCGCAGTAACACAAGGATGCCGAGGGAGTTGGTTCACATGCTTGCACACTGTCATCTTTGAAAACTCATGGTGATTGAGAGAGGTCTTAGACGATTGCAAAAGGGCAAATATAGTGCCCATATTTAAGAAAAGGAAAAAGGAGATTCTAGGGAACTACAGACTGGTCAGCCTCACCTCAGTCCCTGGAAAAAACATGGAGCAGATCCTCAGAGAAGCCATTTCTAAGCACTTAGAGGAGAAGAAGGTGATTAGGCACAGTCAGCCTGGATTCACCAAGGGCAAGTCATGGTTGACCAACCAGATTGACTTGTTGTGGCGGAGCACCTTTGGGGGTGTTTGCCACTTGAGGGATCTCACAGTCTCTGAGGGGAGCCTGCTTTGGAGGAGCAGCAATAGAAACCTCCTCCACATACCATTTTAAGGGGGCAGGTGTGTGGCAGGGCACTGTAAGTGCCTGCCACTTTAAGGGCCTGAGCCAAGCTGCCAGCAGGTGCCTGATTGCAGCAGCCATTTTTAGATCCCTGGCTGCCTTTATAACCAGATCAGTTCTCTGCTGGCAGGGGAGGTAGCAATATTGCCTGGCTGTGAGGCTTCATGTATCATCCGGGAGGTAAGGGAGAAGTTGTAGGGGATGGCTAGGAGGCTCCTGGTCCTGGGCATGACCTAAAATGCACCCTGCTGGGAGTGGGTGGCCTGGTGGGGCTCTCAGTGTCATGGGATTCCCCAGGAAATGCCAGACCTGTTATCACCCCAGTGAGAGGTGGGTAGGGGCACCTTAACTCTAACCCTCACTGTTGAGTGGTTCTGGTAACACCAGAGGTAGTGAGGGCTGGGCATGGCTACGACCACCTGAGCCCTGAGGGGTGCAAGACCCTGAGAGACCCTGAGGAGGGAGACTGAGGGCCAGGCACAGCTACAGCCACCTGAGCCCTGAGGGCTTCACTTGCCTGCCTTCCCTGCTAGGCTCAGCCCCTGCTACGTGGCGAAGCACCCCAAAGATGCTTCGCCACACTTGTATGATGAAATGATTGGCTCTGTGAATGTGGGGAGACTGATGGATGTGGTGTACCTTGATTTTTAGCAAGGCTTTTGATACTGTCTCCCACAACATTTTTGCAGGTGAGCTAAGGAAGTATGGGCTGGATGAATGGTCTGTAAGGTAGATAGAAAGCTGGCTGGATCATCAAGTTAAGAAGGTAGTAGTCAGTGGCTCAAGGTCTAGTTGGCAGCCAGTATCATGCCTCAGGGGTAAGTCCTGGGGCCAGTTTTGTTCAGTATCTTCAATGACCTGAAAGAATGCAAATACACCCTCAATAAGTTTGCAGATGACACCAAGCTGGGGACAGAAGTAGGTATGCTGAAGGCTAGGGTTAGGATTCAGTGAGACCTAGACAAACTGGAGGATTGAACCAGAAGAAATTGCATGAGGTTGCACAAGGATAAGTGCAAATCTTGCACTTAGGATAGAATAATCTCATGCATCAGTACAGGCTGGGGGCTTACTGGTGAGCCGGAAGCTCTGCAGAAAAGGACCGGGGGGATTACAGTGGACAATTCTAATATAAAAGCTTAAGTCTGTGCGTGTGTCTGTCCATAACACTTTATTAGCACTCTGATTGACTGATGCGAACAGGTAGTCAGAGTGCTCCAAGCATGGGGGAGCGCTGCCATGATTCTGAAGCCGTGCAGGGGGCCGTGCATGTTCTGAGGACCGGACAGGGGGTTGGGGGAGCCAGGGCCAGCACCCCACCTCATTCCCTGCAAGCGGCGCTGAGGATCGAATGGGGTTGGGCAAGCAGAGGCCAGCTGAGGCCCAGTCTGCAAGAGGCAGAACAATGGCAGCACTCCATCCCAGCCCCCTTCCCATCCCCCCCCCACATCATTCTTGACAGGCAGTTGGCTAGTAAGCTGAATATGAGCCAACAATGTGCCCTTGTTGCCAAGAAGGCTAATGGCAAACTGGGCTGCATTGGTAGGAGCAGCAGAGCAAGAGAAATTATTATTCCTCTCTTCCAGCCTTGGTGAGGCCACATCTGGAGTGCTGTGTCCAGTTTTGGGCCCCACACACTAGATAAAAAATGTGGACAGATTGGAGAGTGTCCAGTGGAGAGCAACAAAAATAGGGGGCTGGGGCACATGACTTATGAAGAGAGGCTGAGGGAACTTAGTTTATTTAGTCTACAGAAGAGAAGACTGGGCACATCTGTGGCAGAATACCATCTCTGTCTATCCCTAAACTCTGCTATCTGACACTTTGTTCTTTGCAGTAACCATGGTAACCAGACACCTCTGTCCCATCTCTTCAGGTAACCCTGAGTTGTAATCTGAGCTGGATACATTCCTGAGGGAGGGGGAAACCTGCTCCCTCTGCCTGTGTGACTGGCATCACATACCTGAGTGTGGGGCTCAAACTCCCTATAGTTCTATGCAATGCTAGCATAACTTGGAGGGGGCTAGAGACCCTGCCAGTCTACCTGGCAATCAGTGATGCATTTAAAATTGGTTGGCTGGCAGCCAACAGTTACTGGCTTTCATTGGATCAGATAAATGAGGTCATAAGGGCTATATAAGTAAAGGACTGCCCAGGAGGAGGGGCAGTGGCCATGATGAAAACTCAGAAGCTGGACCATCTGAAACTCTCTCAAAACTCATGATCAATAAACTGTTTGCCTCCAGAAGGAATCTCCACCTACCTCTGGATGATACTTGTGAGTAAGCTACCTAAGATGTAACTAGATATATAGCTTGCAGTAACTCAGACGTGCGATCGAAAGCTACTATGCCACTGTTTGCTCTAAGGGATTTTTCTGCTATTGCTGTACCTTATACCCTATCCCAAACGTACTCCTTGTAACCAATAAAGTTCTCCGTTGTACCTAGCATGGGAGACTTATTGGCAGAGGGTTTAAATTATGCCTTGGGATCCCTTTGGTTCGGCTTACTAAGGGAGACCATTATTGTGCTTCAGACTGAGGGGAAGCACCCCAAATTCTTGCACTGGGTCAAGTTCTCTCAAGGACTACTAGGCCTGTGTTTTCTAGGGGGCACAAGTCCAAGATCAGTCCAGACCCTGGGTGGTGGAAACATTACCCCCAGGCTAGCAGGTGTGCTCCAGGAAGGGGGTTGGCTGGATGCGAGGTGCCCCAGGGAGGCACGCGGAGCCTGGAAGGTGGTCAAATGCAGTGAAGTGGGTGGCTCAGTGCAGGAGCACCCCCTACTGGCCCACTACAACATCTATGTGTGCATTTGTTCCAGGCATCTACACATGCAGGGATGTGGGAGCAGATCTGCTCCTGTCAGTAGCCTGCTCTCACCCCTTTCTGGCCCTACACTACTCCCTGGCAGCAGCCAAAAGCATCTCTAGGCTCCTCCTGGGTTCTAGCCCAGGGGTGGGCAAGGAGCACAGGGTAATGGAGATTGTCCCCACCTGGGCTCCAGTGACAGATGAAACCCCACCACCAGGGGGCTGTCTGCTGTCCAGCAGCCGACAGCCCCCAAGGGGCAGGGAGCAATGTCCCCCTGCTCTAGAAGCAGGGAGCTTCTAGCCCCAGCTTCCTGACAGGGGACTTGGAAAGAGCTTCATGGGAGGGGCAGGTCCCAGCTCCCTGCCCTGATCTGCCAGCCAGACAGTTGCCTGCAGCTGGAAGCTACCATTTAGGGTTGTGTGAAACCACTACGTTTCATTTCTATTTTGGAGGGACAGTAATTCATTTTGGTGTGTCCGATAACTGTTCTGTTTCGATTCAACCTAGTCTGTTTTAGAGTTCCAATGCTGTTTCAGAGATTTGGATCAGCCGGGGAGAGACAGGCACAGCCAAGAGGCTGCAGGTTCTCCCACAACTCCTCCAGCTGTGCCTGCCTCTTCCCAGGCAGGGGTAGCTGTGGGAGAAGCCCCCATGGCTGCCCTGCCCAGCCCCATCCCCCATCTGGCCCCAGCCTCTCAGCACTTCAAAAAAAAAAAAAAAAAAAAAACTGCCCCGTACTCCCCAGCTGCAGCTGCAGCAGTGGTGATCAGGGCCTCTGAGGGCTCATAACAGAGCTCCCCGTGCAGTGGGGGACACCAGGGATCACCTCCCTCCCCCACCCCTCCCACCCGCCTAGCATCCGTGCTGCAGCTGCCCCATGGTTTGGCAGGGTGCTTCTGTCTGGCAGCTGGGGTGGCACCAGCAGCCAGCTGGAGCCCAGTACCACTCAATCCCAGCAGCCCTGGCTCCCAGACAGCACACAGCATCCTGCTGAGCTGAGCTGTGCTACACCCACAACAACTACCATGCAGATTCCAGGCTGGGGGGGGAGTGATTCCCACTGCCCTGTGCTGAAAGCACCAGGAAGACTGGTGCTGCAGCTGTCCCCACAACTGTCATCCCACATGCAGATCCTGGACTGCCACCTGGACAAACTTTTGGTTACTCCTGGAGCAACTATGCCCACATTTGTACTGGCAGGACACTACATGCAGCTGCCCCTCCCCACAGACACCTGGCTGACCTTCATCCTACTGAAGCTGGCCACACCCACCAGCCTCTGCTAGGTGGGCCACCTCTTCAATGTGGGCAAGGGCAGTGCTGGGAAGGTTGTCCTGGAGGTGTGCAGCACTCTCCAGGACATACTGGGGCACACAGTGCTCTGTGTGGATGACCCACTGATGGTGGGGTTACATGCCCTGAGATTCTCCCAGTGTGTCCATGCCCCAGACAGGACCCACATCCCCATCACCTGCCTGCCCCACAGCAACCGCCCCTAATACAGCCAGAGGACCTTTCAGTTGTGCTCCAAGTTGTTGTTGACCACCGTGGCACCTTTACCAACGTGAGTGCCGGCTGGGCAGGCAGTGCCCACAATGCCCATGTGTTTTGGGACTCCACTCTGCCAGCCCTGGTGCAGAGCAGCTACTTTGTGCCAGGGGTACCAGACCTGCAACTGCACGCAGCTGTCATCTGGCCTTACTTCACTGAGGACTCTAGCTACCTGCCCTGGCTCATGCAACCCTACACCAGCCAGCTGGACCCTCATGAGTCACACTTCAACTGGTATCTTGTCTGGACCCATGCCCTCATGGAGTGCACCTTCAGCTGCCTCAAGGGATGCTGGTGCACCCTCATCACTTGCCTTGAGTTTGCTGAGGACAGCTTCCCCTGAGCTGTTTTTGCAACATACATGCTGCATAGCATCTGCAAGGCCCAGAGGGAACTCTTTTGCGAGGCCTGGGCAGAGGAGGCATGGCAGGCAGAGGATGACAGCGGTACCCCTTCCCCGGCCCTGAGGGAACTGCACACCCATCCCTGGGGGCCGGCCAGGGCACCAGGTGTGAGAGGTGCTGGCTGACCACCTCCTCCTACACACCCTTCTGTAGCCCTCCTGGACAGCTGCCAATGGACTTCCACTCCATTGCCTGCCACCAGCACCATTCTCACTGCAGACAGTTCTAAAAAAAACACTTTATTGCCCTCATAACAAACAGACTCCCTCTCTTCCTCCTGAACACCAGAGCCCCTCCACCACCCACCACACCCACCAACAATAAAACACCCATCCGATCCTAGCCCCACTGCAGGCACCTCCTGCTCCACATCCATGTTGAGCAAGGGGGAGTGACTGAGCTGGGTCCAGGCAGGGAGGCCAGGGTGTCAGGAGGCCTGGGCCAGGGGCTCCTGGCTGATGGAGGCAGAGTTTGAACCCAGGTCCATGGTGGGGGGGGGGGGGCTGTTGCTGCACCACAGGAGACTGCCAGGGGCCAAGGGGGGCTATGGTTGTGGGCAAGCCAGTAGGCGGCATGAAGGTGACTGCTAGCACCAGGACAAGGACAGTGTCCAGCACCCAGCAGTCCTCCTCTGTGGCCTGCGCTGCCTTGGCCACGACTGCACCCTGTTCCCACAGGACCTCCAAGCACTCTCACTTCTGGGCTCAGCTCCTGGCCGTGAACTCCTGGTACATGTGATCCCATGCTTCCTCACACTGGTGTTGCCCTGTGGGGTCAGACCAACTCTCAGGATCTCAGTATTGCGCTGTTAGACAGGAGGGTATGACACAATTGCATGTATACAAAACACAAATCAATTAGATGCATACACACACACTAACAACTCAGGCACATGCACATCCAAACCAGCCTAGGCACATGCGTACCTATCACCAATTCAAGCACATACACTATACACCTCAAAAGTTAGAAAAAAAATCAATTGTCCATACCCGCACACTCAATACACCTACATAGATCACCAATTAGTATATCATGCACACAATGAGATTATATATACACATGTACACAACCTACCTACACATACAGGTAAGTTCCTAACTTGGATGGTACAGTGTTTATGTGTGTGCTTGGGGTACCTGGGATAGTTGAGGGAAGATTCAGGTGCGAGAGAGAGTGTGTTAAAGTATAAGGAGTGAAAGTTGCCAGAACTGGGATTAGAACCTGTGGACTAGAGAGACGCTGGCTGAGGAACTGAGGCTTACTTAAAATCAAGTGGTCCCAGGGTTACTCGAGGTCACTGGTGCACAGAGTGGGGGGAGGAAAAAAAAGCCTGGTGGCAAGGAGGAGACAGCCAAGAAAGAGAGAGACAGAAACCTGGGAGCTCGGGGCTGGAAACTGAGGCAGACAGCTGAGATATTGGAGGGCGGGAGCAGATAAGTAGTGGCAAAGAGGAGACAGGAAAGAAACTGTGGCAGAAACCTGGTTGCTCAGGGGAAAAGGGAGTGGGGATAAGACAGTGGCAAAGAAGCAGGAGGTTTGGAGGCAGAGAGGAGCTCAGGACAGGTGTCGGAGGTGGCAGTGACCAGAAGCAGGAAAGGGAGAAATGAGACAGAAGTTAGAGGGGTGAGGAGCAGAGATTGGAGCAAGGCTAAACCACAGTAAAGCAAAACTCAACTCAGGGGTTTAAATAACAAGTTTATTAAAGAGACATGCTACACAGCCCCATGAAATTATTGGTTCATGCACAAACACAAGCACTGACAATGGCAGCAGGAGAAAGAGACTCAGTGGAAGGGTTGGAGTCCAGGTAGGGAAGAGAAGCAGAGTGCAAGTCCTTGGTTGAAGAGAGGGTGGAGGGTGATAGCTACCTATCCAGGCTGGAAGGGGTCTTTGTCCAGCAGGTTGTCCACAGGGGGGTCACCGGCAGGGCCCCTGGGTGGATAGGTGGTGTGGCATGGTGCTGGTCCAGATGGAGAGGGTGTCCCAAGGAGTCAGTCGTCACTGCCTCTTTTTATGGGGCAGACTATGTCTGATCTCCTATGGAGAGGGCCTGTCCAGGCAAAGTCAGTCCTGTTCCAGAGGGTTTCAGGTGTTCTTACTGAGCATGTGCAGTCTTGGCACAATGGGGGGTTGCCTCATCTTTTGTTTCTTGAATGCTGAGGGTAGTTCCAAGGGCTGGGTCATTGCTCCAGGTATTGGTGTTGATGGTTCGGTCATTCAGAGGGAGCTATTTTTAAACCTACTTCCATTGTCTCTCAAGCACCCTCATTCACCCCCATTCATTCAGGAACCAAGTTACATAGGGGTAGGTGTGAGTCATAGGTTATACAACCAGGCATGGGGATAAAACGGAGGCTTGACATTACAAGATGGAAACTGGACTTACGCGCTACTTACATATATAGGCCTAAAACAGTAATCACACAATAAAAAAGCAGTAAAAAAAATACATACAAAACATAATAATTATCACTTATAAAACAGTGGATATGTATATCAAAATAGCAGGGCACTTATTTGCAAGGAGGGGAGAGAAAAATAAAACGTACTACCTAAAATAAAATATTAAAGCTTATCCTACATGTTATCTTACTTAGTCTTATCTATAGGGAATAGAGAGGGAGAGAAAAAGTGAGAAATGGTTGGGTATGGGCAGAGAATGCATTTTAAAATAAATTAAAAAAAAAAAACTCTGGGTTTTGCTACATATTCCCCCCTTGACATCAACTTTTCACAAGGGTGATGTCACTATACTGTTCGAACACCATTGTCCAGGTATATAGAAAGGAGGTGTCATCTTCAGCTGTTTTGAAGTTAAAACAAAACTTAGGCAATTAAAAATATTGAAAGAGAAAAACCTTGGGGGGTGAAAGAAAAAAAAAGTTAATGAGGTTGATTTGAAGAGTTACAATGGTATAGTTGTCTTTTTGCTTATTAAAATATTACTTTGCAGTTTTTACATACGTCCTGTTATACTGATATTCTAAACAGCATTTAAATCCTTGAGAGAAGTACAAACAAACAAACAAACAAACCAAAAACAAAACTTTGACATCTTATCAGCTAGCTTAGAGAAGTGAGGGGGTGGGAAACAAAACAATACACATAACCTTTAATAAATAATCTTTTTGCTAATCAAGTGGAATCTAAAACTTTTTTTTTTTTGAGAATTGCTGCCTTTTTTTCAAATATCAGAACAAGTGGAGCACCTGCCCTGCACATACTGCTGCCGCACCTCTTCCTTGCCCCACAGTACCACAAGGTCTCCTGTCTCCTCCTGTGACCACTGGAGCCCCAGGTGGTGGTGTGTGGCATCAACAATGATGCCATCGGGGCTTATGTGCCAGCTCTTCAGGCCTCCACGTGGCTGTCCCTTGTGATGCCAAGCATTGGCAGCTGTCCACACCACCCAGCTCTGGGGCATAGCATGGGACTAGGAGCTGCATGGCAAGGCGATGCCCCACAGCATTTGCAGGTTCTGTTCATACTGCTGTGGGGGTTGGCTGCTGGGGCTGAGCTCAGGTTGGTCCCTAAGTGGGAAGGCTGACAGGGAGCAAATCTGCTCCCAAGTGGCATTTACACAAGCATTACTATGCCATAAGTACTTGTGAGTAAATTTGCTACTTGCATTGATGAGCAGTGATTTCTACTGTGCAGTAACTACGTGTACATGTAGACACACACACTTACAGCACAGTAAACTATGTTAGTGTGCAGTAAAGCATCTCATGTAGACACATCCATTGAGAGGAGATTTAATAGCAGCGTTCTGCTACCTGAAAGGTGGTTCCAAAAATGATAGAATTAGACTATGCTCCTTGGAAGATGACTGAACAAGGAGCAGTGGTCTCAAGTTGCAACAAGAGAAGTTTAGGATAGATATTAGGAAAACTCTGTCATTAGGAGGGTAATGGAGCACTGGAACAAGTTACCCAGAAAGGTTGTGGCACCTCCATCCTTGGAGGTTTTTAAGACCTGGCTAGAGAAAGCCTCAACTGGGCTTATCTACTTGGGGATGGTCCTGCTTTGAGCAGGGGGTTGGATTAAATAACCTCCGGAGGTCCCTTCCAACCCTAATTTTCTATGAGTCTAAGCATAGCTCATTAATGAATGTGTAGACACGCCAGTCTGTTTCACATTCTTTCTTTTTCCTGTGTTGTGTTTCACATCCCTGTCACTTTCATAATGTCTCTTGCTCCTGAACTTTCCCTCCTTGCTTTTTTTGCAATTTCTGTCCTTTCCTACTGGAAATGGGGTGGTGGTACAGGCACCCTACACTCTTGCTGCACTTCTACTATCATTTCCCAATGCTAGGAAACCTTAAGTTTCCACTAGGAAAAAAAAATCCCCCTCAATTCGTCCAGCCTTAGTTCCAATACTGTATCACTCTTCTGTAGGAAGCAAAATCCAGAATACATGGTAGGAACAGATGAAGTTTTGTCACTGAGTTTTGTGGAACCAGGTTTTCTGCCTTGCTGTTTGCATTGCAAACAGAAGAGGAGGATTTAGAGATGCTGGAAGTATCAAATCACCAGATTTCATCCACTGTTCTTTAGTGTTGAAAACAGACATAGCCCGTCTACACTGGAATATACACTTTTAGTATCACTTGAGAAAACTCACCAGTAAGAATTCAATTTCCTATTGCTGGCAAAACTTCTAAGAATGTGTTTATGATAAAAACTAGAATAGTCAGGCTGGTGAGTGGTTTTTCATGGAGACTAGAACTTTAGAGTATGCCAATTTTCTTCCTGGCCTTAAAAACAAACAAACTTGACTTTTGCGAAAAATATTGGCCTAACTAGTAAAGCAGTTATACTGTGGAGAATCCTGCTTATCTTCCTCCACAAACGCACAAGAAAAGAAAAGTACTGACTGGTGTTTTTTAGCCCTCGACTCCATGCAACGCCCAACAACTAGGGAGACAATGGATCAATGCCATCACACATCGCCTGCGCACATTGCTCATCAACAGCTTTATTAAACATGGAGACAGCTTCGGACTAGCTCCAACAAACCGGGAAGCCACCACAAACATTAGTTCTTTTCATATTTATACACCTTGATTTATGCTCATTAACAGTTACTCTACCTTTGTCCCTCCTTTGTTCTGTCAAAGATCAAAGTCTTTGATTTCAGATGCCCATGGCAAAAGGTCAGATGGCAAAAGGTCAGAAGCTAACACAACAAACTTTGTAATTGTAATTTATCCCTCTGTATTAACAGTGTTGCATATACACACCCCATCTGTGCCTCATTTCAAATCGCTTGAGCTTCTCATACGAGAGAGAGAAACTGACCTTGACAGCCCAGCACGAAAGATAAAGTACCTATAGTAACGAGATTAGCTGACTTTCGTAAAGTTGTAAAATTAAATATACTATGCGTGCCATCCTGTGACCAAACAGGACCAGTACCACCCAAGTAAAAATAACCCCCCTTTTTTCTGAAACCTGAGCAAACAAAGAAAGCATAAGTGCCAACTCATTAATTATTTATGATTAGCGTATAGTAATTGGTCACCTTTGGCAAATATAACTTTGAAAGAACTTCCGCCCAAAGCAGAGAACTGTGTATACACTCAAGAAGAACAGAGTGTGCACAAATATTATCTTTCCACCTTTGTATCTTTTTGGCGTATCTCCGTCTTGCCGGCCCGTTTATCTCTCTATCTCTGTCGTAATCTTTCTTATCAAGAGCTCTCGGTAATCTGCAGACTGCAACAGCTTGTGTGAATCACTCGGAATCTGTAACAAGCAACTCTCTTACCTACCCTGTAAATGCTGGGTAACATGATATCTGCATGCTGTAACTGAATAAATCAACTCCTCTGCCTACGCTGCAGCACATCAGTAGCATAAGTAAAATAAATCTTTTGTGAAACCATCACGCTGTGTTTAAATCATACTGACTCCTGCTCACCGTTATCACCCACCTGCCCGGTCATAATCCCCCTCCTCGCGCCAAGCTGGTCGTGCCGACCCAGGCTCGCAGGTCAAAGGTGCACCAGCATTAGGGGCGCGACATGTTCCACCCTTAGTCCTTTCCATTTTAAGCTCTCCCTCTGTTTACTGCTTGTTTCATTAGCATAGAATTACTTATGTATTTCACGTATTTACATGTCTTTTGCTATGAGTACATGCCTAAGACCCTGACCCCTCTTCTTTCAGTCACTTAGGTGGACTTCGACCAAAACCTGGAAGCTTCTGGAGGCTTCTTTACCAATCACCATTCACCTTTTCACATATGTTTATCTCGGATTCTGTTACCAGTTACGTCTTTCACATTCCAGTCTGTTTTTCAGTCCCAGTTTGTACCATCTCCACATTCCTAAGACTTCACTTAGACTTACACAGACTCACTTGAAAATGGTTGTGACAGTTAAGATGGCTACTTAGCATAAGCAAATGACTGGCTTAGCATAAGCATTTATAAGCAAAATCTGCTTTATCTCCTAATGATACATAATGAGCTATATATCTTATAACATTTCTATATTGTTCGGAAAAATGCTTGCCTAAGTGTCTTACAATGTTACTTTTAACATACCATTCTGCTTTGTGGTTAGCAGCTTTGCTAGGCCACAGGTCATAGCCTTTTATTCAGCTGCAAATCCAATGCTCCGCAAGATCCAAATACATCACCCTAACAGTGTTCAAAAAGCAGAACTTGATACAGTTTAGAATCACATTTTTTGTGACTATACCATGCTATACCTACTGCAGTATGTCAAATAACCAATTCAGCACCATCAAGTGTACTAACTGAAAAATAAAAACACAGGAAATTACATTGTTACATTAAAACAAATGAAATTATAGGCAATATGACAGGTGGCTACTTGTCTTGGATAAATAAGTGTTCCATATCATGGCATTAATTAATCAATTTCAGGCATCCAACAGGAAAGTGTTGTGCTCCTCCACCTTCTCCTTGCATCCTGCACACCCATCTGTTGTAATCATGTCAACAGCACCATCCTCTCAGCCAAATCAGAACCCCTGGAAATACTAGTTCTGCTAGGGAAATCAAGTCATCATGCTCCTAAGGCCAATTTCCTACTGTATGTTAGATGTTTATTTGGGGCAGTCTTTTCCTAGGTGAACAAGTCTACCAAAAAAAACATGTTAAAAACCAGAGTAGAGATAAGGCAGTAGAAATACTGGCTTCACTATAAATACTCAAGCTCAACAATAACCCTGACGTGGGGCTTACCTCAACTAGCTACCTCAAGATAAAAAGTACCTGTGCTTTATCTCCATAAGGGTTTTACTGGAAGTTAGTTATCTCAGCATAAAAACTTCTTATTTGCAGTAAAGACATACCTTCCTTTAGGTGTGTTTGTTAGAGGGCAAGAGAAGATTTAGGCTGCTGAGCAGCGTGAAAGGAGAAGTTTTCATGGCCTGGATAGTGGACCAAAGAGGGGACTGCATCTCTGACATAGTTAAATGTTGCCTTTTACCAGAACTCAATTCACATAAATAAAATTAAAAATAAAATAAAATATCCCTTAAGTATTCTCTAAGCATTTGGGGGATCTAATGCTACTGAAACTTTACTGAGCTGGTCTTTAATGCAAGACCAGATGCAATTTTCAACAACAACAAAAAATCCTTATGACAGAGCGTAACTTGTCAGGGTCCCAGGGATAGCTGTGACACCCACTGGTGGCTCTGCAGCTGTGCCCTAAGACACTCCCCATATCTCTCCTGCCATGCCTATATATCTATTTTCTCTAATCCATAGAAATAATTACATGTCTATAGAAATAAATACACATCTGTCCAATTTCTATCTGATATTTTATAAAGTACCATATGTACTTGAATCCAAGAGAGGGTTTTCCCCACAATTAGCATGTAGAAAAAGAGCCTTATCTTGGATTCAGGGGCTACTCCAGGCTGGTACCCTGCTCTCCTCTGCAGCCTGTGGCCCCCCCCCCCCCCCACCCTCCGGCAGGCTGCAAGTAGGAGCAGGTTGTGGCGGGGCAGGGCAGACTGGTGTAGGGGTAGGGAGTCAGGGAGTTGTGGGGGCGGGGCAGGCACAAGTGCAGAGGTGAGGGGGCAGGGGAAGGGGCAGGTGGTTGGGGTCTGGCCTCTCACCCTCTCTCTCCTGCTTTTCCTGCCACAACAGTGTGGGGGGTGGAAGGGATTTAAGATGACTGTCTGCTAACTAGATTCTATACAGGGAAAATTATAACTTTTTATTTTTCATGTGTGGAATCTAAGTATTGAGGGGTTGTCTTAAATTCAAAATAATTTGGGATTGGGGTAGATACGTTATTTTTTCTCCTTTGCTTCTCCTTCCAAAAACACTGCTGATAGCTGACAAACAGTTAAAAAATATTATACCAGAATTTGACCTGACACATTGCAATAGAACTTCTGCATTTCAACCAATGAATGTGGCCTTTCAAGAATTTGCATGTACTCATGTTAAATGGCAGCTATACAGACTATAGCTAGAAAAGCAAATTTGCTAGCAATTGAGTTTTTGCAACATAGACTAGGGTGACTGGGTGGGTATGTGCTTCTGCCTGATGGCAGGAATTAATGTACTAACTAGCAAATTAAGCTGATAAAATGGAAATTAAAAAAGAATTGCATCAAGGTTTTCCCACAAAGAGGTCAGAGGCAGCAGAATATCAGTGACTTCATTATTGCCATGCTAGAAAACTCCAAACAAATTATACATCTTGCTACTTTCTCCTTAATTTTAATTACAATACCAGTGCCACAAAAAAGCTGTAACCTCTGCTTCATATTGCCTTGTTTGTTCAGCACAGTACACTGTTGCCAATTCTACATTCCCTTTGAGTACAAGGTTCACCCTGCACAATTTTACCACAATGGTAGGTAACTGTCAAAAATCATCCTACAGCAGGGGTAGGCAACGTTTTTTTGTCCAGAGTGCCGAAAAACACCACAATGCCTACCTTGGAAGGTGCCGGAGTGCTGGCATGCCAGAAAAACAGAATGAGGGAAGGGAGTACATGGCAGGATGCCCTGCTTGTGCCCCTTGCCCCCCACTCAAAGCCCGTGCCCCCCAGCCCTGCTTCCCTGTGATCCCCACCAAATGCCCCCCAGCCGTGCTGCCCCTTGCCCCCCTACCCCAAAGCCCCTGCCCCCCAGCCCTGCTTTCCCTTGCCCCCCACCCAAAGCTCCCGCCCCCCAGCCTGGGCTTTGTGGCTGTCAACAGCTACCCTGGTTCTGGGTAGCTGCTGGAGCCCGGGCTGCTCCCAGCAGGGTTGCAGCATCCCAACTGCCTGCTGGGAGCAGCCTGGGCTCCCGGCTGGCAGCAGCTACCCAGAGTCAGAGCCAGCTGCAGCTGGGAGGCTGCAAACAGCTGTGCTGAGCTCTGGAGCCCAGGCATCAGCTCTATACTGTCACGTGGACACGTGCCTCAGAGCAGGCAGTGGGAGAGTGGCCTGAGACACCACAACCCTGGTCTCTCCCTGGCTCCTGGCACAGAGCTGGTGACTGGGGTCCAGAGCCTCATGCAGCTGTTTGTAGCCAGCTTGGGCTTTGGGCAGCTGCAGCAAGCAGTGGGCAGGCTGCAAACAGCTGTGCCGAGCTCCACAGCTCTGGCATCAACTCCATGCTGACGGCAGCTACCCAGAGCCAGGGCTGGCCATAGCGTGGCGAGCAAAATGGCCTTGCATGCCATGCTTGGCACATGTGCTGGGGGTTGCCGACCTCAGTCCTACAGCATGCAGAATAAGTGTCCATTAATGGTGTTCACAATTTTTTTCAGAATTATATTTGAAGAAGACAGCTAAAGGTTGAAAAATTACTGGTGTATTGATTGGCTCTTTTGACATATCAAGCAAGTGAATCATTACTGGATTTAGCCATATTCAAAGATGAAAGAACAAATAATTCATTTACTCTCTGTGAGTACATTGATATCCCAATGATATGCTGCATATCTGAAATATTGCAGTGACCTGGTCACACTGTAGACCCATGAATGATCTTGAATCCATGACACCATGGAACAACAAAGCAAAATACTTTTTTAACATTACAATTGTATTAATATTGGAAAGAGATTTGGTGCATGCATACTCATGCAAATACATATCCTCAGACTAGCATAACCAACTCAGGAAGTCTGTCTGTTGATCTTCATGAAGTGTGGGCCTTTTTCCAAGTTTTAACAACTGTAACTGAGCTGTTGTAATTGTTTAGGAAGCTAAACGCCCATTCTTTTTCTGTCCTCTTATTTTAAGGGCGTAGACTTTCTTGATCAGCAGACAAGAATATATTCAGGGTCCAAGTGGTTTCACTTGCTGTTTTCTGTTTGAAAATTCTGTGGGATGCATCATAAAGACACAGGGCCCCATAACTACTCCTTTGATGGTCATATGTCAAATATCTATGGGAACTAATATAGATTAACTAATCTGAGCAAAGGAAAGGCTGTTACCCTCCTTTTTTTCTCATTTCAACAGTCCTGTGCAAATGTGTGCTCTCTTTTTAGTGAAATCCCCACACATGAAGCCAAACAAACAGATTCCAGCTTTTCAAAGAGCCATCTCTCTGCAATGAAGCATAACTACATTTACATAATAGATTACTCCATATACCTCTTTTGATTTTTAAAAATTGTTTTCATTTTTTAATTAAGTGTCTTTTGTGGGGTGGGGTGGGGAGAGGAGTGCTCCACGTATTCCTGGAATAGGGTATGACATAGATATCAACAGGACAGCTTCACTGATATCCTCCTCCCAAACTGTTTTATCCCTGCCCTGCAGAGACTAGCTCTGTAGGTAAAAAGGCAATCAGTTTTCATCTCCATACCATCCTTGGCCACCTACCACTCTGTTGAAACTTTTCATGAAGGGAGAAATGACATTAAAGAATATTTTATTTTGTTAATTAAACATATGTCAGCTATGAACTAGACAGAGATCACCGGCTCAGTTCACACTGACATCAGGAATAATGACTGAAGAAGCAATGAAAGTCTGTATATCATTCCCAGCCCACTGAGCCATCCAAGAACAGTTCCCAAGAGCTGATAACAGAGCAAAAGTTCAGTGGTCCCGGGTCCTTAATTTATCTGGAATATCTGGAATAATGTATAACTCTGACCAGATCTTTCCCTATAACATAAACAGAAAACTGGTGTTTGGTTGTAATGACGTCTCTCCCGTGGCCTGCAGTGCCACCTACTGTAAATAGGGAGTACACTGGACACCAACTGAAAACGCAGAAGCCTTAATTCATGTGCCTGCCCTTCGGCTCATTAACAAAGTTACTGTGGCAATTCAAGTTGAAAATCATGTTAGAATCCTGGCTTACAGTTAATGCAAATCTAAATTTATTCTTCAAAACAGGGCTGTGCATACCACCAGACTGCTAAGCAAGTCTGAACTGCATTTTTATGGCTGTTCTTAAGGGACATTGTTAAATTATACATCACTGACCCACATCTTCAGGAGGTGTCAACTGGCATAAATCCATTGATTTCTGGTTTATATCGGCTGAGAATCTGGCCTTGGGATTAAAAGAAAGGGAAGAAAATCAAGTTTTATTCATGTTGTAAAAGTGACCTTGAATTAGAAGTGACATAATTTGAAACCACTTCATTTGTTTCCTCCTATTTGTGATCTAGACAGGACTTTTAGGAGCTTATTATTAACCCCATCACACTGAAGGAAGGGTCTGAAGCAGTTTCCTTGCTTCTGCCCTCCGAGTACTGCATGCCTGTTCCTGCCCTATCTGCCTTTTTTTTCTTTAGCTCATTACATTCTGATAAACAGGGTCCTTTTTCTCCTCCCACAAGCTATTGGGGAAATGACCATGGGCAGGCTTCTTGTTAATATATTGGAAACATGTCAATGAATATGTGGCTTGTTTACTTATTTGCATGTCGCTCTGCTTATATAGAGAAAGCAACTAATCAGTTATACTTTCAGAGAATCTGGACTCACAGTTTACATTGCAAGGAGCTGTATATTTTGTTCAAGGGAAAAATACAAGCTTCCTTTTTCATTATTCACATAAGAATGTCTTCTCCCCTGTTTAAAAAGGGACAGAATGTGACACTTCCCACACTTTATTTTCATTGTAGAGCTATTCCTGATTCCTGGCTACATACATACAGATGTGGTCATCTGCTGGGATCAAAGAAGAGTGACCAGCACCAAAATCACAAACCTTTACCAATCTTTGTCCTCATCTTAGACTGTTAGAATTAGTGAGACCCATCAGTAGAGGGAGACATGAACACGTGTACTACTGTATTGTATTACATAGGCAGGGATATTTTCGTTGAAGTAAATATATAATGGATGGTTTTGTTCTAAAGTTCAAGGAGAAATAATTTTTTCAGAATTTTCAGACAGGTGAAATCAACATGGCAACAAAGCAGAAGCTGCTGGCTGTGACTTCTGCTTGCTGCCAACAGATAGGCAATAAGCTATACTTTGTTGGAGCTTCTTTTCTATTCATACTTCATTCAAAGGCTTTTTAACCTTGCTGCCTCTGGCAGTCCTAGAGATGCTTCACAGTTTTAACTCCTCCAACAACGAAGCACTTCCAAATGCTGCTGAACAAATCCAAATGCTGGAGAATTAATTTTTCAGCTTTTCATCTTACAGTGTGCAAATGTTTCTTTTTTGTGACAATGAAACTGAATACTCCTGCCAGCAACATATGGAGAATCTATTTATTACAAAGCTTACTGCATATAATACAAACTCTGTTCTCTAGAATAAAAAACTGACTTGCACGGCTTTAGTGTATAAATGTGGCTTGGGGCACCACCGACAGGCAGAAAACAGCATGACTGTTTCTGGAAGAATATTAAGCTAGGCAAAGCTTAAAACACAGTTCCTCTCAATAATATAATTTAAGTGAATATGTAAGTCAGCTTTGAGAACGAAAATCAGGCAGGTTTGTACAGACTGATGTGATTTAAGACATGCAAAGAGAAAACAGAAAAGGAAAGAGACAGGCTGGAAAAGGTCTTTGGTTGAATATATTTAGCAATTAAACCCTAATTCCAATTCCCCAGTATATGACGGTAGAACCTAGAGTTGTACCAGAAAGCAAATTAGTTCCGAGGATTTGTAGACGCATTTTCAAATTTCAGGTGACAGATCTGTCAGTTTGGACTTCAGAGTGTCAGGTAAATGCTGAAAGAATACTTCAAATGAAAATACATTGGAAAACTGCAATACATTGAAACTTAAATCAATACATGAAGATGTGTGGTAATTCTTTGCTAGGAGTGTGTGAAACACGCCCTATTTAATTTGGATTTGGATTTGGCCTGAATTGGGGACAGTGATTCAGTTAGTTGATTTGGATCACTGTCCCCGATTCAATTTGCTCAAATCCATATTTGAAGATTTGATATTGATTTGGAGAATCAGTGATTCAGATACAGCTTTAAATGTTTTTTCTACATACCCTGAGGTATCAGGCACAACTTGTGAATACTGCAATGCTGGGGTGGATGGAGCATCCCATAGCGGGGGACCTGCTCAGTGGTGAACCCGGAAGTGGACTGAAAGTATTTCTGGTCCACTTCTGGGTCTGCTGGGGAGCAAGCTGGGAGCCCCCCCCCCCAATGGCCCCCGGCTTGGCAATCAGCCACGGGGGACCCTGGGTCCCACCCTCCAGACCCAGGAGGCACCAGTCACCAAGCTGGGGGGAGGGGCACAGGGGGCTCCCCTGCATGCTCCCTGGAATGTGGATGTAGACCAGAAGTACTTTTGTTCCACTTCTGGATCTGCTGTTGAGCATGCTGGGGAGCCCCCTGCACTCCTGTGAGATGTTCCATGCATCACAGCATTCACAAGCCACCTTCTGTCTAGAAGTATGTAGAAAAAACATTTAAAGCTATGTCTAAATGCAAATTGCCAAAGAGGGTTCTGATTTGATTTGGAGAAATTAAAGGGTCTCCTAATTCAATTCAGATTTGGAAATTCAGCCACTGAATCAGACCGAATTGCCACTGAATCAAATCAGGGACCAAAGTTTTGCATAGCCCTAGTCTTTGCCATTGAACCACTGGCAGAACCTTGTGGGAAGCCATGGAAATAAAACATAGCCCCAGTTGCTGGTATCAGACCTATGTTAACTTTAACTTCTTTGAATTGCATAGCGTGTCAGCCAAACTGATATGAAGTTGTCATGGTGACAGAGATGGATAGAGGCTGTAAATGCAGAAAAGTCAACTATAGTATCAAAGAGGCACTTTTTAGTCATAAATCAGCTACAAGGGGATACATACAATAGAAAATATACCAGAAAAATAACTCTACTCTAAAGTAAACATTAACAAGCTCTGATATTGATTACCAGGAAATCATATTTTTTCTTGCATTGGGGATCAAAAAATACACTGCTAAGAGTAAGCTGGAAACTTTCCATTATGAATGCAATGAGTCTAAACCACCACTTTTCAAGTTTTCAGTTAAAATGTATAATTCCCTTCTGGCTGCAAAAAATCACCTTGTAAGAATGAAGTCATGCTAGCATGGCTTTGTGCATCTACAGATGTAGACATATATTTGCCAGACAGCTGCAGAGTGAAATTAATAATAATGTTCTGCTTTAGGGGTGCTATTTAGAACCTTTTGGGCGGCAACAAAGTATCAATGATCACACGAATTTCATGCCACTTCAAATGTAAGCCTGGAGTTATTTCATAGGGGAAGATATCCCCAAGAAGCTACAGCTGTGGAATGCAATGAGTACAAGAGAACTCTTCTGCCCCACTACTTCATTCCTTCTGATTCAACAGCTTTTGCTCACAGGCACCTGTAAAGCCTCCCTCTACTCATGCAGTTGCTTACACCTTGGTCAGAACAGGGACAAATACATAGGTCACTACTGTTTGAGCAAGAAGTATGTTTCTCTAAACTGAGAGCAACTATAAAGGGTACAAATCTTCTATCAATTGGGACCAAAGGTAAACAAAGTGCAATCTGATCAATGGTTTTCTTTTCACCATTTCTTTCTCCACTTCGTATGATAGCCATCCTCTGGGCCAACACACATGAAACACATGAGAGACCTCCAGAACTGAAAGCAGGAGCTGCTACAGTTTCAGTAAGAAGTCAAAGCTCTGTAGTTACTCCCTGCTGATCAGCATGAAAGGATCATATAATACGACACCCACAAGTGGGCTATATTTACAGACACAGTGGTTGTGTCTGTGGTGTCTTGACTGCAGTCTTATAAATTAACTCATGCTTCCATCAGAAGTTCCACTGCACTCTACCTGAACCATAAGCAGCTGTACCTATGAATCAAGTAAGTCAGAATTGTCAAGATGACACATTTCTGATGCAAGTGAGTTATTCAAGTTATTATTATCCCTAGTTAGAGACACTCAGACATGTTCTATGCATGGTTCTAGTATTCTGTATGTGTGGCTCCAGTACTTTTACTACTACACAAAAATAACTCAATAAATAGACTCTAGCCCATTCTAATTCTACTAACTAACATTAGAGTATCCTTGTACCTAAATCACAGTCAACCTTCCAAGTCAGTAGACAGCAGTGGTTTTCAACCTTATTTCATTTGTGGACCACTACAAAATTTTGAAAGGAGGTGCAGACCCCTTTGAATTGTAAGTGTAAGTATTTACATATTTTTGATTGTTGATAGCCATCTTTCATGGACCCTGTAATCATAGACTGCAGACCCCCAGGAGTCTGCAGACCACAAGCTGAAAACTACTGGTATAGAGCCAGACATAGCACCATATAGAACCGAGGCTTAACCCGGTTTCTAGTGGACAGGTATAGTTAAAAACCTATTAAAATAGCTGATCCTGATTAAGCCCTTCCTAGTAACCTCAACAGTGGCCAAAGACTAAATGAGTGAAAAGACTAAAGCATCCTCTCAATCCTGGCAGCAGTGGAGACGGCCAGTTGTGCCCCTGCTGCCAAGCAGGCAGGGGGCACGCAGTCAGTGTGGGGTCCTTGGATCAAAGACAGCAGAGCAGAGAGCCCCTAGCCCACACTGGGCAGTCTACATCCACCCTCAACCCATTCAGCTCCGTTCCTGCCATGGCGGGGGAAGAGAGTGGATGGTGAGCAGGCATGTACCCAAGGTCCCAATAAATGTTAATTCACTACTGCATATCACCATTGACACCCATTGAATATATGGAATAGGGAACCGTTTGCTGGAGTTGACTGTTGTGTCCCTGATTTGGGGTGACTCATAGGCCCTGAGTTTCTAAGCTTTCTCATTTGATAGGTATCACAAGTATTAACTACAGATAAACTAACAAGAAAAGAACAAGCTTGATGGAGTGTTGCTTTCAAGGTTCAATGGGAGGTATGTGTCCAATGCCATCTTCCAGTTGTCATCCCCAGATACTGCCAGCTGAGGCAGAGCTAAAGAATCAGGGGAATGTCCTGTTTAATTTCCAAAGGAAGCAGTTATTTCAAACTGTCACAAGGGAAGCTTCTTGGTATATGACCTTTTATTTTTCTCTCCTCTATTTCAAGAAAAATCAAATAGCTAATCCTTTTCCGAAGAAATCAATGGAAAAACTATATAGATGTGGTTCTTAGCAATCAGAAGGAGGCTGAAATTATTCAACAGATGTTATCCATTTCAGTTACCTGGAAACTGGGCCCGTGCTAGTCTGGTGGACAGTTCACAATAGAAATGTCCATTGTTTAGCTAGTGACTCTGACATTTTCTAAAGGTCAGTAAAATTGACCAAAATAGCCATTGTAAAATAAGTATTCCACTATATATGCCCACTATAAGTGTTGTTTAATACCTTCAGTAATGATCTGGAGGATGGGATTAAGTAAACACTTAGCAAATTTGCAGATGGTACTTGATAAACTGGATAAATGGTTTAAAATCAATTGAATTAAAATCACCAAGAGCAAGTACAAAGTCCTGCACTTAGGATGGAACAACTGCACACACAAGTACAAACTAGGAAGTGACTGGCTAGGCTGCAGTACTGTAGAAAAATACTTTGGGGTTACAATGGACCATAAGCTGAATTTGAGCCAAAAGTGTGCTCTCATTGCAAAAAAAAGGAATTGTATACCAGGTTGTACTAAAAGAGGGGTCACTTGCAAAATCAATGGAAGTGATCCTTCTGTATTATTAGGAGTTGTTGAGGCCTTACTTTGCATTTTCAAGAAATATTTGGACAAGGAAAAGTCCAGTGGAGAGCAACAAAAATGATTCAAAGTTTGAGAAACATAACTTATGAGAATAGGCTTTAAAAATGGAGATTAGTCTGGATAGAGAGAGACCAGTGCATATCCTTTTGACAGGAGTCCAGTCTTTTTGATAGGCATGCCAAAAATTAGGCCCATTTGCTCCCTAAGCATCACTTCAGTTCCCTTCCTCTACTCCATCTGCTGCTTTGCTTTTTGCTTCCTGCTTTATCTGCTGCCTTGCTTCCTGGTCTGCCATGTGCCACACACAGAGGCTGCCTGTGCTACTTCTGGAATGTGTACCACAGGTTGACTACCCCTCACATTGACTATTCTCTGAGGCCCCAAGGAACAGAACTAGGAGCAAGGGGTTCAAATTGTATCAGGAAAAATTTCTCACTCTGAGAGTCATTAAAAATGGGAAAAGGCTACCCAGAGAGACTACACAATTCCTGTCCTTGAAACTTTTTAAGAGCAGGTTCAGACACTTGATTGAGATAGTTTACTCAGGAGTGATCCTGCCTTGAGCAGGGGGGTTGGATAAGGTGACCTCCAGAGGTCCCTTCCAACCTTACTATTCCATTATTCTATGAAGTAACTCACTGTATGGAGACTCCTATTCTAAAATAAATATGCCTTTTTTCCAATTTATTTTAATATTTTGCAAGGGGATTAAGCTAGACCAAAAGAAGGAGCTCTTCTAGAATAACAAAATCCATACCTAGAGTTATTCAAGAAAAAGTTATTCCTCAACTCCATGCATACACACGTTTTAAAGGTATGCTTACACAGCCCAATGCAGCTACCACTGGTATAAGATTAGTTAACTACCTGAATTACATAGGTCCTTTTGAAAATCCCACTACACATTAGTAATTGAGAGCCAAGGAGCTACATCCTTGTACAGAAAAGGCACAGATCACAGCTATTCCAACTTTTAATGCAGAGATGTGGATAGGAAATTACAGGTCTCAGCATTCCTGAATACTCAGAACAATTAGAAGAATTGTATAGTGGGACCCGCAGTCCTCATTGGTCACATTTGTGCAGAAAAGACAAAGGGACCACTAGCAGTAGTTTGAGTTCCATGAGTTATATTTAGCCAGCTAAAGTAAAAAACTTGTTTAATAGGTTACCAGGCTGACCAATCAGGATTAACCATCTTGAGATATGAAGGCACAGAAGTGGATAAAGGTGGAGCTTTATAACTTGGGATCTACCCAACTCAAGGAGGCATCCAGCTGATTTTGCAGGCAGATTGTGGGGCCAGCTGCCATTTTTGAGGGCTTATGATGGCTGCCCGCCCCCCACACTGATTAGTTCTGAGGTCTGTCCATCATGCAACTCCACCCATCATTGCCAATTGGTGAAAATGCGTGGAAATGCCTGACAAGCAGCCCTCTCAGCCATTTAGTGGGGAGGGGTTGGGGAAGCAGCTATCTTGGGCTCCCCTTTGTGATTTTCCCTTTCCCTCCAGTGGACTGTGCTGCTGGGCCACAGCATCATGTGAGCTGCTGGCTGTCTCTGGGGAGCCAGCACTTTATTGTCAGTAGTTCCTTTTTTTTTTTTTTTTTGTGGATTTTGTGGACATTGCCTGCTTTGGCAGGCAATGCTGGATTTTGTGTTTTCTGCAAAATCTGCAAAATTGTGATTTTAGTAGGTCCCTACTGATAACGAAGGAAATCAAACACAGTAGACTTTTCCCTTGAAGCCTTTCAGCATAATCCACTGGGGAAAAACAGTAACTTCCAGCAAAACCTGTAGTGATTGCTACGTATGTCCTATTTGATTTATGTTGTTTGTCCACTTAGATGGAAAGCTCATGTGGTACAGATTGCACTGTTCTTCATGTTCTTTGTGACAAACATCCTATCAGGAGTTAAGTGTTTCTGTTATTGCTGGTTTGCAGTTGGTTTGAAGTGCAGTTCTATTCTGAAAAACAATTCTAAAAATGGTAATGGAAGATTGCATTGTGTTGTATTTCTGTGATTCAAGACCAAATTTCCTAAGTTTAGAAAACTTGTCCTTTTGGTTGCAGCTGCCAGCTTTGCTAACTTGGGCTATGTCTATCTTGTATTCCATTTTGCACCTGACCTGGCTTTTATTTAAGTAGGACAGTCCTGCCTAGGACCCCACGCACTTGCTCATGATTCTGTCTCCCCTCAGCTGATGGTACCTAAGCTAACTACATTAAAAGAGATATGGCATACTTCCATACACGCTGCAATCATAGCTCTGATTGCAGTTTGGCTGTACTGTGAGATCTAAAAGGAAAAGTTTTCTCCTCTTAACTCCTGTGTCATGATACCGAGCAAGAAATATTTTACAATTGACATTAACAACTGTTTGTTGACAATGTAGGCATCACAGCATACTCCAGTCTGTCATCTGTGTTTGTTTTACAGTGTCAAGAGGAGAAAAACATATTGTCACTAAAGAGACTTTCCTCCAGAGACCAGATCTGCAAAGTAGGAAAGCACCATTTTATGTGACTGATCTTCTGACTACAGTGTGGTGTTGGTTCAAAACTCCTTCAAGAGATCGATGCATGCAGGTTTAGTTTAGCAGCTAGCATGGGAGTATTATTATGGTAGACAGGAAGGTGGCCACTTACACTTGATACATTTTAGTCAAGCAGAGCAGAATTCAGGCTGTTCATTTGGTTCCATTTTAAAAACCTGTTATCTAAACAAAATTTATCCAACACAAGAAAAGTTCAACAGGTAACAAGAAATTAAATGAGGCCTAGTCAGATAAGTAGAGAGCTTTATATTAACTGAAATATTAGGAAAGTACTTGTTGATTTGAAATCGCTTTCCTAGTTGAAGAGAAAATTTAATAGAAAAGTGCTCAGGTGAGAAAGATTATGAATTCTTTTGGTACTCTTTTTTCAGAAAACAAAACTGCTCCAGTAGTTACACTTTGTACCTGCACCACATGCCTCTGACATCTTGGACATCAAGATATATTTCAAGTAATCAACAGGAACTGGAATTAACAGTAAAGCTAATGATGGTGGTGCAATGCAATTTAGCGCAATAAGTCTGCCTGTGCGTGAATTAGTATTTTGCTTAATTATCCATAATAGGAAATCCCAAAATTCTCAATCGGCCCTGTCAGTTAATATTAACTACAGATTTAGAAAATGTTATAATAATAGAATGGAAATGGAATCCCACTGAGTCAACAGCAGCATGTTACAAGGAATGCAAACACAGCTTGACTGCGGATTGTATTGACATCATTGGTTCACACCACTGCAGAGCTTGCCAACATGCTCACTACAAACAATGTTATTTAGAAAATATTAATCAGTCAAGTCAGTAGTTAGAACAAGGAAGCATTACCAAATGATAGGAAAGTAGGTCAGGGCAGGAAGCACAGAGGTAGCATATCATGAATGACCACTCATCTTATCTTAAGGATGTTTAGTTTCCCAGGTTCTCTCATTAGCATTTGATCAGCTATAAAGGGGACATTATCCTGCTAAGGACTATGTTGTATCTAATTCTATTTTTGTCCTAGGTGAGAAATATTTTTATGTTTGTTTGTTTTTAAGATAAGCATTATCTTCTGTTTCTTAACTTATTTGCTGGTGTCTTGCAATAAGGGCCATAATCACCCTAAAACAGAGGACTAAAAGAGAAAGTGCTGAGGTTAGGGGAACACGTTCTACTTAGTAAGTACAATGAGTGAGCAGAAGAGGCAGTCAATGAGCTAGTGAGCTGTTCCATTTGGCAAAGGATTGAAACTTAGATTATCTCCAGGCTGAGATGGATTCCTGAGTGGGTTGGGGCACCAGTGGGAAGCAGTACAATCCCTGTGTCAGCTCCAAACTACACTGAGCAGAGATCAGGATGTTGTGCAGCAGTCAGTGACAGCATAGCATGTCACCAGGACCATCATGGGGCTGCCTCTGCTTCTGGAGCTGCTCCTCTTCCAAGCCAGTAACTGTGCTGCACTAGGCTGGACCAGCCCTGAAGGGATGTAGAGTTGATGATCTTGGGAGGGGGCAGGGGTTGTCCCTGCTATGGGCTAATACATAATGCCCTGGCTGGTCCAGACCTCAAGAGGCAGAACACTAGGGATTATGCTTACTGTTAAGGGATACAGAATCCATGGAGGCTAGGCACTGGTACTCCAGTCTCTCTCTACCCCAGGGCCTGGAAAAAAGGTGGGCAAGCACAGGGGCAGGGCTCCTGAGCCTGGGTCTCTGCCTCCATTTGTCACCACTGCATTGCTTGTCCAGTCCCAACCCCAAAGTCATGGTCTTCTTTCAAAAGTATCCTCTTTCCAAAAAAAAGGAAACAATAATACATAATAAATGTTGTTATGTAGTAGTAACCTGTCACATAGGGCTCTGCATATGACCTGCACCAGGCACTAAAGTATCTGGCTGTAATTCTAATAAACTGAAGTCAACTAATACCAGTGACTTTACGCTATGGTCCGTTGATCCACTGAGTCAGGCAAGGCCTTGCTAGTAGTCTGCAGAAAAGTGGCACATTGCGTTTGCAATGCAGAGTTTAGGCAGTTGTAGAAGAGAAGCCACAGGATGCTGTGCAGAAGTCAGCCATCTTCCACAAGTAGTTTTCTGACTGACTCAACCTGCGTGAACACCATGTGACCTGTCGGCTGGGGGGGCATGGCGAGCTCCTGCAGGCAGTGGTGGTGCTGTTGGTGGCAGGAGCATGGCAGCAGCAAGCAGGGAGCTCCCGCAGGCATCTGTGGCACTATCAGTGGTGGGGGGTGGGGTGGTGAGTGCTGACCAGTGATCAGCAACCACCTGCAGAAACCACCAGCAGCATCAATGGTGGCCTGTGGCAATCACGGACTGCCTGCAGACACCACCATTGTTGTGGGGGGGGGGGGGGCAGCAAGCAGCGACCACCTGCACGAGCTGCCAATCGTGTCAGTGGCACCTTTTTGCAGGGGGTGCACTGCCATGCTCAGGGGTGCATGTGCACCCCCTACGTGTTGCTAATGTCAGCCTAGCACAGAGCCCCCTTCTTCACAGATTAGCTTTGCTAACAACAGACTATCCCTGTGCCTAGTTACATGTTCCAAGGGTTCACTCATACCAACACTTCAGGACAGCTTGTTTTTTCTATTAAGGGGCCAGACACTAGGGGTGTGAGAAGTGAGCCCTATTCGATTCAGATTCAGCCCGAATCAGGGACAGTGATTCAGTTAGTTGATTCGGATCACTGTCCCTGATTCAATTCAGCTGAATCTGAATCTGAAGATTCAATTCTGATTCAGAGAATCAGTGATTCGGACATAGGCACAGCTTTAAATTTTTCTACATACCTTGAGCTAGCCAGTGTGGCTCGTGATCGCTGCAATGCTGGGGTGCATGAAGAATCCCACAAGAGTGCAGGGGGCCCTCCACATGCTTGGCAGCGAACCCGGAAGTGGACCAGAAGTACTTTCAGTCCACTTCTGGGTCTGCCAGGGAGCATGCTGGGGGTCCCCCATGCCTTCCTGGTTTGGGGATCAGCCACAGGGGGACCCTGGGTGTCCCCCCCAACCCAGAAGGCACCAGTCACAAACTCCTTCCCCCACAAGACCCTAGCCAGAAAGCTATGGGGGGCCCTTGCAGTGGAGGCAAGGGGCTTCTCCCATCTCTCCCCCTCGCAACTAGTGCTGACAGTTGCTAGGTACTGGAAGTACAGGGCTGGTGAGAGGGTCCATTTTGGCAGCCTCCTGGGAGCACCCCCCACCTGCTGGCCTTGGCCATTACAGGCAGGCACTTAAACTCCCCGCCCCGCAAATGCCTGTTCAGTTCACTCCTGTTCTAACTGATAGTGCTTTAAGTATGATAGAGCACTTCTGCCTGGGGCTTTTTGAATGTTTGTACTAATGTTTGCAGGTTGCTGGTTAGGGTCTTGTGGGGGAGCTTCAGGGGTGCAGGGAAACCCCCCAGCGTGCTCCTCAGCCGACCCACAAGTGGACCGGAAGTGCTTTTGGTCCACTTCCGGGTCTGCTGCCAAGCATGCTGAGGACCCCCCTGCACTGCACTCCATGCGTCCCAGTATCACAGCATTCATGAGCTGCCTGCTACCTAGAGGTATGTAGAAAAAACATTTAAAACTGTCTCAATGTCTGAATCTCTGAATCTTTCCGAATTTCTCCAAATTGATTAGGAGGGTTCTGATTCGATCTGGAGATATGAAAGGGATTCTGATTTGGAGATCTGGCCACCAAATTGGGCTGAATCGCTGCCAAATCCAATCAGGGACTGAAGCTTTCCACAGTCCTACCAGATAGGCATTAGTCTCCAAACAGTACCTGACTCAAGCAAAGCTCCCTGTCCTCCTACATAGAAACATAATTTCTTTTCCCTTCAAGACATCAAGGCTAAGTACAAACATTCAAAAAGCCCCTGGCAGAAGTGCTCCATCATACTTAAAGTGCTATAAGTTAGAACAGGAATGAACTGAACAGGCATTTGCCATTCGGGGGGGGGGCAGGGAGTTTAAGTGCCTGCCTGTAATGGCCAAGGCCAGCAGGTGGGGGGTGCTCCCACATGCTTCCCAGGAGGCTGCCAAAATGGACCATCTCCCCAGCCCTGTACTTCCACTACCTGGCAACTGTCAGCACTGGCTGGGGGGGAGAGAGATGGGAGAAGCCCCTTGCCTCCACCACAAGGGTCCCCCATAGCTTGCTGGTTAGGGTCTTGTGGGGGAAGGGGGTTGGGTGCCCATGGCAGGAGAGCTCTTCCCCCCTACCCAATGTCTCCTGATAGCTGCAGTAAGGAGCTTCAGTATGGGGCTGCCTGGCTTGGCTTTTTGCTGTGCTGGGAACTGGGTCTGGGGGGAGAAGGGAATCTCTCTGCCACTCAGACTCAGCCCAGCCCCCCAGAGACCCCAGCCAGCAAGCTGTGGGGGCAGCCATCATGGCACAGGGACTCCCTTCCCCCTTCCCTGCTGAGCCTCTTGTCAGCAACAGCCAGAAACTGCAGCACAGGGCTCCCTGTCCAGGCTTTTTGCTGCACTAGGAACTGGGACTGGAGGGGAAACAGAATATCTCTACTGTGAGGACTTGGATGCAAAAAGCGGTTCGTTTCTTTGGAGGCTCGCACGCAAAGAAATCTCAGACACACACTTATTAGCAGCACAAAAGGTGTATTTGCAAATAGGGTCGGAGCAGAGTCAAAGGACTCAGATTACTCCGCCCCCGAGGAAATTCTCAGCTGGCATTTTATCCCTTTCCTCCTGGGCACGCGTGCAGAAACAGGAACTCTTACAGCTCATTTCCGGTTCATACAAACATGTATATGATCACGTCACTTCATCCGTCGCATGTATATTATAATTAACTACTTAAGTATGCAGGGTGGATAGGTGACTATGCATCAGCTAATTGCGCATGCTCAGAAAGTTCTTTAGGTCACCAAGAGTTGAAATCCCCCCCTGTTTCAAGGACACAGTCAGTTGAATTCCAGCTTCTGTAATCTGCATGAGAAGGACCAGGGGGAGGCCGAAAGAGTGTGGGGGAGGGAGTGATTTAGCATAAGAAAAAAACTGTAACAAAGCTAGCTAAGAAAGAAAAAGTCCTTGGCAGTGTTCTTTTCTTATCAGGTACGAGATGCAAACTGTGCAGTTCTAACAACACTCCATTTCTAACAATATTCTAACAATACTCCATTTACTGTGCATTTCTAACAATATTCCCCCCTCAAGATGCTTTCTGCTCCCCATTTTCATTTAGGCAAATCAAGATAATTACGAGGAATTTTTCTGAGGACCATGACTTTTGCTGCAGTCTGCGCTTTAAGGGGGACTGCTGCAACTTGCATCCCTTCAACTGTGGTGGTTATCAATCTAGTGAAACAGTACTCTCCTAATGCCACTTGGGAAAGATCCCAGCTGCGGTTCTCATCCCATTCTTGACCAGTACTCTTAACATCCGCCTTATCACTTACCAACCATTTTGGGGCCAAAGGAAAAGCCCTCCAAGGACACTGTTCTCCGGCCTCTCGGAGTCCCCTACAGGCCCAGCAGCTGGTAAGATTGAAAGTACCTGCAATTCTTTCCATCATGTCAACATACAAATTTGTCCCTGGGGGAGCAATTGGGGGAAGCGGGGGTATAGGCTGGCGGCTAAGGCTGCTCAATCCTGCTTCTCTCACTATACAGATAACAACAAGGCATATTAAGATTCCCACCATATTCTCCCTTTCTTGAGATCAAATACAGCCTAAACTTTTCCCTTTTTACTTTCTTGTCTAATTTTCTGAACTTTGATTAAGCCATCTCAAGCGCACTTGGAGATCACCAGTAGGTTCACAGCTCCACTTGCTGGCTTCTTGTTCCGAAGACGACTCAGCTTCCGGAGTGAGTTCGTCTTGGGAGTTGATGTCCTCTGACGCTCGTGGATGTCGTTTCACACGGGTATGGTGTATCCAATGGTCATGGCCAGCAATCTTTACAGCGGTGTGGGTTGTTAGAAGTACCTGGAAAGGGCCACTCCACCTCTCAGTCAAGGGTTCCTTTTTCCACCGCTGCACCAAGACCCAGTCTCCCGGGCAGAAGTCATGTACCGGTACGTCTAAAGGCAGACACTGAAAGGAGGCTGCATACCTGTGAAGAGAAGACAAGACAGACTGCAAAGCAATAACGTACATATGAAGCTCACTATTACCTAATTCAAAAGTTACATTTTCTCGCATCCTAGGGGGTAAGACTCGAGGCGGTTTGCCAAACATAATTTCATATGGGGTTAATTTGAGGCCCCGTCGGGGAGTGTTTCGAATGCAAGTAAGAGCTAGCGGCAATGCTTGAGGCCACTTAAGGCGTGTTTCAATACAGATTTTGGTGAGCAGAGTCTTTAAGGTCCTATTCATGCGTTCCACTTGTCCTGAACTCTGTGGTCTCCATGGTGTGTGTAGTTTCCAAGTGATCTTGAGAGCCTGTGCGACTTCTTGAACTACCTTTCCCACAAAGTGTTGTCCTTGATCCGACTCGATGGATTCAGGCAGGGAATACCGGGGAATGATCTCCTGCAACAAATACTTCACTACTGTAGCCGCAGTGGCAGTCCTGGTGGGCCAGGCCTCAACCCAACCAGAGAGCTGGTCTACCATGACAAGTAAAAACCCGTGATGTCCGGACCGTGGGAGCTCGGCAAAATCAATCTGCCATGCTTGTCCAGGGTACGCTGCCCAGGGTCTACCTCCCATTGGCACAGGGCGTTTCCTTCGAGGGTTTACTTTCTGGCAGGTGATGCACCTGGTAGCAATATGCTGAGCTTCTACATATAGCCCTGGGGCTACTGCTTGGCGGATCACTAGATCACCCATAGCCAAGCCTCCCATATGGGTTCTTGCATGGAGGTGTTGCAGCACCTCCCAAAGCAATGGCCTGGGTATCATGACCTTTCCTCCCGGTACTATCCACCACCCCTGGGAGTTCTTTTTTGCACAAGCTTTCTGTGCAAATTTATCTTCTTCAGGGGAATACTGCGGGACTAAATCCTGGACGTATGGCCATATGGCATGGGACAAGGCCTGTCTGGATACTTCCTCTGCTTCTCCCCCAGTAAATGCGGCTTCCTTTGCTGCCGCATCAGCCTTCGCATTTCCAAGCTTATGCTTTTCCTCAGCAGCCTTCCCACGGGCCCGCACTTGAATGACTGCTACCTCTTTAGGCTGGTGGAGTGCCTCTAGTAGCTTGATAATCTGGGGGCCATTAGCAATTTTATTCCCAGAAGCCGTAATGAAACCCCTTTCTTTCCACAATAGTCCGTGCGCATGGACTGTAGAAAAAGCATAGCGAGAATCAGTGTATATATTAACCCGCTGGTCTGTCCCCAGCTGTAATGCTCGGGTGAGCGCAGTGAGTTCCGCGGCTTGTGCCGACCATGAGCTTGGCAATGACTCCCTCCATACTACCTTATCCAAGGTTACCACTGCACATCCTGTTCGTCTTTTTCCATCGATGACAGAGCTGGAGCCGTCTACGAATTATTCAGCTTCTGGGTCTTCAGTTGGGTCCTCAGCAAGATCAGGCCGCACCTGTGTGGTTTGATTCAGGACCTCAAGACAGTCATGCATCAGTTTCCCTGGCTCCGGCAGCAAGGTTGCAGGGTTTAAGGCTGTAGTATGTTTGAAAGTAAGTCCTGGATTAGAGAGCAAAAATATTTCATACCGTGATTGTCTGGAGGGGTTAAGAAACTTTCCTCCCTCAGTCCCTAGAATCTGGGGAACTCCATGAGGGGTGTGTATTTCCATATCCGCACCCATGACTATCTTCTGGGCTTCTTCAACAACCACTGCTGTGGCTGCCACAGCCCGAAGACAGGCTGGCCACCCGAGTGCAACTGGATCCTCCCATTCAAAAGCAAACAATTTTTGACTCTCGGTGAAGGGGAATGGAGAAGAAAGCATCTTTCAAATCTAGCACTGAAAATATTTCAGCTTCCCCTGGTACTTGTGTCAAAATCATGTGTGGGTTCGGGACTACAGGATGGTCTGAAAGGACCTTCTTATTTACTGCTCGCAGGTCTTGGACCAGTCTGTATGAGACCCCATCTGCCTTCGGCACTCCAAGAATGGGGGTATTATAGGGTGAGGACCCTTCCACTAGCCATCCGCACCTCTTGTATTTCTCTATTAACGGCTTGAGTCCAGCTTTGGCCGCTCGGCTGAGTGGATACTGCTTTACCCGAACGGGCCCCTCCCCATCCTTGAGTATGATCCTTACCGGGGAGACCGACTTAGCTTGTGCAGGGGTTCCATCAGCCCATACCAAAGGGTCTACTCCAGTCATGTGATCTTCACAACTTACTACAGGGCATCGGTCCTCCAGGAGAGCCATCTGATAGTTCAAGCTCTGCTTGACAGGTAGCTGGACCACCATCTGATCGTCTCTGAAAAATATCCCAGCTTGCAATTTTGTGAGTAGGTCCCGCCCAAGTAGTGCAACCGGGCAACTTGCAGAATATACAAAGGAGTGCTCAAGCAAATGGTCCCCCACTTTGGTGAGGAGTGGTTTACAAACAGGGAGTCGGGATTGCGTTCCCTCAGTCCCTTCCACAAGTACATGCTGTTCACTAGTTCCTGTGTTAGAAATATTATTAAAAATGCATTATCAATAGCAGATTTAGAAAAAAACACAGCTGCTAGCCCTCCTTGTCTCCTAATGGGAGAGGGAAGGGGGGGTTGGAAACTGAAGGGAAAACTACCAAAGGCCCTTTGTATTAAGTATCACTCCCTCTTTGTTTTGCAAAGTTACTATCTCTTTGTTACAGTAAAGCATATACTCCTCAGCTTTTCTCATGCAGATAAAAGTAAATTACAGTTCTAACCTTGAGGCAAGAAAAATTTCAGACTCTTATAACCTCAAAAATGGTCTGCCCATGCGCAATAACCTAATACATATTAAGCCTATCTGCCCCGCATACTTAAGTAGTTAATTATAATGCACATGGGACGTATGAAGCGACATGTTTACAAATATGTTTGTATGAACCGGAAATGAGTTGTAAAAGTTCCTCCTTCTGCACACGTGGTCAGGAGAGAGGGGATAAAGCCAGCTGGGCAGTTTCCCTCGGGGGCAGCAGAGTGTTTGATCTTTTGTCTCACTCTCTGACCCTATTTGCAAATATATACCTTTTGTGTTGCTAATAGAGTGTGTCTGTGGCTGAAGGTTTTTTTTCCTCCTCCCGAGAAACGAACCACGATTTTTACATCAGAAATTGGCGCCCAACGTGGGGCTTCTCGAGGACTACCCCGGAATTCAGTGACGGAGCGCCTCCGGTACCAGGGGAAGTGCGCACCGAGCCGACTTTGGACTCGCCCCTGGAATTTGAGGTTTAAGTCCGAATATCCGGGAAGTTAAAGGAAGTATCCCATGTAAATTCTGAGTTTCTGGAGAGGCAGACACACTTTGGAATTTGGATCGAGATCTCTGGGGTATCTGAGTGAGTATACGAATTCCCTTTGCCCAATCTGGTGTACGGATCTAAAACAAAGGATGTGTAAGTTTGCTGAGAAATTCTAGGCTCAGCTCTCATTGTAAATCATCTGTTGTTGAGATCTTTTTGGTATTTGGTGTGCCTTGGGCGCATTTTTGTGGGCAAATGGGTACGAGTAGCTCTCGTGTAGAAAACAATATTGATACCCCTCTAAAAGTCTTATTACGTCATTTTAATAAATTTGCAAAGCCGGCCGATTATGGAATAAAAATGAAAAAAGGTGATTTAACTAAGTTTTGTCAACTCGAGTGGCCAACGTTTGGGGTCCACTGGACCCCAAAAGGATCCTTTGTGCTAAAAGAAGTGATAGCTATCCATGAAATTGTTATGCAAAATGGGTATTGGAATCAGTTTCCTTATATTGATTGTTGGTTGTGGGTGGTTCAAAATCAGCCACCTTGGATTAAGAATTACTTAGCAAAGTCTCATGTGATGCTTGTTAAGAAAAAGGCTCGGGGGGGGCCGCCTGTACTCCCTGAGTCTAATGAGGGGGGGGATTCTGAATTGGCTAAGTATCGGACCCGTGCTCCGGTTGCCCTGTCGGGTAGCGAAGATGAGTCAGACGCCTCCTCGGCATCCAGCCCTTCTGCACCACTGCCCCCTCCCTTAGAGAGACCACCACCGACGTACCAATGCATACCTAATGAGTTAGAGCGTGAGCCTCAGCCAAGTGCCTCATCTGAATCAGGAAATAAGGGTTATTATTTGCGCAAGCCTGTAGAGTCACAGCCGGTGTTGAACTGTCCGATGCGAGAGGTTATTGGGGAAGGAGGCACTGCAACTTTTGTCTACACCCCATTTAGCACTTCAGATTTATTTAACTGGAAGAATCAGAGCCCCTCTTTTCGTGAAGACCCTGAAAAGATGAGGGACCTGTTCCGATCTATTGGGCAGACTCATCGACCCACTTGGGCTGATGTCCAGATGATGCTCCAGACCCTCCTAACCCCGGAGGAGAGGAGATTAGTGTTGGGGACAGCGGAACGTATTGCGATGGCTAGAGTTGAGTCAGAAGGTGCTGCTAGTCGTACTCTGCGTGATACCTGCCCTGTAGAGGAGCCAAGATGGGATAATCATACTGCAGAGGGCAGAGAGCTGAGTGCACGGTATCTGGGAATTATAGTGGAAGCAATGGGAAAGGCAGTGCCTCGAGTTACCAATCTGTCTAAGTTGTATGAAGTGAGACAGGGAAAAGAGGAGGATCCCTCAGCTTTCCTTGGGAGGCTGTATGAGGCGTTTCGCAGGTTTTCGGATCTGGATCCAGAAGCCCCAGATAATCAACGCATGGTAAATCTTATGTTTATTGGTCAATCTGCTGCTGATATCCGTAAGAAGTTACAGAAAACTGAGGGAGGTGCTGGGAAACCAGTTTCAGAGCTGGTGGAAATTGCATATAAGGTGTATGGGAATCGTGAGCAAGTGCAGGAGCGCAAGGAGGATAAAAAGGCTCAGCGACAGATGGCAGCACTAGCAGCTGCTATGACTGGAGGGAACCCTGGAAAGGCTGGGATACAGA